>NC_050577.1:70441069-71135652 GCF_011100635.1 Trichosurus vulpecula | reverse complement strand
ACATTCGTTTTTTAAAACTTTGAATTCAAAATTCTTTCTCTTCCTCCCTCCCCACCCACCCTCATTGAGAGGGCAGGCAGTTTGATGTAGGTTGTACATGTGTAGTCATGCAAAACATTTCCATAATAGTCATGTTATGAAAGACTACCTATATTTCCCTCCATCCTATCTTGCCCCCCCCCATTTATTCTGTTCTCTCCTTTGACCATGTGCCATCTCAAAAGTGTTTGCTTCTGATTACCCCCTCCCCCAATCTGCCCTTTCTTCTATTACCCCTTCCCCCTTATGCCCCTTTCCCCTACTTTTTCTGTAGGGTAAGATAGATTTCCATACCTAATTGAGTGTGTATGTTTGTCCCTCCCTAAGCCAAATCTGATGAGAGAAGGTTCACTCATTCCCTCTCACCTCTCCCCTTTTGCCCTCCACTGTAAAAGCTTTTTCTTGCCTCTTTTATGTCAGATAATTTACCCCATTCTACCTCCCTTACTTCTTCTCCCAGTACATTCCTCTCTTACCCCTTAGTTTATTTTTTAGATGTCGTTCCTTCATATTCAATTCACCCTGTGCCCTCTGTCCATATATATTCCTTGCAACTACCCTAATAATGAGAAAGGTCTCATGAATTACAAATATTATTGTTCCATGTAAGAATGTAAATAGTTCAACTTTAATAAGTACCTTATGATTTCTCTTTCCTGTTTACGTTTTCATGTTTCTCTTGAGTCTTGTGTTTGAAAGTCAGTTTTTCTCTTTAGTTCTCATTTTTTCTCAAGAATGCATTAAATTCCTATACATCATTGAATGTCAATTTTTCTTTCTCATTGATTATACCCATTTTTGCTGGGTAGGTGATTCTTGGTTTTAATGGTCTGTTTATCCAGCCCTAACCTCTCTCCTGATTTCTAGTCTCACAGCTCCAGCTGTCTATTAGGCATCTCAAACTGGATATACCATAGATATCTTACACTTAGCATTTCTAAAACCGAGCCCATTATTCCCCCCCCCCCAAACCCTGCCCTCTTTCTACTTTCTTATTACTGTCTATGTTTCTAATCTCACTGTCACCCTTGATTCCTTATTCTCTCTCATTCCTTGAATCCAGTCTGTTGCCAACTTCTATTGATTCTACCCTCATGACCTCTCTTGCATATGCCCCTTCCCTCCTCTGGTACTGACAACCACCCTGGTGAGGGCTCTTATCATCTCAGTAGCTGGCTGGTTGTTCTCCCTGCCTCAAATCTCTCCTTACTCCCATCTATCCTCTACTATACTACCAAAGTAACTTTCCTGAAGTGCAGATCTAACCATGTCATCTCTCTCACCCCCATTCACCAAACTCCCCTAGCTCCCTATCATCTCCATGATCAAATACAAAATCCTCTGTTTGCCTTTAAAGCCCTTCATAACTGGGCTCCTTCCTTCCTTCCTTCCTTCCTTCCTTCCTTCCTTCCTTCCTTCCTTCCTTCCTTCCTTCCTTCCTTCCTTCCTTCCTTCCTTCCTTCCTTCCTTCCTTCCTCCCTCCCTCCCTCCCTCCCTCCCTCCCTTCCTCCCTTTCTCCCTTTCTCCCTTTGCAAGGGTTTTGTGATTTTTCACTGCCTGTTCCCTGGACTTGGCACACTCTCCTTCCCTGTCTCAGCCTCATGGTTTTTCCTGCCTTTCATCTTCAAGTCTCACCTAAAATCCCACCCTCTGCAAAAAAGTCTTTCATGGTTCCCCTAATTGCCTTATTTCCAACTTATCCTCTATATGCCTTGTTTGCACACAGTTGTTTGCATGTCTTCCTCTTCAGATTGTGAGCTCCTTGAGGTCATGAACTATTATTTTCTTAGCCATTCTTAGAGCACAGGCTAAAATATCCAGTTTTGTAGTGTGGTGTGGCCTCCCCGGTTAGATCTCTGTTGCTGACCTGGCATAAATAAGGTCATGCATGTTCCCTTGTAGAAGTAGCAAAATAGATTTCTTTTTAAGTTAAAGGAATTCTGTAACTAGAATTAGGGACCATTTCTAAGTGTAAGTCTGACTGTGTCACTTCCCTGCTCCAGAAGCTTTAGTGATTCCCTGTTTACAAGTAGGATGAAATAAAAACTTCATTCTTTCTTCCATTTACAAAATGATTTCAGGTAGTCTTTCCTGAAATTTCTTATCATCCTTCCACACACACTGCTTTCCAGCCTAACTGGTATATTTGCTGTTCTCTGTATACACCCTTGCATTTCTTGTAAATGTCAGCCATGTCTGACTCTGTGACCCCATTTGAGATTTTCTTGGCAAAGATACTGTGGTGGTTTGCCATCTCCTTCTCTGACTTATTTTGCAAATGAGGAACTGAGGCAGACAGGGTTAAGTGACTTATCCAGGGTCACACAGCTATTACCTGTTTGAGGCTCGATTTGAACTCAGGAAGATGAGTCTTCCTGATTCCAGACCTGGCACTCTGTGCACTATGGCACCACCTAGCTGCCCCTGGTAAATGTGCCTTTGATAAACTATCCTCCCTGACTAGAATCTCCCTCCTCACCTCTTCCTCTTGGAATTCCTAATTGCTTTCTCAGCTCAGCCCAAGTGCTGCCTCCTACAAAATGCCTTTCTTGATTTTCCATAATTATCAGTGCTTTTTCCTCCCACTCCAGTTACTTTGTAATTTAAAAAATATATATATGTGTGTGTTTTGCTTTCCCCAGTGGATTTTAAAGCCTTTGATGGCAGGGACTGCTTGGTTTATGTCTTTGTGTACTTAGCTCAGGGTACGTAGTAGGCAATTAATCAGATGACTGTTGAGTTGATAAATTGAATAACATAATCATGTTATCATTCATATGCCAAAATATTTTCATGACATTAAATTTATGGTTTTTGATAGAACATTTCCAGTTATACAGTGTTCCAAAATAATCATGTTTTTTAAGTTTCAAAGTCTTCTTAGATTTGCCCTTTCAACTTTGGTGCCAATTTTTATTGATACACAAACACAGACTAAGAATTGCTGTATATTCATGGAATCGCAGGATTTAGATCTGGAAAGGAACCCTAAAGGTTATCTGCTCCTACCCTCTGAGATAAAGAAACTGAGGCCAGAGAGATTTGGTAACTTACCTAAGGTCATATAAGTGTCACACAATATTTTTCAAACCAGTTTTATTCAGTTATAATTGCTTACCCAATTGTAGATTTAAACTTATCTTTGGCTTTTACTTGACTTCTGTTTTGTCTTACCCATTTTGTCCTCTTTAAAAATAGAGAATGATAAAGTCATCAAATTATGATTTGAACAGATTTAATGTTCCCTTGCTGAAAACACTTAATCTTTCAAAAGAGAGGTGGGGCCCAGGAATAATTAGAGGAGGAGAAGTCAGGAGAGAGAGACTTCATTCCAAAGAATCATATGAGGCACTGTGTGGGTTGTTGCCAAGGAGGGAGTACTGCCTGTACGGAGGTTAATTTTTATTTTATGTTCAAATATTATGCAATTTCCTGCATATTTATTTAAAGATGTCTTCTTTGAATGATTGAGTCATTTCTGATCACAGTGAAATAAAGTATTCACTATAATCTGTACATATTTTAAATGTTGGTATTAGCTTATTTCCTCGAACTTTCTGTCACTAGAAGAAGCCCTGGACTACAAATCAGGAGAGTGAGGCTCTAGTCTCAGCGCTGCTATTGCTTGGCAGTAAGAAAGGCAGTGTGGTGTATTCGAAAGATCCTTAGAGTTAAGAGTCTTGTTGAAATCCTGCCTGTGCTTAAACTTGGTGACTTTGTGCCGAGTCATATTAACCAGTCTTTGAGTTTTGTGTACCTGTATAATGAAGGACAAATGATCTCAAAAGTTATTTCAAGTACATGGAATTGAGAAGGGAAAATATCCAAAATAACTGACTACAAGTATGTAAATTAAGACGTTATGGACTGACTTTGATGGGTCTGTGATCCTTTGATGCTGGTATACTCTCTACTGGTGCCAGATCACAGTCCATCTGCCTCTTCTCATACTGCAACTTTTGTTGATAATTTTCTATAAACTCTCCTCTGGGGTCTCCCCTTCTTCCTGGAGTCCTCCAGATCTCTTGACATTTCATGGCTACCGTTGGATCATTCAGCCAGTTCACTAGTTCTCTTGCTTTTGTTGTGTGACCAGTTTACCTTTTCCAGGTGTGGTGCCTGCTACTTCTGCACAATTTCTTGTGAATAATATGTTGCCATCTACTGCCACTCACCATGAGCCTCTCCCTTGTTCATTAAGTGAACCACCACTCTAATTCCTTGTGCTGTGATCTGTTTTGCAGTCATATAATATATTCAGTCTTGTCGATTCTGCCTCTGCAATATCCTGGTATCTATCTCTCTTTTCCTATAGCCACCACCATAGTTCAGGCCCTCTTTCATCACCTTCCAGACTATTGTAATAGTTCTAGATTCTTAATTAGTTTTTTGCCTCCAGTCTGTCCTCTCTTCAGTCCATCCCCCGCATATCTGCCAAAGTGATGATATTCCAAAAGCATAGGTCTGACCATGTTACTATGTCTCTAAAAATCCAGAGTGACTTTTTATCTCTAGGATAAAACACAAACCCCTCTGACATTTAAAAACCCTTACCGTTTGGCTTGAAAACCCACCTTTTAAGGTTTGTTATATATACTATTTTTCATGCACTCTGAGTATCAGCCAAAACCAACCTTGCTGTTCCTTGAACACATTTAATCTGCAGTCTCTGCATTTGCATAGATTTTCCTTACTGCCTAGAATTCACTCCCTCTTCACCTCTGCCTCTTTCCCTAGCTACTTTCAAAGCACAACTAAGGTGACCTCTACATCAGACCTTTCCTGAACTATCCTCATTCCTAATACATTTGCAAATTACTTGGTATTTACTGCCTGTATGCTTTTTATTTACTTATTGCATAGATGTTGATTTCCCCCCATTTTTCTCTTTGCATTCTCTGCACCCTGGGTGATTAATAAATGTTTGCCAATTTGTTAATTCATTTATATAAAGATTGGCCTTTTTTTTTATAAAGGAAAAGCTTGGAGTTATTAAAAGCATAGCATAATAATGCTTTGTTATTTGTTAATATTGTGTGTAACTGATGTTGTTTGGTTTTGATAAACTTCTTTCAATCTTTGTTAAAAAGGAATGACTAGTTGAGGCAGTAGAGGAAAATAAGAGTAATATAAAAAATAAGTCAATAAGAATAAGAATTTTTTTTAAGGGAAAGGAAGCACTGTATAGTTGTGGCAATTTCTCCTTTTCAACTAGGCCCATTTTATTGAATTGATACTAAGTGTCCCATGAAAATCTTTTGTATGATAGAATCAACTCTGCCAATTATGTCATGTGTTATTTTCCTCCAGGGAGAGTGTGTGCACCATCCTTCCATTGAATGGTATCTTCCTTTGTTTCCTGGTTTTATTAGTGGCCAGAATGTCAGTATTGGTATTCAGTTGCTCCACATCTACATAATAACTGAACAAGAATCTTACATTTAGATTGTCAATAGCTAGGCCAGACCTGCACAACTTGGCAGTAGGTAAGGGCCAGAATTAAAATAGGCTAAACTTCTTCAGGCCTCAGATCAGTTAGACTGAGATAGACTGAAAATGGTTGGTTGCCTCAGGTCATGTGACAAACAGGAGGGTACACGGGGGTAACGCTCCATTTTTCATTGGCCGCCTGAAATCCTTTGGCAGGTTGCATGTTGTGCAGGCTAATGTTTATAAATTCACAAATTCAATTTAAAAAGGCCCGTGTGATTCTTAGCACTCTATTCCTTTTCTGTTACTGTGCTGTCACCTCTGAAGTGGAAATAGACTACACAGAATTAAAAAGCTTTTTTGTACTTTTCTTTCTTGATTACGTTTCCATGGTCAAATAATTCATCTGCCTACTAAAGATAAGCCTCTCTGTACTTAGCTAGGCTATCAGCCCTTTGAAATTAGATCTGATTTGTTCCTGGTGCCATACCGGAAGTTTCTGTAGCATTGTAGAGTGTGGCCTTTAAGAGCCTCCAGGCCTTTTTTATGTCAGGACTTTGTAGAAGACATCAAGTGGCAATACAACAGTTGAAGCACCATGGACGCACTCCTAATTTGCTTTAAGAGCAAAGATTTAGAATTTGAAGGGAACTTAGTGATCATTTAGTCCTTATTTTACAGATGAGGAAATTGTGAATTACCTAGGATTACAAGGATGGCAGGCATCACTTTGAACCCAGGTTCTCTGATTCCAAACACATTGTTCTGTTTCCAGTTATTTTTTCGAAATAGTCAACCTTATTTTTTAAGAAACACTATTACAAAGTGTATACATTGACATGAGCTATCAGTTGGAATCATTCTTTGTATAGGTTTGCACAAGAGTTTTAAAGGGCGTATGCTTTATGGTTTGTGTCTGTGTGCTTTTCTATTTTGTTGAATAAAAATTTTTCAATGAAAAAACAAGTAAGGAAGGCATATCTATTCTGGCAGAGTTTCAAAATATAGTTTTCAAGGATATTTTCTGCGTATCCTCAGGTAAGTCTCCAGACTCTGAAATTGTACTGAAAATGCTTTGAAAAGATTTTATTTCAGGTGTATAATGGTAACCCACTATGTATAATCTTGGTAGTATAGTACTTATCTTTGTGACAGTGCTAACAATTGCTTCATAAATATTTAACAAGAGGAATGTTTTATTTAGAAGTGTGCCCTTATTTTTATTATATGTGACTTTCAAAATGAAATCATTTGGGTCTGGGTGGTATATTTTTTTTCCCCTTCTCAAACTCCTACCCCACCTTCTTTGTTTTTTGAGTAACATTACCAGATTATGAAGAGTAGAGAGAATCTTTTTGGTAGGCTTGTTAGAAGTCTTCTACACAGGCTGCTGTAATAGAGATTAAATTTGAAGTTAGCATTTCAGAATAACATCTTGGGTTATATCTATTCTCCTACATTTTATTCTAATAAGTCTTTTTATGACTGTTGTATGTATATGTACTTGGTGAAAAAGAAAGTTTTATAAATAGGTAGTCGTACCTGGATTCTTTTATACTATTTGGTTTCCTAAAGCTCTTTTTATGGCTTTATTTTTTAAAAAACTGGTCATGAAACATATACTCATCTTCTGGAGCAAAAGAATTGACATTCTATTTTAAGTGATTTAGGATAGTTGTTATCTTTCTCTTCTGGTACCAATTTTACTTGTCCTAGAGTTTACTTTAAAAAGAGAGAAGGATCAGGTATATGTTGTTTTGTCAGATATTTATTGTTTGCCCTTCGTTCTCCAAGAGGACCATGATATCAGGGAGGTGATACTGTGACATGCTGGTGAATTAAATTTGAGTGATGGAGGGCTGTGCAGAGTCACCAGCCTCACTTTCTCCTCTGGAGCCATATATAGATCAGGAGTACTGGAGATGGCCCTGGATGCAGTGGGAGACCTTGGCCTTTTTAAGCTAAGGTCTTTAACAGGTCTCAGTTTGACTGAGGCAGTGCCCATTCAGTGATTAGGGTTAGGTTAAAAATGAGACAATGTCCTCTTTTACCTAATTTAAAAAAAAATCAATCTGGGAGGGGAAGACCCTCAGGCCCTTGACAATAACCACAGTTACATTTAATTTAATAAAATTATAACAGGTTACCCTTAGGTAAGCTTATGTAGGATCTTGTGCTCTTGGCTGACATCTAGTGGGACATTTAAAAACAGAAAATAGATTTGGATAGCAGCAAAATATATGATCATGAAGAACACAAATGAAAATGGAAGTAACCGTAGAGACCCTCGAGTATAACCTCCTTATTTTGCAGATGGTAAAAAAGAGGCTTAGAGCAATTAAGCAGCATACCCAACTAGTAATGGCAGAACCAAGATGAGAATTTGGGTTTTTAGATTCTAAATCAGAGTTTCTTCATTTTTATATATGTGTTTAGGCCCCTTTGGCAGTCTGGTGAGACCTTTATATTCCTTCTTGGTATAATGTTATTTTAAAAATTCATAATTTAAGCAAATGCTAAATTTTACTTAGAGGTTAGTTAAAAATCAGGACGTAATTTTTTTTTTCCTATCTAAGTTCACAGACTCCTTGAAACCTATGTACAGACCCCTCAGGGGTGCATGAACTCCAGGTTACTCTAATTCCTGGTCTTTTCCACTATATCACACTCCTTTTCTATACAAACTCTTCCACTCCACCCAAATTGATACCTTCACTATGCCCAGGCCAGCAAATTCCACTACAAATTCACATTATTTAATCTCAACTGGGCCTTTGGTGTTGTACAACAAAACTTATATTTTCTTCATTGCCTCTCTGTCTCTCTCCTTTCAGCAGGTATTCAGAACCTTCAATTCTCAAGCCCTTATTGTCTCCTGTACTTTAAATTTCCTTTAACAGATGACTCTGCCTCCTACTTTACTGAGAAAATTAAAGCCTTTCAGCGTGAGGTCCCTCTTCCCCCTCTTCCTGCCTCGAAATCCATCTACATCTTCACATTTCCTTTCCTTCTTTACTCCTATCTCTGACACAGTGTCTGGCACATAATCAGAGCTTAATAGATGTTTATTGCATTATATTAGTGCAGGCTTGCACAACCTGTGGCCTGCACCCCTTACAGCCCTCCAGCCACTTTATGATGTCAAAAGATTTCCTCTACATACAAAGGATGTTTTCCTCTACATTTTTGGTGGGCCTCTGGAAATCCTTTAGCGTCACAAACCCAAAGGCCACAGGTTGTGCAGGCCTGTATTAGTGTATAGAGGAGTTGGCACTTGCCCTTGCCCAGGCCAAGCACTTATCTCCTCTCTTCTCCTGGAGTTGGCCTTGTTGATGTTTCTTTCTTTCTTCTACATCTCCAGTCTCCCCATCTGTTTAGGCTCTTTCCTTGCTACTGCCTACAGACATGCTCAGGTCCATGCTAGCTTTAAAAGAAACTGATTTGAACCTGCCAGCCTCTCAAGCTAATTCTCATCTGTTTGTTCTCCCATTTCTCTGCTAATCTCCTGGAAAGCATCATCTCTGCTCATTGTTTCTGCTTCTTCATTGCCCATTCTTTGTTATATTTATACAATCTGGTTTTTTGGCCTCACCACTCCGCTGAAATTGTTCTTTTCTAAGTTATTAACTTGGAAGTCACTGACTCCAGAATTACATGACCTTTCTTCAGTCTTCATCTTCTTTGACCCCTCTGTAACTTTTGATATTGGTAACCATTCCCTCCTTTCCCTTGGCTTCTGTAACACCTGTCACTCGCTTCCTGACCTTTGAATGCTTCTCAAGTTCCCTTGCTGGATCTTGAGCCTCAGAGCTCTGTTATGGACCATTTTCACTTCTTTCTTTTCATCTCCCCTCAGTGGACTCTGTCATCTGCTGTCAGTTCAAATGTCATCTCTATGCAGATGACTTCCAGAGTGATGATAAAATAACGATCTTTCTCCCGAGCTCTAGTAACACATTGTGAATTAACCATCATATTTGTTATGGATCTCAGAATCTGAATTAGAAGGGCTGTGTAATTAATTAAATCCACACATGAACAAGAGTCACCTCCACAGCAAATCCCAAAAGTGCTAGATGGGTCTTTACTTTGCTAGGTCTTCACTGCTGGGGAACTCACCACTTTGGGAAGTTGTCTGTCTGGCCAGCTCTCATTATTAAGAGCTTTTCCTCTATGTTGAGCTTAAATCTGCCTGTCTGGGACTTAACCCCCATTATTTCTAATTTTGCCATCTGCGACCAAGTAGAGCAAATCTAATTCCTCTTCCGCACAATATCTTGTAAAATATTTGCAGACATTTCTTTTATCCTGTTTCCCTAAATTATCACTCCTCGGGGCTAAATGTCCTTGGTTATTTTAGCTTATCCTTAAATGTCATGAACTCAGACTTGTGGTGTTATGTTAATGAAAATGGGAAGATCTTTCCCATCCATTAATAGGACTATTAAGACCTGCATGAGTCACATGAGTCTGAGTCACATGAGCCTGTGGTGGGAGGAGCTTGCCAAATGGGTGGAGCAGGAAGTTAGAGGGAGTCAGAGCTGGGGGAGAGAGACAGCAGCACAGAGCAGCTGACAGGAGCAAGAGAGGGAGTGATTTTGCTTAAGGGAGCTTGTTTTGTGGGAAGGCTCTAAAGGAAGGAAGGCTTGGGGGTGGTGGTGCCTCCTGCAATTGATAATGCCTATGGACTTCTCAGTTACTGTGATGGATTTCTTTGTTGCTATGATGGATTTGGCTTTCTGGTGTTGGAATAAATGTTTTGGTTTCGCCTTCCATGGAAAGAATCAGTTATATTTTGCAATTCAGAAATATGTCAGCATATTCATAGCAGCCACTGTGGGTATCGAATTGTCACTATACATGGTCACCCTCCTTTGGACATACTCCATCTGTAAGCTCTTTAAGGACAGAACTGTTTGGACTTTGTATTACCATTTTGTGCCTGGCACATAGACATTTAATAAATGTTTGTAAATAAGTCTGGCCTGGTCATGGTGTACAATATTTTAAATATCTTGCTGTTGCCTCTTTGCTAAAATTTTACTTAAAATTTTTGTACTAGATGGTCATTAAGAATGTTGGTTTATTTTTAGATATTTTTTCTCCTCTGTCTTAACTCCTTGGCTTGTAGGTATCAAGGCTATATTTGTATCATAAAAGGAATTTGGTAGGATCCCTTCTTTTTCTATTTTTGCAAACCATAATATTAAAATCAGCTGTTCTTTGAAAATTTGATGGACTCATAAATCCATCTTGTCCCAGGTTTTTCCCCCCCTTTGGGAATTCAAATATGGCTTGCTCAATTTCTTCTGAAATTGGATTATTTTATTTAAATTCTTTATATCCTGCTCTGTTAGTCTGGACACTTAATATTTTTCTAAATATTCATTTAATTTAAGTTGTCATTCTTTTTGGCGTATAGTTAGTCAAAATAGTCTTAGGTGCTTTTTGAATGAATGGATGATGAATACCTAATTAAAACTGAACACCCTACATCAGATATGATTTGATTGGTTTAGATTAAAGTGACATTGTGAACTCTTGGATTGTGATCATCATCATCATCATCATCATCATCATCATCATTTTTCTTCTCTGGACCACATTGAAAATTTCCTGGTTGTTGTTGTTTTTACTATCTTTTCATCTGAACTGGCCCCTCTTCCATAGTTCCTTGTTTCTCTTGAGGTAACCACTGTCTTCCTACTCACCAATTTGAATGAGATGAGGAGAGTTTGCTTGTCTCCAAGAAACTTGGTGTTTTTTTATTTTTGTTTTTTCACATCTCACTAATTAAACCTCACAGCTTTACTGTTAGGTAAGACGAATTATATCATTGCAATATGTTAGTTCCACAAATGAAGAAACAACTAGATTTGAGTAAGTAATTTGTTTATGGTCATTTGTTAGCAGTAGGAATAGAATACCATCACCTAACTATTGACTTGCTAGCAGATTTTTTAATTAATAGTTTTAGAATGTTAATCTGTAAAAATAATTAAAATTTTTTGTTTTAAATAAATTTCCAACCATATCATTTTCAAGAAATAGTTTTTCTATTATTTGCATACAGTCATAGAATTTTGGTACTGGGTCAACATCCTCATTTTACTGATGAACAAATAGAGTCGTAGAATTTGTACTCAAAGTGGCATGGATAGGTAATAGCAGAGCCAGGATTCGGATCTATCGATTCCAACTCCTATTTTAGTATTTCTTTGAATAGAGGAAAACTAGTAAGTCTTATCGTTTTCAATTTTATCCCTTTTTGCCCAAAATCTGCATTTTCTTTTTTTATAATTTTTTAATCTTTAGTTTTCAACATTCACTTCCATAAGCTTTTGAGTTTTAAATTTTCTCCCCCTCCCTCCTCTCCAACCTGCCCAAGATAGTATGCATTCTGATATAGGTTCTACTTATACATTCATAGTAAACATTTTTACATTAGTCATGATGTAAAGAAGAATTAGAACTAATGGAAAGAAACAGGAGAAAGAAAAAAACCAAAATAACAAAAGAAAAGGAGAGCAAATAGTATGCTTCCATCTCCATTCAGACTCCACAGTTCTTTCTCTGGATGTGGATAGCATTTTCTATCATGAATTTTTTGGAGCTGTCTTAGATGCTTGCATTACTGAGAAGAGCTAAGTCTGTCAAAGTCAGTCATTGCACAATGTGGCTGTTACTCTGTACAGTGTTCTCCAGGGTTCTCATTTCACTCAGCATCAGTTCATATGAGTCTTTCCAGGTTTTTGTGAAGTCTGCCTGTTCATCATTTTTTATAGCACAATAGTATTCCATCATATTCATATACCACAACTTGTTCAGCTGTTCCCCAATTGAAGGACATCCCCTCAATTTCCAATTTTTTGCCACCACAAAAAGAGCTGCTATAAATATTTTTGTACATGTGGATCCTTTACCTGTTTTTAATGATCTCATTGGTATACAGACCTAGAAGTAGTATTGCTGGGTCAAAGGGCATGCACAGTTTTATAGTCCTTTGAGCATACTTCCAAATTGCTCTCCAGAATGGTTGGATCAGTCTACAGCTCCACCAACAATGCATCAGTCTTCCAATTTTCCCACATTTTCTCCAACATTTATCATTTTTCTGTTTTTTCATGTTAGCCAATCTGATGTGTGATGTGGTACCTCAGTTTTTTTGATTTGCATTTTTCTAATCAGTAGGGATATAGAGCATTTTTTTCATATGACTATAGATAGCTTTAATTCCTTCTTCTGAAAACTGCCTATTCATATCCTTTGACCATTTATCAATTGGGGAATGACTTGTATTCTTATAAATTTGACTCAGTTCTCTATATATTTTAGAAATGAGGCCTTTATCAGAGAACACTAGTTGTAAAAATTCTTTCCCAGTTTTTTGCTTCCCTTCTAATCTTGG
This sequence comes from Trichosurus vulpecula, assembly GCF_011100635.1. Classification (NCBI taxonomy): domain Eukaryota; kingdom Metazoa; phylum Chordata; class Mammalia; order Diprotodontia; family Phalangeridae; genus Trichosurus; species Trichosurus vulpecula. Next base: position 71,122,775 of record NC_050577.1, on the reverse strand, counting down.
TTGCATCGGCTTTGTTTGTGCAAAAACTTTTCAATGTAATGTAATCAAAATCATCCATTTTGCATGTCATATGTTCTCTATCTCTTGTTTGGTTATAAATTCCTCCATTCTCCGTAAATATGACAGATAAACTATTCCTTGCTCTCCTAGTTTGCTTATAGTATCAGTCTTTATATCTAAATCGTATACCCATTTTGACCTTATCTTGGTATCGGCTGTAACATGTTGGTTTATGCCTAGTTTCTGCCATACTATATTTTCCAGTTTTCCCAGCAGTTTTTGTTAAATAGTGAGTTCTTATCCCAGAAGCTAGAGCGTTTGGCTTGATCAAATAATAGGTCACTACAGTCATTGGCTGTTGTGTCTTATATACCTTACCTATTCCACTGATCCACCACTCTATTTCTTAGGCAGTACTAAGTAGTTTTGATGCTTGCTGATTTATAATACAATTTAACATCTGGTACAGCTAGGACACCTTCCTTTGCATTTCTTTTCATTAATTCCCTTGATGTTCTGGACCTTTTGTTCTTCTAGATGAATTTTGTTACTGTTTTTTCTAGCTCTGTAAAATAATTTTTTGGTACTTTGGTGTGGCACCGAATAAGTAGTTTAATTTAGGTAGAATTGTCATTTTTATCATATTAGCTCGGCCTACCCATGAGCAACTGATATTTTTCCAATTATATAGATCTGACTTTATTTGTGTGAAAAGTCCAAATTCTGCATTTTTAACAACATAGCAAATGTTTCGTTATAAAGAATATATGCATATTTGTTAATAAAATTACATCATAATATGCCTGTTTTATAAATGACCTTTTGTTAACTTTGAGTTTATGAGCATGATGTCAACCTAAAATGAAATATTCTGGATTTGTTCCAATAGCCGACTACACCGCCAAATCAAGTAAGACCAGATTCTCCTGTCTATGCTAATCTACAAGAATTGAAAATATCCCAGTCTGCACTCCCCCCTCTTCCTGGAAGTCCTGCTATTCAGATTAATGGAGAATGGGAAACTCATAAAGATAGTACAGGACGTTGTTATTACTACAACAGAGGAACACAGGAAAGAACCTGGAAGCCACCTCGATGGACTCGAGATGCCAACATAAACAAAGGAGACTGCCAGAACTCAGGAGACCAAGAGGTAGGATTGTTTTAAGTAATCAGGCAGAGACAGTCATCAAAACTTTCTCTTTCATTATTTGAAGGAAAGGTTAATGAATGGTTTCTTTTCTGTAGCTGTCACATTTGTGTCATAGGCAAGTAGTAAAGCATCCATAGCCTCAAAAGTGCTAAATATTATTACCCCTCATCATTTTATTTGTGTTGGTTATTTTTCTCATAATATCTTGTCAGTTGACTTATTAGTATACTAAGGTAGGTACTTTAGTAGTTACTGTTTCATAAAATTAGCTTCATTAACATGGCTTAATTGCAGAGCTCAGTTACTGCCATCTTACAGCACAATCAGCTCTGCATAGTTGGGTGAAACAGTTTGCCCAGTTTTTTAGGATCATGGAAGTGGAAGAAAGGCAGTTGTGTAACTTAACCCAGTCAACTTAGATAGCAACATTACTTAAGATCAAAGGATCAGTAAATTATGGAAGATTTAAGTTCCTTGAAAACAGGGTCAAGTTTTGCTTTTCTTTGTATCACCAGTCTTCTGTGCCTATGTGCTTGGCATTTAGTAAATGCTTACTGATTGTTAAGATCAGAGGTTTGGTACTGGAAGGATCTCAGTGGTTAATCTAGTCTAGCACCCTAATTTTGGGAAGAAATCGAGGCCCAGACAGGTTAAGTGATGTTCAGATAGGTATTAAATTGCAATGACAGAGCAGTTATTTGAGCCCAGATGCTCTAATTCCAAATCTAGTGTTCTTTCCACTGTACCGTGCTATTTTCCTGCCTTAAAAATTTTTTCCTTGCTTTATGTTAAAATTATTTTTTTTTCTCTTTTGTTTACTGTTAGCTTATTTATTACATGAGAGAAAACATACATTATGCTTAGTTAACGATAAATTCATGGCCAGCAGATATTTTTTCAAATTATTGTTCAGAACTAGTTTTCTTATCTGCAAACTGAAGAGTTGAATGACATGAGTTTTAAGGTTCTAGAGAGGTTGCTAGAGGAACTAGTTCTAAAATTCCGTGCTTCTTCAGTAAACTTGACAATTAACTCTTCTCACCATTTTACTTTTTCAAATGCTCAACTGCTCATTCCAATATTTTCCTCCATTCTGAATGAAAATAAGTAGTGTCTTCTCTGGGATTAAATATGTCTGTCTTTCTTCACTACTTTGGTGAAATAGTAGGTACTCCTGTTGATGCAGGTTGTAATAGATGATCTATGTGAGTTGCTGTGGCCAAAAAAAAAAAAATTCATCATGTCTGGCCAGTGTTTAGTGGTGAGCCTCTTTGAGTTACGTAGGCTGGCCCTCTGATAACGGATTTTGTATATCAGTATTTGGAACCCTTTCTATCTATGCCATAGCTTATATGAAAATCCAGATAAGTTGGAAAGATAGTTTGGGAAGGAGTTTTACCTTTCAGGTACATATAGTGACTCAAATTCCATTTCACAAATATTAGCTAGTATCTGTTTTAATGTTTATAGATAAGAATGCTTTAGAATTCATATATCAAAGCATCATCCTTAAAAGGGATGGCCTTTCTTAATAACCAGTGAAGCTAAATTTGTTGAAAATTCTTCTTCGAATAGGTGAACATTTGTTTTCCAGTCTTCTTTTATAGCCAGTGATTTGCCCAACAAATAGTTTTTTAATTTTTAGTATAAATGTCAGCCAACACCATCTTTTTTTTGAATTGTTTTAATTAGTGATGTTCCAAATAATATTTGACTCTATTTGCTTAAAAAGTGGCAGCTAGTATAAAATGTGTGATTAAGTAAGTCATATTGCCATGAAAGAAATAGCCCTGAGTCTTTTTGAGTATCCTACCCCTCATCAATCTGATTGTGCCAATATATATTTGTTAAGAATGTGGGGGGAAAGCCAGGGCGTATTCTAGGTAATATGCATATGTGATCAAGTTTTTGGTTTTTTTAAAAAAGTTTTTTGACTGCTTGTTTTGCAAGGCAGGAAGAATGGGCTTCTTTGATAAGAGTGGGATACATTATCTGATGATTTTATAGGTACGAGCTTATGAAACCTGAATGAAGGTGATTTTTAAAATATTTTAAAAACCTATGAAACAAGTAGAGTAGCTTTTGTGCTAGAGGTGGTTTGACAGGTTTGATAAAGTGTGTTTGTATTGCTTTCTCAAACAATAAAAGCTGCCATTCTCATTTTCCCAATCATAACGTGACTGTAGAAAGGGCAATCCTGAGGAATGAGACAACACTGCCTCTGGGAACCATCACTGTACATACATAATGGCAAATATTATAGCCAGGTTGCTGCTCAAAACATTTCCATTCGTGTGCTTTATCATGTTTTTTCCCTTACATTTAAACAACTGAAATAACTGAATTATTGTCTTTCTCTTGTGTTACCCAAGACTGTAGGTGCAGTTAGCATGGAGAGATCATTACAATATAGTATATGTGTATATACATGCACACACATACACGATTTAAATACTCTATTCTCTGCTACTTCTGATTACTTAATACACACAAATAGGAAATTTTATCCTCAACTAGATAGTGTCATGTTTACCAAAGGGATTAGTACTTCTAGTTTGTGGTTTAATTATTTTTACTTGTGAGATGATTCATTTCCCTTATTCCCTTTTTTCTTTTTAAAGAAGATCTTTATGGAGCCTTTTATATTTTGAATAAAATTTCCTTCTTAACAAAAAGTGGGAAAGAGACTTGTTTAGATTTTTAAGCTTTAAATATAGTTTGGGGAGCTGTTATTTATGATCACACTGGAGTCCTTCGCAAGGGGAGAGGCTTTATAATGTTATATTCCTAATTTGTCAATTTGTTGAATTTTATTGGCTTTTCTTTAAAATGATGTTTTTTTTCCATGATAAACTTTCTGTGATAAACCTCATATTTTCTGCTGCTTATTTTTAACCTAAATATAATAGGACCTATTTTTTTCCCATACTTTTCATCTTTTTGCTCTACTTTTCATTTTTGTCACTGCTGTTTAGTTTGTAAGTTCTAAAGTTTTACCCAACTAGCTTTAAATACATTGGTTATTTGAGTCTTCTTTGAACTAGGGAAACTTAATTTTAAATATTAGTGCAACTGATGCCTTTGCTAAATGAATATTTAGTTTTGCATTTCATGAACTGAATAAACTGAAAGTAAAATGAATTGTGTAGAAAAATAATTTGGTACATGTAAATGAAGCTAATAAACTCTATTACTTTCATAAATATAGCTATCTGGTAGATCTATCATTTACACTTACTAATGTTACATGATAATAACAGGTAAAATATATATGTATATATACATATGTGTTTTAAGTTTTGTGCAGCACTTTACATGTGTTGTCTCATTTGATACTGTGTGGTACTGTGAGGTAAATATTGTTATTATTTCCATTTTACAAATGAGGAAATAAAGCTGAGAGATGTTGAGTAACTTACCCAAGATCACTCAGCTAGTAAATGTCAGGAGGATTTGAACTTTAAAACTTTCTCAGTCCAGATCCATCACTCTATTCACATGCTACCTAGCTGCCTAGTTATGGAGTAATTTTAAGTTTGTTTTTTAAATAGACATCTATCAAAAATTTTAATACATGCAAAAACTTAAGATTCCATATTTTTATTCATATTTACTTCTGCCTTACCTCTTTCTGTGTTCTTCTGACTGGGAGTTCAATTAGAATTTCTGTAAATATTCAGTCCAGAAACATTATTAAGAATCTAATGTATGCTAGGCACTGGATTTCTTTCTAGAATTAGTAGGTGGGACATTCTTCATTCATTCAAAACTCCTCTTCCTCCAGAATCAAAACGTAGGATAACTTGACCTTCAAATATTAAATCTCATGCTGGGCTAAGCTGACTGGATATTTTTGGAACAGAGAAGCACAGTGCTGCCTAAGTAATGATATTGAGGAAGGAGCTAGATCCCCTAGACACCTGTAGTCTTGAGACCCCCAGACATCTGCCTAGCACTCTGTATGTTGTCTTTTCTGTCTGTTGAATCCATGGTTCTTTTAAATGCAGTGCTTACCTTGCCTTTGTGAAATGTGTGATGCCTTGAGAGAGAAAAGAGCGTTAGCATGATAGAAAGGAATGGGGATCTCTTTACCTCTTCCTAGTATTTCTAGTGGTTATGTGATGATGTCAGATCTTTTGGCAAAATTCCAGGGACCTTTTAAAATATTAGAATACTAAAATTCTTCATATATATTTTTTTTTAAATTTTTTTTCTCTTTTTTTTTCTTCATATATTTTAAGTATTGGTGTATGGGAACCCAATAAAAAGTGAACTAATTTCTAAACATAATCTTAAAACTTTCCCAAGAAACTGGTTTTAATATTGTACTTATCTTATAAGTTAGTACTATTAATGAAAAATTAGTGAATGTAAAAAGGAACATCAGTTTGAGAGTTTTTTTCAAAAGGTTGTATGGGTATTTATAACTTTTTTGTTTATTTTTTAATTTTTAACAAAGTTTTAATATGTTCAAGCTTCCCTCAAAAGGTACTTAAAAATGCTTTTGTAGCTGCATGTAACTCTGAGTCTGTGTGCATAAAATGGAATTCATCAGCTCTTAAATTCTTCAATTTTAAAAATATGCCTCACTTAACTAACATTTTTTATTAAAAACTGTATATTTATGTTTAAAGTTTTTTTATTAATGGTATTTTTAAGATCTGTCAGTATATTTCTTAAAAATACATATGACACTTTCCCCATACCCTACCCCATTTTCAGATCTTTCAAACCAGATTAAATTGATGTCTTAAATTTTGAACTGCTACATATTCATATAGAAAGAAACAATCTTTATGTTTCTATTTCTAGCTTCTTTCATCAGAAGAAAACTACCACAGTTCTTGTTACAGCCAGTCAGATAGTCAATATGGTTCTCCTCCAAGGGGCTGGTCAGAAGAGTTGGATGAACGTGGGCATACCTTATATACCAGTGACTATACTAATGAAAAGGTACTTTTTTCCATCACCTAATCTAAGTGGGTGGAATCTGTATAAAATAACACTATAGTAAGTACTATATTGTCGGTATTCTAAAAGTTGCTGAAAATATTCATGACATTAATTCTAGATTTGTATTAATGGCTGTTATAACTCAGTATAGTTAAATACAAATTCATGGTTTTAAGCTGTGGCCAGTTATTGTTATTACTATATTAATAGCATCTGTTTAAGAAGATGTACTGCATTATATTTTTAAAAATGGCTGCCTTTTAAGCACTTTTATCAAAGTAATTTATTCTTTGTCTTTGTTTTTACCTGACTTTTCTTTTCGTTTCATACTTTTTATGTTGTGCTTTGTAAGACAGTCTTATACATTGCTATGATATCTTTAATTCATTTTCTGTCATATCTAGATGTTTGTCATATATTTAATTTAGGGCATTAATTTTTCATATACCCATATAAGAAATGTAGAAAGAGGATGTATGATGGCTAATACATGCTTTCAGAAAAATTTGATTATGTTTCAAACTCATTCTAGTTTAGATTTGGAAAGAGAAATTTGCTCAAGTGTCTCAGACATTTAGTATCATCTGTGGTTAAGTGAATGGTAGTTATAGTTGGCAGAGTTTTTACTTAGTGGTCAGTCTTAAATGTTTTAAGTGGTAATATTCACTTTCTTTTCCTTTTACTCTCTCTATGTTGTTTGAAATGGCTATAGGTGTGCTACTTTTTTGTTTTTACAGTAGTTCACCTAACTGATAAGGCAGCCCCTTAGGGTAAAGGTCAAGTGGAATTGTATTAAGTGAATAATTATTCCAAGTTATTATACCCTAAAATTAAAAAGAATAAAAATCCACTTTATTATACGTTGCTCAGAATTACCTTATTATTACTCTTTGTGCATGTGCATATGCACATTTCCATGCCCAGAGAATATAATGTTTTACAGTAGGGAGGGACCTTAAAGGTCGTTTATGCCTCACCTAGGCAGCAGAACCAGCTACAAGTGGGCAGCTCTTATTGTTATAAAGCTTCCTTCCTAGTGAGCTAAAATTTGTCTCCCTAAAACTTCCATCTGTTGGTTCATCTCCTGTCTTTGTTTGAATAGAGATAGCACTAGGAAAATCCATTCTAATATGGCATTGCGGCTTATAAACTAGGTGGATGACATTGGGGAAAAGAAGGCAAAAGCACATTTAGCCTTTGGTATGATTTTTCTTTAGTATGGGTTCTAAGTTAAATTTTTGCCATCCATGTGCCTTGTATTCCTTTCATCAAATAATGGGGAAAAATTAGGAAAGAAAAGGATTCAAGATTATACCTCTCAAGCCTAAAAATATCCTTTCTCTTCCCCCTTATTTTTTGTTTTTTATAGTGGTTGAAGCATGTTGATGATCAAGGCAGACAGTATTACTACAGTGCAGATGGATCGCGATCAGAATGGGAATTGCCAAAGGTAAAAAAAAAAAAAGTTCATAACCAATTTTCCTTTTTAAAGTATTTGAAAAACTTTTTCTTTATGTGTTGTTTCAAGAGACTCATTGAGAATTTTTTCCAGATTAAAAATTTACTGAAAATGCAGTATATTTAATTTCTTCTAAATACATGCCACCAAACATATATCTAGTTCCCTTTTGTGCCTAATATAAACTCTTTTGAAGGCCATATCTGTTATTTCTATTTGTTTAACCATCATTTATTAAATTCTTTTTAAAAATGTTTTTGATGTCTGTTTTTTACTATCATTTTAGTTTGCTTGAGTATTCTTCCCCCTACCCCTCCCAGAGAAGTATCTTACATAAAAAAATTATATTTTTAAGGACAAAAAAAAAAGGAGGAAAAAAATCAGCACAATTGATCAATACATTGAAAAAGTCTGAAAACATGGGCAACATGTAACACCTGTGGACTTCCCACGTCCATAAAGGGTTGGGGGTTTGTATGGGCATCGACTTTGTTTCCAGTTCTTTGTTATCACATGAAATGCTTTTATAAATATTTTGGTGTATATGAGTACTTTCTCTTTACTAATCGATTGCTTCCTTGGGGGCCAAGCCCAATAATGGAGACTCTAGTTCAAAGTATATGAACATTTTAGTCACTTTATTTGCATAACTCAAAATTGCTTTGCAAAATAGTTGTGTCACTTCACAGCTCCACCAATGATACAGTAGTGTGCTTATCATTCCACAACCTCTGCAACATTGTCTTTTGCCATTTTTTGTTACCTTTGCCAATTTGCATTCATTCAGGGTTATTGATTTACATTTCTCTTACTATTAGTGATTTGGAACATTCTTTCATGTGATTGTGAATATTCTTATTTTTGATACTGTTTGTTCCTATCCTTTGATTACTAAAGTGTTGGAGAAATGCTGTTAGTCTTATATACATTTATTAATTGTTTTTATATGGATACCAACCCTTATCAGAGAAATATTATACAAAGATTTTTTCCCATTCAACCATATCTCTTCTTATCCTAAGTGCATTAATTTTGTCTGTGCAGAAGCTTTTCAGTTTCATGTATTCATAGTTAACTATTTTATCTTTTGTGATTATTCTGTCTCTTGGTTAGGAATACATCTTCTACCCATAGCTATGAGAGGTATACGATCTGCTTCTTTTAATTTTTTATAGTATATTTGATAATAAGTTTGCATACCCATTTAGAATGTATTGTGGAATATGGTATAAGATGCTGGTCTGGGCCTAATATTTGCCTGAGTGCTTTCTGGTTTTCCTAGAAGTTTTGATCAAATAATGGAATTTTTTCCCCAGGTAATTTGTTTTCCATTTTATCAAATATTGTATTCTTGAGTTCCATTGTTTGCATTCTTCCTTGTCTGGTTTGTTCCATCAATCTGTCTCTCTATTTTTTAACCAATACCAGCTGGTTTTGATGACTGCTACTTTATAATATAGTTTAACGTTAGGAAGTGTTGTTCCCTCTTTATTTTTGCTTCTTTTCATCATTTCCCTTGATATTTTAGATTTTTTTATTTTTGATATTTTATTATTTTATTTTGATATTTTAGATTTTATTATTTCATCAGGTTCTACAAATTATCCTTTTAGTAATTTTATTCATATAGCACTAGAGGTGTCAATATGGAATTTTTATTGTTTGTTAACAAGATGCTGGTGGAGAGAGAGGACCTTTCAGAGAAAAATAGTAAACCAGTCCTTGTCCTCAAAGAGCTTATAGTCTGCTGGGGAAACAGTATGTTCATAGATAAAAATACAAAATATGTTTGTATACAAAGAAATTTTGTAGGCGATGAGGGAGGGAGGCATGGCATGGACTGGGAAAATAGAATGCCTTGAATGGAGAACAGCAAAAATAGTCTAGTTTGGGTAGAAAATAGTGTGTTAAGGGAAGTACTGTGAAATCATTCTAGAAGTAATCGGAGCCAGATTGGGAAGTGTTTAAATACCAAACAGAGGGGTGGTTTGTATCTGATCTTAGAGGCATTTGGGAGCCACTGACTGGAGCTTTTTAAGCAGAGAAGTTAAATGTTCAGATCTGTGCTTTAGGAATATCAATTTCACAGTGGAATTGAGGATGAATTAGAGAAGGGAGAGACTGGAATCAGGTTGATCAGTGATGGAGGCTAGTACAGCACTTTAGATGAGGTAATGAGGGTCTGGGCTTGGTTGAGAGCTATGTGAATTTAGAGAAGATAGCTTCATTGTTTGCAGAGGTACGACGTCTGTAAGTGTTGCACATTGAACATTTTTCCACACTTTTTGGATGTATTGTCAGTTAAGCAGATATTTTTTCCTCTTTTTCTTTTTTATCTTTAAAAATATTATTTATTATGTGAGGTGGCTTTTGAGGAGGGGGAGGAATACTGGGGGGAAATTATGGTGATATAAAAAATAAATCAGTAGGATTTATCTAAATACCTGGAGCCTTTTCTGTATTTATATTACAGCACTAACAGGTCTATCAAAGTAAGGGGAAAACTTTATCCTTGAAGTTCAATAAACCTATCAAGCTTGGAATTTGTTACTGTTGCTAAGCACCTCTAAAAAAACAACAAAAACAAATTATTTTAAAAAAATAACTTTTTGGGAAAACACATGCCATATTCCATTCTGTGCATCTGTGGAAATGTGTCCCTTTCTGTGGTCTTGCTAGTGAATAATAGTAGCATTGCTTCCCAAGGGAACATATTGTGAGGTTTGGTTTTTTTTTTCTTTTTTTTGGTTTTTGCTGCTCACCAGCCTTAGGATAGAGAAGCCCAGGTCATCTTCTTTATTTGGAGTTGGATTGGCCATGTGCCCAGTTTGGTAAATGGGAGGTTGGAGCTGGAAGTCAGGCATCAGTCTTTCATGCTTTCACGGTGGTGTCAAGCACAGCCATCACCCACCCACCAACTCCTGTTGGCTACTTCAAAGAAACAAACCATTATGTGTTTGGGCTTGAAGAGCAAAAGAAAAAAGAACACAAGGCTATTGATTATGTTATTGTGTGTATGTTTTTCAAAGCTAAGCTAAAAAATAAGAGCCTGTCCTCGGATTTTAGATTTGGAAGGGCCCTTAGAGATCATCTAACCTAGCCTCATCCTTTTACAGACGAAGAAATTGAGACTCTGACAAGTTAAGTTGTAATTTAACTCTAATTTGTGATTGCCCAATAAAATTACCAACACCACACATGTATCCTTATCTGGTGTTTATTATGTCAAAACACTGTTTCTGTTATTTATAATGAATATTTTGTTTTCTTTAGTATAATGCTTCACAGCAGCCAAGAGAAATAATTAAAAGTAGGAGCCTGGACAGGAGGCTACAGGATCCAATAGTATTGACAAAGTGGAGGCACAGCACGATTGTATTAGACACCAATGACAAGGTAGGAATATTTGAAGAAACTGGTGAGAATTTTGGCAACTTATTTGTGCATGGTATTATAAAATGGATCGTGTTTATCTTATGTAGTGTCTGTTTCATGAAAGTCAGTTGTTTACTTTGTAATATACGGTGTTCCAAAAGTCTTAATGGAGTTTTAAGCTATCAAAGATTAAAAATCCACTAAGAATTTTGGTATACCCTGTTCTTCTGGACTGACTTTTAATTTTCATCTGTGTGATGAGAAATATAACTAGTTAATTGTTGCTCATGTTTCAGGAGGTGATTGCTACTTCAGTATTTTTTTAGAGCATTAACAGTTTGCTTTGGAGAAGGTTTATTAAATTTCTTTCATTGTCATAGAATCAATTACTAACTTATCTATGATTATCATTTTGAGGTATTATCATTGATGTGGTTAAACCAAATAGCTGATGACTTCCTTTGCTGACATTGTTCATTCTTGTCTAGTTTAAAAAAAAAAACACTCCTTTTTAGCCTTCAAGTCAGTAGTGAATCTTTTAAAACAATGTATTTAGCTATTTCCATCCCTGAAGAAGTTTGGACAACTGGGAGACAAAAGAATCTAAAGTGGTGGGAAAAGCAACTGCCCTAGGGCTAGTTCTTTTCATCATTCTGAGATATAAGGCTTTCAATCTCTGGCATTGGATGGGGAGCTTGAAGAGTCATTGAGCCAGAGTTTAGGATAGAAAAGTTGGAAAAGTTTCTCCCTTATTCTGAGACAGTTTTTTATTTGGAAGAATTATGAATTTTCAAACTATCACATGTATACATATTCACATGTGAATATTGGAATATCTCAGAGTCCTGTGTCACTTTGGATGGCTTGTTATACATTAGTCTCCATTGTTTGCATTGGTAATAAGGAGTTGGCTATTTAATAGTTTTCTAGGTGACTGAAAAATTCCTATTTCTTATATTCATTTTATATGTGTTCTGTGTGTACTTTTATGTCTGTCTCCCTCATTAGAAGGTAAGCTTCTGAGAGCAAGGCCTAGTTTCCTTTTATTCTCAGTGCCTACCATGGTTCTAAGCATATGCCAAGTGCTTAATATTTGATGTTTGTTTCATTTAAGTGTGTTGGGGTATAGTACCTGCTCAATGACATAATTTATTTATAAGATAGCTCAATAATGTAAAATAATGAAGAGGCATAGACATTTCTTTGATATCTTTACTTGATTAGGATAACATGCTATTGAATTGAGAGTATATATCTCAAATTGTGAAATTCTGGGCTTTTTGATAGTGTGGATTTGTTTCAGTATCAAGTTTAGTATATTTTAGATTTGCGATGTCATTTACAATTTCAGCCTCTAGAGTATCTCTAAAATTAATGTGTTTTTATCAGATAATTCCACTTAATTTTGAGGAACCAGTTAGAGCTTTTTAACATTCTGTGCAAGAAGCTTATGGTACCTGAGCAGCTTGTAGTCAAAAGACAAAATGATCTTTTTAATCTCATAGTGTAGAATCTATGTTAAGTATCTCCACACTCAAATTTTCTTTTAATTAGAAAAAATATACATATTTATACAAGACCTCAAAGAGGCCTTAAACCAAAAAATTGTGTTTCTTAAATTCTTTTGATCTCTGTCTTAGTCTGTATCTGTTTGTGTCAGCCTGCTGCTTGGAGCAATTGCAAATAATTCTTTATATTTTGTTTTTATCTGTTTTGAATACAGAGGTTGGGGAAAAAAAAGTATCTTAAATGTAGGAGTGCCAAAAACATGACAAGAAACTTGTCTTTCAGAGTTATTCTAAATTCAGAGCTTATTTATTGATGGTAGCAGGGGCTTTTTTCTTTGTAAAAAAAAAGTACTTTATGGAAGATTGCTTAATATTTTGCTTAATTATCATTTGCTTATTGCATGTGTTACTTGGCAAATGGGCACCTACTGACTTTCAGGCTTTGAATACAAGGCTTTAGGGGGTTATGTACAAACACAGAGAAGTAGCTTTAAATAATATGTCTAATGAATTTTTACTAAAGTTGAGTCAAAATAAACGACTATAAGAAAAGCACATGTTAGTTTATTTCCTAATCTGGTTGCCAGATGATGTTTGTATTTTTTTACTTAGAATTACTCCATCTATAAAAGGTCCTATTTTCAGTTTTCCTCTTTCTAATATTTTAAATTATTGTCTCTACACTAATATTTGATTTTAACAATTCCTTTGTCAGAAATATAATTCTATTTCAAGCATTTGGGTGCTGGTTTTTGGTTTATGGGTTCTTAATACCCTTTAGATCTCTTTCTTATCTGGCCTCCCTTTTCATTCTTCCAGTAGTTGCCAACAAGAAAACTGAAGGGAAAAGATCTAAAGCTATCAAATGGTGTTAACTCTTGAATAAAATATAAACTTCTCTATTTAGCTTTTAAAGCCCGTTACAACCTGGCCTCAACTTAACTTTCCAGTCTCAGTGGACAAAGGTCCCCCCATCTTGGGTTCTGTGATCTAGCCCTCACCCAGGACACTCCATCTTCCTTTGTAGCAGAAGTGCCTCCCTCCCCTCACACTGTTCCTCTTCCTGTCAAAGGCTACTTAGTCACCTTGTCTTCTGTATCAAGCCTTCAACGATCCCCCCCAACTGCTAGTGCCTTCCTTCCAAAACTACCTTTTATTTTAGCTACTTCACATGTTTGTGTGTTATCTTTTATGATGTATAACTTTTATATGTACTGTTGTCTCCCCCATTACAGTGTACACTGAGAGCAAGGATTGTTTCATTCTTTGTACTGCATCTAGCACAGTGCCTAAAACACAGCGTTTAATAAATACCTATTGATTACCAGTGAATTCCATTTCATTCAAACTTTCTTCTTTCCTCTCCTCCCTTCCCGGGTACAATTGAAGGTTAGCTTTAAATCACTTTGGAGATCTCTTCCTGCAAAACTTTGCCAGGCTATAGTTATGTGCCTATATAATCCTTTATACTGAGAACTCTGGGCTCTTCTCATACAAATGAGTATATTCACTTGTCCAAAAAACATTTCGATTAAAGCAATACCTCAAAAATCCAGTTTAATAGTCTGTATCACCACCAGTTGTTCAAAGAACACTGTAACAATAATTTTATTATACGATTAGAAGATCATAGGATTATAGACTTAAAGGCAGAGGTTATCAAGTCTCTTCCCCTCCAGATTTTCTTGACTCCAATCAGTCACTTTTTCTGTTACACAGTGCTGGAAGCTTTGATAGTCAGTTTAAAATACAGGAATGCTTAAATGATATAGGTGCCTAGATGAATGTTAAAACAATCACAGTGAATCCTGTGAAAATACTTAATTCTTATTGTCAAAAATTTTGATCTGTGTTTACCAAAACTTATGCCGATACACTATTAGCCTATTAACTGTTAAGGCAGTGGAAAAAGGCAGACAGGAATGTCAGTGACAGAATAGAATCTAGAATTCAGAAGTACTTGATCCCCTTTCATCTTATTCTCTGTGAAATACTCTTTCTGAGGATCTGTAGTTTAAGGCAGGGCTGTCCAACCTTAGGTTTTTACTGAAACAATCGACAATATATTTTGATTTGCCGTTTTAGTGAGAGCTCTATGGTAGCTCCGCTTTGTTTACTAAAGCATTTATGTAAATTTCTATGCTTGTAGGCAGACGGCATAAATCGCACTGAGGGCTGTACTTTGGACAGCCCTGGCTTAAGGGATTGGGTACCTCCTTTTAGTATTGATCAGGCAAAATGACTTCAAAAACAACTGCCATGTTTCCCCCCAAGCTCTTAAAGAGATGATTGACCTTTTCTTTAGTATGCAATGTTTTGTTTTGGTGTTAAATAACTAATACTTGAATGAGAAGTTTATTCGTTATGATTCTCCTCATTTTTAAAGACTTATAGTCATTGAAAATTGTGCCAATCGCAAATTACTTTAAATGTTAATAGCATTGTCATTTAAATTTTAATACGTATATGTATTGAATAGTTCTGGGTATTCATATCTACCAGGTCTAGGTCAGATTAGTATTGTGAATATTATTTATTACTAGATACAACTGACCCATGAATCCTAATATCCTTATCTATTTTAAGTATGTTAATGACAGATATATGGTACATTATAATTCCTGTGCAATAGTGACATTAATCAGAGAGGTAAACTTCAAATTCTAGGACGTGAGTTAGATTCTAACCCTAACTACTTCTTTATGTGTGATGTTGACTAAGTCCTTTTGCCTTTCTGGGCTTCAGATTGCTCACCTGTAAGAGGAGGGGGCTGGACCATACAGCTTCTAAGGTCCCTTTCAGCTTCTGGATCTCTCTACGGTCTTCTGGTCACCTCACATTCATGACTCTGGCCTGAAAGAAGTCTCTGCTAGTAAACATTTTTATAAAATCTGTTGTTTAGTACATTTGCTTCATAATCCAATTTTTAAGGTTTTTATTATAGACAGGGAATTTTTAAAATGGAGAAGGAAAGAAATCTTAACTTTCCTTCTTTTATTCCCTCAGTCTGATTAGTAGAGGAAAAAATAAAATTATGCAGCAGAATAACTTTTTGCGTTGCTTATTTTTATTTTGTAGGAATCTCCACCTTCCACAAAGCCCTGCTTTCCAGAAAATGAGTCTTCTCCCTCTTCACCAAAGCACCAAGCCACAGTTAGTATAAAAATGGCCATGAGAAGTACATTATAGTTAATTGATTTTAATTATAAAATAGCAAATTTTTTTTTTAAAGTACAATGCTTAGAGTGTATTTGGACCTTATGTCATGAACTCCACTGATGTGTTTAATAACACTTCTATTAATTCTAAATATATTAAAGAACCAAGAAATTCTTTTAAAAAATTCTTATGTTTGTACAGAATATGGGAGGTACATAATTTAATTTACTAATTAACTTTTTTGCTATGCCCCATTCTGATTAACTCTCAATTTTTTCATAAATATAAAAGTTGTAGAGAATACTCTTAAAAATAAAATGACTCTTTTCCCCCCTCTTAGTCTTACTGTTTAGAGGTGAGAAGCATTTCCTCTGTATCTGGTATGCGTTAGTGCCAACAAAAAAGTAATGTAACAAAGTGATATTGCAGCCTCCATGGTAGCCCCAGTTCAGTCCTAACAGACTTAAACTTTCAATTCAGTTTTAAACTACTAGAGCTTAAAACTGCGTTGAGACTTTGGAGACATCCCTTATAAAGCTCCATCATTTTAGATTAAAGTGAATATAGCTTTTACCCAAATATTAGTCCATCCAGAATCTTTAGATAGTTTGGATATGAAGCTATTATAATGAACACTTACAATGCAACTGAATTTTTAAGTGTTGAAAAGGTAGTTCTCAAAAATTGTTTATTATAATAAAATAATTAAAATGCATAATAATACATAGGGGTATATGCATGTTAAAAATAAAATGCTTTGATCATTATCAGCTAAAGGAACCAGGGAAGACTTCATGGAGGAGGTGACATTTCATGAGTTGGATTTTAAAAGGATAGTAATTAAGCAAGAGGATCATAGAATGGTGGGCCTGGAAATGATTGTAAAGAACATTCATCCATCCGCTTAAAAAAATTCAGGGCCACAGATGGGATGTTACTTGACCAAGGTCATGCAGCTATTGAATATCAGGGCTAAGGGGAAAAGCAGCCCTTCCAGGCAGATAGAACAGCACAGGAAAGGAGTAGAAGTAGAAAATTGTGGCAAATGTTTTTGGGAATGAGAGTAACTCATTTTGGCTAGAAGTTAGTGCAAGAAGAGGAGCAGGATGCAATAAGGTCGTCCAGCAGTCTTGGCAGTCAGGCAGAGATGTTGGATTTCTACACCAGAAGCCACAAGGAGCCCATCAAGTTTTTTGAGCTGTGACGTGACCAGGTAGCTGTATGCATAGGGAAGCTAGTTAGCCTGGGAAGAACATAAAGGATGTAGTGGAGGAAAGAGTACAGCTGTGAAGAAGACCCATCATGAGGCTCTGATTTCAGCATTTCATGTTGCTGTTAATGAATACCCATAAAGGGAGTGGCGGTAGTAATCACAAGGAAAGAAGAGGAGTAGGACAGATGAGATTCAGTAACCAATTAAACATAGGAGGAAAGAGAGGAAAGTCTCAAAGTTAACACAAAATTTTCTAACAGTGGCAACTAGATGAATGGTAGTGTTGGTACCACAGAGGGTGAAAAGCCAAGGAAGAGCAGGTCTGTAGAGAAGGATCAGCTTGGTCTGGGATATGCTGAGTCTGATGTGGCTGCTGGGAAACCCAGGTGAAAATGCATTGTCGCATCTATTGGTATGGACGTGGGCATTTGAGAAGCATCTGTATGGCTTTGAAAGTTGAATGAGAATGCCAAGTTATAGAGTGTAGAGAGAAGAGAGCAAAGGGCCAAGGGCAGAGACACTGCCTGAAGGTATGGGAAAGGAGGCAATGAAGGTGCAGTTACATGTTATGTTTCTGAAGCAAAGGAGGGAGAGTGTGGTCAGTAGTCTCAGCCAGCTCTCCAGAGAGGTCAAAGTGAAGAAGGACTAAAACGACAGAAGGCTTTGGCGGTTTAGTTCTTCGGCGACCTTTTAAGAGAGGGCGTTTTCAACATACATGTCATTCAGAGAATCTCCGGGTTGGAAGAGGGACTGATTAGCAGTGTGACTAATTAAGCACATCCCCTTACCTCTCCGGTGTTTGTGTCTGTGGCTGTAGAACAAAGGCATTGAACTAGCTGATCCCTAAGCTCCCTTCCAGAGGTCATCCAGCTCAGTCCTTACCTGAACAGAAATAGCCCTCTATGACGTAGCTAAGAAAGTGAGCGTCATTGCGGAAGAACCTACGTCCTCGGTTCACTTTTAGATAGTTCTAAGTATTAGGGAGTTTTTCCTTACAACAAGCCTGAATCTGCTTTTTCGAAACTTCTACCTTTTGATTTTAGTTCTCCTCCTCCCAACTAAGCAGAACAAGGCACATTTCTGTTTCACATGACAACTTTTCAAATGCTTAACAAAGTCTATTTTAGTAAGTACTTATTTACCACTGTGAACTAAGAAACATCCTTAAACACTGGAACATGTTAACTTTATTTGAACAAGTGAAAAAGCATTTATTAAGCACTTAGGTAAGTGCTGGGATACAGATGGAAAAGTTCAGGCACAAATCGTATCTCACTTAAACTATTGCAATAGCCCGCTGATTGGTATCCCTGCCTCAGTTTTCTCTCACTTCAGTCTGTCCTCTCCATAGCTGCCAAAAAGGTTTTTCTTTTTTCTTTTTTTTCTTTTTTTGGGGGGAGCGGGGTAATAAAATCTCTTTTATTTATTGTGAGGAGTGTAGGCTGTGGTTTTAGAAGAACTGTTGAAGGATGGATTTTAAAGTCGTATGCATTGACTTTTAAAGTCACCGTCACACCAGGTGACTGCTCCTGCGTGAGCAGGACAACCATCCCCTCAGGGATGCTATAGCAGTGGCAGGAGGATCCCTTTGCTCAACCATCTTTTACATTTTTGACCATGTTTTGAGAATGCCTCGTTTGGGAAAATTTGGTTTTTCTTAAGCTCAGGTCTAACCATCTCACCTTACTTAGTAAACTCAAGTGGTTCTCTGTTGCTTCTCTTTGGCATTCACAAAGCCTTCACAAACTGGTTCAGCCTATCTTTCCAGCCTCCTTCAGTCTAGCTGTGTCTTCTTACTCTTCCCCTCACATGGACTGCTGTCTTCCTGCCTTTGCACGGCACTCTTACACACTGTGCTTGGTATCTGCTCCCTCCTCTCCTCTGTCTCAGAATCCCCTTAATACCTTCAAGGCTCAGCTCAAGCACTGCCTTCTACCTGAAGACTGTCTGGACTTTTCTCTCTTTTCTCCTCTCCCAGCTACTATAGCCCCACCTCTGGATACTGCTTTCTGTTTATTTTGTATATGTTCCGTATGTCCTTTTATCAAGTCTAGAAGGAAGCCAGGAGGCGGAGGTGAGGAAGGAAATAATTCCAGGTATGGAGAACAACCAGCACAAAGGCACAGAGTGGTTGCATAGAGTGTCACATTCTAGGAGTAGAAAAAAGGTCATTGTTATCAGATGCTAGAGTGCCTAGAGGAAAGTAAAGTGTGAGAAGACCGGTGCATCAGGATGTGGCTGGCTTGTAGAGGGCCAAACAAAAGACTTCCGTGGGACCCTAAGGGTCATGGGAGCCAGTGGAATTTGAGTAGGAGGCTGGCTCAGCTAGACCAGAGCTGTAGGAGAGCAGTTGGGGAGATTGGAGAGCTGAGGCAGAGAGACCCACCAGCAGGTCCTGAGGGCCTACTCCAGGGTGGAGGGAAAGATGCAGGGGTAGAAATGACCAGACTGGCGGCAGATTGGATCTGTGGGGTGAGGACAGGTGAGGATGACACTAAGGTCACAACAGGGACCTGGGAGGATAGAGTTGCCCTTGAAAGTGATAAGGAAGTTGGGAATAGGAGAGAGTTTAGGGAAGAAAGTAGTGAGTTTTAGACATATTGACATCAAGTTCTAGATGTCTAAGAGGCATTTGATAATGTGACGCTGGAGCTTAGGAGAGAAGTTAGGGCTCTGTAGATAGATGTAGGAATCATCTACATAGATGCCATGAATCTGTGGGAGCTGAGAGGCTGTAAGCACCTGACACTTGGACTATCGCAGTAGCTGCTGGTGGGGTCCACCAGCCTCAAGGCTCTCTCCTCCATTCAGCTGCCAAAGTCATTTTCCTAAAGCGCACATTTGACTGTGTTGCCCTCTTGCTTATTCTTCAAGTGGCTTCCTTTTGCCCCCAGGAGCAAATTCAAAGTCCTCCACTTGATGTTCCGCCCGTCTTTCCTAACCTAGCCCCTACCTACCTTTCTACCTTTCTTAGGCCTCACACCCCCTTTGATCCAGTGAAACTGGCCTCCAGGCTGCTTCACCAACAAGGTACTTGAACTCTCAACTACAGGCATTTTCTCTGTCCCCAGTGCCTGGAATGCCCTTCTCCTCATTTCTACCAGCTGGCTTCCTTGAAGTCTCAATAAAAGTCCCATCTTTTACAGAAAGGCTTTCCCTCTTAATTGTGTATAAAATTTGTTTGTACATGTGTGTTTGCTTGTCTCCCCCATTAGATTGTGAACTCTTTGAGGTCAGGGACTCTTTTGCCTTTTTCTGATATCTCCCATAATTATTATTAGCACAGTGCCTAACACAGTGACACCTAAGAGGTTTATTGATTGACTAGGAACTAGTGGGACATCTTCAGGTCATATGATTTAATATGACATCCTCATTTCATGAGGAAGTTTGATTGTGGTTCTTTGTCATTTGTATTGATGCTTTTGTTACACTAAAATCTAAATTCTGAATATATTTTACAAGGATAAGGGAGAGAGCTATAGCTTAACTTGTGCATACTAGAGACAAAGTGCTGCTTCTAAACCATTCAGATGAGATACAAGTGGAAAGTGCCCTGAATTTGGAGTCAGAGGAACAGAATTTAAATTCTGCTCCTTCCTGCCTGTCCAACTTGAAGATCAGTCGCCCAAGGTCTCTTCCACTTCTACAGCTATGATTTTATGAGCTCTTTGTTGTCCACATAGGAGAATTTATTTAATAAGAGTTTGTTTTTGATACCAGCTTTTATTTAAATCTTCTTTTTTCATTATAAAATGTTAATTAAAAAATGTCACACAATCATTAAGTTGAAAGCAAAACTAACTATAGTTATAGTTGTTCTGTGTAATTGGGCTTTTGATGCTGTGCCTAATACTGCCTCTGACACAAACCGCCCGTTATCTTGAGCAAGATTCTTACCCTCTCAGTGCCCCAGATAACCCCCTTTAAACTGCAGAACAATTGCTGATCTCTTCTGGTAAAAACAGTTCTGTGTTTCCAAGTGTCCAGTTCCCTGGAGCCCCCCACACCAACAAAATCACAGGCCTGGGCCCTTCCTTCTCCCCCACAAAAAAGCTACCAAGCTTTTTCTCATACGTGCTAACTTTTAAAGGATTAGATTGTTTTCATTGCTGATTAGCTGGAGCACAGAAATGGATGTCTATAATCATTCTTCCTGTGTTTTCTAGGGCCAAGAAAAATACGGATTGTTAAATGTAACAAAAATTACTGAAAATGGGAAAAAAGTTAGGTAAGTACACTAAATCTTTGGTGTTTTTATGTCCTTAATATAAAACGTAAGCGTTTCATTAAGTATACATTTTCTGTTAGGTACCTTATATAGATTTTATTCTGGTATGAAATTAATGAAAATTTCCTCTTGCTGTTTTCATTGAGCATATCAAATCAGAGCTCAAGATGAAGTTCTATGTAATCATCTAACTGTGGGATATTGAGACAGCACCTATTGAAAATCATCCATCTAATGGTTAGCATTGCCAAGATTCTCCCAAAAATATCAGAATTAGTTTTTATAGTAATAGGCGATATGTAAAATGTTTTTAATCTGGAAGGATTGATTCACTTAGGAATTGAACAAGTTTTCTTGTCTTCCCACTGTGCCCTGCATACTAAAATTATATGCACCTTTTGATTTAGATGGTCATCTCATGTTCATTAGTACAAGACCTACTCCTGTGTTTCAAGGAAGGAAGGAAATGAGTATTTTATTGAGTGCTTACTCTGTGCCAGACGTTGTGCTGAGCCTAGCAGATGACAAGTACAGACAGACCCTGCCTTCTAGGGGCTTACATTCTAGTGAGGGAAGCTAGCACACAGAAGGATGAAGGTACTCTGGGCGTGGTTTTGAAGATTAGAGTCTTTCCTGTTTGAAAGAATCATTATTTTATGATCTAAATTAGTATTCTAATTCCAAAGGTGATTATCAAAGCAAAAGTAAAGCTATCTATGTTGCCATTTCTTAGGTACATTAGAAGTGGGGAACCCAGTGGAAATTTTGCTGAAGTTAAAAAAACAGTTATAAGTAAATTACCCCAAGACTTTTTTTTTTAAAAGAATATAAAAATTGAGTTTAAAACTGTTCTATTGACATGTTTTATCTCAACATTACAGTTATTTCTGGGTGGAAAAAACAGCCTTCTTTTTCTCTGATTTCCCCTAATTGAACCTACTTTGTAACAGAAAATACGGTGATGGCATTTGACCAAGTATGCAAGATTCTGTCCTAGTAATCCCCTGCCTTTGCTAGAGGGAGGTTTGTTTTATTATGTCTTCTCTAGGCTCTTTGTTAGGTTTTCAGTGACTCAGAATTTGGCTTCCTGTCTAGTGGTTTTTTCATTTACATTGTGGTGGTCATTTTGTGTATTTGCTTATTTTACTTTACTATGAGTATATCTTCCTGTGCTTCTCTGTGTATATTCCTCATTTCTTTGTGCACTATAATATTCCATT
Source organism: Trichosurus vulpecula (assembly GCF_011100635.1). Lineage (NCBI taxonomy): Eukaryota > Metazoa > Chordata > Mammalia > Diprotodontia > Phalangeridae > Trichosurus > Trichosurus vulpecula. The sequence continues at coordinate 71,100,504 of NC_050577.1, read as the reverse complement.
ACATTTGGCTTTTTTTTAAAGCCGTTCTCTAATCTGTAGGAAGCTAGGTGGCACAGTGGAGAAAGCACTGGAGTCAGGAACACTTAACTTCCTGAATTCAGAGGTGACCTCAAACAGTTGCTGACTGTGTGACCCTCAACAAGTCGCTGAACCCTATTTGCCTCAGTTTCCTCATTTGTAAAATGAGCTGAAGAAGGAAATGGCAAACGACTCTAGTGTCTTTCCTAAAAAAAACCAAAACCCATGTGGAGTCACAAAGAGTTGGACATGCCTGAAAATGACTCAATAACAAAATATAGGCACCTACTGTGTTTCCAGTTGTTTGCTACCACAAAGAGTTCTGCTGTGAATAATTTTTCATATATTGGATCTTTGACTTACATATTGGATCTGTGCCTAGTAGTGAAATTGTTGAGTCAAAAGGTTTGGCAGTTTAGTTACTCTTTTCTTGCATAATTCTAATTAATATCCAAAAAGGATAGGATAAATTCACAGCTCCACCAACTATGCATTAATGTGCTGGTTTCCCCCCTCTAACACCTATCCAATTTTGATTCTTGCCAGTGTTTCTTTTTGTCATCCTTGCTCATTTGCAGGGTGTGAGGTAAAACTGAGGGTGTGTTAAATTTACATATCTCTTTCTGTTAGTGATTTGGAGCATGTTTTGAAGTGGTCATTTTATAATTCACAGTTGTTTTGAAAACTGCCAATTTGCTTCAACCAATTTATACCTTGGAGTTTTCTGTATTTGTGTTGTTTCCTATGTAAGTCTTGGACATCAGGTTTTTATCAGGCATGGTTGTTGTACATATTTCACTCTATAATTTCTCTTATCCTATGTTCATCATTTCATTCTTGTAAAAACTTTTATGTAACTAAAATTGCCTTTATTATCCTAACACTCTCTTATAGTCTTTGTTTTCTTAAGAATTTTTCCTCAATTATAGTTGTAGAAGGTACCTCCTCTTATTCTAGAATGTAGATGTTATTTATTCATCACAACAAATATGAAGATATTTGGAAATATTTAGAAATTTATGTATCTTATGCGTGGAATGCCAAGGAAAATTCCCTGAATTCTCATTTTCTTGGTTCACATGGTTAATAAATTGTTTTAAATTTTTCAACTAAGAAAGAGTTTAAATCATGCTTATTAATCTTTTATGACAGTATTTCTTTCTAAGGCACTTAAACAAAAGAGTTACCTTTATAGGTTTATTAAGCTAAAACTCATTCTGTGAATTTTTAAAAAAAGCGATAACTGTAACTAGAAAAAGACCCTGAAAAATGTCCTGTGTTTATTTTTTGTACATATGAGCTCTAGCCTATTAAAATTGTCAGAGCTCATGATTTTAATTATGCTTGGGCTTTTTTTCTCTAAATCTTCAATTTTTTTTAGTGAGCTTCAATTTTCCCATATTACTGCATCATGTTCACTACCCTCTCACCTCTAATCCCTCCTAAATTTAAAAAAAAAAAGCCCTCCCTTTTAACACATAAACATAATCTAGCAAAACAGATCCACACATGGGAATAGTTTCTCATGTAATAATATTCCATTATATTCATATACCACAATTTGTTGAGCCCTTCCCAGATTGATAGTTAACCCCTTATTTACCAGTTCTTTGCTACCACAAACTAAGGAATACCCCTTTTGTTTCCTTTCTTATTCTTTTTTTTTTGCTTTGAATATCTTTTTGTGCATTCTAGTCTTTTCCCTCTTTTATCTCTTTGAGTTAAATGCCTAGTTTTGCTGAGTCAAAGTGTATTTGCCTCAGTTTAGAAGAACCAGACATGTAAAATATCACTCATTACCATAAAAGTGGACAGAATTTTTTTAAAAATCTATACCTGTGATTTTATTAGTGTAGGAAACCAATTTTGATATTCCTTCCATCTTATCTGTAATTTGGTGCTGGACAGTTGCCTGGGGTGCTGAGAGATTAAATGACATTCCTATAACCACTCAGCCAGTGTGGGTCAGAGGCAGGTCGTGAGGCTAGGTCTTACTGACCCGATAACAAATTTTTTAGCTACTATACCATACTAGGAAATGATTAGACTAGAAAAGAGAAATATTGTACTGGTATAAACAAAACCTATTGAAATCTGGTGGATTGCTCCGATTTGTAGGTTGAAGTAACTAAAAGATACTGACAAAACTCTTGCAGCATTATTTATGCTTAAGGAAGAGGAAGAATTAGATATTCATATTAAATTTGTATAGTAGGAGTGGGGATCATCCTAATCAGGATGTGCCTAAAAGAGAATAAGGATTTTTTTTCCATTTTATTTTTCTTATTCTGAACTTGATGAACACCAAATAAAATGAGCATTTCCTTATACATTGTAAAATAGTGGGAGAGATTTTTACATGAACTGCAAATACCTATTATGTAGAGTTCGCTTTTCTTTTTAACTATGGAATAAGTTCAGCATGTCACCTTCAATAGAGTTCTGCTTGTTTGATTCCTTCCTGTTCTCCTTATCTGTTTCCTTTCAGTTCTCTCTTTTTTAGTGGGATATAAGGGAGAAGAAAACACTCCTTCTCTGTCTCAGCTTTCCTACCCTCCACTGACAAGAAGGGAAACAAAACCCTTGTGACAAATATTAATATGTCCATCATACCTATCTAGAGATAGGTAACTTGCTCCTCAGTGTTCCACTGGAATCATATTTAGTCAAAAAATAATATTAACTAACATTTCTATAATGCTTTAAAGTTTCCAAAGTACTTTCCATATATTATTTCATTTGATCCTCACTACAACCCAGGGAGATAGAGCTATTATTATCATCTCTGTTTTGCCAATGAGGAAATAAAGGGTGAGATTAAGTGACTTGCCCAGGGTTCCACAACTAGTAAATGTCAGAGTCGGTATTTAAACTCAGCTTGTCTTACTCCAAGGCTACTATCCGCTATATCACCTAATTGCCTTTGCATTGATCGGAGTTCTTAAATCTTTCAAAGTTGATTGTCTTTATAGCAGTGTTGTTATTGCATAAATTATTTTCCTGGTTTTGATCACTTAACTCTGAATCATTTCATACAAGTCTTCCCCGGTTTAAAGGAAATAGATTTTTAAGTTTTGTAAACATGGGCTGCAATCCACTGTTGAGCTTAAGTTCCTAATACATAAAATTATGCACCTCTGCTTCAGCTAAACTGGTCTCCATACGGTCCCTTCAGTATTACTTTCCTACCTTCTCTTACACTGTTTTCTCTACCTGGATTCCCTTGCCTTTTTTCTCCTATGTTCATAGCCAAGGTATACTTCAGGATCTCTTATCTCCATGGAGCCATCCCTGATTATATTAGCTGTGTTTTTTCTCTGTCCTTCTGTAAGCATTTTAAATCAAAGGTTCATAGGATCATAGGTTTAAAAGGCCATCTAGTCCATCTCCTCCTTTTAGAGATAAAGAAACTTGGGCCTCCCTAGAACTTAAGTGACCCCTGTCCAAGATCACACAGGTAGTATATAACTAAGCTGGGATTTGAAACCATATCCTCTGAAATCAAAACAAGCACTATTATACAACATTATGTGTGTATGTGTGTCTGTATACATATATATATATATTATATCTATACATAGAGATACGTGTATGTATATATGTATATACACACACATTAAAAATTTGTGTACTAAATTAATGGTTACATTTGTTTTAGTCTAATCCAGTGGTCAGCAAACCACTGTCTCCAGGCCAAACTCATTGTTCTGGTATGGCCTATGAGTCAAGAATGGTTTTTGCATTTTGTATTTTTATGCCACACCTGACAGTCTGCTAGGCTCAGGCATTTGGTAAATGTTTATTGATGTTACATGAAACAGTATTTCCAAAATTATTTTCAAGGAACTCCATGGCTCCATGAAGAATAGTAAAATGGCAGTTAAGCAGAAAGATAAAGTTATTCACTCTGTTGGCATTGTGCAGAACAGGCAGTGAGACTTTAATTCTTTAGAATTATCTAAGAAAAATCAGTCATTGAATGTATCCAGTAATACATAATAATAACAACCCCTTTTTAAAGTCTCAATTTGTTCCTGATCCATTATAGTTAAAGTTGGTAAAACTGGGAAGTTTGAAGAGACAAGAAAGCAAAAATGCTGATAACTGACTCTGAAGATGATGAAACAATATTTTTTATTTTAATTTTAATACTATTCCCAAATACAACATCATTGTTTCCAACTTCATTTTATTTCTATTGACCCTAAAGCACCTAATATGGATTATCTGATTTTTAAAAGTTGTTATATGAATCCAGGAAAATTACAAAGGCATTTATGAACAAAACTTAGGCGCAAGTATGATTAGCTGAAATTATCTTTCAAACACTGGCATATATAAATAAAAAGGAAAACAGAAGCTACAAGGTGAACTACCTCCTACACTTACTCATCCCAGTTATAAAATTGAGGCAGCTAGGTGGTGCAGTGGATAGAGAGCACTGAACTCAGAGTCAGGAAAACTTGAGCTCACATTCACCTTTGGCAAGTCATTTAACCTCTCTTTGCTTCAGTTTTCTCTCTTTTTTTTTTTTTGAGAGGGGAATGCAGGGCAATTGGGGTTAAGTGACTTGCCCAAAGTCACACAGCTAGTAAGTGTGTCAAGTGTCTGAGGCTGGATTTGAACTCAGCTCCTCCTGACTCCAGGGCCAGTGCTCTACTCACTGTGCCACCTAGCTGCTGTGTGCTTCAGTTCTCTCATCTGTAAAAGGGGGGTGATAACAGAATCTGCCTCACAAGATTGTGTGGATAAAATGAGATAATATTTGTAAAATTGTTTGCAAACCCTAAAACACTACTGCACAAATGCTAGATACTATTATTATTATTATTATTATTATGATGATAGCATTTATTGTTGGTGTTTTTGTCAGACTACCAGATGACCCAGTGCTAGAAAGGATAGCTAGCATATTGAATGACAGGATATGCAAAGATCTTAGCAAGCCAGAACATTGGGCCAGATCTGTTAAAATAAATTTTAAGAGGGACAAACATAATGTTTTGCATTTGTATTTAAAAAATTAGTCTCCCCAAGTTCAAGATTTGGGGAAATCTAGCTAGGTAGTAATTCATCTGACAAGATCAGAGAATTTTAGTAGGCTATAAGTTCAATGAGTCAAAAATAGATGGCAGCCAAGTCATAAAAAAGTTAATGTTACATCAATATGCACTGAGAAGCACAGTGTTGAGAATAAGAGTGATTGAGTATTACCTCTAGTTCAGGGCCCTACATTTTGGGAAGAAAGCTAGAAGTGGACCATGCCTATGAAGGTCCTTAAGATTATGCCATACAAGTTGAAGGAGGCAGTATGGTTGGATGGCTGGACTCAAAGAATTTAATTGTTAATGGTTCCATTTCATTGTAGCATGAGGTGTCCACTGGAGTACCCCAGGAGCTGTTCTTGGCTCTATACTGTTCAATATTTTTATCAGTGATTTGGATAAAGGGCAAAGGGATAAAGGCGTGTTTATCAAATTTATGAATGACAAAAAGCAGAGAGGAATAGCTTATACACTGGATGACAGAATCAGGATCTTGTCAGGCCAGAGCATTGGGATAAATCCAATAAGATGAAACTAAATTTGGATAATATGAAGCCTTGCACTTGGGTGCAAAAAAAAATCAACTTCACAAGTGTAAGAAAGGGGGTTCATGGATAGATTCTAGTTGTTGTGAAAAGGCTCTTGGAGTTTCAGCAGCCTTCAAACTCAAAATGAGTCAGCATCATGAAGGGTAGCAAAAAATACAATCCTGGCTGGCACTGGGAGGCGGCATGGCTTCCAGGAATAGGGAGCTGACTGTTTCATAGTCCATCTTTATCAGACCTCCTCTAGAACAATGTCAAGCACCATGGTTTCCAAAAGACATTGACAAGCAGGAAATGTCCAGAGGAGGGTAGACAGGGTGGGAAAGGGCCTTGAGGTCATGTCCTGTGAAGACCAGCTATAGGACCTGGGCATCTTTAGCCAGGAGAAGAAAAGACTTGGGGGACTATAGTTACCATATTTAAGTATGTATAGAGATATATGGAGGAGGGATTGTTCTCTTGGTCCCCAGAGAGCAGAAGCGGTAAATGAGGTGTCAGGGAAAACTTCCTAAAAATTAGAGTCTTCCCAAAGTAGAATGGGCTGCCTCCAGAGCTGAGGAGCTCCCCTTCCCTGGGAGTCCTCATCGATGGCCTCTTGGCACATAGATTACAGGGGACATTTATTTTGGATATGGGTTGGACTAGATGGTCTTTGAAGTATGTTTTTGTTGTTAGATTCTGTGAGTCTCATTTAGTAGAAAGAGTACTGGGTGTGGAATTAGGGCTCCTATCCCAGTCTCTTGCTTATAATTTGTGTGGCCTTGGGCAAGTCACATAACCTCACTACTCCTTAGTTTCTTCATCTGTGAAATGAGGTTGGAATAGCTGCCTAGAAGAACTCTCTCAGCTTTAGATCCTGTGAAAAAGATATGGACATGATAGCTTAGCTGTCCTTTATCATTTAAGGATTGTATTTGTAAGAGAGATTAGATTTGTTCTGTTTGGCTCCAGTAGAGAAAACTAGGAATAGTGGATGGAAATTCCATCTGTATCACCCTGTGGGGGATGATAGAGTTGGCATGTAACTACAGGTGAATAGAGACACACACACACACACACACACACACACACACACACACACTCTCTCTCTCTCTCTCACACTCTCTCTTTCTCTCTCTCTCTTCTTCCTTTACTTAGGAGTTCAGCACCTGTCTCACAATCTTCTTCCCCATCCTAACCCCTGCCCTCATACATAGGGATTTCAGTATACACATTGAAGTCCCCTCAAAAACCCTGGCCATGTTTGTTTAGGAACCTGAGGCCCAGAGAAGTTAGCTGACTTGTTTAAAGGTCTTGTGGGTCTTCTGACTACAAATCCAAACCTCTTTTAGTGTGATCCCATGAAAGCGAGACCAGAAGATTGGAGATATTCGCACAAGGGATTGAACATACAGTTGATGATTATTTAGCAAAAGAAACTGAGAAAACAGTCACATATGTAGAAGAAATAGGAGAGGGCAGAATCACTAAAGTTGAGGGAGGGCATAATTTCAAGGAGGAAGAGTCAACAGTGTCGCAAGCTGCAGAAGAGATCAGGACATGGGAAAACTGAGAATAGGCCATCCACTTAAAAAATTATGAGCTTGTTAGTAACATTGGAGAAAAGTTTCATTTGAACAGTGGGGTTATTGCAAGGGATTGAGAAGTGAGTGGGACTCCAGGCTTAGCATTCTATCCACTGTGTCACCTAGCTGCCTTAGACTTTATAACAATGCGTTACTACCAAAACTGACCTCTTTGCCGTTCTTCTGTATGACATTCCATCCGCCATCTCTGGGCCTTTACACAGGTGTCCCTCATGCTTTGAAACCACTTCCTCTTCACAGCCTCCTAGATTTCCTGTCTTCTTTCAAAACTCAATTAAACATTGCCTCCAGGAGACCTCGTTCCCCCTTCTCTCAAGCTGCTATTATCTCTTATCAGAAATTACCTTCTGTTTATTTTGTACATATTTAGGTGTGTACGTATTGTCTTCTCTGAGAGTGTGAACTTTTTGAGGGCAAAAGCACAAGAGTAAGTACTTAATAAAAACCTGTTTATTGATCTAAGGTGTGTTGGATAGTGTAGATGTAATTGACACATGTCATGGGAGTTGAGGTTGGTAAACTTGGAGGCCAGGGTGCTTGACTGCTGAAGTCACTCAGGATGAAGGCTGGACTTGAGGTGGAGAGAAGGAACACAGTGAGTTCTGTATTGAACAAGTGGAACTTCATAGATGAAGCAATAAGGAACTTGCAGAGGGTGATGGAATCTCGAAGGACTAGAAGTTACTGAGTGATGTTGGCAGAGGGGTGGTCTCAGCGTAGCCATAGAGGGAGCAAGAGTAATAGGATAAAGGGAATTTCTGACTGGGCAGCCAGGTGGCACCATAGTGCATAGAGTGCTTGGCCTGAAGTCAGGAAGACTCATCTGCTCTAGTTCAAATCTGGCCTCAGACACTCACTAACTGTGTCACTTAGTAACTTAAGTAACTTAAGTTAAGTGACTTAAGTAAGTCACTTAACCCTGTTTGCCTCAGTTCCACATCTGTAAAATGAACTGGAGAAGGAAATGGCAAACCACTCCAGTGTCTCTGTCAAGAAAACCCCACCGGACGTCATGAAGAGTCAGAGAAGACTAAAAAACGACTGAAGAAGAACTAAATTTCTGACTTAACCTACTGTGTTTATGAATCACAGTTTGGAATAGAGAATCAGGGATTGGAAATTTTTCAATCATAGGGCGGAGGGAATGCCCACTAGGGAGAACCTTGCAAACTAAATCACTGTAAGATTCAGGTTCTAAGTAAAATTTTAATAATACCAATCCTAATAACAGGTTGCATTTTTAACACTTTAAGACTTATAAAACTCTTTACAAACGTCTCATTTTATCTTTATAGCAACCCTAGGAAGTAGGTGCTATTTGTTACCCCCATTTTGCAGATGAGGAAACTGAATCAGACAGAGGTTAAGTGACTTGTCTAAGGTCACACAGCTAGGAAGTATCTGTGGCTGTATTTGAACTCTTGCTCTAGCCACAACATTCTATCTACCACCTTGCTGTCTCTTTCTAGTGTGAAAGAGCTGTTTTTTGTCTTGTATTCCAGATGTTTTCCCTCCTTTGATTGCAGGGCCAGGCCAGTCCCAGACTTTAGTAGCTAAGAGGTTCCTAAAGAAGACTCCTGGAGAACTACATGGCTACAAAAGAATTTGTAGTCTGGGCCATTGTATCTGTTCTGAAGCATTTAAATTGCTGAAGTCACAGATCTGTTGGAGTATTATTTTTACTTATCTTGGCATGATCTCTATCGATTTTCCTCATTGACCTATCAGATGAAATACTTTTCAGTGCCTGTTCTAGCAAGTCTGAAAAAGTAATTTCATCAGCTCTACCTTATAAATCCCTGGGAGAGAAATCTTAGAGGAAGTATTCTCTTTTCTAAACTCTCAATGTATAGACTTACTCTTTCAATAATCAGATTTCATATATGTCCAGTTTTAAAATTAGGACAGCACCCATCTGAAAAGTTTGGGAAATAAGAGAAGACAGTTGTTTCCAAGGGAACCTCTGAAATTCTGAAAGCAAAATGGCTAGTAAGATTATGGATTAATTACTTAATATTTTTGGAAGGAGGGGATTTGTTAGTGATAAGAAAACAGTAATAGAATAACTTAATTGTCCAATATATATTTATTGAGCAACAATTATGTCTACAGTGCTCTGCTTCGAAGAGAAGGGAATTAAAAAAGAAAATTTAGGGCGTTGTTCCTGCCTACAGTGTAATTAAGCCTTTTTTTTTTTTAAAGAATGCAGATAAGAATTCTTGTCAGGTGTGTTTAATATGTGTCATTTAAATACAAAGGATTTGGTTTTTTATTAGTGACAAGACAATGTCATGTATCACAGACCTGCTGTGCACATTCCTTTCTCACATGGCAACTTTTTATTAGTAATCACCTATTTGTGTAATTTAGGATTGTAGATTAACATAAAGGCATATTGATCAACCAGTGAAATTGGTAAGCAGTTATTTTAAAAAATGAAATACCATGCTTTAATTTGCATAAGTCAGGGGTTCTTAAGGTTTTTTGTTTGTCGTATACCCCTTTGGCAGTCTGGTGAAACCTGTGGACCCCTTCTCAGAAAAATGTTTTAGATGCGTAGAATAAAATATATGGGATTACAAAAGAAATCGGTTGTGTTGAAGTGTGCTTATCAAAATTTTTTAAGTTCACAGTCTCCACGTTATATAAGAACTTTGGCACAAATGGTTATTTTTTATAATTGCAGAAAGAACTGGTTATCTTCCTGGGCCGTGTTACAAGGCTCGTCTTTACTATTCACCAAAACCCAAGGAAGTAGCACGAGTTGGGTAAGTATGCCGTGTGTCTGGTAATTTGTACCTTTGATTTAAAAGTATAGAATATTGTACAGAAATCTCAACAGTGGTTTGCAAATTCTTAATAGATATATTTCTGTGTGTCGGAGGAAAGAGGTCTCAATATTTGTTCTACTCTTTAATTAGAAAAATCTGGCTCTCTTAGCAAGGCAGAATAACCATAGTCCTGGCCCAGTAGCAGGACTCTTAACACTGGAGTCAGTTGATATCTTCACAGACACTTCACTCTTAAATTATTAGGCCTGAAGTTTAGGTATATCGGAAGGAAAAGAGTAAAAGGGAGAGATAATTTAGTCCCAACTGAAAGACAAAAGAAAGTAGCCAGTAGTGCAGGAAGCTTCAGACATCATGCATTGAGAGAGTGTTGGGTAATAGGCGAATGGTGGCATTAAAATACATTTCTAATGTTGAAAGTCATCTTTGAGAGCCCCTTTCCATGACAGAATAAGGACATTCCATCATAATTTGAGTAGTTCTGCAACCTTTTTTGATTGCATTTTTAAAAAAATACTGCAGAGTCATATCAGTTTGCAATTTTTGCATCATCTTGGACCCCTCATTCTCACTATCCACTTAGCTGTCCAGTAGTGTCAGTTGTACCTCTCTAATCTTTTTGCCTCATCACCCATCACATGGATTACTGCACTACCCTCTTCAGCCGTTCTCCAGCACAGCTACCAAAGTAACCTCATCACTGCTGCCCAAGAGGTTCGGAGTCTCTCTGGTGTGTCTGGGATACAATACAGTTCTCTTCTTTTGACATCTAAAGCCCTTCACCAAGACTGGTTTCACTCTCTGCTCTGCCAGTTTCATTTCATATTACTGCCCTTTGTTCATGCTACATTTTATCCAAACTCCAGTCTGTCTCCCTCCTCCAGGCCTTTGCATAGGCTCTGCCCCATGCCTAGATCATTCATTTATTTATTCATTCATGACTGTATGATTGTGTAAGTCAGTGTGCTATGTGCTAAATAGACGGAGACGGAAACGAAACAAGTCCTGTCCTCTGTAACTTAGTAGCTAAGTCCAAGTTGCTTTAGAAACATAAAGTTTGAGAACCTTGACCAGGGTCTCGTAGCTATATGTGTCACAGGTGAAATTTGAACCCAGGCCTTCTGACTCACTTTCTGTCACTGCCAGGCTGCTTTTACCTTGCACATGAATGAGTGCTTGTTGAATTGAATTAACTTTTAAAATAACATTAATTTTAAAAATTATTAAAAACTATTCATGAATTATTAAAGAGTTGTTCTTGAAGCTTTTGTTTTTTTAGTTTAAATGCATTTGAAATGCATACCTTTCCAACATGAACATTTCATCAGTTTTTTTTTAATCCTACTCATTTACCTAATTATTTCTCTCAGTGGCTAAGTTTCTTTAAAGTTAATGGCAATTTGCGATATTGAAGGGATTCTTAGACTATTTGAAGAAACAAATCTAGTTTGTAGGATTTACAACAAATTTTAGTTGTCTTTATTCATAATAGACCCATGTGAGCATTCCCCCCACCCCCACCCCCCACCAGGTTCTGTATATGGCAAGTTCCTCAGATTCTAGTACAGCATAAACTTAATGTCAACATGACCTGATCAGAAACACAGACGTGCTGAATGTCCCTCAGTTCTCGTTCCGTGCTCTGATCTGATCTCTCTCTAGAACCAATACAGTGAAATAATTCCCATTGCATGAGAATTGAAAATTCGATTTGATTTGGTTTTCAGGACAAATAGATGTTGAGGTGAGTTAAAATGAAATAAATAAATATGCCATAATGCCTTTTCATTTTTTATTTGAAACATATGGTACTTTTTTTTTGTTGATGTTACCGTGTTTCTGGAGAATTACACAAACCTAAATATTTACTTCTTGTTCAATTGATAGTTGGAATTGAGTGGAAGATTTTGGAGGAATGGAAATTTGGAGAAAATAAAGTAATAATTATGTCAGTGGATAGCTGGAAAGGGAAATTTAAAGAAAATTCTTGAAAATAAAACTTTAAAGATTGAATTTTTAAAGGCATTAAGAAGGATTCCTGGGATAGGTTTAGATTACTAGGCAATGAGGTCACTGCCTCTCAGTTTATCATGATTTCCTTATAGGTTGAAAGACTATAATGTGTTTCCAAAAATGTGGTAGAGAAATAAGTGAGCAGAGGCATTTTTATATGTGTAGAGTCAGATAACATTTTAAATTTGTTAAAATGCTTTCAAAAACTAAATATAAATTTCCATTGTGTAATGATAGTTAAAAATGTACAGTGTAAATAATTGCTTAAAGTTAGGCTATTAGAACATTACAATGGAAAGCAGGGCATAGAATTTCATAATATCTGGAAAGTATAGGAAGCTGTTGGATGTGGTAGAGTACATGTTTAGGGTGAAATTGAAAATGTTAGAATGGTTTCCCTTTGCCATTTAAAACATCTAGTATGTATTTAGAGAAAGTTAAATGAAAATTGTATTCCAAGTTTTGGTATTATTGGGCCCTTATGGATCATCTCTGCCACTTTTTCTCTCTAAAAGCACAGGTATTGAGAGTTCATAGAATTAGATTTGTAGGGCAGATTAATTCAAATCAATTCAATAAACATTTATTATGTTCAAGGTACTGGGGGTACAAAGACAAAAATAAAAAAATAGTCCTTGACATCCTTATATTCTACAAAATAGGATTTGGAAGATTATAACTTTGTCTTCTTAGCTAATCACTTATTAGATTTGTAGATTTTGATTATAATAGAGCATGGATGTTATACTCTCCAAGATTTGATCTTTTAATCTCCAGCAGATTGAAATCCTTCCATTTCCTCCTTTAGAGAAACAGTTCTTAGGCAATAGAAATGGACTTTCCACATGAGACACTCATTTTTAATTTGATAAAATCATTCTGTTAAGTGTGCCTTGTCACGTAGTCAGATGCTTGCTATTTTAAATTTAAATATTCTAGCACCATTCAAATTTCTAGACTTGTAAAGTGACTTTAAATTCTGTACAAGTATTTATTTTTAATGATCATCTGTTTCTTTGAGTAGATTTTTCTATCTGTTGTGCACCCTACGCAGCACCATCTTGTGAGTGTATATAGTAGCAAATTAAGAAAAACAGATCTTGTGGTATCCACTGAGCTCCAAAGCTCAGTTTTGTGGGTGTCGTGTGTCTGCTGTAGAATTGTGCTTTGTCCTGTTGTGGGCCACGGGGGTTTCCTGTCTCATGTGTCATCATGCTGTTATGCATTGTTATGACATCATCCCTCTCTTCCCTTTTCCCATCAAGTCATTCTGCCCACGGGGCTCAATTCCGGAGCTCCTACTCTCGCTGCTTTCTTCTTGGAAAGATTCTGTGAGCCGTCGGCCTGCTGTCACCTCTGTAAACTCTGACCCCGTTTCAGCTGTCTCTGTATGTGTTCTGTTGCATGCCACTTGCCACGCACAACAATGCTCTTTGCTTTGACATGAATTCGTGGGAATAAATGCAGCAATGAAATGGACGCATATGATGTCATGAAAAGAATGGGGACCCAGAAACCTGGGTGTTTAGTCCCAGTTCTGCCAGTAACTTGCTGGGTGACCATGGGCAAGTCATCTAACTAATCTAAGTCTTCTGTCTAATCTCCCAAATGAGGAGTAGATGATCTCCAAGTTTGCTTCTAGGTGCAAATTTGGTCTTTCTACCATTCTCTGAAAAAATGGAATGGGTAGTCCCTGGGACTGGATGAGAAAAATTAAATTGCAAATTTAAAATTGCAAAAGCAAATTGAATCTTTCTGGCATTCCATTTCATGTCATTTTATTCATAATTTTGTGGCTGAAATATTTCTATTTAGATGTGTCAGTTATTTCTAATCATTATTTATATATTAACAGTTTTGATTCCCCAAAAGTAAATTTTTGGGAAATTTAAAAATAATTTTGGTGTTTTTGTTATGTGTCTATTAATTCTCTTATCAGTTCTACTTTGAAATATGTGCTCTTGTGATATGAATAGAAATAGCATAGCAGGGAGGCCTAGTGGTTCAAGAGAAGATGTGCTGGATGTGGAACCAGCAGACCTGAGTTTGACTGTTGATTAAGCTGCTTACCTCTGGGAGATGGCAAAAGGGAAGGGAACACATATTTATTAAGGGCCTGCTTTATGCCAGGCTTTGTGCTAAGCACTTTGCAAATACTATGTCACTTAACCTCTCTGGGCCTTGATTACCTCATCTCTAAGATAAGAGTTGGACTAAGTGACCTCTAGTCCTTTCTGTCTCTAGATCTGTGATTCAGATAATGTGTTTGTTGAACATACAGAATTAGAATCTTTGTTGGGAGAGACTGGAGAGGTTATTTAATTTGTTTCTGAATGGGAATTCTCTCTACAACATCTGCAAAGGACCCCCAGAGAAGATGCCAAATTTCTATAGAATATGGGTGCAATTTTGGATGAAAGTTGCGAATCATTTTATTTTGTTGTTGTTGTGGAATTTTCTTATAATGAATACACATCTAGATTTCATGTCCCAGTCTCCTGGGCTGGACATGAGATAGAGGTCCAGAGAGGCTACCCAAGCTCTTGGTTGTGAACTGACTAGTGAGAAAGGAGTGCTTTGATCCCAGGGAAGAAGCAGGATGACTTGCCTGGGCCTTGCTGCCATTGGGGACCCCCCGTCCCCAAGCTTCTTTGGGTCATTTTGTGTTCAGGTGTTTTGTTTCATTGAATGGTTAGCTTCTGGGAGGTATTTCTCTGGAGGGTGCTTCAGAACTTTGGTGGTGTGTAAGAGTGAGCTGAAGGGTCTTGATGGAGCAGAGAATTTGTGATGCCCAAAATTTTAACTATAGAGAATGAGAGAGAACAAGAAAAACTTTAGAAGGTTGTTCATTGGGTCATTTGTTGTAGCCACAATCAACAAAGTCTTGGTATTGTTGAAAAGATGATTGTGATGATAGGTTTTGTCTGTTCACTTTTGAGCCAACCACAGTTTCCTTGAGTTTATTTGAACATGTGATATCTATGGAGAAAGCAGCACAGAAAACTGATTATCTTTTCAAAAACATTGGATGTTCTACAGGAGCTACTTTTGAAGATTGAGAGAACTCTATGGTTAGTGGTTCTATTTGGGCAAAAGGATTTGTGGCTGAGTAGTTGGAGAAATTTTGCCTTTAAGCTCTAGAACCTGAGATGTATGTCATCATTTTAGTGAACTTTGATGGTGGACATCGCAATTTGGGGCTGTTCATATCGTACCAATGCAGATAGTCTGCCTGTTTTGGGTAGTCTTGCTCACGTACAGCACTTTCTGTCAGGACAAAGCATTAGGTTTTAGAATTAAGTCTTTTAGTTCCACAGATTCTGTATGAAATTGTTAATGCACTTGCTCTAGTTATTAGCGTAAAAATGTGTGATTGAAGAATTAAAGATACATTTATGTGGCTCTACTTCATAAAACTATTCTTTGATCTTCACAGCTGATGAATAAGAGTCCATTTTAGTTTCTTTATGTCCTTTGGCAGTAGAAACTTTCAGAAAGTTTTACAAGGATACTGACAACCTACTACACATCTAATGCATTGTAAGATAAATGGCTGTTAGCTTGCACTAGAAGATGAACAGAGATCAGCATCTAGAATGTTCGTGTCTGAGCCCAGTAGTCATATTTATGAATGAGTTTGTGTGATTGCATGCTTCCTAAGTTGTCATAAAAGAAGCATGGATCTCTAACCCAAACCAACCACATGAATTAATTCAGATTCAGGGTCTAAGTAATTACATGTAGGCTAATTTATTAGAAATTATTTTAGCATCAGTACCATAAATTTCTTTAAAAAAAAAAAAGAAAAGAAACAATAATTCCCTTACTATTACTTGGATTATCATCATGATGTTCAAAAGTTTGAATTAATCTAGTACAAATTCATGGAATTTCTTTTTTAGAGGAAAAACAAACTCTCAGTGTATCTGGAAAAATGCCCTTACCTGTGTGGAAAACTTTAGAGAGTTTTTCTAAATAGCAGAAGAAAAGGAGAATCTGTAATTTAATTAAGGCTTTCTGGAATGACCAGTTTCAAAGATAATAAGTATATTGACTTAATTTTGAAATGTTGTTTTAAAATTTTAATATAGGAGAAAATTTATGTATTTTATTTTTAATGTAACATTTTTTTTGTTGATAAGTTTTCTTAGACTAATACTTTTTCCTTCCTAGAACTAATTTGATCTGGTTTTTTATATCTCAGTTTGGTTTTGACCATCATACCTTAGAGATATTTATAGTACTAACAAGTAAAGCCTATAACTAAAAACAGTAGTTTTCAATGATTCCAGTCTTAAAAGAGATGATATTTCTTATGCTTCATTATTTATTCATAGTATTGGGAACTTGAAAGAAAGTCTGACCGAAAAAGGTAAATGAGCTACCGCGTAAAAGTTTTGTTTCTCTTTTTCTAAATTGAAGTTCGGGAGTAATCAGTCTAAACCAGAGTTCACTGTGGACCTGAAAGGGGCAACAATTGAGTTGGCTTCAAAGGATAAGTCCAGCAAAAAGAATGTATATGAGGTAATTTATGTTTTCTAAGTACAGTGTACATCCTTGGCCATTAACCTGTTTTTAAAAAGTTATTTGGAAAATGATAGTCTTCATTTTTAATATTGTTTTTCTATGTGAATGTTTTACCTTGAGCAGTACTCCAATTTTTTAAGAACTTATGGTGTCAAAATCTTGGACTGTTACATAAATTGTTGATTGTTTATTAAGACCCCTTCTGTGGCAGACTTACACCACTACCGCTCCTTCATGGTCCTATTTTTCACCCCAACAACGAACAGAAACAGCAGAAACCTAGCTTGGATACCTATTATTTGATGCTGTTCTATAAAGAGATCATTGGAGAGAATAATCTGAATATTGACTCTATGGTGTCACTGTCAGCATTACTCCAGAAAGGTCAGGATAGCATCCAGTGAGAAATGTGGAGTTCACCTCTACAAATTTCCCTTCAGACATGCTAAGGAAGAACATAGAACTAAATTATTAAAGTGACGTTGATTCTTATTGCTTCAGCTTCTTACTAAATATAGTATCTCATTTTAGATCTGAATTATCATTCAATTTAGTAGCCTTTCTACAGAAGAGTTATTTGATATTTTACTGTGTTCTGTTGTATGCAATAGGAATTTATAAAGACATAACCATAAAAATTTGATCCATTTTTAAAAGAAAAAGATAATTATTTTGGCTTTCTAAATCCTTATTTTCAACACATTAGTGTGTCATAGACTATTTTTTTTTCACAAATTCACGTGCTTTATTTCTCATTCTTAAAACAAAAACATTCTAACATTATTTATATCCTAATGTTGTGTTCCTAAACAAATATCTTGGTATATATGCAAAGGAAGATTGAATCCTTAATTCTCTTACTTGCATGATTACCCCAGGTTTTATAGAATGAACAGTGTCAATGTATTGGCAGATATGATTTTAAAAACTATAAAATGACATAGCAGAGCATAAATTCCTACAAAAAGAAACTTTATATCTATGTAGAGTACCTAAGTCTTTAAAAATAAATTAATATAGTTCTTCTAACCTTTTAAAACTTCATAGTTCTTATCTCTTAATCTTCTTAGAGCATATCAATTAATCAACAAATATTAAATACCTCTCATATGCTGGGGAAACACTGTGGAAACAAAGATGAAAATGGATATAGCCTTAACTGGGGATTACATAAAAGCCTGAGTTGTTTTGTAAAAACTGTTTTACATATTTTTAAAATACTAATTTAATTTTACATGCCTTCTCTCTCAAGCTAAAAACACGTCAAGGAACTGAACTGTTAATTCAGTGTGACAATGACACTCTTATGAACGATTGGATTAAAGTTCTTAATTGTACCATCAGTAATCAGGTATGTATTTCATTTATGCAAATTATAACTTCAGAATTGATTTAATCTCCTCTCCAGCATCCCTTAGCCACTCTTGACTCCTCAGTGCATGCAGATTCTCTGTCTGCTGTAACTGGACAATGTCTTGTATTATGAATATTTTGCTAAAGAAAGGTGTGAGAACATTTGCCATTTAGTTCAGGAGTTCCCAGAAACCAGTGACTGCATTATTATTCTCATCAATATTCTAGATACATTACATGATTACTCATAACCAAAGAAGTAGTTGGTTATAGCTTTGAAGTAATATGTAGAGGGGATTGAGTAGACGGTGGTGTGCTATGATCCCCTGCAAGCACTCACTCTGCTAGTCCATAGAGGGAATCAGCTAGAGACCCTCGTGCAGCCCAGAATCCATAGAGGGACTGTGGAAGTCCTGCAATGGACAAGCTGCTGAAGGAGATTGAGAGCCAGGCAGAGAGGCTGAAGCACAGGCAGCTGCCCCTGGAGCCTTCCAGGTGGTCCCATCATTCCTTTATCAAAATGGCCAGGCCCAGCAAGCTTGAGCCACCCCCAAGTTTTATGGCTATAGAAAAATGAATTTGGATTGCTTTAGGCAGATCTAGTACAGTACTCTCTGCCCTCTCCAAGCTAGGCCCACGCTTTCCCCAAACCCATGCCTACTTTAAAAAGAGAGATTAATAAAATTGAAAGTACTGAGATCACTGAATTGATAAATAAAACTAGGAGCTGGTTTTTTAAAAATTGAATTACATTAATAAATAGTTAACTAGCTTTAAAAAAAAGAGAAAAGAAAACCAGACTTCTTATCAAAAATGAAAAAGGATGTACGAAATTGAAGAGGAAGTGAAAGAACTCATCAAATTATTTTGTCCAATCATAGGCTGACAAAATTGATAACTCGGGGAAAATAGATAAATATTTACAAAAATATTAACAAAAGAAGAAAGACTGTTTAAATAACCAAGTTTTAGAAGAAGAAAAAAAAGCTAGAACAAGCCATTAATGAGCATCCAAAGAAAAAAAGATGGATTTACAAGTGAATTCTATCAAACATTCAAAGAACTGCTAAGTCTAGTGTATGAACTGTTTGCAGTGATTAAAAAAAAAGCACTCTTTCAATCTCTTTCCATGATAAAAATATGGTGTTGAAGACTATGATATTGTGACACATAGCAGCTCCTGAAGGGAACTACTGGTTCCAAGAGGCAGAGGTGAGGAGAGTTCTAGTCTGCTTCTGCTACTAACTTGTTCTCTGACCTTGGGCAAATAAAGTTGTATTTTTTACCCTGTCAGCCTCCATTGTCTCATGTAAAAAATAAGAGGAATCAACTAGATAATTTGTAGGCCCCTTCCAGATAACATTGTCTTCCCCATTTGTGTCATAGTTGGATGCTGTTGTTCAGTGGTACAGAAGGCCCTGTCGAAATAAATAAGTGCAAACCTGTCACTAGAACTTGATCTACAACCATCCTGCTGATAGTAGAAATACATTTATCCATATATACAAAAGGATAGCACTAAATGTTATCTAGAATAGAAAAAACAGTTTTTGAAGACCCATGCATAGAGCCAGTAACTGTTTTTTACTAATGGTTTACAGAAAAGCCAATCATTCCTCTTTTAGAGTTGCAAAATAATTTAGTTTTACATTTAATCAACATGTATATGGGGAATTTCTAATCAATAGGCCGTTGAAGTTGATGAAGCAGTTGAAGAAGAGGTACCAGATTCCCCAGGAGTGGAAAAACATGACAAAGAAAAGGATCATAAGGACTCTAAGAAACTACGTTGTAAGCTCATTTATCTTCATTCATGCTTTTGAACTCATCATATAAGTTTGTATCCATAAAAAAACTTAGTTTTTAAATCAAATGAATACTGCTCTATGGGATGCTGGGTGACACCATAGTGTACAGAGTTCTGGGCCTGGAATCAGGAAGACTCATCTTCCTGAGTTCAAATCTGGCCTCAGACACTTAATAGGTGTGTGGCCCTGGGCAAGTCACTTCGCCATGTTTGCCTCAGTTCCTTATCTATAAAATGAGCTGGGCTCTGCCAAGAAAACCCCAAATGGGGTCACTGAGAGTCGAACACAACTGATATGACTGAATTTAATAATGTTTTATGTTTTCTTTTCCAACTTTATAAAAAATATGCTGCATATTTTCTTCTTCAATTGTATAAAAAACTGTAAAGCAAATTATCTTGATACGTTAGTCCTCTTTTTTCCTTAATTTTCCATAAATTTTTTCTAAAACAAATGCTTCATTTTGAATCATCTCAGCCCATTTTTGTCATTGTTATTGACTTGTCTCCAAATTAAACAATTTTTTTTCTTTTGTACCATGACTTTACTATATTATAACTTTAGGTCAGTCTTCAGATACCTAAAATTTACTAATGTAACCAAGAAAACCTAATTGGAAGTTCAACTTACCCATGAAGTGGTTCACAGAATGGACATCTAGGACATCATTTTACAATTGTGATTTGATACTCTAGAAGGAAGTGTTGAGGTGCTTTTATATTTTGATACCTTTTAGGTGACCAAACTTTAATCATTGAAAAGTACTTGAGTAATGTTTGGGATTCAGTATAATTTTAGCCACACTCATTTATTCCCACTTAATAGTCACAATGGGCTTGGGTTCTTATAGAATCCAGAAAATCAAATATGGGAGGGAGTTACCTTCGCTATGACCAGTTACTTTAGCAGGGCATCTGTTAGGACTTTCCTTCACTGTTTTTTTCAGAATACAAAGATCACAGACAGAGTAAAGGTTGTGTAAGACCATTGGCAATGACCATGAAATATTGACTTCTGGCTTTGCTTATTTTGAATTTGACCTACCTCCTTTAACCTAAGCTGGGTTTTTTTCTTAAAAACTTTTCAAATGAATTAAGTGTTTAGAAAATATGGTCTAGTGCATATTCCATACACATTCTGCATTGAATTTATTACACTATGAATATCTAGTAATATACACAGGGTGATTTGTTTTTATTATTTGAATGTTGTTGCTAAGCTACAGGGATTACTCTTGATAAGCTCTCAACGTTCCCAATTATGGGCATACACAGTCGTCTTGAGGAATTTTCTTTAAAAATTTTTTTTTCTCGTAGCTGTCATTGAAATACAGGTATGCAAGTAATGTACTATGTGATTAAAAATCTCAGTGATGGATGGAATGATTCTTAAACTTTCCCAAGTTGTCCTATTCCCCATGAAGATACTTAGTTTATTTAAAACCCCAAGAATTGTCAAAGTGAGACAAGACTACTAGTTTGATGAGGGTGAGATAAATAATTTTTGCCCTTCCTACAAACACTGACACAGAAACAAAAAGTACCATGCACAAAACAATGTTCACAAATACATTTAATTTGAGCTAATCCTGACAGTTGACTTTTACATTTCAGGTTAGAAGATACTGTTTTATAAATACTTGCATCTCACTGAATTGTGTTAGATTAAGTGAGTGTGACTTATCAACTAGCTATGAAGTTATCATTCATATTGCTAAGTGAATTGTCTAGTTTGTTGAGAAAAAAGTTAACATTTTATTAAACACTGATGTTTGTTCCCTTTAAGCAATGAAAATTTTGAGCATAGATTCTTCAGAGCAGAAGAAAACGAAAAAAAATCTGAAGAAATTTCTTACTAGACGACCTACTTTGCAAGCTGTACGTGAAAAAGGTTATATTAAAGGTATGTAGAAAAAGGCAGATTCTCAGTGTGCCAACCTCAGAGCTAGTTCATCTGAAGTAAAAAATAGAAATGAATCAGTGAAAATGTCTTTTTAAAAATTATTTTTGTGAACATCAGTCTTGTATCTTTTAAAAATATATAAGATGGTAGAATAGTTATTTTGTTATAAGATAGTTACAAATTTGGTCCATGTTTGTATCTCATCTACACTTTTTTGTTTTCTTCTGTGCATTTGAAAAAAAATTTTTTTTCAGTTTTTTTTTTCATATCTGTCAGTACTCTTTAAATACCCACCATTCTCTCCTTTCTTACTCCCCCAAGTAGAAACCCTCCCTTATAGTCTATGTATGGTGAAGCAAAACAGGTCAGCGCATTGGCCAGGTACATGTCTCACTTTGTACCTTTGTCCTAGTCCATTGTCGCCTCTCTGACAAGAGGTGGGAGGAACAGAAATGTGAAAGGTCCTAACTGATCCTAGCTCCCCTAACAACAGCCGGGCAAGGGATGTAAGAGGGTGCAGTGCACAAATGCCTGAGGCCCTCTAGAAGGTCTTAAATGAATGCCATCTTTGGTGTTTAGTGATTGCACAGGGGTTTTTCCAGAAGACAGGGATGAGAGAGGCTCCCTGGGGGCCATCCAGGGGACAGAGCCAACTTCCAGCTCTTGGAAAAGTACAGCAAGAGGAACTCCTTTAAATATTTAGCAAGAAAAAAAGGTAGAGACAAGGTTCACACCAACACCTGCTGTGCTTTACTATGAAACTAAGGCAGAAATGAGGGATGACTGCAGAGGGAAGGCCTACTCTTACCTTACCTCTGCGTCCCAGGGAGGGTTGTAGAACAATCCAGAAGCCAGCCATCCCATTCAGAACTGCAGCAATAGCAGTGGCATCAAAACCTCATTGGAGAGGGAGCCTCTGGGACAAAGTCTAGAAACAGACTGGAGAGAACAGTGAACAGAAAAAAGACTGGATATGGTGAAGAAATGCTGTGGATTGGGAAGCCCAAGAGGTGAATTCTGAACAGGAGAGTAACTCCACATAAGAAGCAGGAGAGTCTTAGTAAAAGAACAACTTAGTCACAAATGTACTGAGAGTGAATGAGAGAATGAAATGAATTGAAGCCAAAAGTCTTGAGGATAAAGGGGAGAGAAAATAACGAGCTTAAACCAGAAGACAAAATACAAGCAAAGTAGTTGACTTCCTGCCAAAATGGAACAGAGAGTTAGGGATTGAGTGATCCAGTGAGACAGGATGGATGAGAATAAAACCAAAGGGCTGAAACACTAGAACATGGGAGGTATCTGCTATTTAAAAAAAAAAAAACAAAAAAAAGCTGACCCAGGAATCAGGTCAAGGGAGCTACTTAAAGAATAATCAGCCTCCTTGAAAATCATGACCAAACAAAAACCTGGATACTGTATTTTAAGAAATCATAAAGGAAAACTGCCATCTATTAGTACCTGTGGGCAAAGCGAAAACAGAAAGAATCCACCAGCCACATCTTGAAAGAAACCCCAAATTGGAAGTACCCAGGAATATCCTAGCCAAAATTCCAAAGCTTCCAGGTCAAAGAAAAAGAAATGCAAGCCGCCAAAAAGAGAGACCATGCAGTTTTGCTCAGAATCACTCCAAACTATCAGAAAATGTCAAAATGTGATATACTAAAAGGAGAAAAGTGGGTTTGATCATTAGTCTCTTGAAGTCATGAGTTCTGAGGTTTTTCAGTGTGTCCCTTGATGTGATTATTATGGTTATTATATAAATAAATTTGCTGGTTCTGCTAATTTCACTCTGGGTCAACTCATACAAGTTTTTCCATAGCTCTTGAATTTGTCATTCATTTTTTTACAGTACAATAATTTATTATATTTACATGCCGCAGTTTGTTCAGCCATTCCCCAATTTATGGGCACCTGTTTTGTGTCTAGTTTATCAGAAGCTACAACAAAAAGTGCGATTCCAAATACTCTTGTGTGTTGCGTTTTACCCCCTATCTTTGACTTCCTTGAAGTGTATGCCTAATAGTAGTGTCATTGGTTAGTAATCATAACGAGTAGCATTTATATAGCAAGTGCTTTGCATATGTTATTTCATTTGATCATAGAATACATACTGTTTAGTGACTTAGGGTATTTCCAAATGTCACAACTAATTTTATTCTTGGTTTATCAAATTTTTGTTTTCACTGTTGTGATTATCTACTGCTATGAGTCATTAAAACTATCTTTTTTGACTGGCATGTAAAAATGGTTTTTCAGTTGAAATAGTGAATCAGTAATAAATACTAAACTAAGGTATTAAAAAGCGTACAATAGAAGAGGCATCTTGGATCTAATACAATAGGTCTTTTTTTAAAAAAAACCAACTTATTTTTAATTTATGGAGTAAAACAAGCATTTATTTAACGAATAATAAAAAAGATAATTGCATATGAAACTGTAAGTCTACTATGTGCAGCTTGCTATTCCTTTCAAATGTATAACAAAATTATCATGTAAACTTTTTCTTCCCCCTCCCCCCCTTCACCCTGGCCAAGAGATGGCTACCATTAGACACAATTAGATGTGTGTGCGTATCTATCTATCTATGTAAAATTATTTTATACATATTTCTATTTATCAGTTCTTTGTCTGGATGCAGATAGCATCTTTCTTCATATGTCTTTTATAGTTAATTTGGGTATTTGTAATAGTCAAAATAACTTATTTGTCCAAAGTCATTCTTAAAACAGTATTGCTATTACTGTACACAGTGTTCTCTTGGTTCTCATTTCACTCTTCATTATTTCATGCAAGTCTTTCCATGTTTTTCTAAAATCTTTGAGCTCATCGTTTCTTATAGCACAATGGTATTCCATCACAATCACGTACCACGACTTGTTCATCCATTCCCCAATTGATGAGCATCGCTGCAGTTTCCAGTGCTTTGTCACCATGAAGAGAGCTGCCATTAACATTTTAGAACATGTAGATTCTTTTCCTTTTTCCCTAATTATCTTTGGAAATAGACCAAGGAGTGGTATTGCTGGGTCAAAGGATATAGACAGTTTAATAACTCTTTGAGCATAATTCCAGATTGCTCTCCAAAATGCTCTCCACAATTTCACCAACAATGAATTAGTGTCCCAGTTTTTCCACATCCCCTCCAGTATGTCACTTTCCCCTTCTATCATTTTAGCCAGTCTGGTAGATGTAAAATGATATCTCAAGGTTACTTTAATTTTCATTTCTCTAATCATTAATGATTTAGAACATTTTTTCAAATGACCATAAATTGTTTTGATTTCTTCTTTGGAAAATTACCTGTTCATATCCTTTGACCATTTATCAATTGGGGAATGACTCATATTCTTATATATTTGACAAAATTCTTTATATATTTTAGATATGAGACCTTTGTCTGATATACTGTCTATAAAATTTATTCCTCAATTTTATGCTTTCCTTCTGATTTTGGCTACATTTGTTTTATTTGCACAAAACCTTTTTAATTTAATATAAATGATAGGTCTTTTTAAAAAATGAAATAAATGAAAAGTTTTAGTTCTGAGGTATTTAGTTGTTTGAAAAGCCCTTGAACAAAAAGGCTCACTGGAAAATAAGAACCCACATTTATAAAATATTTTAAGGTTTATAAATGCTTTCCTCACAGCACCCTAATGGTCAGTATGGTAAAGATAAATTGTGTTCTTGAAAATTTGCCCTTAAGTTTTGCTTTTTATAGATTTTGTTCTTACTGGTAAATTTACATCATCTCATTTAGCAGATGTTACCTCATTTAGCTAAATAAGATTTATTCTTAATTCAATAAGGTCATCAAAACACTGTCATACATACTTTGATGCCAATATGTACTTATGAACTATATTTCATGTAGTTGTGATTTTTGAATTTTGAGGGTATAGATTTCCTAAGCAGACTCATTGAATATTTGAAACAACAATTCATATCATTAATGATGTCATTTTTTTTCAATATACTATTTTTTTTAAAAAACACATATCAATAAAAATGAAACTGGTTTAACTCCATTTAACCTAACACTAGCTGTTAAAACCATACTTGGTTTGTTCATTTGAATGTAGTTCTATGTCATCTGGAGGTAAGAGGATTGAGTATGACATTTTTTCAGCTGTGTTTGTAGCCATGGAACTAAATTATAAAGTTACGTGCAGCACCAAAACAGGAGAAGGAATAAGAGCCCAGTAATTTCTGTGGCCCGCCTGACAAATCAGTCCTTGTAAAATAGATTTCACTAGAGAAAGAGTAGCTGTGCTTTGAAAGTGCTCAGCAAATGTATGTTTGCTGAACCAAATCTCTTTTAATACTTGAGGCAGGTCCAACAGAATTTGATTTCCCTAGTCCTCTAGTTGCCTCTATCTTTTTATGTGTATAAGGATCTGATTTTGCTTCTTAGAACTTTATAAGCACTATCCTTCTCTCTGAGAAATATTAATGAATAGATATTTTTTCTGTAAAATGTATATATGGATATATTAATTTTTACATAGCTGTTACTAAGTAAGGTCTTTATCCCTTTAGTAGGATCTTTCTGTAGGGTGAGTTCCCCCTTCCCTGTAGAATTTTAGTTAGCATTTCACATGTAGAATCCCAAGGAGATGGGGAAAAACATAAGCACATCAAGAAGTCCTTTAGAGAACAATTCAAAACCACCTGGGACTTGCCAGATAATTGACATATATTCCGTAAGTCCTTTCCTTATTGCTTTCACTCCCCCAAAAGGGTCTCTGTCTTTTCTTAGTAATAACCCCATAAATAAAGTATCTGTCTGGGCCCAGACCTTCAAAATCCCTTTTGTTACCAACCTTTAATAATACAGGGAACATTCCACTGTCATATTCTCATCCCTATCCACCAATTTCTGTGCTCAAACATCCCCAAATGTAGCTCTTGAAACGGAGATAGCACATAGCACCTTGCTCCCTACCCATCACCAACCTAGGAACCCTGTGAAGGGGAGAGCGTATCTATACATGTGTGGGAAAGCTGAGCAAACGTCTTTGGAACAGCTATGATATCACCCCAACCAGGATGCAGATTTGGAGGCACAAATTAGCCCCCTCTTAAGCTTCCAGCCTACTGTAAAATATATATAGATATATACATATCTATCTATCTGTCTATCTAGATATCCTTTGATAAATATCCTTTTGACATGTGGGTTTTCTTTTTCTCTCCCTGGTGAAGAACATCTACTTTGTTTCTAGTTCATTGCTTTTACAAAAAGTGTGGCTACAAATACTTCAGTGTGTTTGAGCAGTTGTAATCATTAGGAAGTACTTCTTCCTGTTGTATGAAAATCTGCCTCCCTGTAATTTCCTCCTATTAGTCTGAGGCCTCTCCAATAAAGTAGTGCGGAATACACATACACACATGTGCGTGTGCATGTATACATATGTATAAATAATACTTAGGACAGATTCTCATTTAAAGTGAAGCTTGATGACATCTCTCATGTCTTTTCTTCCCCAGGCCAAGTATACTCACTGACTTTGATCTTCATGAGATGTAGTTTCATGAACCGTCACTGTCCTAGTTGCCCTTCTCTGAATAGCCTTCAACTCCTGATTGTGTGAGTCAGGGAATATTATTAGAAAAATAACTGCAGGGTACAGCCGGTTGCTTAGTGCCAGAAAATGGAAGGAATATCAAGTGAAAAGTTCAGGGAAAAAAAGCAGTAGATTGTCAGCTTTCTGGGGATATTAGAAGAAGCTGAGGGGAGTAGCGACTGGAAAGGCAGAGTCGTCTACAGTACATAGAAGTAAGCACACCAAAGAGGAAAGGTTTTTTGCTCAGGCAGGTGATGGTCTTGTCAGGGATTAAAGTAGTAGAAGGCTGGGAAGTCTAGAGGTGAGCAAAAGTTTATAGGTATTGTTGAGAATGGAGGTGCCCTAAAACCATGTGTTTATATTCGTGTTTCAGTTTTTAATAAGTGAAAGATCTTTTTCTTTATAGAATTAAAATATTCTGTCACAGGGCATCATTCTACATTGTTGACACAAGATCCAAGCCCTCCCTCCGTATCACAGATTGTTTTCTTCCCACAATTGCTCAAATGTCATCTGAAGGTTGTTTCTTCGCACACAGACATTAGCACTATATGTTAAAACAAAGTTCGTTTCCTACTTATATTATGAGGTCAAAATATTCAACTATGACAGCAGCAATATCTTAGTATCTTTTTACAATTAGTACAAATCTATTCTTTTACATAAAAATTACCATTAACCTCTCCTTATGAAAAGGGACAATGTCCCTTAGATGGGAATGCAACTTCTGAGTAAAGCAGGTAACATGTTCTTGATTTACCTTGTACAAGTTTTGTCAGGAACTTATCAGACTTTTTCCCTATCTGACCTGGCATTCCATTTTATACTTCAGCAGTATCACTTTATTTCTTTGCCTTTTTTATCCTCACCCAAACGTTCTCCACCATTTACCCCTTCTTGGGATTCTTATGGATTGACACACAGATGTCTGTCTTCTTGACCTCCAGTGTTACCATCCAGAAGATATCTTCTGTGACTATGAGTGAGCAATTATTAAATACTTTGTGTCAGGTGCTGGGATTATAAATACAATAATAAGATAGTCCTGCTTTAAGGAGCTTCTGTTCTAATAGGGGCAGACAAAGAGAGGAGTTGTGGCTGGGGATGGGTGTTATGTTTGGCGAAGTCACCAAGATGAGTAGAGCCGTTAGAGAGCTGATTGATGCAACCTTCCAGTGGCAACGATAGTTGGAGTTAGCTCCATGGAGAACAGCCTAGCTCTGTTTAGGGTTTCTACCAAGGCACCCTCCCTTCCCCAATCTGGGTAATGCAGGTCTGCATGATGCAATTCCAAAAGCTGCTTCACATAAGCCCTCAAGAGCATCATCTCTTGAGATCTCTGGTGGTGGGAAGGGTGCACAGCAGGACGGATGGTACGAAAATGGCTGGTTGTGCCCTTCCAGTGAGGGTTCCCATCCCACTGAGCTTAGGGCATAATGACCTCCCGGAGCGCATTCTCTGTACGTTTGCGTGCAGAACGGGAGGCACAGCCGTTGTTGCTGACTCTCCTGCCAGTTATTTCCTTCTGTGAAATATTGCTTATTTTCGCAACTATTAAGGGTCATACTGGATGTCTTCCATTTTGTCCAGTTGTGTATTTTTTACATGGATAGTTCTTTCCCTTTCCTTCCACTTTCAGTTTAATTTCATTTGCTCAAGTGGTCAAGTCTCATTGGCCAAGTCCGGTTGGATTTTTCCCCCCATTTTCCATTCTTAGCCTAGAGAACGCCATTCCAGCAGCCTTCACTGTGCTACCAGTGTTCTCTGTGCCACAGGTGTCTAATAAACAGTTATTTAATTGGAGTTGACTTTTAAGCTGCAGTTGAGAAGGCCAAGTATTCTTAAACATTGTCAGCATAACTATTTATTTCTCGTTTCCACCTTTCTTTTCCTAACTTTTAATTGGAAGGAATTAGAAGGCCAGCAGTGTTATTCAGTATTTCAGCCCCGCTGCCGCCCCCCTCCCCCCCCCGGGCTTCGTGGCTCCTTTAAGTCCTTTGCAGGTTTCTTCTCTCAGTATCATTAATAATCTCAGTCTGAATCACCTGAATTAGCAGTTAATGTGGTATATGAAAACTTAATAATAACTGAGTTTACATAGCCCCTTAAAGTTCACAAAGTACTTTCTTTATGACGCTGTGAGGTCCCCCACAGATGAAAAATCTGCTAACTTGGGCACAGAGACATTGTGACCTTATAACAGTATTCGAACTCAGGATGCTTGATTGCAAAGCTAGTCTGCTTTCGACTGTTTTTTGTTGCCTCACTTAAAAGATTTTTACAGTTTGGAAAACAGTTACACCTTAAAGAATACCCTGGTGGGAAGGCTTCTCTATGAAAAGTCACCCGTGTTAAGCGTGAAGTGTCAAACCATTCTAAGCAGAGGTGGCTGCTTTTCACAGCTTAAGGTAAAAATGCTTGCATGTTTTCCTTCCACTTATACACATAGAGAAGGTGAACACAGTGACCATAGCCAGAGCTCTGAAGATTCCAGTTTGAATTTATTCCTTGTCCTCTCTTTCTGTCCTTTTCTCTTTTACTTCAGGCTCCTATAGTCTTTCCCCTTGCTGTTCTCAGAGCAACAAGCTAAATTTGCAAGTGGATTAGCTGGTCATACTTTCACAGAAACTTATTCATCCTAACTCATTTGCATCTTAAGCCCTTTATTTCTAATTGTAGAATTTAAAAAATTTATCCTTACAAAAGGAACTTGGGACAAATTAGGTGAGGAGATTGGGAAAGGGAGGGGAGGGAGACAGGGAGCAACTATAGTCACGCTAGATTGGTTGCCTGGCCTAGAAGGTGAGCCTGATTGAGACCTTTCTGGGTGTTTTGGGTGCAGGGAGGGGCACTTTGGCTGAATTTCCCCTATTCTGAGTACAGTCATCCTCTACGTTCATGAGTTTCACATTCATGGTTTTGCAGATTTGCAGCATACTGCAGAAAATCACAGCATGTATATATAAAGAAAGCTAAAAAAAATTTAGTAAGTCACATATGCACAAATACTGCATATTAGTAATCTGTTTTGTCATTTACTGCCATAGATACACACATGTAAATTTGTTATGAACTGTTAAATTTTGTTAAATGTTTTGGTGGGCTAAAGAAGTGCGGGCTCTGTGTGCTCTCTTTGGGAGCACCTCCTCTTTGTCTCTACCGTCCATACTGAGTCTTGTGACTTTTGTGAAGCAGCTGTAGCCACACCAGTGACTGTGAGGGTGCTACTCTGTCTCCTGTAGAAACTGCAGATTTCTTATGGGTGCAGTATGTTTCACTTGTTTTGTGTATTAAAGGTGATCAGAATCATTGAGAGTAAATGTTTGGGATTGGGCCTAGAGCTATTGTCAGTTTTTCACCTTGACAGGGGTACTGTGTCCCTGATCCCTGCGAATGTCAAAGGACAACTGCAATTTGGATTCTTGGTCAACCTTCTACCACTGCTCCCTCAAACCCCACCCCCCAATTTCCCAACCTGAGCACAGATTGAACCCCTTCCTCTAATTATAACCCAATCTTTACCCTCCCATCTTTATTCCCCAAGGCTCCCTCAGATACATACCTTGGGAGAGATAGCCTTTTTGTTATTATTCTTAATTGGGACTTATTTCTACTATTATTATAATAATTTTCTAGCA
This sequence comes from Trichosurus vulpecula, assembly GCF_011100635.1. Lineage (NCBI taxonomy): Eukaryota > Metazoa > Chordata > Mammalia > Diprotodontia > Phalangeridae > Trichosurus > Trichosurus vulpecula. The sequence continues at coordinate 71,069,710 of NC_050577.1, read as the reverse complement.
TGACCGTTTCATTTTATCTTACATCCTAGAACAACTAAACCTCTATTTTAGTTCTGTCTCCCATTATGTAATCTCCAACAAAGACTGTGTCCTTGGCAATTTATTTTCTTCCTTAATAGAGGTACATCATCATTATCCCTAATTATGTTTCAGCTAAAATATAAATGTATTAGGAGAGACTGTGGAAAAGACTTTTGTAGAGAATTAAACTAACTAGTTGATTAACCTAAATAAAATGCTAGAAATATCCTTATAAAAATTTTGCCTTATGAATAAACAAGTGAATTTCCTAGGAAAGCATAAGTTTGTTATAATTAACTCAGAATTTTTTTGATCTGAGAAATGAACCCAAAACACATCCCAACTTGTTATCTACACTCAGCCTTATAATTACTATATCAGAATTCCTGATATTTGAGCTTTGCATCTGTTCACTACTTAATTTTTTTCTTTAACATAAACAGTATTTTATTTTTTCCAATTATATGTAAAGACAATTTTCAGTATTCATTTTTTAATAAGATTTTGAGTTGCAAATTTTTCTCCCTCTCTTCCCTTTCCCTTCCCCCAAGTGGCAAGCAATCTAATATACATTATACATGTGCAGTTATGTAAAACATATTTCCACATTAGTCATGTTGTGAAAGGAACAACAAAAGGAAGAAACCATGAAAAAAACAAAGAAAGTGAAAATAGTATGCTTGGATCTGCATTCAGTCTCCATCAGTTCTTTCTCTAGAAGTGATTAGTGTTCTCCATCATGAATCCTTTGGAATTATCTTGGATCATTATATTGCTGAGAAGAGCTAGGTCAGAATCATAGTTGATCATCACACAACGTTGCTATTACTGTGTACAACGTTCTAGTTCTGCTCCCTTCACTCAGCATCAGTTCTTGTAAATCTTTCCAAGTTTTTCTGAAATCCTCCTGCTCATCATTTCTTATAGCATAATAGTATTCCACTGCATTCATATACCACAACTTGTTCAGATTCCCCAACTGTTGGGCGTCCCCTCAGTTTCCAGTTCTTGGCTATCACGGAAAGAGCTGCTATAAATATTTTTGTACATATAGGTCCTTTTTCCATTTTTTACTCTTAAGAGAGATTTTTTTCTTATTGCTGAATGATTCGAATTAGAAAACTGCATTAGGAAGTTTAAAATGAAATAAATCAGTCTTTGAAAGCTTTATTAATTCCATGATTTTACCAATTTCATACATTTGATTTTGGACCACATTGCCATTTTGTTATTGAAAGAACATTATTTTTTGAAATTGCCTTTTTCTTTTGTATTTCAGATCAGGTGTTTGGTTCCAATCTTGCAAATCTGTGTCAGAAAGAGAACAGCACCGTGCCAAAGTTTGTAAAGTTATGCATTGAGCATGTTGAGGAACACGGTAGGGAAAATAAATGCTCCTTAAAATAAGATAACTTACCATCTATTACTTTGCAGAACATTAATCTTGGGAAATTTGTTGAGTGGGGATGGGAAGGGCCCGCCTTACACTTTATTCCAGTTGCAAAGAGAAGAGATTTCGGTTGCATGACGGGAAGCATTTTGGCACTCAGAAGGATGAGCCCTGACTATGGATGCACTTGTTTTAAACTAAATGTAGTACAGAGAGGTGTTGAATCTCAGTAAATAATTTATGGAATATGATGTACTCTTTGAAGTGGATCTGAATTGGCAGCCATTTCTGATAAGGGAAGGTGGAGATGAGTGTTTTAACTGTGGCAGATAGTGTAGGTCATATTACTGAGGGCAAAGTGTTTTAGCATAGTTTAACTTAATATGAAATTAATATACCTCTGTGTTGATTTTGTTTCTGTATATGTATCTTGGTTAGGCTTAGCAGTAGTAGTACATTGAAGGTATCTCTATTCATTGATTATCCCAATAGAGCACCAGAAATAACGTGCACAGATAAAATATTCAATTCTTGCCACTTTAATTCTTGACAGTATCTCATCAACCTTTGAACTCTTCTCATTATGACAGTAGTAATAGCAAAAGTTTTCCCACACATCCTAATTGTTAAATGCTTAACAGTGGAATAAAATGTTCCTGGCAAATTTATACATATATTAGCTTTAAAATGCCTTATATTGTTTGGTTTAGTTGTGTAAATTTGAAGAATGCAGGGGCAGCTAGGTGGAGCAGTGAGTAGAGCACTGGCCCTGGAGTCAGGAGGACCTGAGTTCAAATCGGGCCTCAGACACTTGACACACTTACTAGCTGTGTGACCTTGGGCAAGTCACTTAACCCCAATTGCCCTGCCTTCCCCCCCTGCAAAAAAAAAAATTTGAAGAATGGTCTGTCTAACCATAAAAGCTCCTCTCAAATAATTCAACTCTTCTCATATTTATTTGGTTTCCTGATTTAATTAAATTTGAAAGTCAAACTTATCTTTCCTATAACACTATTTTCAGCTGAAAAGAGGTGGGACATATGTATATTTTCTATGTACATTTACATTTTAAGGATAGTCTGATAAATTTTATAGAATGAAGTTATATATTTAGGTGTCAACCTAATTGTTATCAAGTTTTTTTTGGAATTTATTTTAAATTTATTTTTAGTGACAGCAACATTCTCAAATTTTCAAATGGCTGCTTCCAATTCATTTTGTTTATGGCTTGTTTACACATAGTTATTGGTATATTGTCTCCCCCATTAGACTGTTCGCTTCTTGAGGGTAAAAACTGGTTTTGCCTTTCTTGGTATCCCAAACCCTCAAACCCTTTGTATTGTGTAACACAGTGCCTGGCTTAAGTGCTTAAGTGTCTAGTTGATCTCATCTGTTTGGAGAGCAGGAGTAATAAATGTTAAAATTATACTTTTTTATTAACATTGATTTAGATTATTTCTTATGAAGTTGAACATTTTGGTAGTTGTTAGTCAGCAAGGCACACTATTAACAGGTAATTTTTTTTTCTTACAAACTAAAGCCAGTTTTTAAATTAAAAGTTGGCAAAAAAAAATCCATTTAGTTAAAGTATTTGCCTCTTAAGTTTTATTTAGGCTAATGTTAATGATTAATTTTCAAAATCAGGACCGTACAACCTTGAGAGACAAATGACCCTTTTAACATAAACCTTGTGTGGAATTTCAGACACATTCTCCATCTGTCTCTTAGGTTTGGATATTGATGGGATATACAGAGTAAGTGGCAATCTTGCCGTGATACAGAAACTAAGATTTGCAGTTAATCATGGTAAGTAATGTTGTTGTACATTATACATTGCAGTGATATTTCCCATGATTGGAAATTACCATCTTTATTTTGCTTCTTTAGTTTCTTTTTTCTAGCCAAGAGTTGGTAGAGTTGGTTTAAATGATTTTTATTGACTTATAGTTTTAAATTTTTTAATTGCTAAATTTTGTTTTAATACATCGTGTATATATACTCCCAGTAGCCTCCACAATGTACAATCCCTGAAAACAGTTCAGTAAAAGAGCGTAGAAGTGATTATGACTGATGGTCCCTGCAACTTTACCCTTGAGTAGTTCTCTAGTTGTTAAAAAGAAAAGGGTCTATGCTTTAAAAACTAATACAGCAACATCCAGTGGTTTTGAGCTGAGTTTTGTTGCCTTTTAAAGTTGTCTTCATTTGCATAATAATGTGTTTTAGTTTTAGCTTTGTTCTCTATCACATCATACAAATATACTCCAGTGTCTTTGAAACATTTGTTGTTCTGTGTATTAGTCTTCATTTATATTCACCAACTACAAGTTCTTCAGCCATTCCTCAGTTATTGGACACACAGTTTGTTTCCAGTTTTTAGAGGTTACAGACATTGCTTCTGTGAATGTTTTCATGTGACTAGGGCTCTTATTCTCAGTAACCTTTTTTATAAACCCAGTAATGGGAACACTGAGTCAGAGGGTATGAACAATTTTGTAACTTATTTGAATAAATTAATTCATATTCTTACTCTCTTTCAGATGAGAAATTGGATTTGAATGATAGTAAATGGGAAGATATTCATGTCATCACTGGAGCACTCAAAATGTTTTTTAGAGAATTACCAGAGCCTCTCTTTACATTTAATCATTTTAATGACTTTGTTAATGCAATTAGTAAGTATACAGTACATTCAAGAACTTATAAAGAACAGTAGTTATGAATTCTGTGCCGAATTTAATTTGTCATCTGTGCATCTTTGCCTTGTTTGAAACTTAATAAGCACTTAAGCTTTATAAAAGAATTTTCAAATTTCAGCAATTTCAAATATGGCCACTAGGTGACACTGTATATTACTGAATGTGCACTGCTTCCTCCTCTTCCCTGCCCCCCCACCCCCCCATGATTTTTTTTTACTTCCTTAAGAATTAGCTACAAAATCTTTACTTCTGTCTTTTTCAGAACAAGAACCAAGACAGCGAGTTGGTGCTGTCAGAGATTTAATTAAACAGTTGCCAAAGCCAAATCAAGACACCATGCAGGTTCTTTTCAGACATCTCAAAAGGTAAGCACCACCCGATTAAGAGGAGACAAATCTTAGAAAATGAGGTACTCTTGATGTCCCCTAAACTAAGGTTATGGAGGTTATGGAAGTTTTTGTTTTTTCTTAACACATAACCACTTACTTGAAGAGTTAACTCTTCTGATACTGGGAAGACCACCTGAAAAAAATGAGGCAATCTTCTTTTTCTCCTTAAGTTTAAAAAATAGCATGAAATGAGCAAAATGTTATTTGCAAGATCCCTATGTCTTGAAGTTAAGCGCAATTCAGAAAAGGGTTCTCTAATTAAAAAAAAAAAAGACTAAAATGCTATACTTTAAAAAATTTCTTTGAGAGTGTTTATAGCTATACATTCAAGTTGTGCTTACCCAAAATAGTCACAGATGAAACCGGACTGAATGGCTACCTTGAGTAAATATATAGTATTTGTGCTTGGCTCGGTAACTTTCTCCTCAGTGAAGGAAATCAGAATTACTAGTTTGTTTTGGAAGTGAAAACTACTGTCACCGCAATACAGTTGGAAGAAAATTTTCCTGTTTCCTGTTTTGTTTTTTTAACTGTCTAACATATTGCCGATTCTGAAAAAAAAAAAATTTTTTTTTCTTCCTCAGAGTTGTAGAAAATGGAGAAAAAAACCGAATGACCTATCAGAGTGTTGCAATTGTTTTTGGTCCCACTCTGTTAAAGCCAGAGAAAGAGACTGGTAACATAGCAGTTCATACTGTATATCAAAATCAGATTGTGGAATTAATTCTTCTGGAACTGAACTCCATCTTCGGGCGCTGAGGCTTATTGGAGATGGAACCAGGGAGAAATGGGAGTCAGAATCCATCAGATCGCAAATCTTTGTACATGATGTATTATGTTTGTGGACCAAGCCAACAGCTCAATGATTTTGCACTTTTTTTGGAGGGTAGGGGAAAGGAGGACGGCTGGGAGGAGGGTCAGGGTGTGTCTAGGCCCTCATGTTTGTTGCTGTTATTGCAAGTTGACGTTTTTAATTATTTGATTTTATTTCATTGAATATTTTGGAGTTTTATACTCTAAACATTTGTCAAAATTAAAATTTGCAATTATAGCATAGGCATATACACTGGATTTCTTGGAGAGAAAATGAAGATTAAGGTTGATCCCAGACTGAATGGTCTGGATTTGTTTTTCCTCATTTCTAGGCTCATCACTTGATAGGCTAATACCCACTATTGGTTACTTTGAGAACTCTTTCAGGGCATTTTGAGCAAAACAAAATGAATCAGTTTTTGAAACCTATGTATTCCCTTTCCAGGATTTCTGTATGCAGTGGCCAGCTGTCAGTCTTATGCCAGTGCTCACAGTGGTCAGTGTAGTTTACAATTCCCCAGATATAATCCTTTGATTAAGGCTTGCTGTCTTTTACTCTGCTGCACAGCATCCAAACTGGATGTCTTAGCTGCTTGATAGAGCAGCATGCTAATAGTACTTCAGACACTGAACTCATAAAGATATCCATCAAAGGATATTTTCTGTGACATACTGGAGTTTTTCTCTAACATAAGTCAGTTGTTCAAGGTATTTCTTGGCCTGCCTTGTTTGCTATTCTGAATTACAGCTAACAATCCTAATTAAATGCTGACTTTATCTACTGCCATACTGAGTTCTTGATATGACCCTGTGGTAGTGAACTTATTTGATTGTAAATATAGGCTAAAGACCTAATGACCTTCAGCTTATGTATATAATTGTGTTGTATAGTCTCAAAATACATTCTAGTCACACATTTCTAATCATGATTATATTAGCTATAGGTAATCCTTCCAGTGAATATTAGGTTTCCTCCAAGAAACAGGCTATTATTTGGGAAAGCTAACTGTGTGCACTTTTAGATTATAATTACATTTGCAGGCAAATCACTGTAATGCAAATGGTACTGGAAAAATACTGAATAGGCTTGCTAAATGGTTAATGCACTACATGAGGAGCCTTTTAGGTTATTTAATATGTACAGAATATATTGGGAAAATGTATTACAGAATTCTAACTCTACAGTATGGTAGTGGAAACCCATGTGTAAATTGGCTGGTTGTTGAATGGAAAATGAGATTGCTAACTCGGAGAATTTCTTTTTGCATTACTAATGTAGATTGACTTGTATAATAAAACAGGTTTTGGAAGATTTTGTGACAGGGAGCATGGTCTGCTGAAGATTTTTTTAAAAAATGTATTTTTCTAGACTAACTGCTATATATGAGATGTTTAATCTGAATAAAGAAAATGATAAGATATTTAGAGATTTTTTTTCCATCACAGATTTGCATGAATTTTTTTGTTGAACTTGCAAGCATGCTTTATACCTCAGTTTTCTGTTTTTATATCAGTTGAAACTGGTATTTCCTGTGGTAAATATCACTGCTTCCCCCATCTCATACACTATCCATTTTTAATGTCCTTATATTTTGAACTGGTCTGATTTATAAGCAGATACATTGTATTAATTTACAGGATGGTTTCTGTGGGGGAAAAGTAATTTTTGGTATAATCTTTCTAAAAACCTGCCACCTGAGTGAAATGGTAAAAATAATGTTTGCCATTATGAACGTGTGGATTTGGTTACATAAGCCAAGTTATTTCCTGGCTATCAAGATAGCTGATTGTTCAAAGGAAGAGGGAAGCAAGACAAATCACAGCCTTCCTATTTGCAAAAATTGTATTTAATGGCACAACATGCTTAAGGACTCCACAGCAGTTTCAGACTAGGAAAACAATGTGAGACTTAAAGCATTTTTTTTCCTCTCTATAGCCGTAGAAATACTATGGAGAGATCAAAAGGTACAATTGTCCTGTGATTCTTGTTTGTGTATGTATGTTTTGTCTTGGTGTTCATTGTTCCATGGCTAATCTGTTTTATTGTAATATTGTATGTACAATGAATGTCTTCTCTGTTTAATCCTTTGTGAATTAAAAATTGCCAGTGTCACTTTCATTGGTAAATTACCAAACTAGTAATATGTGTTCTGACCAAGAGGGTTTCATTTTATAGTAGAAAATATACTAAAAGCTAAAATCTGTTATCAGCTGAATTTTAGTTTATAGTCTCTTTCTTAAAACGTCGAGATAAATCTAAATTTGGTCCCACATTTTTAAAGGCACACACACACACAGAAAAAACAGACGGGAAAAGAAAGATGGTTTTAAATGTATCACCAGAGAAGAAAATGTCTTTCTTCTAAGATACTACATATATCAAAGGGATTTAACTATTTTTACCTTATAGTATTAATCATTTGGTGACATAATACTTCAGAATTACACAAGTCCTCAGATATTAAGTCTTAGGAAAAGAGCAAAACTGGAATATTTTCAAGATAATCAGGTAATCTGTATTTAAATCTGCATTGACATAGCTAAGCACAAATGTTGGAAGGTACATGCCTGGGGGCATTTTTCTGTTTCTTAAAATGTTCCTCTGAAATTATAATTGAAATTTTGAAAATTTTAGTAATTAGCTTTTAAAGTAAGCATTTCCTTGCCAGTAATGACTAGTTCTGCATATTCCTACAGGCTTCAGTTTGAGGTGGTTTTGTGTGTGTGTGTGTGTGTGTTTTTAAGAGTCCCACTTGCTTCAAAAATATAGCTTCAGATTGTCAGGATTAAAGTACTAGTTTCTATGGAGAACTGGAAGAGAGAAGAAAATTAATTTTATGAGTACAATAGTCTCCTGAACTTTAGTCCTCAGTTCCACTATAATAAAATCTGCTTTTATGAAAACTCTTTAACTACTAAGAGTAGTTTTTGATAGAGTTGGCTTGTACATAAATTTGCCTGTATGTTAGTTTGGGGGGGGATGGGGAGTTGTTTTTTTTTCTTTCTACATTTGTTCTATCCTAATGTAATTAATTCAGTTCTTTTACATGAAACTTTAGTTGGGAATCAAAAAGAAACTACCATCCCCAAACCTAGCATCGGCCTATTGGAACAAGCCATAAACTCCAGCCAAGCAGAGTCAGACACTGTGCTTTGGAGAAGGGGGAGGTGCAGAATGCCTAATGAGGCATTGTGTGACTAGCAGAGCCTTAGGAGTTCTCCTGAAGAATCTCAATTAGCCTTCACAACTGCAGTTTTGTGGGCAAGCCATGGCTGCAGCTATATTTGGCCAGATTGAGCCATTACAAATTAGCTGCATGTGAATATGAAGTTTTAAATGAACTCGTTCACTAAGGGGGGGGAAACCCCAGCACTTTCCTGGTGCTCTCATCAACAAAGTACTTGTAGAACAAGATTAGTGTTCAGTAAATCACTGCAACAATCATTTAGGCTAAGTCAGGCCCCTCCTGTACCACCTCTTCCTTCCCCGGGCTTTATTTCTCTTCCTCTTAAATTAGTCAGTCCTTCAGAAGCTGCTCTTGATGGGAAATATTTTAACCTGTTTATGTTGATGACCAAAGCTTTTAGGCAATTCTGACAGCTTTGATATAGCAGGGATTGATTTGTTTGTCCTAAACTCTATGATTGCAAGTTCTTTGGGCAAAATCAATAGTAGCTTATGCTTTAGTATTGGAGACAAGCGTAGTCTTTGGAGAGAGAAGATATAAACCCTGGTATCACTGGTATGGGGTTCTTAGACCTGTCAGTTGAGGGTTCATTGCCATCTTTCCGGTTATCCAGATTCATAATCTGTCCTCCTCAGTTTACCTTGCTCCACATTAACGGTTATGAAATCTCAAATCTACTTCCCAAACATCTCTTCAAACTCTTCCTTCTACTCACACTGCCACCTTCGAAGGTCAGGCTCCCATCACTTCCTGCCTGGACTACTAAGTCTTCTATTTGGTCTCTCTCCAGTCTCTGCACACAGTTTGTTTTTTTTTAATTTAGTTAATTTTTTTATTTTTAGTTTACAGCACCAAGTTCCACAAGTTTTTTGCGTTCCAAATTTTCTCTCCCTCCCTCTCCTCTCCCCTCCCCCCCCCCCAAGATGGCTTATAATCCATTATAGGTTCTACATGTACTTTCTCATTAAACTTACATAATAGTCAAGTTGCGAAGAAGACTTATAACCAATGGAATGAATCATAAGAAAGAAGAAACAACCAAAAAAGGAGGGGAAAAAAGAGCAAATAGTTTGCCTCAATCTGCATTCAGACACTAATTTCTTTCTCTGAATGTGGATAGATTTTTCCATCATGAGTCTTTTGGAGCTGTCTTTGAACCTTGTATTGCTGAGAAGAGCTAAGTCTATCAAAGTTAGTCCTTACAGATACCTTGTGTCTATAATCGTGTATTATATTCTCCTAGTTCTGCTCCCCTCACTAAGCATCAGTTCATATAAGTCTTCGTAGGTTACTATGAAGCCTGTCTGCTCCTCATTTCTTATAGCACAATAGTATTGCATTACATTCATATACCACAATTTGTTTAGCCATTCCCCAATTGAAGGGCATCCCCTTGATTTCCAATTCTTTGCCACCACATAAAGCTGCTATAAATATTTTTGTACATACTGGTCCATTTCCCACTTGTGTGATCTCTGGGATACATCCCTAGAAGTGGTATTGCAGGGTCAAATGGTATGCACATTTTTATAGTCCTTTGGGCATAGTTCCAAATTGCTCTCCAGAATGGCTGGATCAGTTCACAACTTTACCAACAATGTAACAATGTTCTAATTTTCCCACATCCTCTCCAGCATTTATCATTTTCCTGTTTTGTTGTGTTAGCCAATCTGACAGGAGAGATGTGGTACCTAAGAGTTGTTTAGATTTGCATTTCTCTAATTAATAGTGATTTAGAGCATTTTTTCAGTTGGCTATAGGTATCTTTAATTTCTTCCTCTGAAAACTACCAGTTCACATCCTTTGGCCATTTCTCAATTGGGGAATATGCACACAGTTTTCAAGGTGATATACCTAATACCCAGGTCCATCTATGCCACTCCCCTACTCAAGAAACTAGATTAGTCAAGTAGAAATTCCTGGAATTCAAACTGCCTCCAGCTGTCCTGTAATAGGCTTATATATTACTCTCCTTCATGAACTCTATAGTCCACCCAAACTAGCCTTCTTATTCCTCACACTTGACATTCCAACTCTCACCTCCACTCCTTTTCCTAACTTGTCCTGCATGCCTGGAAAGCTTGCTCTCTTCACTTCCACTAAATCCTTAGTTTCTTTAAAACCTCAAATAGCCACTTTCTTTTCGAGGCTTTTCCTTATCCCTCCCAACTGCTAGTACATGCTCAAATTAAATTGTTTTTTTTTTTAAATTTACTTATATGAATATATTCTCTCAGCCTACAGAATATAAGCTCCTTAAGGGTGGAGATATTTCTCTACCAGCACCTAGCACATAGGAGGTGAATGATGAAGATTAATCATTTGAACTCTAACTTTACTCTCCCCTCCTTGGTATGGGAGTCATAAGGGCAGTGTTGAGAAAAGGAAAGGGAAACCCAACATAAGTCAAATGAAATCAAGGAAATTACAGGATATTAGAGTTGGAAGAGACCTTAAAAAGAATAACATCCTTCGTTCACAGGTGAAAAAACAGAAGTCTTAAGAGAGGAAATAAATTGCCCAAAGTCATACACTTACGTAGTTGTAGTCACAGAGTTGTGATTAGAGAAAGGAAGGAGTGCTAATGGGAAGAAATGTCTAGATTTAGCACTACTACCACTGGTACTAACTGCATTTATATAGTATTTACCATGTAGTAAGTGCTTTTGCACTACTATATTCATTCTGCTTTAAAAGTCTTACAAACCCTAAGCAACGCTCTTAACTAGTTAGCTTAATAAAATGGAATCATTTCACTTGTTCTCCCAACTATTGTGGTCATGTATCTGAGAACAGAATTGATTTTGATAACTTTGGAACATGCCTCATTTTTCCTTTAATATACAGTATATCTACTACTACAAATGTGTCAAAGCAGATTCTTTTGGGCATCTGGGTCAGTGACCCCAGTTCTTAACTGAAGTTTTTAACAGAGAAGCAGACTGATTGCCTGTTAACCCAACAGGAGTCAAAGAAGCTTATTTCAGGATGTTTTCCCAACTGATTTCCTTGGCCAGTCATTTTGTGGGTCAGGCCTCTGATGTGTAAGGTAGGTATGAGACTTCACCTATCACCTGGTTTGTGATAAGGGCCAAGCAATAAAATTTGAACATGAAATGCCAATAAAAGGTTTGAAAAAGAAATGCATGACCTCCAGAAATTGTTAGAATTCTGCTAGCTCATAGCTTCTTTAGACTCCCTTTTTTTGTTATTGGTCTCTTTAAAAAAAAATATATGAAATTTTAAGAGTCAAGCGTTGGATGGATTTTGAAAGAAAAACAGCAATTGAGATCACATGTTAGTATCTGTGTCTAGTGTTGTAAACTCTCTTTGGACCAGGTAAGATCCACTTCCAGGTCCTCTGGTGGTCACAGATGTCAAAGTTCATTCAAATAGTTTGGTGGCAGCCAGTTTGGAATTAAGGCCGAGAAGAAACCTCAGAAGATGACGTTCTCTTTGGAGAATTTAGCAACGCTGAATACTTACGAGTTTAGTATTTCGTAAGCTGGCCACATCACATTTAGGAAGCTAGGTATATGAGCCTTCACATACTGGGAGAGCCAGGGTAGGGAAGGAAGATTCCCTGAATTTATTGTCAACCTCTTGTCTAAACAAACAGCCAGTTAAACAGAGAATCATCTATCATTCATCAGTTTTGCTTTTTATCAAGAATAATTCCAGGCTGTGGTGGTAGTAAATGTTCCCTGCCTTCCCAGAACCCATAAGCAAGGTTATTTGTGAAGTGAGAACAAGACAACTGAAGTGCCTTGATAATGGCTTCAAAGCGTGTATTTTTCTTATAATACTTAACAAAGTCATAGTGAAACTTCTGATGGCCATTAGCAGCAGGAGTTGGAAAAAGAATGGAGCAGATGCCGTGGGTGGTATTTTACATTTTTATTAAATCATTTTTCCCACAGCTCTTTCTTTTACAAGATCTAGGCTAAATTCTTGGTGTAATGGAAAGTTCTCTGAATTTGCTGCTTTGCCTTCTAGCTCTGCCTGTGTGGGGTTAGGCAAGTCTCCCTCCATCTCTCTGCGTCTCAGTTTCCTCATTTGTAGAATAATGAGGTTGAACTAGACTGTATTTAAGGTTCTTCCCGGCTCTAAATCTATGATCCTGATTCTAATTTGCGTTATTGATGCAGGAGTTACTTTCCTCTTTTAAAAAATTTCCATCTCTCTGTCCGAGGCTCTTTGTCCCTAATAGAATCTTTCCGTTTCATTGATTTCACCCATCAGCCAGTGTAGCAAGGTTTGAGGTGCTAACTTGTCGGGTGTGCTCCCCCACAACGTGCACTGGGCAGAGGTCACTGAATCAGCCATATTGATAAACGGTGGTGGTTCACAGTCACCTAGTGGTGGCACTCATAGTAGGGGAAGATCCCACAATAGCCTTCTTCATCTTCCGACCTGCCCCTTACCGGATAATGCCTAGTTTTCTGCCTGTGACATAGGAAATTTCTATAACAATTTCTGCCTTGACTAGCTGTGAATGCTGGAAAACGATGACAGCCCCTGGAGAACTGTGGTTCTATTCTGGACTGTGAGGGAAAATGCTTGTCTGTCCATCCACTTAAAGCAAGTGAAGGGGCCCACCATCAATGGGTCAGTTGTGTAGTCATGGAGATTGAAGCTCATACTACAAACTGATGTTTGAGGGTGGAGTTTATGGAAGAGCCACCTGACCTAGAGGGCCTGGGGAGTAGGAGAGTTACAATACATAGTCTGGCTGGTGCTCACAGGCCAGGAGGGGCATCTTAGCATACAGCCCAAGCCAGTATTGAGATGGTGCTTGTTTCAAGACTACGGCTGGCCAGACATAAAGAGAACAGTAACAGAATTCTTAAATACCTCCTGGATGGAGAGCCAAAGTGGGGAAAGGGCAAGCGGGCAAGCAGGGTACAAAGAAGAGATACTTAAAAGAGACAGGGAACTAGAACATCAAGGGATAACTGGTAGGCAATGGGAAGTGAATGGTGGACAAATCAACCTGGCATGTGTAAGAATTGCTGGGGTTATTATGAAACAAAGGTGTAACCAAGAGCAAGACCAATGGGCCGAAATGTAATTCATGACAGGCTTTGCAAATTACGGTTTTCTATGGCAAAATTAAGGCCTTTGTGTGCGGATGTGTCTTGCTTTAAGCAACCCTGTTAGTTTTGCAAATACAAATTTATAAAATCCTTTTAGTAAGGAGTGATCATGTGCTATACAAAAGGATCTGCCATACTTCCTTTAAATGTCAAGCTTGAAGGGCGCAACAGTGATCCTAAGTTAGGAATATGAACCTAGGTGTTGTTCAGAGTTGGTCCTGCTTTAGGGATGGCAGCTGTCTGCTATTCCAAATGGCTAGGAAAACCCAATGTGGACATTCAGACAGCCGCTACATTCCTGGCTTGAATTTTTCTTTCTGTTGGTGGTTGGAGCTCAGAAGAAAAAGGAAGATGTGGAGAAAGACTAGGTGATGGTGATGAGAATATAGTATCCCAAAAACATAACCAGCAATATTACTTGGACTTCTGGCAGGGGACAGTGATCTAAAGGGCACTGAACTGAATTTTGAAAGCAAATGAAAAGTCCAAACATAATTCAAGCCCTTTACTGTGATGGACGATACGTGTGACACAGGCAAAAGCAATATACTGGGAGAAGTGCCCACTTACTCTCAGATAAGCCTAACAGGAAACGGAGTTGGGAATAATACTCATGGCCTCAGGTATAACATAAAATAGAGGTGATAGAGTAAACTTGAAAATGTAACACAAGGTGAATATAATCTTGTCTTTGCAAGGCCTACCAAAACTTGCCTCTTTGCCCATTGGTTTTGTTCTTGGTGACACCTTTATTTTCAAAGAACCCCATCACTTATGTTTCATTTCAGATTGATTTGTCCATTGCTCATTTCCCATTGCCTCCCGGTTTTCTGCAGATATCCCTTGAAATTTACTTCAACAACTCTTTAAGCATTTCTTTAACTATCTGTGGGAACTGTCAGTATGAGCATGATAACTGGAATATAGAAATTGAAATGGTATTTTATTTTAAAAAGACACATCTATCAGAAGGTAAAGGAGAATAACATGGTGTGAGAAGCTATTCGCTGATCCCAAAATCCGTGAACCTGAGTATCTTAAGTATAATGAACATTTTTTTACATTTGGAATAAAAGAAAAGCTATAGAGTTCTGGTACTATGCTACAGACCACCAATCCCATACAGAGGGTATGGATGATACTTTGCAAATATAGATTTCAAAATTTGTAGTCAATTATTCTATAACTGGAAATATCCAGGTAGAGGGTGGCTACACATTCGTCAGTGATTATATATAGTTTTAAAAAAAATTTATTTTTAGCATTTTTTTATATTTTGAGTTCCAAATTCTCTTCCTCCCTCCCACTTGTCCCCTACCCACTGAAAAGGCAAGCAAAATGATATTAATTATACATATGAAATCACACAAAACATTTCTATGTTAGCCATATCTCCAAAAAAGAGGCAAAAAAGTGAGAAAATTATATTTCAATTTGCACTCAGAGTTCATCTGTTCTCTCTCTGGAGGTGGATAGCATTTTCTTCCTTATGAGTCCTTTGGAATTGTCTTGGATCATTACATTGATCAGAGTAGCCAAGTCTTTCACAGACGATCATTACAATACTGCTGTTACTGTGTATAACGATCTCCCAGTTCTCACTTCACTATGCATCACCTCATATAGGTTTTGCCATGTTTTTTTTTTCTTAAAACCACCCTGCCTTGTTATTTCTTAATAACACAATAGTACTTGATTACAATCATGTGCCACAACTCATTCAGCCATTTCCCAATTGATAAAGATCCCCTCAATTTTTAATTCTTTGCCACAAGAAAAAAAAAGCTGCTATAAATATATTCGTACTTTTAGGTCCTTTTCCTTTTTCTTTGGTCTCTTTGTGTTAACAGACCTAGTAGTGGTATTGCTGAATCAAAGGGTAAAGTTTTGTAACCCTTTGGGCATAGTTCCAAATTGTTTTCCAGTTAACAGCTTCACCAACAGTGCATTAGTGTATCTGCTTTTCTTTATCACCTCCGGCATTTGTCATTTCTGATAGGTGTGTGGTGGTGCCTAAAGAGTTGTTTTAATTTGCCCTTCTCATCAATAGTAATTTAAGGGATTTTGTTCACACGAATATAGATAACTTTGACTTCTTCTTTTGAAAACTGCCTGTCTATATCTTTTGACCATTTATCAATTTGGGGAATGATTTTTTTAAAAATTTGTCTCAGTTGTATATATGAGAAATGAGACCTTTATTAGAGAAACTTGGTGTAAATTTTTTTTATGTCCATTGTCTATGGTAACTTTTAGAAAAAGTAGTTTCTCTGATTATTTCTTTTAATTAGGTCTACTTTTCCTTTTGCTTTATCTGAGATTATGATTACTACCCTTATCTCTTTTTACTTTAGCTGAACCCATAATAGACTCTGGTCCAGCCCTTTATTTTAACTCTGTGTATGTCTTTCTGTTTCATGTGTGTCTCTTGTAAACAACATATTGTTAGGTTCTGGTTTCTAATTCATTCTGCTATTCATTCTTGTTTTGTAAGTGAGCTCATCCCATTCACATTCACAGTTATGATTACTAACTGCGTATTTCCCTCCATCCTATTTTCTTCTGTATATCCTCTCTCTTTTTATCCTGTCCCTCCTCAAAAATGTTTTGCTTCTAACCATTACTTCTCTTAATTTGCATTTCCTTTTATCATCCCCTCCCCCTCATATCTCTTATCCCTTTCCTCTCTTATATCCCTATTGGGTGAGAGAGATTTCTATGCTCAGCTGAGTGTGTGTATTTTTTCCTCTTTGAACGAATTCCAATGAGAGGGAGGTTTAAGTGTTACTTGCCACCATACCCCCATTTTCCTCTCCACTATACTATTTCATTAAATGTCTGTTTTTCCCCCTGAAGGATTATATTCAGTTTTGCTGGGTAGGTTATTCTTGATTGAAATGCTTGCTCCTTTGCCTTCCAGAATATCATATTCCAAGCCCTCCACTCCTTTAACATTAGAAGTTGCTAAATCTTGTGGGATCCTGACTATGGCTCCATAATATTTGAGTTGTTTCTCTCTGGCTACTTGTAATATTTTCTCCTGGAGCTCTGGAATTTGGCTATAATATTCCTGAGAGTTTTTATTTTGGGATATCTTTCAGGAGGTGATCGGTGGAATCTTTCAGTTCTGTTTTACCCTCTGAATCTAAGATATTGGGACTGTTTTCCTTGATAAGTTCTTGAAATGTGATGTTTAGGCTCTTTTTTTGTCATGACTTTCAGATTGTCCAATAATTCTGAAATTATCTCTCCTCAATTTATTTTCCAAGTCAGTTTTTCTCATGGGATATTTCACATTTTCTCTTATTTTTTCGTTCTTTTAATTCTGTTTTATTTTTTCTTGATGTCTCACGGAGTCATTAGCTTTGACTTGCCCAATTCTTCAGTGATCTCTTGTACCTCTTTTTCTACTTGGACAATGATGCTTTATAAGGAATTCTTTTCTTCAGTGAATTTTTGTATCACCTTTTCTATTTGGTTTAATTCTGCTTTTTTAAAGGAGTCCTTTTCCTCAGTGATTTTTTTTGTGCTTCTTTTACCATTGGGCCAATTTTTTTTTAAGTTCATAAGTTTCTTCAGAATTTTTTTGTGCCTCTTTTATCAAACTGTTAATTCTCTTGTCTTAATTTTCTTGCATTGCTCTTATTTCTTTTCCCAATTTTTCCTCTACTACTCTTATCTCTTTCTTTAACTCTTCCAGGAAATCTTCTTGGGCTTGGGTCCAGTTAGCATTTTTCTTTGAGGCTTTGCTTATAGCTGTTTTCACATTGTTATCCTCATCTGAGTTTATGTCTTGGTCATCCCTGCCACCATAGTAGCTTTTTGTGGTCAAGTTCTTTTGTTGTTGTTTGCTCATTTTTTCAACCTATTTCTTTACATTGAATTTTATGTTAAAGTTGGGCTCTGCTCACTTGGGGGTGGGGAGGCACTGTCCCAAGCTTCAGACTTTTTCATGCTTCTGCTTCCAGAGCTAGTTCTAAAAGTCTGCAGGTTTTCAGTGTTTCCAAGGTGGTGTGATTAGGGGACAGATGAGGTCACATCTCTCCTGGTTTTCCCTCTTGTCTTTACCCAGGAAAGGCCCCTGCTACCTTGCAGCTGTGAGCACTAGTGCTCTTCCTGGCCCTGGAACTGTGACCAAGGCCCCTGCTTCCTTGTGACACCATCCCCCCATCCCCAGCACTCATCTCCACCCTGGAACTGTGGCCCAGAACTACTTATGAAGAATAGAATCACCAATCAGCACCAGCCGCAGCCAGTGCCAGCAAAGTATCTCCTTTAATCTCTTTCTGACCAGTTATCTGACCCCTTTCCAGTGGGTTCTTTATAATATAATGTACTGTGTGAAAGTTTGGGGAAGATGACATCTAAAAGCCCTTTTAACGCAATTACAAGGTCTCACCAAAAACTAAAAGGAAAGTCATCTTAATTTCCAAGCTTTTTCCAGCTTTTTCAGGAGTAGATAGCTTGATGCCATTTCTCTCTTACATTTCTTTTTTTCCTATACATCAAAAAGAATGTTACAGAGTCATTGTAAGAGGACTGGAGGGGACATTCATAAGTCATCTAGTTTACCTTCCTGTCACTGAGCAAAATTATAGAAACCATTACAGATATTTGTCTTTATATACAGCAAGATTGCACTTCCTCAGCAACCAACTCAAATGCTTAATATTTTAGAAAAGAAAATTTGCCCTTATATCCAACCCAAACCCCTTCTGCTGCCCTTCATGCCCATTTCCCCTTGTTTTCAGTGAGTAACTGCCTCTGAGGTTCCTTTTGGCTCTAAAATACTGTTTCCAACTAGTTCTAAAATATTCCTCCTAGCTCTAAAATATGTACCTGCTAGAAGACTGGTGGAGTAGGACATACCAGGAAAGTGACCTGGAAAGTGTCTTTAGTCAAGAGTGATTCAGTGTGTTCCTTGCCTTCAGGAGGGAGGAGTAGTGAACATCTAACTGCTCACATCTTTCTGGTTCAAGATTTAAATGCTTAGAGATTGGTGACAGGAGCGGTAGGCCAGAAGGGAAGATGGCACCAGGTTGCATAAATTCATTTGCACGTGTGTACTGAACTTTAACACAAATTAATTTAATTTCTTTGGTGTTGCATTTTAACTCGACATTAAGCACCTACAGCGCAAAACACTATGCCAGATGCTGAGGATGCTCAGGTACTCAGTATCCAAAGGGATATGCAAAGTCGTTGATTTCAATGTTCCCTCCAACAGTGCAGATCTCAGAAATCCATTGCTGTCATTCCCATCCTGTGCAGCTCTTTTCCATGCACTCCCACAGATTCACCACAAGGGGTCCCCCCAACATTCTGGAGGCATTCCTTGCTTTCTCTTGACCTTGCTAGAATACCAACCAGTGGAGCATTCAGCTCGTCTACCTGTTAACCCGTGCTCTGGCTAAGTGGCCAGCCCTCCCCTCCTCCCCACATCATGCACCCTCCTAATGACATTCTTTACTCCTGTTCTCTGGTTATCCATTGGTTATCCATCGCAGACTGCCCACACCCACCACACCCTCCTCCACTGCCCTCTAGGTGCTGTCTCTGGTGCTCCGTATCTCAAAGCCATATAACATCACCCTAGAATATTGACCTATAAAAAGATAAGCTTTTGTTTCAGGGAAAAGGTAAGGCAATCCATCCCACGCTCTTCTTCCCGTTTAATTTTGAACCCAACACGGTCCATTAGTACTCTCTGTTACATTGGACTCTCTGTTACATTGGACTCGCTCTATAGGTGCCAAGTACACAGAAAAAAAAAATGTAACTCGTCTTGGTCTCCAAGACCTCTGTGTCCTTACCAAGAAGCCACATGTGCACAGAGAAGTAGATACAGTATGTATACAAAGTATTTACAGGAGGGGAGAAAGGAGGTTGCTAACAACTACGGGAATCGGGAAAGGTCGCGTGTAGGAGGTGGAACCTGAGACGAGCCTTGGTGGGAGGTAGGAATTCCACGAGGCAAAGATGCATAGGCAGAACCTTCTAGACACGAGTCATGCGAAATGAGACCGGAGTCAGACTGTGCAGGGTTTTAGTGAATTGCCTACAGTCACGAAGGTAGGAAATCGGACCGCTGGGATTTAATCAGGGGTCTTCTGATTATCCACTACAACCATGTCTTCCTTTGGATTCTTTCTCTCTTTTGATCTTCGTAACCGAGTGAGTTAGGCAATCTAGGAATTATCCCCATTTTACTGGTGAGGAAACCTAAAGCAGGTCGCGGAATCAAAGGCGCTAAACCAGAAGGAAGCTTAGGGCACTTCCAATCCAGCCTTCTCTGTTTACAAATCAAGAAAGTGAGTCCCTGAGAGATTAAGTGATTTGCCCCCAAGGAAGGGAAAGCGAATAAGCATTTATAGAGCGATGGCCGCGGACAGGCACTGTGTTAAACACTCATTTGAGCCTCGCAACAACCCTGCCAGGTAAGTGCTGTTACTTTACAGTTGAAGAAACTGAGGCAAACAGGTTAAGTGACTTGCTCAGGGTCACACAGCTGTGTGAGGCTGGATTTGAACTTAGGACTTCCTGACTCCAAGACCTGCACTCTATTCAATTGCACCACCTGGCTGCCGAGGTCACAGAGGTAGTGTCAGAGGTAGCATTTGAACCCAGGTCCTCCGACCCCCAAGCCAGTGTTCATTCTACGAGATACCAAATCTACTCTTCTGTCCATTAGAATGTTGGTATATAAAAGATAAGCCTTTGTCATGTGGCTTTCTTGAATATAAAATACTCCACAAATCAGGATTTTGAGCCAAAAGTTGACAAACACTGTTGGTGATACTGAAGCAGGGGTTGAGTAGTTTCTGCTTCTTCAGCCGGTACCACCCTTTTTTTTTTTCCTGGATGACCTGAGTTCTGACCGTCGGGTACTATATGGCTCCCCTGTGCCCTGAGGAAAACTTCATTTGAATTTTTCTGGGACCGGGCAGCATCCCAACGGATAGATGTGTTTTCTGGAAGCCCAGAACAAGTAATCTTTGATGTGACCAAGCTGTTCTTACTGTGTTCGTCTCAATTCAAGAAGCGCCAGGGACAGTGATGGAGCATGAAAAGGTGAAAAAAAGTCAATAAATGATTAGTTCCCGAGCAAGCCCTTCTCTCAAGTTTTAGGCAGCTCCGTGATCTTATCAGCCCCTCCATCATTAGTCTCCTCTGGTGGGAGGAGAGATGGCTGACCTTGTTCATCCTTGGAGGCTGGGCCTCTCTCCTTCCCAACACACACACACACACACACACACACACACACACACGCTCTTGCTGCACCTCGGGGTCTCAAGATGGCCCTGCCCACTTTAACAGCAGCAGGATAGGACCTGGACCCATGATTTCACTGGTGTGGGGAATTCCCTCCACAAATGCATGTTGGCCCTTTGCTAAAGGCCCTTAGCCTTGAAGTATTGACTAGACTACTAAGAGGTTAAGCAACTTGTCCAGGGTCACATAGCCTGTATATATCAGAGACTTGAACCCAGTTTTTTTGTGACTTTGGGGCAGCTAGGTGGCATCATAATGCATAGAGTGCTGGGGCTGGAGTCAGGAAGACACATCTTCCTGAGTTCAAATCCAGTCTCGGACATTTATTAGCTGTATGACCCTGGGTAAGTCACTTAATCCTGTTGGTTTCAGTTTCCTCACCTGTTAAATAAGCTGGACAAGAAAATGGCAAACCACTCAGGTATCTCTGCCAAGAAAACCCCAAATGGGGTCACGAAGAGTAAAACACAACGGAATGACAAATCTCTCATTTAGTGAGAGTGTATGTCAAAACTGAAGCTTTCAGAAGCTGCCTATGTCACCTGTAGAAACTTAGGCAAATCACTGCGATTGGGTCTCATTTTCCTCAACTGTAAAATCAGGGGCTTGGTCTAGAATTGGTCTCTAAGGCCTCTTTCAGCTCTAATCTATGATCCCAAGGACCATATTCTGTGTGTCACCGTTATGTGGGAGCTTCCATGATAGGGAATAAACCCCGTCATTCAGAACATATAAATTCCATCTGAAGTGAAAGGAGCCAGGGTTGATTAGAAGAGAATTCTATTCCACACATCTCCCAGAGGACAGTTCCAATGGAATGGTTGAGAAGGAAGTTGTCCCTGAGACAGCAGGGATGTGTGAGTCACAATCTTGCCTTTGTTCGAAAGGCCAGATGCTGGTCTTGGGATCTGCTCAGACTCTGATCTCAGTCACCTTTCAGACCAGAGCTAGAAAGTCGGGAGTTCACATGACCTTCAATGACAGATTACCTGTTGACACTTGAGATTTTCATCAACTTCCTCTTACACCATTACTTTGTACTTGAAGTAATCCACACAAAGCAATCCATTTTTAAATGATTATCAATTGTATCTAATGGGATGGGGGAGATACTTAGACCCTTTGGTGAGTGTGAAAGTTGTCCAGAGGGGGGTCTTGTTTCAATATATTTTGTCTAAACAGTGTTTACCAGGCACTCCATCCTCGTAATCACATCGGTTAATCCATGTTCTTCCCCACTCCCCCCAAAAAAACACTTTCCTTTAAGGAGCTGAGGCAGCTTAGAGACAGAATCAGACTAATGGGAATAGCTGAACTCTTGAAGTTTTTCACTTAGAGAATAGTGATATTTTATTAAGAATAATTTTGCTGCCAGGTAATGGAAAATAAACATTAAACACTGATGCTATCATGCTCTCAACTTGTCTAATTTTCCTAGTTCATAATGCATTGTGGCCAGACTGATGAAATCAAACCATTAATGGTAAATTACCTGTCAGGTTGATTTGTCTGCGCTGTTCATTATCTTTGGCGAGAATACCAGCTGCAATACTGGTGTATATATTTCCTTCTTTAGTTTATTTGAGCTTAGAGTGGGAGTTTGAAATTCCTATACGCTACAGAGGGCAAACTTTGTGCTGGCTATTTAAAGGAAAATGTCCGTTTACCCAGCCTTTTTTTAGTTGTCTATAAATAAAATTACTTAACTACTGTTTCTACTTGGCTTTTCCATCCAATACACAAGAGCTAACCTCTAAGGGCCCATCTTCAAGATACTCTCTCTCTCTGTGCCTACTGAAGTGACTCCACATATGAAATTCACCCTCACTATTAGAATGCATTTCTTAGGGCGAACTGCATGGTGTTCTACTACATAACTGCACAGTTCTCAGAGAGCTTTTGATACAAGGCCATATTGACGCTCTAGAAGCAGGGGTTCTTGACCTTTTCTGATTCATGGACCTCTTTGGCAATGGATCTCTTACAATAATATTTTTAAGCATGAAATAAAATACAAAAGATTACAAAGGACATCAATTATATTGAAATCTAGTTATGAAAATATTGAAAAAACAATAATGAAAGCCACCCCTGTCCCAAAGAAAGGGAGATGTAGTAGGGAAAGCCCCACATTAGGAGTTGGAAGGACTGAGTTCGCATATTTGCTCTGTGACTTATCAATTGAGTGACCTGAGGCAAATCACCCCGACTCTGTGGACCTCAGTCACCATAAATATAAAATAAGAGGGAAAGATTTTATAACTGCCCTGAGACCTTTCAGCTCTAGATTCCTATAATCCTGTGGCTGGCATGTGAAGGGTATTCAGAAAATAAAGTGAAAATAATAAATTGAGGTCCACTGAGTAAAACATTTATATCACACGGGGCCCTTAGGCGGCACAGTGGAGTCAGGAAGAAGAGTCTTGCTGAGTTCAAATCTGGCCTCAGACATGAGCTGGGTGACCCTGGGCAAGTCACTTAACCCTGTTTGCCCCAGTTTCTTCATCTGTAAAATGAGCTGGAAAAGGAAATGGCAATCCACTCCAGTATCTGCCAAGAACATGCCAGACGGGGTCATGGAGAGTCAGACATGACTGAAATGACTGAACAACAACACCAGGGTAATAGAATTTGGAGACAATGGAAGCAGGAACAGAAATTTTGTTTCTGAGCCTACATATAAAACTTGAGAAAGAGCCCTGACCACCCCCCGCCAATCCCTTAATAGCAAAGGACTCCTTTGGGTCTCACATTGCTGTCTGAAGGGAGGACAAAAATAAATTAATCATTCCCCCTTCTGAACTGAGACAGATCAAGCATGGAGTGCTTTCTTTAATCCTCTGCTAGAAGATGGAGCTAAGGATGAATCATGCCTTTCGGAATAAACTTCAACCGTTAGATCCCCTTTTACCAAACTTGTTATATAATCAGGTACCGCAGTACCCTGGTGAGCTACAAAGCCCATCTAATGAGGTGCTAGGGAGCGCAGTTACCTGCAGAGAAGGGACGTTCCACGGCCTTCCGATGTCAGGCCTTCTGATCTCCCGGCCCGGAAAGCAGGAGGCTTAAAATAGGACTGGAGAATTTAAGAAAGGGCCAAGAGCATCAATTAATGCATCAATTAATTAAGTATTCCTATCCACATGCCTATCCATATCAATTATTTCTATCCATATTGATTTCTATCATATTATTCCTATCCATATTAATTATTCCTATCCATATTAATTCCTATTCATAGTATTCTTGTCCATATTAATTATTCCTACCCAGAAGGCAAAGAAAGTAAAGATACTAGGATGAACATCTTTATTTTAAAGGAAAATTCTTTTTTTTGCATCGATGGTACCTGATCTTTCTCATGTTATTTCCAGACAGCCAAAGCTAGTCCTCAATCCATCTGCCCACAATATGCCCCTCCTTTATCTCTAAGCCCACCACAACTACCCTCATTCAAGTCCTCATTACTTCTCACCTAGATTGTTGGACCGACTTCTGTTCTCCTTCCCATCCAACCTTCTCACTGCTGCCTGATGACTCTGGCCAGGTGACTCCTCTCAGTTTCAGGGCTTTCTGTGGCTCCCCATTACTTACCAGTTAAAGTATAAATGACCCATCCCGATATTTAAAGCCCTCCACAATCCGGCTTGAACCCCCTTTTCTAGTCCACCTCCTACTCCGTCGTTTCATTGTACTCTATGCTTCATCTGATTTGGCTTACTCTTTGTCCTTCCTTCTGTCCTCTTCCATTTCATCTTGATTTTGCTCCCATTGTCCTCCTCGACCTCCATCAATCGTTCAAGCCCTAACACATGCGTCTCCTCCTCCATGAAGCCTTCCCTGACTGCCCTTTGAGGCAGTGTGGTATGGGGGGGAGGAGAGCTCTGAGTTCAAATCCTGTCTGTTGTATTTACTACTTCCTCCATGAAGCCTTCCCTGACTGCCCTTCAACGCAGTGTGGTATGAAGG
This sequence comes from Trichosurus vulpecula, assembly GCF_011100635.1. Taxonomy (NCBI): domain Eukaryota; kingdom Metazoa; phylum Chordata; class Mammalia; order Diprotodontia; family Phalangeridae; genus Trichosurus; species Trichosurus vulpecula. The sequence goes on along the minus strand of NC_050577.1, from coordinate 71,044,876 downwards.
AAAAGAGAGCTCTGAGTTCAAATCCTGTCTGTGGTATTTACTACCAGTGTGAGTCTTAACCTCCTTGGGACTCAGTTTCCTTCTCTGAGGAGCCTGGAATACATGACCTCTAAGGATGTCCTGCCTCGTTCTAGATCTGGGAATAGAATAGCTAGCATTTATATAGCACTTGAAGGTTTCCACAACAAAGTTACAAATATTATCTCTTTATTCTCACAAAAACACTGGGAGGTAGGTGCTAATAATGATGATGGCGATGGCTAACTTTTATATAGCTCTTACTATGTGCCAGGCACGTTAAAATCATTGTCTCATCTGATCCTCACAACAACAACCTTGGGAGATGGGTACTACTAATATCCCCATCTTATAGGTGAGGAGACTGAGGCAAACAGAGGTTAAATGGCTTGCCCAGGGTCACACAGCTAGGAAGTATCTGAGGCCACATTGGAACTCAGGTCTTCCCGAAGACTCCAGGTTCAGCACCCTCTCCACCGCATCACCCGGCTGCCTCCATGATCTCCATAGTCCTTCACAGCCTTTTATGTGTAGTAGGTATTTGATAAATTTGTATTGAATTGATTGGCCTGGTGACCGGGAGGGTAAAGAGTGGATGTCATGACACAATGTAAGTGTCCTTCAAGGGTAAAGCCCCGAGGCTGAGATCCCCTACACATGACTCACCTCCACTCGCTGCACAGTCTCTTGAATCTCAAGCTCTGAGGTTCTCTCTGATGAACTCAATCTCCTGCTCTAGCTTCCCATCACTCCCTCAAGCTCATGCCGTTATCCCTCTGCATTGTCCCCTTCATATTGTGGGTTCGCTTTTCTCCCCTTGACAGCCAGAAGCACCTAACTGGCAAAGCAGAGAGAAGGCTAGATCTGGAGTCAGGAAGAACCTGAGTTCAAATCTAGTCTCAGATACGGGGTGACCCTGGACAAGTCACTTAACCTTTGTTTTAGTGAAAATATTTCAGTAAAGAGAATGAAACAAAGGCCCTTATTCCACCATTATCAGGAGGGAAATCAAAGTCAACAGAAATAACCAGTCCTAATCACCTATTTTCACAGAGGGCAGAATGGAATTGGTGATACTTTCCTGTATATCTTTGCAAATCATCAGAAAACATTCTCACTGGGTGTACGTACATGGATGGAGTGGGGTGTATATTCTCCTTCAGGTTCAAAATGAATGGGAGTTTCCTTTGATCTAATTCTGTTTCTTCATTTGTCATTATGCCAACATTATCGAAATTCTGTTCCTCTCTAAGGCACTGGGCCATGAGAACAGAAAAATTACATCAATGAACAACAGGAAATGATGACGGATTGATTATATTTGCCTCGGTACTTCAAGGGTCTGTGATATAACTGATGAGGGTCTTCCCTTCACAGATTTTGACTGCGAGGCCTCTAGATGGTCTCTGAGAAATGTGGTGGCCAGAAATGTCATCAGCCTCTTTACCCTACCTGGGGATGATTCTCTCTTGTCCTTAGACAATGTAGTCTGGCTCAAATTTGCACGTACTTCACATTTATTTGCTTGTTCATTCCAGTTGTCCTCCCCCTCCCCCCTTAGAATGTAAACTCCTTAAGGGCAGCTGTTACCTTTTTTTTTTTCTTATATTTGTATGCCCAGCACTTAGCACTGTGCCTGGCACATAGTAAGCACTTAATAAATGATTGTTTTTTTTCCTTCCCCAATACAATGTAGGCCCCTTGAAGACAGTTTCCTTTCCTTTCTTTTTTTAACTTTGTGTTCCCAAAACCTAGGATGGTACCTCGCACGCTGAGAGTGTTTAATGGCTATTTGTTAAATGGAATTGAATCAGTTGATCTAATCTTCCTTTCCCCTAACCCCTTAGCCCTACCCCCACGATCTAAGCAGGGAAATCTGAAGATCTCTGCTTTTTTCCTCCTTTTTCCCTCTTTGCCTCGGTCTCCCTCCATTGTTCTCCTCTTTGTTTCTCCAGTATTGGAAGTCAATACAGCCTGGGATTGTTTACTTCCTCAATTATGCATCAGCATCATTGACCAGGCCTGCAACCTCCCCTAGTGCTCAAGGAAGAACAGTGATTAATTACTGTCTTTGTGTTTTCGGGAGGTGATTGCGGAAGAAGAGAGAAAGAGATTTGGGAGAAGAAAAGTGAAAGGTTTTCTTCAAATAAAAATTATTTTAAAACAATCTCCCAGGCTCCTAATTCATCATTACAGAGTCAGATGCTCATGGGGTAGAGTGTTGTCTTAGAGTTGGGAAATTCTGTCTCTGATACCTCCTATCTGTGTGACAGGGAATAAGTTACTGAATCTCTAAGTGGCCATAGGCAGAAGGTTGCATTAGTGAAGGGAGTTTCCATACCAGGTGGTCCCCACACAGATGAAATCATAGGCCTGGACCAAAAGACACTCAAGCACCCCCCTTTCCTTTTCTCTTCCTCTTTACATAAACAACTGAATTGTTGGGGCCCTGATGATCTTCCCGGGTTGCTCCGTGAGGATTCTGGCCCCTTGGAAATATCCAGAGGGTCAGTCAGCATAAGTTTAGTTACATTTGCCTCTGTAAGGAGAGTTTCTATCTTTGCTCACTTCATGCAGCTGTGGGCACCGTTACAAAACAAGACACACTGACTCCATCCCTCTCTGGCCTTTGTTTGGCCAGAGATCCCAACATTAACCATCCACAAGGAGGTCAGAATCATCCTCAGACCCCGCCTTCAAATCCTTCTCAGCCCACAACGGTCACGTATACAGCTTGCCTCCCTGCTCATACACAATTTACTATAGCAATGGTGAATAAAAACAGCTAATAAACAATGAGCCGTGGGTGGCAGCATTAGCTCTTAAAAATCATAACTATCTCTCCAGGTGGCCTTTTAAATTTGCTCCTGGCTCTTCTTTCCATCTATGAAAGAGTCTGTTTGAGAGAGAGAGCCTGAAGACTGGCAGACGTGCATGTTTACTTGGCTTGGAGGGTTGAGGTAGGGGCTGAATGCCTCTCCCTGATCTAGGAAGGTCAAGACGTGTAACAAGGTGTGCTCAGCACCTTTACCATCCTGTGGGGGCCCCAATCCCTGAGACCTCTGGGGACTAAAGGGAGGTCGCCCTAGATCTCCCTGGGAAATACTCAAAAAATGTTGGTGTAGGAACAGTCACAAAAATATATTCTATGCTTGGGCAGTTCAAGAATCTGGGATTTCTGCGGATATTCCTTTTGTTAGGGGTAGCTAGGTGGTACAGTGGGTAGAGCATCAGGCCTAGAGTCAGAAAGACTCATCATCATGAGTTCAAATCTGGCCTCAGACACTTATTAGCTGTGTGACCCTGGGCAAGTCACTTAACCTTGCTTGCCTCAGTTTTCTCATCTGTAAAATGAGCTGGAGAAGGAAAAGGCAAACCACTTTAGTATCTTTGCCAAGAAAACCCCAAAATGGGGTCACAAAGAGCCAGACATGGCTGAAAATGACTGAACAGCGACTCATTCTGTTGACACAATTTAAAACTCTTAGTCTTTAAGAGTTGGTCACCCTAAAGTCAATCTGGGGATGAGTTCCTCCAAACTTAGTTTAGTGCTCAGACTCCATCAATGGATGGATATCTCATTACTGGATCATCCCAAAATCTTTACAGCTTAGAAGGACCTACTAGAGTTTGTGGTCTGCTGGCCCTATCAAAGTGTTAGATTTGGAAGCAGGAAGTCTTGAGCTCAGATCCTGCCCTGGCCACTTCCTAGCCGTGCTACTGTGAACAAATCACTTAGCCTCTCAGCCTCAGTTTCCTTCTCTGTCAAATGGGGATAATAATAGCTCCTACTCCAGGGTTACTTTGAGGAACAAATGAGATAACACATGTAATTCGTTGTTCAGTTTTTTTACTCACGTCCAACCTCATTTGGGGTTTTCTTGGCAAAGATGTAGGAGTAGTTTGCCATTTCCTTCTCCAACTCGTTTTACAGATGAGGAAACTGAGACAAACATGGGAAGTGACTTCCCCAGGTTCATACAACTGGTAGGTGTCTGAGGCCAGATGTGAGCTCAGGTCTTCCTGACTCCAGGCCCTGAGCTCCATCCATTGAACCGCTTAACTGCCCTTAACACATGCAACATGCTTTGCCAAGCTTAAAGTATCATATAAACGCTTCTTAGTGTTTATTACTTTATTAGTATCACAATTTCCTTATTATGATACCATAGATTGGGCGTCAGAGGAGGGCTTTCTATTCTATATCGTAGTTATTTGTCTTATCTAGACCATAAGCTCTTGGAAGGCAGCACTGTGTCTTATCTATCTTCTAATTTACATTATAATTATTTATGTGTCTGTCTGATCTAGACTCTAAGCTCTTGGAAGGGAGCACGACCTCATCTGTCACTGTAGATGCCTCAGGTCTATATACTAGTCATAGAAGATTAGTGAATGTTACTTTAATTCAATTCAGTTTGGAAGGTCAACTCTTGAGTCCTAGCCTTCCTCAGGTGGAAATGGCTTTCTATCTCTGGCAAAGGCACACTCCTTGCTCATGTAGAGGCAGAGTCTAGTGAGGACCCAATGTTTACATGGTATGATTTTTTTTTTGGAGGCAGTTCAGGTTAAGTGACTTGTCCAGGGTCACACAGCCAGTAAGTGGCTGAGGTCAAATTTGAACTCAGGTCCTCCTGACTCCAGGGCTGGTGCTCTATCCACTGCACCACCTAGTGGTATGACTTCAAGGGCAGAAAAAACCCATTCCTAAAAGGTCCTCCTTTTATAGTTGACTGATGCAAGGTCGAGCTCAGGCTTTTCTAAAAAAGGCAACTGTCACAGGAAGAAGAATCAAGAATCATAGACTTCAAGCTAGAAGGGACCTTACAAACCATTAAATCCAATCCCTTATTTTATAGGTGAAGAATCAGACTTGGAGAGATTAATTAGGGAAGCATTGTAGTGCAGCAGAAAGAGCTTAGTCACAGGATGTGGGTTCAAATCCTGCCTGTAATGCTTACAATTTGTATGACCTTGGGCAAGTCACCCACCTAATGAAAGTCCTGCTATCCATTTGGGGGCTTCATTTGCTGGTGCCTTAAACCAGTTCTTTTACCTCCCAGATCCTCCCTCTCAACCTTGAAGTCCTGCTGTGATGAATACTCAGGGTGACGCTGGCTCTGTACCATGTTCCAAATAGATGTCTGGTGTTGACCTAGACAAGACCAAATAAGTGGACAACTGCCCCCCTTCTGTCCCCCAGTAGAGAGGAAATGTGGGAGAGAGAGGGAACACAGGAACCTGGAGGAGGAAGAAAATCATGAGATTTAAAAAGAAGAAAAAGAAATTCGGGAACTGTTGGCTTGGGGCAGTTCTATAATTTTCCCCAGATGTCCAGATTTATTTCTCTTCTTTTTAGCCAGGGAAGAACAACTGTCTGTCCTTGACATTCAGAGGACGCTAATCCCATCTCATTGGCAAGTAGGGGTTTCTAAGCCTTATGAAATCCCTCCTGGAGGACTGATGTTAAATAAACACATGTCATTTCTTAGACAAAAATTGTCATTGGGGCTCGCCTAGGAAAGACTTGTCAGTTCCCATCCCCTCTCCCCAACTCACACACACTACAAGGGGGCCTCCTGCTGCCAACTGACCACTCAGGGCATTCCTAGGCCTGCTTTGTCTGATCAGAACTCTCCTCCTTGTTCCCCTCCCCCAACAAACAAATATTGTCTGCTAGGCCCATGTGGAACATATTCATCTCCTGCTGGAAACCTTGCCTGGGCAGGAAAGCTGCTTTCCCAACAAAATGGACACTTGTCCTGGATCCCATTCCCCAAAGAGCAGGGGAAAGCCATTGTCCAGCAAGATCCAGTGTCCTGGAGATGGAGCCCTGGGTTTGGAGTCAGAGCCCCACTATCTTCCACTTAACACCTGTGATCTTGGGCAAATCACTGAATTTGCCCAAATTTGCAGATTTCTCTGGGCCCCAGTTTCCTCACCTGTAAAAGTGAGGAGGTTGGATTAAATGACTTACTAAGTCTTTTCCATCTCATATTCTTAGGATCCTGCCTATGACCTTCAGTCAACCTGATCAGCTAATTTGTGCCAGTGTGTAAGGTGCTTAACTCCCATCTCTAACTTTCCTCCAGGATAACATGTATGCTTTAACACTGGCATTTATTTCAGCCAATATTTATTAGTCATCTACTATATGAAAGACACTGTTGCTAGGTGTTGGAAATACAATTTTTTTAAAGCAATCCTGCCTTCCAGAAGTTCCTTTTGTATTAGGGGGAATAAGATATGAACACAAATAAGAATGCTAGAAGGTAGAATATGATTGGGGCAAGTTGTGTACACAGGACCTTGCCTTAACCCTGACTGACTATGGTGGCAATTCCAGGCCAGGGATGAGGAGAACAGAGCAGTCAGTCCCTTGAGTACAATCAAATGGATCAAGGATTCCATCCCATGCTATTGATGCTTAGAGTGTCCAGCAATACATGAGAAAGGAAGAAGACAATGGCTGCAATGGAAGGGTAAAATGTAAACTTCTTGAGGGGAGAAATTATTTCATTCTTTGCATACCCAATGCCTAAGAAGGTAACTGGAACATTTTGTTGTTGTTCAGTCATATCCAACTCTTTGTGACCCCATCTGGGGTTTTCTTAGCAGAGGCACTGGAGCAGTTTGCCATTTCCTTCTCTAGCTCATTTTACAGATGAGGAAACTGAGGCAAACAAGGTCAAGTAACTTGCCCAGGGTCACCCAGTTAGGAAGTGTCTGAGGCCAGATTTGAACTCAGGAAGATGAGTCTTCCTGACTCCAGGCCCAGCACTCTTATCACTTAGTCCTCTAGCTTCCCATGACTGACACATTGTAGGTGCTTAATAAATGTCTGTTGATTGACTTGGGAGGAAGACAACTTCTGCTAAAGAAGATCTGGGGCTTTTAAATATACAGCTCCTAAATCTTTATAGAAGTTAAGAGCCTTCCTTTTTCACACATTCTTTCTTACACATGGCACCCCTTTGGGGGTAACATTTCCTTGTGCCTGATTTAGCTTGTTTGCATAAATGGTGGAGGTGAGTGGAAGATACAATATAATTTGCTTTGGATCCATCACCTCTCCAAGGCTGGTTGTCTATGTACTCAGTGCTCAAATTCAACAAATATTCATTGAGCCGTTACTGTGTGCGAATCATCATGCTAGGTTCTGTGTTGGATATAAAACTATCACTACATAAGACATACTTCCTGCCCTCAGGGAGCTTACGGTCTAGTCGCAGGCTACAAGGGTGGTGACTTTTATCAGCACGTGGGATCGGGCCTCATTGATACAGAGATGGGTCATTACAATGAGTTCACCAAGAGGCTAGTGCAACAATATAAAAGCCAAAACAACAAGCAAGTTTCCATTGGGAAAAGCCCAGTGGATGCAGGCCCGTGACCCTTGGAGATGGCTAGCCCCCAGGAGGAGCAGAGGAGAGCTTTGTTTCTGGAAATCTAATCTGTGGGATGATGATTATTTACACGCTGCTGTCTCACGAGGTAAGATTTTGCATCTGTAGATCAAAAGCGAGTGGAAAGAAATATTGTCCGCTAGGCCCATGTGGAACACATTCATCTCCTGCTGGAAACTTCTCCCGGGCAGGAAAGCTGCTTTCCCGATGAGCCAGGAATCCAGCTCCCATCCCTGCCGTGAGCAGACTTCTGCTACCAACGTGAAGCAGAGCTTTTCACCAGACTGCAAGAGAAGCTGGATCACCTGAGCAACGGCGAAGGTGGACACTTTCACCCGGAGCACAGAACTGGGAGTCAGAAAGTCTAAATTCTAATCCTCAACCTGGCACTAGTTAGCTGCGTTGTTGTTGTTCGATGATGTCTGACTCTGTCTGACCTCATTTGAGGTTTTCTTGGCAAAGATACTGGAGTAGTTTGCCATTTCCTTGTCCAGCTCCTTTGACAGATGAGTAAACTGAGGCAGACTTGCCCAGGGTCACACAGTTAGTAAGTGGATTTGATCTCAGTTCTTCCCAACTCCAGGCCCAGGACTCTATCCACTGCACCACCTATCTGTCCTAAATAGCCATGTAGCTCTGGGTAAATCATTCTGGGATTCTGTTTCCTCCATATACAAAATAATTGGGATGGCCTATTTGAACAGCATAACATTATAGATGTAGAAGGGACCTTAGAAGCCACCTAGTCCAATCCCCTCATTTACAGAGGAGGACCCAGAAGCCCCCAGAAGTTAAACAACTTGCCCAGGATCATAAGATATTAGGTGACAGAAGCAAGATTTGAATTCTGGTCTCCTGACTTCAAAGTGAATGCTTTTCCCAGTGTATAATACCACCTTCCATCTGAGTTATTTCTGCAATGGGCCATAAGCTGAAAAATGCACAAAGTGTAGGCTGCATGAATTTTTTATTGATAGCAGTAGAAACCTGTTAGCTGTTCGAAAATGGAGATTTTTAAAATCGGTAATTCCAAACATTTTAATCAACTTTATTTGACCAGAAGTCAAAGATTTGGGCCTAGTACTAGCTGTGTTGTTATTGAGTCAAAGAGAATGCTAGTATTTTAAGGGACTGAACCATGCTCGAGAACTGTGGGATGTATTATATCTAGGCTTGGCTCAAATCCAACTCCAAGGTTATGGAAGTGATGGTGGCTCTCAGCTTCAGTTTCATGGAGACCCAAATGTCACCCAAAGTTTGGGCACATAGGAAGGATAGAAGGAAGAAAAAAGGAAAGAAGGAAGTGACAGAGGAAAGGAGACAGGGAGAAGGATGGGGGGAAGGAAGGAAGGAAATAAAACATTAAGTGTACCAGGCACTATGTACCAGGCACTGTGCTAAGCACTTTCCAAGTGTCACCTCATGTGAGACTCACAACTCTGGGAGACAGGTGCTAATATTATCCCCATTTTACAGTTGAGGAAACTGAGGCAGACAGGGTTAAGTGACTTAACTGGGGCCACATCGCTAGTAAGTGTTTGAAGCCAGATTTGAACTCAAACCTTCCAGACTCTAGACCCAGCGTTCTATCTATCTTCCCATCTAGGTTCCTCCACACAGCCAAGTCCAAGGTGTGTTTAGACTCTACTGGTATAATTCACATGTGATAGTTAATAAGGGGATTTTTGGGGAGGGTTTCCAGATCTGTGGTTCTGCAAGATAAAATTAACTCTGAAACTCTCACCTCCTGAGATCATTTCCCCACCCTCTTTGTAGATTTTTTTGACATGCGGTCTCCCTGATTAGATTGTAAATCCTTCTTTATATTCTCGGGCCTTGGTATCTGACTCTGATTTTATCAGGATGAGGTACTTCTCAGATAGAAACTTCCTCCACCACTGCAGATCAGGAACTCATCTATAACTATAAAGACTTAACCTGGAGCATTGAGAGATTAAAAGACTTGGCTAGGGTCACACTGCCAGTATGTGTCAGAGGAAGAACTCGAACCCAGAGTTTCCTGACTCCACAAGCAGTCCTTTCTCCACTATGCTATGCTGTTTCTTAGCTAATTAGATTTAAAAGAAAATTTATTTTTGTTAACTCTCCCAAGCAGGCTCTACCCCAGGGCTAGGCAGCATAGACTAGCTATTGGTTAAACCAGGACTAGCTCACTCCTCTAAGATAATTTATCCCTCTTCTTCTTCCTTTCTTCTGACAGTGCTTGGCACATAGTAGGTGCTTAATAAATATTTAATGGATTATTGGATTGGATTGGATGCCATCCTGTCCCAGGTGTTGCTCTGTTGTGCACTTTGGGTAGGTGGGGACTCTATGTGGGCCTCCCTTGCCAGGCAATGCTCCACTCCCCTCTTCTTCCTCTCTCCCAGACTTTGAGATTCGATGAGTTGGGTCATCTAGAAGTCAGGAAAAGCTTTTGAACCGAAACAAAGACCTGGCTGTGTCTGTGCTGGCTATATGTGAATGTGGCGATTATTGGAAGGCTTCGCCAGCCGAAAAGGACAGAGCCCGGGAAGCCTGGCTGTGTGAAGGTCATTGCTGGGAAAATGGAATCAATGAGGAGCAGCGGCTTTCTGACTTATTTATATGAAGCTTTCCACGCACTTCCTCTTTCTCCCCTCTGGCATCTTCCAGGCACACAGGGAGAGGCCCCGTTCGGAGCCAGCTGTTGTGCATCTTTTGCTCAGAAACATTCAGGTGGATCCTTCGCAGGGAGTGCTGGCCAAAGGGGAAAGAATTTGTCATGGGAATTTCCAAGGGGCCTTTTCATGTTTAGCATTTCCAAGATCATGTGTTTAACGAGCTCAGACCAGCTCCCCTGCCCTGTGGTCATGGGCTGTGCACATAGAGGAGCTATCCCTATTGTACAAGGGGAAGGGAAAACCATTTTCCAAGCTCCAAAGCAAATCAGGAATCAATCTCTGTCGCCCATTGTGGAGCTCTCCTTCAAGGCTGGGGGAAGCTCCTTTTCCCATCAGCATCTGCTCCTGGGATCCAACACTTTGTGATGGATTTAATTTGGCAGATTAATGGCTAATTTCCTCACAATCGATCAGATCAACTACCCAGCAATCCAGATTTGTCATTAGGTTAAATTAAATTCAATAAGCATTTATTAAGAACCGACTGTCTGTACATATTCACAAACCAGTCACTTCTGAACCCTGAAATTTAGCTCCTATTCTCACCATATTTCTGAAATGGCTGGCTCATCTTCAAGATTACCAGTGATCTAGCTGCCAAAACCAACGGTGGTTTCTTCCAAATCCTTCTCCTTGATCTCTCTGTGTCTCTCTGTGTCTGTCTCTCTGTCTCTCTCTCTGTCTGTCCTTCTCTCTGTCTCTATCTCTGTCTCTCCCTCTCTCTGTGTCTGTCTCTCTGTCTCTGTCTCTGTGTCTGTCTTTGTCTCTGTCTGTCCTTCTCTCTGTCTCTATCTCTGTCTCTCCCTCTCTCTGTGTCTGTCTCTCTGTCTCTCTTTCTCCCTCTCTGTCTCTCTCACTATCTCTGTGTCTCTTGTTGTCTCTATCTTTCTCTCTGTCTCTCTTTAAAGTAGCATTTGATACTGTTGACTACTACCGCCTTTAAACATACCCGACGCTCTCTCTGTCACTGTATTTTGTGACACTTCCCTCTCCTGGTTTTCCTTCTACCTCTCTTTTCTCCATTACCCATCAAAGGAAGACCAGTCCTTTGCCTCTTTTATGGACTCTGATGGCTTGGAAGAGAGAGCTCTGCCTCACTCAAATCCAATTCACTTGCGAGTCAAGACATCGTTGGTCCTCTGACAACAACACTTCCTTCTCTCTCCCGTAATTGCGGGTGTCCTCCATGTTCTCTCATTGCTCTTTTCTCTTCTCTTTCTCCAGTCCCCCTTGGCAATCTCATCTATTTCCATGGCTTTGATAGCTCTGGAGTCCTTTGACGGGTTCAGCTTTTGTCTCTAATGTCTGATACTGATGTTGCCCCTTTATAATGTGGGCTTCTTGAAGGCAGGAGTTGTGTCTTTGATTTCCTTTGTATCCCCAGCACTCAGCACGGTGCTCGGCACATAGTAAGAACTTAATAAATGTTTGTTGTTGTTGACGATGATGATAAAGGAGGGGAGGAGGAAGAAGAAGAGGCGGATGAAGTCATTTAATCTTCCTGGGACTCCATTTCTTCCAGTATAGTGAGGGGGTTGAACTAATTGGTCTCTGTAGCCACTTTCATCTCTAGATCTCTGACCTACTGATCACCTCCAAGCAGAAATACACACACACACACACACACACACACACACACACAAACACACACACACACACTTCTTCCCTGAACTCCAGTCCCCACATTTTCAACAACTGCCTGTTGGACATCTCCACCTGAATGTCCAAAAGATGCTTCCAGCTCCAACGTTCAAATCTGAAATCATCTTCTTCCTCCTAAAACCTGCCTTTCCACTCCATTTCTGTTGATGGCACTGTAATTGTCCTACTCATCCATATTCAAAGATGGGCATTCATTTCTGACCCTGCCTTTGCCCTTGACCCCCACATCCAATCAGCTGCCACATCCTATTGTTTCTATCTCCCCAGTATCTTTGACCAATCTGTCTACCCCTTTCTCCTCACGCAGCCATCACCTTAATTTGAGTTCTAAATTATCTTTCACTTCACTATTGTAATGGTAATTTCTCCCCTCCCCAATTCATTCTTCACACCAGGACCAAAGTAATCTTCCTAATGTATAGTCCAGATCTTGTTAGTCCCCTGTGTTACTTTTAATGATTCATTATCACCTACTGAAAAACAAAAACAAAACCTGAACACTTTATCTGGTACGATAGTTAAAGCTCTCCACAGTCTTGCTTTGGGTCCACCTCTCCAGGACTTTTGTCATACTGGGTACCAGAGATACAAATACAAAGAATAAAACAATCCCTGCTCTCAAAGAACTTATATTCTAATAGTGGAGGCAAGAAGTGCATATGCATGTATGTATGTATGTATATGAGTGTGTGTGTGTGTGTGTGTGTGTGTGTGTGTGTGTATGTACAGACTCAATATAAAGAGACTGGTCATTTCAGGAAGGGGTGTAGAAAATGCTTGTGTTGCGGCAGCTAGGTGGCATAATGAGTAGAGCACCGGCCCTAGAATCAGGAGGATCTGAGTTCAAATCCAGCCTCAGACACTTGACACACTTAGTAGCTGTGTGACCTTGATCAAGACACTTAACCCCAATTGCCCTGCCTCCCCCTCAAAAAAAAGAAAAAGAAAATGCTTGTGTTGTGCCTTGAAGGAAGAGAAGCGGTCTTTGAAGCAGGGGTGAGGAGGGAATATACTCCAGCCATGAGGGATGGCCAATGTGAAGGCATTGGAGACAGGAGATTGAGTATGGTATATAAGATACAAAGAAGTCCAATTTGACTGGATTATGGGGGTGGGTGGGGAATAATCTCAAATAGGTTGGAAAGATAGATTAGGGTTGAGTTGGGAAGGGTCTTAAAAGCAGTATTTTACCTTGGAGGTGCCATGTGGGTTGATAAAGAGTAAGGAGTCAAATACAATTCCAAGTTTATGAACCTGGGAAACTGGTAGGATGGTACTGCTTTCAAAAGGAAGGGAAGAGTCCAACCACTGGGGACTGACTGATATGGTATGTTAATGTAATAGAGTATTATATAACCATAAAATATGAAAAATATGAGCAAATTTGGAAAGCCCTAAATGAACTGATGTAAAATAAAATCAGAGAAATAAGAAAAATGGACCCTAACAAAAAAAATCAAAGGAAGTGAATCATTGTTCAAAATAGGAAATGGAGCAAATTTTAAAAAAAATGTGTTAACATTTATGCTTCTTTGATAATGGATCTATGAGCTCTTTAAAGTGGGCACTTCTTCCACCAATGTGGATGACAGCCTATCTAAGCCTATCTTGAGTGATTCTTGTCCAGGAGTTTCTATAAATCCACCACAGAAGATCTGCCCAAAACATTGAAGGCTTTTCTCTAGGTCTTTGAATATTTCATGTATAATGGTATCTATTTTTTAAGCATAATTATTCTTTTCAATCAAAATAAAAATTTTATTTGGAGATTTACTCTATTTTTGCCTTTTATTATGTTTATTAATATTTGTTGTGAACATTAAATGTATACTAATAAAGGGATGTATTAAAGAAAAAAAAGGGAAGAACACCAGCCCTGGAATCAGAAGGACCTGAATTCAACTTTGGCCTCAGACACTTACTAGCTGTGTGACCCTGGACAAGTCACTTAACTCTGACAACTTTCTAACACTTATCTTCTTCAATTATAGCCAGATTTCTATCTATAGCAAAATCACAGGTCTTCATCAACATATTCACCCCCCTAATAAATTATAATAATCTTCTTGAGATTAAGACCTCTCTTATTCCATCTTTGCCTATCACAATACCTGGAGTAAATATTTGTTGATTGATCTTTGACTAGCACAGTGTTTTACACACAGTAGGTGCTCAATAAATGTTTGTTGGAGGTTACAAAGAAGCTTGGGACATGGTTTGTGCCCTCGAAGACTTAGAGTAAATTGCAGAGACAAGACACATGAAATAGTTAGAGAATGACACAAGACTGCATATAATTAATACTTCTAGGTACTCGCTGGAAATCAACATAGTCCAAAAATATCCAATGAAAGCAGTGGAAATACACACAATGATTGTGTTGTCTACTTGGTTCAAAGCATCTGGGCTCTGGGTCATTGAGGCCAGTGGAAAGGGGACGATCTAGCCACACTTTCTCTACATCTTCTAGCTCTGTTTTCTTTCCCCACCTTCTAATTATGAATGTAGCCCATAGCTCAATGAAAAAAATTCAAATGGGAAAATGATCAGTAATTTATTTTAAATTACCTTAAGAGCTAAGGAAAATGAAGGAAAATGTAATTTTAAAGCTCAGAATGCTAAAACTATGAAACATTAGGTATTATAAACAAATCTTATATATGCGGCACTGATGTGAGCCTATTCACTCCCAAAAGAAATGAGTGGAGATGAGAGAGGGGGTGGAAGGGAGATGTTCCATAGCAAGGTCAAGGAAAGAAATTTCCTGCTTGAACTTGTTGAGAATGTGGTTCCTCTTCAGTTCAGGGTCTGGGTTGAGGCCTAATGTTGAAACATGCAAGACACCTGGTAGACATGCAGCTTCTGAGGAGTGTGCCAGTTCCACTGCTTGCCAGTCTAGTGGGCACCTATCCCTTTCTGGCTGGGGAAAAAATGAAAGAAAAACACTGATCCTAGAGTTCAGCTCGACACCCTCTTTTCTCACCCTTGGGGGGAGAGAGAGAGAGAGAGAGAGAGAGAGAGAGAGAGAGAGAGAGAGAGAGAGAGACAGACAGGGAGGGAGAGAGTGGTCTCTCCCTTACGCATCGATCCATCTCCTCTAACAAAGAGAAAAAGGAGACTTTCAGCGAAACCAACCAGCACAATGACCAGGTCTGCCAGTATATGCCATATTCTATGTTCATAGTCCCCACCCCCCACCCCCAATGGAGGGAGAAAGTTGCATTTTCTCCAAGGCTAAATTTGGTCTTTGTAATAATACAGCATTCGATTTCTTTTGTTATTGTTTTCATTTACAGTGTCAAAGTCATTGCATATATGATTTTCTGGGTTCCATTTATCTCACTCTGCATCAGTTCATGTAAGTCTTCCCATGCTTCTCTGAAATCTTCACATTCGATGTTTCTTATGGAGCAGTACTACTTCACGATATTTATCTAACACAATTGTTTTTGCTATTCCCTAATCAATGAGTGCCTTTGTTTCTATATATTGGATACTACAAAAAAAAAAGTTACAATGAACATTTTAGTATATGTGAGACCTTTATTTCTATCTTTGACATCCTGGGGGAAGAGACATAACACTGCAATCTCTAGGTCATAGGGTATGAGCATTTTAGTCACTTTTTAAAAGATTTAAAATAACATTTTATTTTTTCCCAATTCCTAATTTTTCCCAATTTCCCAATTACGTAGATAATTTTTAATATTCAATTTAAAATTTTTTGAGTTCCATATTTAGACACTTTTTTTTGAGTCAACAGGGGTTAAATGACTTGCCCAGAGTCACACAGCTAGGAAGCGTCTGAAGCCGAATTTGAACTCCTGACTCTAGGGGCAGTGCCCTTTTTAGTCACTTTTAAAACAAAATTCTAAACTACTTTTCTGAACAGCTACACCAATACATTGTTCCATCAACAGTGAATTAATGGAACTCATCTACTTGCAAAGCTCCAATTGACAGCTCCACTCTGGTAACTCCTATATGACCATTTCTGCTCTGATCTCTCTCCTAAAAATCCTTTCTAGAAATTCCAATAGCCCGATGACTCTATTCCTTCTAGATCTTCTGCAATAAGCTAAACTCAACCATTTTAAAACAAAACTCATTGTTGTTCCCTACCATCTAACCCTCCGGATTTCTCTCTCCCTCCGATGTGTCTTTCTCCCATTCTTCTAGCTATATATATATATATGTATATATATATGTTGGAGGCTGACTCATAGACACCCAGGATCATAAGACCTAGAACTGGAAGAGAATTTAGAGACTATATAGTGCCATCAATCCCTTCTTTTACAGACTGTAGCACATTCATCCTTCACCCTGCCTATTCAGATCCCTAAGCCCTGTTGATTCTTCTTTCTAGACTCTTTCATTTCTTCTGTCTTTTCCTACTGCCACCACATCAGTAGCCCTTATCACCTGGTGCCTGGATGATGACAATAGGTTTATAGCTGGCCTCTCTGCCTCTAGTCTTTCCTCCTTGCATCCCATTTCAAGGTTCATCTTCCCAAAAAGCATCTCTTTAGGAACACCACCCAATTACTCAAAATGTTTTAGCATCTCCCTCACTGTTTACAGTATAAAGTTAAAAATTCCTTATTTTGGCACTCAAGGCTCTATGTAAGCTGGCCTCTGCAACTTTATCTTACTACTCTTCTATGTTCAACTCCAACCAAACTGATTTGATCATTATTCCCCCAAAATTATCTTGGGTATTCCTACTTTCCTGACATTGCTTATGTTTTCCTTCCTCCCTGGGATCCTCTCCTTCTTCTTTTGTGCTTGTCTACATCCCAAATCCATAAGCAGCAATTTTGGTGCTCAGGACCAGCATGTTTTCAAATCAACTTTTTTTTTTTTTTTAGAGCAACTGAACCACCTGGCAGCATCCCATTTTAACTAATTAATCTTGCTAACTAGATGCTAAGCTCAGCTGATTGAGTGCAAATGCTGCAGCTTCCTATAAATGTTGTCGCCTTGGAGCAAAGCTCTGATTGCTCTACCCTAGTTATAACTGCTAAAGCCTAGTCACCTTCAAGGCTCAGCTCAATTCTTTTACTGCTCCATGTGGCCTTCCTTTCCTAGTAGGTCCAGTCTTCAGTGATTCACCCCCTCCTCTAAAATCCTGGAGCATTTATTATCTGTGCCCCTTACTTATTATTCAGTATAAGCAGTCCTGTATGATTAGCTATCTTTTTGTTGTGTGTGTACTGCGTCCTCAACCACATTGTAAATTCCTCAAAGGCAGTAACCTTCCTTTGTTATTCTGCACATCACTCTCAGTAGCTTAGAATTGTCCTTGGTAATTTGGTGTCTTTGAGCCTCAGTTTCCTCATTTGTAAAAATGAGGGAGATTGGACCAGAGAAGCAGAGTTGGTATACACTTGAAGTCAGACGCCTGGTTTCGGCACTGACACTTCCGACTTTTATGCCTTTGGGTAAGTTGATTACCTCGGTAGGCGTCTGTTTCTTCGTCTGTAAAATGAGAAGACAGGACCGTGTAACTCTTATCTCTTGAGATTCTGTAAAAGTCCACGGAAAACAATGGGTAATCAATAAATGTCCATTGCTGAAGCGAACAGGCCAGCGGCCACTGGCAATGCCTGGGGCCCAGAGAAAGGAACACCTTTCAGAGTGCACGTTGATCCTGGCATGGATAAAGCCAGAGAGTCTAAGGGAGGCTAAGATTTTGCAAAAAGGATTTTGCATTTGTTCACAAATGAATTAATTTTTGGTCCCGAAAACCTGCCTGTGGCTGGCTTTGCCAGTAACCGGTAGTGCAGGATTCAGCTCTTCTTTTTAGTTCATTTTTGGAAAGAGAAAGGGGATGGCTCTGAATGAAGCTCAGCTTTGGGTCATTTGGAAGGGAAGTGCGTAGGGCTCAGACAAATCCTGAAATCAGACACTTCACGGCCACCCTGGGGCCTTTGTCATGTTAATTCCAAAGGTCTTTAAACCCTTTGAAATGTCTGCAAAATCAGCTGCCCCAGATCTCCAGAAGGTTAAACCTCCATCCAAGGTTAGAGAGGGCTGCCGGCTGCAGTCTTAGGACTTCTTCCGTGGGCAGGCTTTCCTTGCCAAATTAAAGAAAGTTTCTGTCCAGTTTCTTCCAGGAACCCGCCTTTTGGGGGGAGCAGAAGTTAGTCAGTGAATTGGTTACCGAGACATTCATGTAAAACACCCAAATTAGGATTTGCGCGTTCCCAAGTAATTGGTGAAAAGACAGTCTGGTGTGGTGGGCAAAACAAAAAAGTAGCCTTTAGAGTTAGATCGTGGCTCTTCCTTTTCAAGCCCTATGACTTAGGCGTTCAATTTAAGTTCTTTGGCCCTCAGTTAGGCTCATCTGAAGAATGGAGTCTAAGTACAGGAGACCCTAGCTTTAGAATTCCTAGTTTCTATTAATTCCTCACCCATCCTCCACCTCTGGGGAGGGGGACGAGCAGGAGAGAAATCCGACTCTCTTGCAGATTAAACACCTATTGATTTTTATCCTGGGCAGTCTGGGGAGAGAATGAGTCTGCCGCCGCCACCGCCACCGCCGCTTTCTCTGCAGACAGAAGCAAAGAAAAAAAATTCAAATCAGCCTCCCCTTTGGTGCTGTGGCCGCCGGGGCCTGCATGCTAAACAGTGTCTGCTCAGAGTCCAATCTGTTCTGTGCCCGGCTAATGATTATTCTCCATAGAAACCCGACTGGAGTCAGTTATTATTCTGCGCTCAGGCACTTGTATCGCTCCTGTATTTATATAAGATTAAGTAGTCCCTGTTAGGTTTTTACGTCTCTGATTGGGGCTTATTTTAACCTCAATTAAGCCATCAGCCGGGCTTTCGCAAAGCAGAGCGAGGATGCTTTCTCTGCCCCCTCCCCTCGCCCCCATCCCTCTACCCCCCCCCCCCCGCTTTTGCCTTGCTCCTTTTCTCCCGCTTTTGTAAGGAAATCACGGCGGGGATTGGTGACTTCGGGGATTACCCCGGGCCAGGCGACCAATGGGGAGCGGCCGGGAGGATAAATGGGGTCCCTGCTCGCAGAGGTGCGGCGACACTCGGTAATTATTGTTGCAGACAGCTGAAAGCCGCGGGGCTCCGCTCCCCCTGCTTGCCCGCAGCCTGCCCTGATTGCTGGCACCGAAAGCTGCTGATTATAAGTAAACATTAATTATGCCCTGACACCGCGCTGCTGAGGTGGCAGGTTCGGAACTTAATACAACTCCAGTCCCTTAGCTAGATTAAAAAAAAAAATCCCCACCCTGTAAGGTGCATTCTTATTTTCGAGCTTTTAGTTAGTAGCTGCAGCAACCAGGTCGGAATGTTGTTGCGGTTTTCTTTTCTAAACCGAGGGGAACATAGTTCCTTGCTCAGATCCTAACAGATCTTCCTGCTAAAGTGGCTAATCCCAGGCACTAGAGATGAAGAGAAAAACATTTTTTTCCCTGAGCGATGTCACCTAGACCTCAGCTAACCGGACCTCGCCACAGAGGCACGTTGGTGTCCCCCCCACCCCCATGCTGGAGACTCGACTACGCACGCAGAGCAGAGGATGTCGGAGGGAGAGAGTGGGCTCTTCTGCTGAGCCACAGCTTATCCCCCGACATTCTGCCGTAAAGCCACCTAGGCGGACACACCCTTGCAGGCAGACACTGACGCTTCAACCTCCTACGCCCACACAGCCCCTCACCCACACGCACAGAGATCCCTGCTCCAATCCCAGCCCCACCAACCCTGACACCCACACCACACAAATCCAGACACACAGTGCCCCCCTCCCCGCAGGTATCCCAGATGCCCGACCCCAACAGGTAAGCTTAGATGCCC
This sequence comes from Trichosurus vulpecula, assembly GCF_011100635.1. Lineage (NCBI taxonomy): Eukaryota > Metazoa > Chordata > Mammalia > Diprotodontia > Phalangeridae > Trichosurus > Trichosurus vulpecula. Next base: position 71,025,312 of record NC_050577.1, on the reverse strand, counting down.
ACCCACACGTCCGCCTCTGCACACGACCACACCCTCCCACCTGCACCACTAGCGTCAGACTCGTTCTGTTTAGGGGGTAAGGTAACGCAGGTTCCTCTCCTATTCAGCGGGGACGCATAGGAAGAAAGCAGCTGTTTGGGCTAAGCGCTGAGGTGTCCCCTGGTTCACATGCAGTTTCTTCTTGCTCATTGCATTACGTTGCAGTGAAATGGGCCCGGTTTGATTACCTGGTTGTTCTCTCTCTTTTGTATTTACAACCCTTCTGACCTTCGCAGAGAGGGGCACCTAGCTAGCCAATCCAGACACAGGCATATCTAAAGGTCAGAAACGGGGCACTTACTTCCATCATTCACCGACCCTAGCATCTTGCTACCTTGTTCTCATGACAAAACCTGGCACTGCTTGCTGCTCCTAATGTGAAATGCATTCTCTCTCCACCCCACCCCCTCCCGTTGCTACTGAAAGCCAGAATTAACCCTTTCCCTTCTCCCTCACCCTCAGCCACCCGACATTGTCCTAGGTGGAGGAATGAGTTGTAGATGATGCTGGTTCTAACAATAGTGTTGAGACCAATCTGCACCTTGAAAGGAGAGCAATGTTCTTCAATAGGTTTTGTCAAGACCTATCTTGGGATCTTACCACCAGATGCCTAGAGGAAGGAAGTAGGGCTGAACAGTGTATTGCTTAGTATATTTACGGGATTATTCTCCGCACCTAGTAGGGTCTGGCACTTGGTAGGCCCCACGTACATGTTTACTGATGGATTTTTAATTTAAATTTCAGGGTTATTTTCCTCTTCTCTCAACTTTGTTTAAAATAAGTGCCTTTCCAGCTCAGTATACCCACACAGAATTATTTCAAGTGGAAGATAAGATATTAAATGTGTAAATATTCTACTCAGGAGCTAGGGAGGAGGAAGAGTGGGAGCACATGGGATGATGCCAAGGAAAGGAGGGGACAGAAATATTACCATGGGGGCCTGACTGATAGACTTCACCTTGAATCCCACAGAGAAGACACTCCATGATGTACAGTGGTGGGAAAGGCACTGACCTGGAGCACTGCATGGTCCCATAGCCTTTCTAGGCCTCATTTTCCTCAATATAGAATGAAGGAGTTGAACCAGATAACGTCTAAGGTCATCTTATGGATATATAAAAAGACACTCAATTTCGAGCTGGAAGGGACATTAGAAGCCATGAGATGAACCCCTTCATTTTATAGCCAAGGAACCAAGACCCCAAGTAGTAAGGGGACTTGACCACAGTTGCATAGGTAACAAATAGGGAGTTGGTACTGGGACCAAAGTCCTCTGACTCAAAATCCTGCAGGCTGATCATTCTTCTACTAATAAACCGACAGTGGATCATTTTTGCCTAGAGCACTGAATCCAAATTCCCCTATTCTGGCCATCAAGGCCCTCTACAATGTCCTCTATCTCTTATCCCTGTTATCTCAGTTCATTTTCTTTTTTTTAAAGAGCTTCTATTTTTGAGGAAGGAAGGCAGGGAAATTGGGGTTAGGTGACTTGCCCAAGGTCACACAGCTAGCAAGTGTGTCAAATGTCTGAGGTCAGATTTGAACTCAGGTTCTCCTGATTCCAGGGCCAGTGCTCTACTCACTGAGCTACCTAGCTGTCCCATCTCTGCTCATTTTCCATCAGCTGCTCTGGTTGGTTTTGATTCCATGAATATCACATCCCAAAGCCAGGTACCCTTTGGTACTCCCCTCCTCCTCCCCCTCCCCTCTCTGCACCAGTTTCCTTTTAGGCATCATCTTCCCCTTTGGAGTGTAAATGCCTGGAGGGCAGGAGGGGCAGCTAGGTGGCAAAGTGGATAGAAGTGTGGGAATAGTCCCAAATATATCAACTTCCATTCTATACTTGGGACAGTTCAAGAATCTGGGATTTCTATGGATGCTCATTCCATTAGAGATGGCTAGGTGGTGAAGAGGGTAGAGTGCCCCACCCGGGCTCAGGATGACTCATCTTCCTGAGTTCAAATCTGGTCTCTTAGTAGCTGTGTCACCCTCTGGGCAAGTCACTTAACCCTTTTTACCTCTGTTTCCTCATTTGTCAAATGAGGGGGAGAAGGAAATGGCAAACCATTCTGGTATCTTTGCCAAGAACACTCCCCATGGGGTCATGAAGAGTCGAACATGAGTGAAATGGCTCAATGACAACAAGAAATAGCTTTCTTTTCCTTATTTATATCTCCAGTACTTAGCATAGTGCCTGGCACACAGTAGGCCCTTAATAAATATTTATTAACTGACTGACTCTATTAAGAACATTCTCTTTACCAACCATGGCACATATCCTGTTTGTCCTCACCTTCAGGCCTCTGCTCTAATGCTTTCCCTTCACCTAAAATGTTCTCCCCTCTAGGGATTCTTACTCCATACTTCAGAGCCCACCTCTCTTGGCAGCCTCCATAGACTTCTCCAGCTCCCACCAACCTTTCCTTCAGCAATTAGAATCAGCCCCACCTGGTTTAGCAATTCAGGAAGTCTAGATAGAGTCTGGAGTTTTGAGTATAGATCATAGCCCCTCTTCTTAATAACTTAGTAGCTGGTCTAAGGCATTAGGGTGATCCCAAAATATATTTCCTTTTAGTCAAACTGTTGACAAGTATCTATCAACTTATCTCTAGGTTGGTCCCTGAACATCATCATCACCATCATCACCATCATCACTGCCACCACTACCCTTTATATGGCACTTTAATGTTTGTAAAGCAATGTACAAATATCATATCATTTTATTCTCACACCAACCCTGGAAGGCAGACTGAGGTTAAGTGACTTGCCCAGGGTCACACAGTAAGTAAGGGTCTGAGGTCAGAACCCTGACTCCCAATGCACTGCTCTATCCCAGTGCAGAGGATCTGCTTCACCACTTAGCCAGACGATAGGCTGTAACCAATAGCCTGTACTTAAAGCTTCAGAGGCTTTGATGAAATTTGTTCTCTTTGGGGATGATAGCCTTCGAGAACCTGGCATCACCCAAACTGTATATTGAGGCCCTGAAAGAGGCCTTTCATGAAGATCCTCCTCTAAAATTAAGCACTTAATTATTGGACATGTGTTATTTTTGTCTTCCAAACTAAATTGTAAGGTCCTTTCGAGGGTAGGATTATTATGTCCTTGCTGTGCATAATACAGAGCTATTCACATAGTCAGTACTCAGTAAATAGTTGTCCACTGATTAGTTCAATCAGGAGGGTCTGCCTACCAGATCAATGCCAAATGCCTTGAAGGGCTCTGATGTGCTGAAAGTGTAGGATTGGGTTCTATTTCTGGATCTGCCTGAGTAACAATTTAACCTTTGTCTAAGCTACTTAATAGCCCTAGACTTTTATGGCCCTGGCAGTACTTGAGCTGTGATATATTTTCAATACATTGTATCATGGATGGGTACACACTATTCTAGAACATTCTCTGCTTCGGTTCTCTTCTATTTATCACCTCCCCCATTTCTAGTCTGGGGCAGCTAGGTGACCCAGTAGATAAAGAGCCAGGCCTGGAGTCAGGAGGATTCATCTCCATGAGTTCAAATCTAGCTTCAGACACTTACTAGCTAGATGACCTTGCTAAAGTCACTTGGCCCTATTTCCTCAGTTTCCTCATCTGTAAAAAGAGCTAGAAAAGGAAACCACTCCAATATCTTTGCCAAGAAAAAGACACGACTGAAAATCATAGAAAAACGAGAACAACCATTTCTTATTTAGAGGAATGGGTTTAGGAAGATGGGAACAACAGTCTGAGTGATGGGGAAGTTTTTTCCAAGCCCCAGGTGCAGTTGATGACATGAAAATATGTTTGCTCAGTATCACTTTTCCTGACCCAACAGACATTCCTGAAAAGTTATGCAAAATAACATTTTTGTAAATCAAATCCTGTTTTAAATGCACAAGAGAAATATTTCTATTTAAAGGAATCTCCTAAGTTGGTACACCAAACTTTTATCACTCTGCCTTCTCCAGCCGGAACACTTCCAGGAAGGGGTTCCTTTCTCAGCCAGAAATTCTCAGAACCTTTTAGCAAATGGTGATAGAACATTGTGTTTCCTCTGAGTATCAATCAGCAAAACTTGTACAACTTTTCTCATGGGAGGGAGGGATATTGCATGAGGATTTGTTGGAACGAAGGGAATCCTAGTATCTAGATTCTGCACAGAACAAAAAAAATCAACTTATTAATTTTACACTTCAAGGTTTTACAAAGGACTTTCCTCACAATTGGCTGTTTCTGCAAGAAATGGGAACTACGAGAACTAGGATCTCCATTTTATAGATGAGGAAACTGAGGCTCAGAGCTATTATGGGATGTTGCCCACAGTCATATAACTGGTAAATGTCAGAACTGTAACCTAACCCAGGTCTCCTGACTCCAGTTCCAGAGATCTTTCTATCTCATGTTCATGCTCTGTGATGTCCTTTCTAATGCATGGAGCCAAGCAAGTCAATAGACTACAAGTTCCCTGAGGGCAGGAACTGTTTTTCATTTTGTCTTTGTATACCCAGAGCTTTGCACATGGTAGGTGCTTCATAAATGCTTTGAACTAAATTGAATTTGGAAGGAATTTCCTAATAAGTCCATTCAGTTCATAAAGGGACATCTGTTTTTCCACACCCTCTCATAAGGACCAATGCTTTATGGCCTTGGATATTACTTATCCCCAACCCCTTCTAATATGACATTCCTTACTCCTTGTCCAGCCCTATCCTGGCAATGGCCCTTCTCAGGACTGATGTTGGCTTTGCACACGTCTAATTTCAAGTTCTCTGGGTTTAGCCTATTGATAGGTTTATAATCAGCCTCTCTTCCCCCACAGTGAATCAGATGATATTAGTCTCCCTCAGTCTTCACACATGATCTCAGGCAGTATGTCTGTCTCTGCCCCATCCTTACCTGGGGGAGGGGGCATCACTAAACCATGTGTCCCGTTGATTCATAGGCTATTTTCTATGGCTGATTGCCCTACAAAATTCCGCAAAGGAACCTTATCTTCTCCTATTCACACTCTAAATGGCAGAGAGAGAAACAGGGGCTCTGTTCCCTTTCTGGTGACAGAAATGAAAACAATTAACTTGAGCCACCCACCCATGTCTCTATTTATATTTTTTCCCCACATATTTTTGCACAAATATCTCCCCACCTTCATATAAATCCGATACTGTCACATAATCTACATCATCTCTGCATGTAGCACCGTTTCCAGGTCCCCATCTACCTGCCTCTCCTACCCACCCCTGATGTTATCAGGGTCCCATGCTATTGAGGAGGAGAAACTAATACTATAGAACTGTGGCATATTTTCTATAAAGGGTCACATGACTAATAATTTGGCAAAGGCACAACCTGAACCCAGGTTTTCAGATGCCAAATCCAGGGCTCTTTCTTATTACAGAGATTCTTAATTTGGGAGCTGTGTATTTGTTTGTTTTTGTTTTTAAACATTTTGATAACTGTATTTCCATAGAATTAGTTTCCTTTGTCACCCCATGTATTTTATTTTATGCATTGAAAAACATTGCTCTGAGAAGGTCCATAAGCTTAACCAGACTGCCAAAGGGGTCCAGAACACAGAAAAGACTAGGGATTATCCGCACACACCATGTAACCTGGGTATGAGCAGGATTGCTGTTGAAAGTGACAATAGTTTGTGTCCGTCCAGGTCTGGGATACAGTATACCCGCGTTCTTTCCCTGCTTCCATTACTAATTTGCTGTTGGATCTTGGGCAAGTCACTTAACCTTTAGGGCCTCAATCTTCCTAGCTGTCAAATAATTCCTGTTATATTTATCGACCATGCTTGCTGGGAGAATAAAATAAGGCAACACAGGTAAAAGAAATCGGAAAAGTCCTTACTCGAAGGAAAGGCCTTACTCACCTGCCACTAAGAAGGACTGGCTATCTGAGAAAACCAGAGAATGGGCAAAAATCCATTTCTGCTTAGCCACAGACAAGTGAAAGGTGAGACTGAGGCAAGACTTCTGGGAAATCAGGAAGGACTGGGTCCTAGTCAGGGACAGATTGGGCTCTTTGGCCTGGATGCCATAATGATTAAGAAGAAGACATCAAAATCATTTGGTGGCTGTACTTTTCTCCTTTAGATGTATGATTTTGGCTGCAACTGGCTGAGAGAAAGAGGGGAAAACACTCTTAGAGTGACCTGAGCTCAGCAAAGGAGGCTTTGTCTGAAACAGAGAAAGACAGAACTTAAAAGTACGTTTTTTTAAACAACCAGAGATTCTCTGATAAGGGTTTGGTATCTAAGCTATGTAAATAATTAACATACACATCTATACACACATATACATAAATACATATTTACGCATACATATATGCACACACATATATTACACATACATGCATGTACACACACACCTATATATATATATATATATATATATATATATATATATATATATATATATATATATATATATACAGCTAGGTGGTGCAACGGATAGTGTCAGTGTCAGGAAGGCCTGGGGTCTTGGAGGTAGAGTCATCTTCCTGAGTTAAAATATGGCCTCAGATACTTATTTAGTTGTGTGACCCTAGCCAAGTCACTTAACTCTTCCTCAGTTTCCTCATGCATCAAATGAGCTGGAGAAGGAAATTGCAAACCACTCCAGTATTTTTTCAAAGAAAACCCCAAATGTGGTCACGAAGAATTGGACGTGACCGAATAGATATCTATATCTATATCTATATCTATATCTATATCTACACACATATATAATATGTGTACATATATGGAAACCTACATATACATATATACACACACACATATACATATACACACATATATATGCAAAAGCTATTCCACAAAAGACAATTGGTCCAAGGACATAAGCAAACAGATCTCAAAAGAAGAATTATAAAGTATTAACAGCCACATGAAAGTATGCTACTTTTACTAATAATGAGAAAAATACAAATCAAAGCAACCCTGATATTTCACTTCATAACAAAAGATAACCAAAGATGGGACAAGTCAATATCGGAGAGGTTGTGGTGGATTGGCATACTAGTGCATTGCTGATGCAGCTGTGAATCAGTAAAACCATTTCAGGAAGCAATTTGGAATTAGGCAAATCAATTGACTGAAATGTCCATACCCTTTGACCCAGAGATTCCATTGCTAGGATTTTATCTCAAGAAGATCATTGATAAAAAGAAAGTAGATGCCCATTGACTGGGGAATGGCTAAACAAATTGTGGTACATGAATGTAATGACACAATACTGTTCTGTAAGAAATGGTGTATGTGACAAATACAGAGAAGCAGAGGAAGATCAGTGTGGATAGATGCAAAGTGAAGTGAGCAGAACCAAGAAAACAATGTACACAGTGACTAGAACAAGGTAAACAGAAAGAACAACCACACACACACAAAGCTCGAAAGTGAATGTTGCAAAATTGCACAGAGTAAGCATGGTTCACAAGAAGGCATATAAGAAGACACTCCCACCCACCCCCACCCCCACTTCTAGGAGGCAGAAGGTCCCTAAGTATGTATTTTGCACCTATTTTCAAACTTTTTCAAAGTGTTGATCAATTATGTTGATTTTTTCCTTCTTTTTTTTTTCTTTAAAAATACTATTTATTCTATAAATTGGATCTTTGGGTGGGGGAGGTGACCACAGCCAAAACACATCAATAAAACTTACTTAAAAAAACAAGGGAGAACTCTCTATCAAAGCAGATGAGTACCTGCTTTGCTACTTAGAGTCTTAGCAAGTGACTGGATCTGCTGCCTCAGTTTCTTCAACTGTAAAATGGGGAATATAATAGCACCTACCTCCCTGGGTTGTGAGAATCAGATGAGATAATAATCGTAAAATATTTAGCACAGTGCCTGGCACATAGTAGGTGCTTCTTTTTTTTCCTTTCCTCCCTCCCTTGTTCCTTCTTTCCTTCCTTCCTTCCTTCCTTCCTTCCTTCCTTCCTTCCTTCCTTCCTTCCTTCCTTCCTTCCTATAAAGTGACAGAAAAGTCATTACAATTTTTTCTTTTCCTCATTGGTTCTTCCATCACCCACCTTCCTTCCCCTTCTCTTCAGCTTCTTTCCCCCTCCACTACACTCTCTACTCTCAGAATCCAGTATCCTGGCCGTGAGGCAGCCCTTTGGCTTACATATTTGCTAACTTCCGGGCAGGATAAGGGGCAGTTTAGGACAAAGCTACCTAACTATTGGTGAAATTAAAACTCATAAAGAGTGACTTGCCTAAGGTTACCCACTGAGTCAGTCAGTCAATCAATAAGCATTTATTAAGGACCTACTATGTGCCAGGGACTGTGCTGAGGGATATAAAGACATGGATCTTCTCATCAATGCAAGGTTCTAAAACAACACCAAAAGACTCATGATGGAAAAAGCTATCCACATCCAGAGAAAGAATTACAGAGTCTGAAAGCAGATTGAAGCATACTATTTGCTCTCTTTCGTTGTTTGTTTTTTTTTCTGTTTTGTTTCTTCTTTCTCATGGTCCATTCCATTGGTTATAGTTCTTTACAACCTGACTATTGTGAAAATACGTTTAATGCGAAGGTATATGTAGAACCTACATTGGATTACATGCCATCTTGGGTGAGGAGGGGGGAGGAGAGGGAAGGGGAGAAAATTTAAAACTCAAAAACTTGAGGAACTGATGTTGTAAACGAAAACTAAAAATAAATAAATTAATTAAAAAGGACACAGGAAAAAATAAAGAAAAAAACATAGTGAAAAGAAAAAAAAGAAAGACAAAAGCCAGTTCCTGACCTTGAGAAACTCACAGTCTAAACGGGGAGAAAACATGAGAACTATATACAAGCAAGTTGAATGCAGGATACATAGGAGAGGCAATAAATAGAGGGGAGAAACCAGGGCCCTACTCCTTTCAAGGAAGAACAAGGGCAAACTTCTGGCTCTGCTTCTTTTCTGTAAACTTGGGGTCCTTATTTGACCTCTCCATGCCTCAGTTTCTTCATCTTTAAAATGAAGGGGTTGGAGTAGATGATCCCTAACATCACTCTGTTCTCTAACACTCTTTAATAAATCGAGGAGGGGCTAGTATGGCTTGTGGTGAATTGTGGTAACAGAATCATAAGATTGTGGACCCAAACGGTACCCCTGATTTTACAGATGGAGAAACTGAGTCCCAGAGGAATCAAGTGACTCGCTCAGGGTCACACAAGTGGTAGTGGCAGAGGTGAGGTTTGGTTGTGGACCTCTCGTTCTTCAGCCCACAGTGGTCCTCGCGGACACTGGTAGGGACTCGGTATGTCAGTGTGTCCTCACCAAAAGCTTCAGCTGAACTTGCTCAGGAAATTCATTGGTCTTCTTGTATCCCAACTTTATTTCCTCCATCCATCCTGTCACAGCTGTCAAAGTATTCCCAAAGAACTGTGCTGTTCTTTTACCCAAGAAGCTCCTGAGGTACCCTATTGCCTCTAGGGTAAAATCTAAACTTCGCTATGTGACATTCAAAGCCCTTCAGTAAATCTAGTTTCTAGGGGCAGCTAGGTGGCGCAGTCAGTAGAGCACCGGCCCTGGAGTCGGGAGGACCTGGGTTCAAATCCGGCCTCAGACACTTGACACATGTACTAGCTGTGTGACCTTGGGCAAGTCACTTAACCCCAATTGCCCTGCCAAAAAGCAAAAAAAAAAAAAAAAAAATCTAGTTTCTAGCTTTCTATCCAGTTCACTACAGGTTATTTCATTTGGGCCACTCTAGGGGCAGCTAGGTGGTACAGTGGATAGAGCAGTGGGCCTGGAGTCAAGACTCCTCTTCCTGAGTTCAAAGCCAGCCTTAGACACTTACTAGCCATGTGACCCTGGGCAAGTCACTAAATCCTGTTTGCCTCAGTTTCCTCATCTGTAAAATGAGCTGGAGAAGGAACCACTCCAGTATCTCTGCCAAGAAAACCCCAAATGGGGTCACAAAGAGTCAGACAGGACTGAAGAATCAATGACAAAATGGTTGGGCCAAACTGACCTACCTGTTGCTCTCCAGTCTCTTTGCCCTTGCAAAGGCTATCTACCGTGCCTGGAATGCACTCGTTCCCTCTTCATCTTCAGCTCTTAGGGGCAACTCAAATTCCACCTCTGACAAGTGGCCATTCCTTATGCTTCCATTCTTTAAATGCCTCCCCTCCACCATGTTATTTTGCATGTATTTGTGTACCTGTTGTTTTGCTGTTACATTAGTTCAGTTCAGTGGGCTTCATCTCTGGAAAAGAGGGAGGTCATATAACACTCCACCCCAATAGAATGTAAGTCCTTTAGAACAAGGTTTTTTTTTTTTCTTGGAGGGGGAAGGCAGGGCAGTTGGGGTTAAGTGACTTGCCCAAGGTCACACAGCTAGTAATAGTGTCAAGTGTCTGAGGTCACATTTGAACTCAGGTCCTCCTGACTCCAGGGCCAGTGCTCTTCTCACTTTGCCACCTAGCTGCCCCATTCCTTGAGAACAAGGACTTTAATTTTTGCCTCCTTATCCTGGGCCTAGCACAATAGCCTGAAAATAATCGGTACTGAAATCAAGAAGCCCTGAGTTCAAATCCTTCTTCAGACACTTACTAGCTGTGAAACCCTGGGCAAGTTTCTTAACTGCTTTGAGACTCAGTTTCCTAATCTATAAAATGGAGATAACAGTGCCCACCTCCCAGGGCTGTTGTGAGGATAAAACAAAATCATTTATGTAGAGTGTTTTGCAAACCTTAAAGCCCACACAAATGCTAGCTAGTATTATTAATATAATCACTACACAGAGTAATATAATTATAATAAAGAATATGAAATATTATTGATGTAACAAAATAATAAATGCTATTGGATTTAATTGAATATTTTCAGATTCAGTCCATAGCAAATCTATCGTTGTCCTAGACAATGGAAAAGGGACATCAAAGTGGACCCTGGTTTCCTTCCTCCTATCTTCCATTTCAATACTTCAGGAGCATGAACAGTAACTCTTCTAGTGAAAACTCTAGTTCAGGGGTGGGGAATCTTGGGCCTCAAGGCCACACGCAGCCCTCTAGGTCCTCAAGTGTGGCCTTTTGACTGAATCCAAATTTTACAGGACAAATACCCTTAGTAAAAGGATTTGCTCTGTGAAGTTTGGATTCAAAGGGCCTCAATTGAAGACCTAGAGTGTCACAAGTTCCCTACCCCTGCTCTAAGCCAATGGTCAGTGTCAAAAACCCAGTCTTTTTTGGGGTGGGGTGGGGTGGGGGAGGACCCTTCTCATGCCAAACTACTTTAAAGACTAGGGTTTCAATGTTAATTGCCATTAATGGGGGCTTTTTTCTTGTTTGTGGACCAGTACCACATAGCTATAGGGAAGCTATGTGGATAGAGTGCTGGGCCTGGAGTGAGGAAGGCTCATCTTCCTGAATTCAAATCTGGCCTCAGATTCTAAGTCACTCAACCCTGTTTGCCTCAGTTTCCTCATCTGTAAAAGGAGTTGGAGAAGGAAATGGCAAACCACTTCTAGTATCTTTGGCAAGAAAACCCCAGACAGGGTTATGAAAGTGAGACAGGACTGCATAACAACAAAAACAGCTGAAATGGGGCAGTCAAGATTGAACGCTTAAGTGAAAGTCCGGAAGGCTTGGAGTAAAATTCCACCTGACATTTACTAGCTGTGAAACCACAGTTGTTCTTGAGGTCTCCGAGCTTCAGTTTCTTTATCTCTAAAATGGAACTAATAATGTTGGTAGTCTTAGTCTGAGAGCGCTGTTGTGAGTGTAAAATAAATAATAAACTAAACACTTATACGGTATTATAAAGTTTATCAAGAACTTTACGGACGCTTTAAAGTTTACAAAGAACTTTACGGATGCTTTAAGGTTTACAAAGAACTTTACGGATGCTTTAAAGTTTACAAAGAACTTTAGGGATGCTATTTTGTATGGATGCCAAGAAGTAAGTGCTATTATCCCTAACTCACAGACGAAGAAACTGAAGTTAAGGTGGATTGAGAGTCTTGAAGTTACAAAAGTGTCTTCGGTAGGATTCACACTCAGGGCTTCCTGACTCCAAGCCCAACCCAGGCCACCTAGCACTGTAGCACAAGGTGCTTCTTATTCTTCCAAGCGCTATAGAAATCAATGCCAGTTATTATTGTCGGGCCGAGGAGTCCTGGCAGCGCGGATCCCATCACGGAAGAGGAGCCAAGCTTGGTCCTGATGAGCCGGAGGCCGGAGGCAGTCTCTGTTCCGTTAGGCCCCGGCTAAGCAGCAGCTGGAGTGGGCGGTGCGGGCTGGGAGGCACCAGGCAAAGCTAGAGGAATGTTTGAAGGCAGACAGAAGGAGGAGCCCACGGACAGAGGAAAAGCGGTTTGAGAAACTTGAGGCCGGCGATAAAAATAGCGAAGAAAAACAGCCCTACGCAACCGGAACAAAACCAAACCCGCCAGGAAACTGTAACCTCTCTCCAGGGCAGGATGGAAGGCGGCTCAGGAAGCTCTGGGGCAGATAAGGCAGTCCAGTACACAAATGCCCGGCCCTGGAGATGGGTGGGTTTCGTTCCCGGGGACATGAACCTCGGCTCGCCTAGGCGAAGCGGGGAGGAAGGATGCTGGCTCCTGGGCTAGCTTCCCGGGGTGAAGGCGGGCGCTGCTGTCCATCCCACAGCAGCCCCCCAGGCGGCACGACCCCGCCTGACATCAAAGCTCGCTCCGGAAAGCCGGGCAGGGGCTGCGCAGGTATGATAAAGTGAAGACAAACAAAGCCCGGAGGCGGGGCGCAGGGCTGTGCGCCACGAGACGCAGGGCGCACGGCGCAGGGCGCACGACGCACGGAGGGCAGGGAGCTGGAGATGCCCCCGGGGCGGAGCGGGAGCGGGGAGGTCTAGGAGGGGCTGAATTAATAGGCATGTTAAAGACCTGGGAGCCAAGGCTGGAGTCAAGGCCTGTCTAGAAAATCTATTATGGAAACGCGTGACGTGCTGGCCAAGTTAGGCTGGGAAGGAGACAGCGAAGACAGGAGTGGCGTTGAAAGGGGCTTTGGTGGGATCCTGTTTCTAGATGGCCCTTCCAGTTTCTTCAGCTAGACAGCCCAGGGATTGATTAGTTCTGAGGAAGTGCTGTGAAGTGGCAAAATTCTCAAGGTGATTTTTTTTTTTCCTGCTGACACCACCTTACGTGGCTGAAACCGGAGAACTGTCTGAGCCTTGGATCCTTGCTTGGAGCGCGCTCTTGGCTGGCTTCATAGAAGCCTGAGGTGCGAACACTCCCACAGTGCCCCCACCCCTTACCCCTGCCCACCTCCACCAGAGGACACTGCACGCCTGAAGTCAGCCTCTCTGCACCGAGACTGCCCGACTTCCCCAAACCCCGGGACTTCAACAAACTCGAGGCTCTGTTTAACTGTCACTTTCCTCTTCCCAATCCCCACCCCAAATAGTCACACATCAAAACAGACACACTTGAGTACAGCGAGACACACAAGTACTCCTAGTTACAAGGTTATGCACATGGGACGGACGTGCACGTGGTTTCAGAGCAAGGGTTCTGAACCATTTTAACGTCCTGGACCTCTTCTCGGAATAATGTTTTTAAATGCATAAAATACAGAAGGTTACCAAAAAACCCAATTATGGAGGCGTACATTTATCAAATTATCAAAAAAAACCCAATTTAATGGCATCCAGGTTAAGAATCACTTATAGAGGCGCCCCTATGCATGGATACAGAGATACTCATACACAGGGCACAGCTGGAGACACACTTGGGAAGGAATGGGTCGGTTTTATTCGGGAGGGGGAGGAATGGGAATCAGGAAAAATCCGGAAAATGGCAGCAGGCTCAGGTGGTCGGTGTGAGGGCAGAGGTGAGAGAGGCTCCATGAAGGGTGGGGATGCTGAAAGCGAGAAGGCTGGAAATGAAAAGAAACTGCCCACTTCAGCCTCCTCCTAGAGTCAGGGGAAGGAATCATCGCCTGGTGCTAGGGCAGGAAGTTGGAGAGCAGGATGTGGGGCTGGGAGGGGGGTGCTGGAGGGGGAGAGGGAGGGAGGGAGGGAGGATACAGGTTGTATGATGGGAAAGGCAAACACAAAGGAGGTGAATGGAACTGGCAAAGGCAGGATGACCTGAGGATGGGAGAAGCCTGCCTACCTTTTAACTCCACCTTAGTCGTTATAAACAATAGTCATTGTGAGCTCCAGGAGAATGGCCGGCACACTGGTGTCCGGCTGCGTTAATGGGACTATAAATAGAGAAAGGAAAGATTACAGTTTCTAGAAGGTTCTGCTCTCTCCCAATGACAGAAATACTGTGGTGTCAGGACTGAAACTGCAAAGGCAGTGAGGTGTTGCAAGGTTCTCTGGGAAAACACAAACTTCACAGGCATCACAAAAACTGCCAGAAAAATAAACCAAGGGGAGCATTTCAAGCAAGAGACTCAGTCATCTCCATTACCGCTATCCAAGACGCAGACATGACTGTCCAGGCCAGGGTACTACCCCTTATTATCTCTTTCGGACAGCGGCCTGGTCCTGGTTTGAATTGATAACAGACAGGAAGGTCCTTGGATTCTGTGAAAGATCACAGAGTTCCCCAGGGGGAGGGACCAAACTTGGGCGTGGCAGGATGGAATTATGGAATCTTAGGGACTTTCCCCAAATAAGAATTCCCCCTCCACCACATCCCTAATGGCTTGGGTTTGACCATTACTAATGATGAGGAATTCACAACCTAATTGCCCCATTACATTTTGGGACAGTTTTAATTGCTAAAAAGGCTTTTCATTAAATCTGTACTAAACACCTCTAAGAGCCTGTCAACTCTGAATTTCTAGGATGTTATCTTACTCAAGAGTTTCTTTATGTAGATGAATCCACCCAACAAAATGTCTTCCTACTCTATTAAAAATTATTTCTTATATTGAGCCCAAATAGGTTTTTCTGTATCATTGATTCATTGGGCTTAGTTCAGCCCTTCTAGACTGCATTTAAACTCTCTTCCATGGGATAGCAATTCAGATGTCCCAAGACAAGATGATGCTCTACTGTCCTATGGCCTTTCTGGTCCTTCCAACGTCATTTCTTTTAACCTTCAATGACATGCTTTCTGGACCCTCCACCATCATGATTCCCTTTTCTCTATGACTTAGTGGTCATAGTACCTCAGTAGTAGAGCCATCAAATTCAACCCTTTGGTTTTACAGATGAGAAAACTAAGGCCCAAAGAAGTTAAGTAACTTGTGTAGGGTCACACAGGTAGTATAAGCATCAGGGGTAGGATTTGAAACCAGGTCCAGGGGATAGATCACCAGGCCTGGAGTCAGGAAGACCTGAGTTCAAAGGTGACCTCAGACATTTCCTAGCTCTGTGATCCTGGGCAAGTCACTTTACCCTGTTTGCCTCAGTTCCTCTTCTGTAGAATGAGCCGGAGAAGGAAATGGCAAACCACGCTAGTGTCTTTGCCAAGAAAACCCCAAATGGGGTCACCAAGAGTCAGACACAACTGAAAAACAACCATTTCTGATTTCACAGTTGATGCTTTTTCCATTTTATCATGTCATCTCCTACTGTTAACACCTAGAATTGAAGACAATACTCCAAATCTGGTCTGACTGACGTAAAGTACAGTGGGAACTTGGACCCGTCCTATATTTCTATTAATGTGATCTAAATGGCATTAACTTTCGTGCAGCCACATAACTTTATTGACTTATATAAGCTAGCAGTCAACCAAAACTCCCAGGTTTTTTGTTTTTTACATAAATTGTTAAACCGTATCTCCCCTATCATATACTTGTTTTCGATGTTTCGTCACCCTGGTTGGATTGCAGCTGCAAAGCAGGCTAGGAAAATTCTCATTTGGAGTAGTTGGGGGCAATAGGTTCTCACTGTTTCTCCTCCCTCTATCTAGAAGTGGAGATGACAAATTGTGCTCCCCCAACACACACACACACACACACACACACACCATGGGGCAAAGCAAATACTTTTGTGGTGGTTAGGGTAATTGGATTCTACAGAAGATTAAAAGATAACCTTTGTTTCGGAGATGTTTTCTTGAGGTGAGAGGAACACCCAGGAAAATGGTAAGAACCTAATTTGCATAGCTTCTCCTTTTCCCATTTGGCACTTCCTCTTACTTACTCCTCTTCTGTTTTCCTCACCATGCTCAGGCTACAGGACTGTACCCTGGCACCCCAGATCAGTGACTGCCTGATGGTGTCTCAAAGATCCTTTCCCCACTTGTCCCCCTTCCCCCACCAAAGTCTCACCTGCCAGCCAGGCAAGGATGCCTAGAATTCTAACATTAGAGATAGATTCCTTTGGAATAAGTCAGTTGTTAAATTACAAGGTAAAAAAGAAGGGTCAGACCAGATGAACTCAAAAGTCCTTTGTTGCTTTAAAAAAACTTCATATAAACATTACCAGTGTATATAATATGTATCCATGAGGGCTGTCAAAAGATATAGACATGGTGGCATGGACAGATATAGTCTGAAGTCTGGCCCAGCTCTGTGGAGAGCAGAGCCAAAGATAGCCTTGCAGGCTGTGCTGGGAGGGGCAGGGATATGTCATGAGCCCTATGGAGTCTGGTGCTCTTTCCTTCAGTCTTTGAGAGAGATATAGGGCCCGAATGATTTCAGTCTACCCTCATCAAACACTGGTAGACTAACAAATGATAGGTTCAGAGCAAAAGCCTCCCTCCCTCAATTGCTTTTTAAATGGGGAGGGTAGCCCTCAGCCTCTATTTTCCAGCTTAACTCCTTCCCACCAAACACAGACCATCACAAAGAGTGAATACCAAGTAAACCCATTTATTCAAGCAAAACAGTAAACAGAAGTCGAAGAAGCTATACACATTGTAATATGCCAAAGAATGAATATAGGAGTGAATGAGCTCTTCAGCTAGTAGCAAGATAAGATTTGAACCCAAACCAGGAGAGAGTGCGAGAACAACCTCACCTAGAGAAAGTCCACTCTCGGTAGTCTCAAGAAATTTGAAAAAGTTCAGGGACATGTAGGGCTAGGTTCCCAAGCATGTTTGATATTCCGAAGTCTCTTTCTCTCACTGCTTCCATGGAATATCTCCTGTCCATGTCTTCCCAAATGTTTTCTGGAACCAACTCATCATTTTCTCTGATAACCAGAAATCAAAGCTTCTCTGGATGTAGCACAAGGCTGCCTTTCCCCCAGGCCTAAGCAAATTCGAGTCAGGTTATAGCAGATACTACTGTTGTTTGCACTTGCCCTTTGTTCTTGAAGAGGACCAATGACATCAGAAGTGTGATATCTTGACTTGGAAGTGAATTGGATTTAAGTGAGGCAGAGCTGTGCAAAGTCACCAGCCTCACTCTCTCCATTATAGTCATTGGAGTCAAGATGACTGGCAATGGCCCAGATGCAGTGGGAGACTTTGACCTTTTCAAGCCAGGTCTTTCCCAGGTCTCAACTTGGCTTTCAGTGATGTGGGCAGGGTGGCAACAAGAGGGCTGAGGGAGCCAAGTAAGATCGGGCAAGGATGCAGGAAGAAGAAAGAATCTTTTCTCTTTCTTCTACTTTGATCACCTCTAACATTCTCTTCTCTAATGGACTCCTTCTGGAATATTGAAAAAGTATGCCATGAGTTCAGCTAAGTGTTTTTAAAAATTTTTTCTTTCTATTAAAAGCTTTATACTTGGTATATTAAAAATACATGGTCCATTTGCTTTGGTACATCCCACAGCTAGGGGAATCAGGCTTTGAAACCCCAGAAATCCATGTCAGGGTGGGGCCTCTAGGCCCTGTTCCTGGCAAGCAATGTGGCCTTGGCTGCCATTAGGGCTTGAGGAGAAATAGTGGAGGCATGATAATTTTGAGGGTAAGAGGAGGGATTCATGGTCAAAAGCTGTTCAGTTGAGTTTAGATTAGAGGAAGAAGCATGGAGACAAACAGTGCCACAGGGAGAGGGCAGAAGACAGAGATGAGGTGGGGAGGGGATGTTCAAACCCGTAACTAGGGTGAGGGGACTGGGCTCTGGAGTTGAATTTAGAAGGCGATGACAAGACTTTTGCATCAGCAAGGCAGAAAGAACAGAGAGTATTGAATGAGCATAAAAAATAGGTAATTTAGGAAGCTACCCTTTGTAGAGGGGGTGAGCTCCTTCCCCACCCCCTCTTTGCTCTGTCTCCCGCCCGTGATCTCCACAGCAGCTCCAGCCAGATCAGGCTCCCAAGTCTTAGGATAGTGCCTGGCAAATAGTAATAGTGCCAGCTAGCATTTATGTGGCACTTTAAGGTTTGCAGAGAGCCTTACGTGTGTTAACACTTGGTTTTGATTGACTCTTTCCTTCCCCTCCCCCGCCTTCCCTTCCCCCCCCCCCCCCATCAGCTGTGGGTACATTTAGTCTGGCTTGCCCTAGTCAGAGTTCAGATGTTAAATGTCCTAGTTACGGCTCTAATGACAACACACCCTTTATTTGGCTACTGTCTAATGCTCACCTGAGTCCCTCCCCCATCTCTCGATGAGCCCATATGATGCCCATATATTTATGACTCTGGTCAGGGGGGGAGGAGGGAAGATTTCCTCAAACCTTGTGGTTTTCCCGAGGTCCAGACGCATAGCCAATAAGAGAAAATGCAAATGAGCTGGGGCAGAGAGAAAGTGCCTTTGGTCCCACGCTTTCCCGGCTCTGGAGGGGTCTCTCTGCCCAGACCTAGTGGGGAAGAATGTTGCTGTGGAGATAGACCAGGAGGGGCAGCAGCCCGTAAGGTTTTACTGTCTGGGAATTTCTCAGACAGCATCTGACATGTTTCTGAATCACCGGAGCTGATGGGGTGGGGGGAAGGGAGGGTAGGCGACTGCCTGAATTGCAGAATCGAGCTAGACTAGGAAGAAAGTGGGCAGGGACCAGAACATCCAGGCAGCAGGCATGGGAGGGAATGGCCATCTTATCACTGTCATTTCACGTGGACCTAGGACTTACGGAGGGCTGGGTCCCACCCTTGTGGGGTTTTTAGATGTCGGTTCTGTGGATGTGTGCTTGGGTACCGTGGTTATCCTGGGCCAACAGTCCACTGCCACTTAGCCTGGTGTGACAGTGACTGAGCCTCTTGATAAGAACGGGACATGGGATGTAATTGGTTAAGAGAAAAGCTGTCTCCTGTTATTAGTCATAAAGGGAACCAGATTCCTGCAGAGTACCTGGCACTGAGAGATGGTCAGCCTGTCCTGGTAGCCCCATTATATTTTCCTAGAATTCAAGCATCTTTGATGAGCATTCTGGGAGCTCCGAGGTAAGGGACTCAGGTGAAGATTCCGAAGGAGCCAAACAAAGGGTGAATTGTCACCAGAGGCTGAAGTAGGGCATTTTGCATCCGTGACAAATGCCACAAATTATGACTGGGACAAATAACAAACCCTTGCTTTTAGGGTCTTCCCCAGTTAGCTCTAGGACTTGGGGGAGGGGCAGGGACAACCCTCTCCTTACTCCCAAAACTAGGATACGAAGATGAGTCCTGGCCAGACAAGTGAGTCAAATAAAGTTCTTTCTGTCAGGGCTAAGGACCACAAACTGTTAGATTCCTTGTCCCCTTCCTTCCCCCATCACCAAACTGTGTCTATCAGAAGGAAATGCCAGACTTTATTTGTTTATTTGATTTTTACTGCTAACCAACTTCAAAGAAATGGCCAATCTCTCAGCCCACAGAGGAAAAGAAAATCCCCAGAACCCACGGGCACTGAATCATAGACTCTTAACGTTGAAAGGGAAATTTGAAGCCATCTAGTTTCAACTCCTACCCACTGATCAGGAGAGAGGGCAAAATCTTGACCCAGGCAGGGGCTGGGGAGCTGTTTGGGCTATACCCAGAGACCTAAGAAGCCAGGTCTGGGATCTCTGTGGAAGTTTCCAGACCTTTGATTTAGAGCAAATGTGGGATATCCCCCTCCCCCCATCTGCTATTTCCTCCCCTGACTAGGTGCTAGTACCAGTGGATTTTGGGTACTTGATAAATATCTCATCAGCTAATCAACCCTCCCCAGGCCCTCCTACCCCTGCCATCTGCAGGTGGTGGCAGACTTGGCAGAGGAGAGGAGATGGGAGGGCAGGTTCCTGCTGATGACTTATTAGGAGACCCTGCTGGAGCTAACCCAAGAAAGTGACTCTGTGTGTGTGTGCACATGGTGACTTTAAGTGAAGAGACACACCCCAGACTTGAATTGGAGTGGCAGTGGGGATTCCAGGAAGGGTCAGAAGGCCAGATGCTTGTCAGTTACCAGCTCTGTTTCTTAAGGCAGTTTGATCAAAATACCTTTCCTCCTCCTCCTCCTCCTCCTCCTCCCTGGAGACAGCAGCTGAAGGTGGAGGAGGGGGAGAGAAGGGAGATCACTGAAAGGAACAGGCTGCTTCTACCACCAAGGAGAGAGCCAATGCTTGGCAGGATTCCCAAGCTGAGACTGCATTGACCAACAAAGACCCCCATCCCTCCCCCCTTTACATGTTCCCACTCAGCCCAGGTGGCCAGGGAAGCAGATGCCTTGCCTGAGAGACTCCCCACCATGACTGTGCCCCTCCCCTTGGCCTCCTTCCTTTCCCCCTCGAAGTCTGCAGGAGGTAAAACCCACTGGGTAGACAGTGTCCCAGACCAACCGGAGCAGAGAGATTGCTTGCCAGCTGTTGGGACCCTGCTCCCCACTTGACCTTGCTCCTTGCCTTCTACTTGCCAGGTGTCGAGCTCTCACCCTCTGCAGCTTGGATTTGAGAGGCTCCAGCTATGAATGAGGCAGGAAGCAATGGAAGTGAGGGAGAGAGGAAATAGGGTAGAAAGAAATGAGGGCCATTTGATGGAAAGAGGTTTGGTGAGTATAGATGGATACTCTACTCAATGGATCTGGATCTGGAGATACCTGACAGATGATTCAGAAGTCATTGGATTGTTATAGTCTTGGATGAAGATGTACGCTATACACACACTTACATATAGACATATATATGCACACACATGTATATACACACTGGAAAAGATCTCAATCATATATAGTCTGTTCCTAAGGTTGCTAGAAAAAAATAAGATGCGTTATTCCTAGAGAATAATGGATAATGATGGGGTAACTTTCATACTCTGTGGATGTCCACACAATATCAAGAGATCTAGAGCATACCCCGTTTTCCCCCAGGGTTGGGCTAGAACCCTATGAAAGATTCAGGGCAGGACCACAGATTGTAATTCTCATCTTTGGAGGAGACACTCACATGGATGAGATCAAAGATCTCTCTCTTTATTGAAGTGTACCCAGCCTCTGGCACACTGCCTCACACATAGGAAACATTTAATAAATACTGAATTGAATTAAACAGAGCCAAGCATATTTGTAGAAAAGCACTTCTGGAAGTCAATGACAGTGCAGGAATACTTTTCCTTACCAGCATAAAGAACTATGCAGATGGACTTGTATGAGAAAATTATTAATAATCTCACAGATCCCCAACCTACCAACTAACCAACATGTGACACCATGTCTTTTGGTCAGAACTAGTGTGTCTTCTGGTTGGTCTAGTAAAGGGATATTAGTTAGGGGTTGTAAGCTATGCTTTTGAGTAGAGATGAAACCAAAGTTTACTTGATCCTGGGGTAGTTTTTCAGGGGTGGCCATGTGGGAGAGTCCCTTGGCTAGAATAGGTGACCCCCAAAGACATCATTATATAAAATCTCTTTGAAAGGTAAAGATACAGAGGCGCTGTGAAAGTAATTACATTAATGAATTGTATAACAATATTTACCGTGAAGGTTTTTTAAAACAATTGATCTCAATGCAAACAAGGGCATCTTACTCATTTTTATTTCTACTCTTTGTCTTCATCATTTCCCAATCTTCCCACAATATGTCATCTTTACCACCATCTATTGCATAATAAAAGTATAATTATGAGCTGTACTTCAGTTTGTGTAAGCCAGATTTTTTTTTGAAAAGTGTGACCTGTATTTTGATCAATAAAGGAATTCATTACCAGATTTTGAGAAGCACCTGAAAAATATCAGAACAATTGGGTATTAAGCCAATCTAGACTCTGGGAAAGAGTGGGTCATGTGAGGAGATATAGTATTGTGGTACGGTAGAAAGAATACTGGATTGGGGGTCAGAAGATCTAGGTTCTAATCCTGCCTTTGCCGCTTATTATCTGTTTGACCTGAGGTGAACACTTAACCCCTTTGGGTCTCAGTTTCTTCATCTGTGATGAAGGGTTAGACTTGACTGTCTCTAAGATCGCTTCCAGTTCTAAATTTATAATTCTGTAATCTCTAAGCACCTTTCTACTTCTAAATCTTCAATTCTACCTGGCTGAATATTGGAATGATTTTCCTGTTATGAATATAGCCTAGTCAGTCAAAAACTTCAATCTGGGAGAAGCAGTCAGGTCAATTGTTATGTATAGCAGGTGATCCCTGATGTGACAACCTTGAGGGATTGAATATCTCTTCATTTGTCCCTGGCTCTAAGAGTAACCTCATTATCGGCTGGCCTCTCCAGTTCCCTAATGGACAGAAGTCCAATTTATCAGTTCATCATGGTTGGCTGCCATCTTCCAGCTCTTCTTTCCCTTTGCAGAATTCAGCTCCACACATGAATAGGTTAGGGCTTAAGGTACAAGTACTCATAGCTGTTCTCCTTGAAATACATTTTTTGTCTTTGTTTTTGGTAATAGCTTGCTCTTCTCTGATTCAACCACCAAATGAAAGGGCTCCCACTGGTCTGTGGAACAACTTTGGGGTGGAAGGCAGAGGCTTTCTTTGGACAGTCCTGTCATTGTCTTCTAGCATGGACCCATTCTAACTCTAATATTAGGGTATTACTGCTTCCTATGGGAACGGTAGTCCAGGACCCTGGAGACTTCCTATGCCTTGCAGGTGCAGAAGAGGTGAAGAAAGAGAAAGCAGATATTTTGGATGTGGACATTTTAAAGCAGTGCTTGGAGAGTTGCCCTTCGTTAAAGGTTCTTAATCTCTAGATCAGGTTTTTAAAATATTTTGATAACTTTATTTCAGTATTATTTGTTTTCCTACATATTTTATGTATTTAAAATGTGATTCTGAGGTGTCCTTTCTGCTCAATCAACCCCAAAGGGAAGAGTTTTCTCTCCTCAAAAATAAGCACATGTGCTTCAAAAGAATTCCCCTTTTAGTGGTGCCAGATTGTGGTCTCACCAGGACAGCCTACCAGCCAGCAGTAAGCTCCATGAAGACAGGGATTTCACTCTTGTTTTGTATCCTCAGCACTAGCAGAGCAGTGCCATGCCCATAGTAGGCACTTAATAAATGTTTGTTGAATTGACTGGGATGTGCTTAGTGGGGCCTGCTTATTATCACAGCCTCAGGGAGACAAGACAGTCCTCATCACTGGAGCCTATTGGATGATCTATTTTAGGGTTCTGGTTTGGGTAGCTGACCTTAAGTAATCATACTACCATCTCTGTTACTTAGTGGTACTGCAGGTGAAACAGGCTTTGTTTGTGGGCCTGAAAGAAGAGATGGAGGAAGAAATCCAATGAAAGCCATTGCTGCTGGAGCCATCATCTCCCTTATCTTCTAACTCTCTAGAAATTCTATGCTTTAGCTGTTCTAGCTTCTTGGGTTTTTAGGGCCTATTACTCATGATCATTTTCCTTCCCCTACTTCCTCTCCTGTAAGAAAGGAGAGAATACTCAGGGAAGAGAGGGGACTGTTGAATCACTGACGTCATCTTGGAATCAGGCTAGAGTTGTGAGGGACTCAGGAGCCATCTAACTCAATCCCCTTATTTTATAGACAAGAAGGAAAAGCAGGCCAGGAGAGACTGAATGACTTACTCAAAGTCACATGGGTAGTGAGTGCCAGGGCTGGATCTAAACCTAGTTTCTCCTCTGGCTCCAAATGCAGCACACTAACCCTCTTACTGAATCAATACTCCTTCTATCTTCAGACTGTCTCAAATTCTGTCATTCTCCTAGGCTAGGGGCCACTCTGGCTCTTCAATAATTTTTTGCTTTTCATTAGATCTTTCTCTTATTTCTGGTCTCCCTAGAAAGCTTTGGAATAAAGGTTGAAGGGAAAGGGGAGAGAAAGAACAAGGTTCTTCTCCACAAAGCATTTGATTTAGGACTGAAATAAAGCAGCTCTCACGCCGCCCCACTCTGATTCCAAACAGGTAAGCTCTTTGGGATCAGGGAGAGAGAGGATTAACCTTGTTTATTTCTGTTTCTGAAGATAAAGTTGTTTTTTATCCCACTAAAATAGTGTTAGGCTGGGATAAATTCAGATCAGTCCAATGCAAGAAATATTTATTGGCTAGCTACAGGTGAGGCTCAAAAGGCTCAGGGGATACAGACAGGAATTGGGCATAGTTCCTTGTCTTAAGAGAAAGAAAAGCCGCACATAAATCGCTAGGGCAGAATATGGTAAATGCCATCAGTGTTAGCCATGAGTGCTACGTGGGGCACAGGAAGCTGAGCTCATTTCCATCTGGGATGATGATCAGGGAAGAAGTCATCGGGGAGAAGACATCTGAGGTAGCAGGGCCTTGAAGGCTAGCAGAATTCTGGCAAATGGAGCTGGGACAAGGCTGTCTTAGGCAGAGGGAACAACATGGAGAGAGCAAAGTGGAGGACCTGTTTGGAGGACGGCAAATGATTAGCTTTGGTTGGAGCATCAGGTGCATGAGGGAGACTAATGGGATAAAATATCAGAAAACCAGATTGGAGCCAGAGTATAGAGGCTTGAAAACCAGACTAAGGATATTGGACCATTTTTTAAGCACCCTGGAGCCAGCGAAGCATCTGAGCAGTGACATGATAGGAGAGGTTAGAATTGCTCTTATAACTCTGATAAGGAGAGAAGAAAATTCATAAAAACACAGAGTGGGAAGGAATCTCAGGGGCAAGGCAGAGCAGCCTGATCTGAATGAAAGGCCCCTCCACAAGCTCTCCAAAAGAATGGCCACCCAGCCTTTGTTTAAGGACCTCCAGAGATAAGAAGTCACTGTCTCCTGAGGCAGACCATTCCACTCTCAGATGGTTCTGTTAGGAAGCGCTTTCACATACACGTACACATGCCTGTCATATACATATACACATGCATATGCACACATACATACATACATATTTAGATATGTATATGTGTATATATTCATAAGTGTATATCATATATGCATGAGAGAAGACAATTTCTGTTTTTTTTTTCTTTGTACTTAACACAGTAGTAGGTACTTAATAAATGTCTGTTGACTTGATTTGTTTTGGCCCACATGTGTCATGGATGGAAAAGTAGATATTATCTGAACTATCCCATAAAGGAGACTTTAATTCCTACCTTTGCAGAGAGGCAGCCAAGGGTTTTTCCTGCATCATCAGTAGTGGCGTTGGGGAGGGGCTGGCAGGATCCAAAGCAGCTCTGGCTGGGCAATCACTTCTTCACTCTCCTATTTCCAAAAGGGGTATTTGGCTAGAGTTCTATCATACTTCAAATATTTGTAATCTAGGTGTGGTATTCTTTTTTTATTTTTTGGAGGGAGGAAGGCAGGGCAATTGGGGTTAAGCGACTTGCCCAAGGTCATACAGCTAGTAAGTGTGTCAAGTGTCTGAGGCTGGATTTGAACTCAGGTCCTCCTGATTCAAGGGCTGGTGGTCTACTCACTGTGCCACCTAGCTGCCCCTAGGTATGGTATTCTTATAGGGTTTCAGAATAAAAGCCACTTTTCCTGCTCACTCAAGAGAGGGTCACAACTCTTTCCAGCTGAGTTCCCTTTCACCAAATGCTTGTTACACAAAAAATAATCTCAGGGAGCAAACCCATTTACCTAACCGAACAATAAACAGAAATCAGGTAAGCTATATGAATTAGAGTAAGCAGAAGAAAACACAAAAGAAGTAAGATAAATCTCAGCTCATCCAGAGAGAGGACAATCTCACTGGGGAAGTCTGTTCTTAACGGTCTCTGGGGGTGCAGATGCTGGGCACAAGGGCCATGCTGGGGTTGGGGGCAGGGGGGAGATGCAGCCTCTTCCATAATGCTCTTGGTCAAGGGCTTCAATCAAATCTTGCTAGTCTCATCTCTCTAAGCTTCATTTCTCTTTCTCCTTCTCTGAAGTCTCTCCACCAGTCAGCAACCCTGTCTCCTTCATGCACAGCCTATAACAATGTCACTGACTGAGATGCCTCTCAGCTAATCATGCATCCTATCTCTGAGCAGCATCACAGGCTGGCCTTTAGGGAACAAGCTGCCTTGGAGTTTGGGTCTTATACCTATTTTGCACTGAAATCTTTTTCTCTGCATCATCACTCCTGCACCTGCCTCGTCAAGGGTCTTGCAAAGGGGCAGAGTGGGCACCTATAAAACCAGTTCCTTAGGACTGAAAGAAGGAACAAAAGGGGAGACCAGCCTGCTTCAGTTTTTGTTCAGGGGTAAGAGGAGGAATGGGTCTGAGAAACTTCCTGGGTTTTTGTGTTTGGCTCTCAGAGAGGACCAATGGGAAGAGAATGAAGTGGCTCTACTGACTTCAAGATTCATTGGATGTATGTGGGCTCTTGCAGCTGGAGAGGAAGTCAAAGGAAGTTTGGCTTCTCCACTGAGCAAGGCAGGGAGCTTGGGCTAGAAAAGCAACCCAGATCTTTCCCACGCTGGCCCCAAAGGCAGCTGTCCATTCCCACCCCCACCCTCAACTCACAGGGAACACCAACTAGTCCAGCTCCTCCGCTGGTGGGCACAGGTGTAGACAGTGTCGCCCTCCCCTCCCTTCTCCTTGACTCTCTCTTCCTGCTCACTCCAACCCTACAGCCCAGGCAGGGATCCTTGAGGTCACAGCCCAAATTGAAGGCTTCCAGGCCTTGTTCTTCCAACTGGCACTAGTCTGAAGCCCTACTCAGCCTCCCTATTCTATGGGCTGTACTAACACCTCAAGGTACAGGGAATGGAGTTGTAGAAAATGGAAACTTTGTTTTGGTTTTATCTTTTAAAAAGAACTCAGCCCATCTCCAGTGCTACGGGGAACAAGACTATGAACTGTGGCATTGACTGTCTGCCTTCCTACCAGTGGCTGTTTTACGTGTCTATGACAACAAGTGGTCATCTTAGTTGGGAGACGGAAATATAACAAAGTTACAAAGAGGGAATTTTTAGAAATTGGTGGGGCCTAGGCAGTAGTAAGCTGGTAATTGTTTAAGGCAGCTAAGTAGTGAAGTGAACACTGGGCCTGGAATTAGGAAGATCTGAGTTCAAATCTGTACTCACATATTTACTAGCTGTGTGACCCTGGGCAAGTCACTTAACTCTGTTTGCCCCAGTTTCCTCATCTGTAAAATGAGCCAGAGGAGGAAATGGCAAACCACTCCAATATCTTGGCCAAGAATACCCTAAGTAGGGTCATAAAGAGTTAGATATAACCGAACAACAGCAATTGTTTAACAACCAGCTCCCCCCCCCCAAAAAAAAGCTTACATGGCACACTTTGAAGTTTAATCTACATTACTGCCATTTTCTCCATCACTTTCCTAATTCCAGACAATCAACAAAGCAATAAATCAAACCTTGATTTGTAACATTTGCCTGTTTCCAAGGTGTAAATGCTCACGCTGAAAATTAACAGTCAGGTCTCCAGTTGGTTCTAGGATATCCCTGCTAGGGGAAAGATGCCTAGACATGGAGTGGGAAGGAGGCTCTGATTTCTGGCTTTGTACTTGGAGCCATTCAGCCTTGACAAGTCACTCAGGCCTCTGTGAGCCTCATCTACTCCCACCAAGAGCTCGAAGACACACTTCAGCCCTAAATTTCCTCCTCTATCAAAGGCAGATAATAACAATTGCTTTATTTACCTAACAGCATAGAGATGAGAAAAGCACTTTGTAAAACATATCCAGGTGAGCTATTACAGGATTAATTATTCATTGCTTTTGACATGTCTCTTGATTGTAGAAATAAGACTGGGAAGGACTATTAGTGATCTAGCCCAATCTCCCCATCTTACAGATCAGCAAACTGAACTGGGGTCCAGAAAGTGTCTAAGTGACTCCTCTAAGATCACACAAGAATTAAGTGGCAGAGCCAAAGATTCGAACCCGTTTGGAATCCTCTGACCCAATCATCCCCCTTCTCCCTAGAGCAGGCGAGTTTTCTAGGTCAAATTGTCCATTGAAATGGATCCAGGACTGAAGGAAGAAGGCCCCCAAGGGTATGAGCCTGAGCTCTCCATGATTACTGAACAAGGCATCTGGGAGACAGCAGTTCTGAGAGGCCAGAATTTATCTGTGAGCCAGAATGAGTGGCCTGTGTGAGTGATGAGCCCTGTTGGTGATCACAGCTGGAGTCCCTTGGAAACAGAATTCACATCTGTCAGTCCCAAGGCTCCCTTGCTCAGTCCCTTAAAAAAAAAAATATTTTTAAAGTGCATGACCTTGGTCCCAAGGGCTGCTTCACAAATGAGGCCCCAGGATAAGTCATTTTTCTCCCTAAAGGAGAGAGAGGCCAAGTAGAGTTTCAAACCATGTTCCTTCTTCTGCGTTTTAGGAGAAAACCTGAATCCGCTTTTAAAACCTCCTTTTTATAAAATCAGGTCCCCGCAATAGGATGGCTAGATTTTTTTTTGTTTTTTTTTTTGGTGGGGTGGGAACAGGTCCCGTAGGGAGGCCTGATGATTACAATGCAAACTAGCAGCTCAGGGCCCTCTGGGATCCTTCGGGGGTCCTTTGATTCCGCCCCCCCCCAGGATGAAGTGGGTCCAAATGAAGATTCCTCTGCACTTCCTCCCTGCCCCACCCCGCTTCGGTCTTTCCCTGGACGGTCCCTCCAGGGGCTTTCCTTCAAAGTGAAAAAACACTGTTGTCAAGGAAAATTCAGCCCTTCTAGTAAAACAAGGTAAGTGTGTGTGTGTGTATGTGGGGAAGGTGGAGGAGCACAGGATGTTGTCTAACTTCCAGGTATTCTTATAGGATTTTTTACCTCCTGCCACCCGTCCTTTTTTTCTCTTCTTCAGAGCTAGGGTCACAAAGCTGATGCTAAAGTTCAGAGACATCTTACTCGAGTAATTACTGTAGCAAGGGCCTGAGAGGGATTCTTCCGATCTTGATGGGTGAAAATGCACCCCCATCCCCCAGCCCAGCCCAGCCCTTGACCTTGACCGGCCGCTTGGAGATTGCTTGGAGGATGGGGGAGGGACAAAGGAGAGGCCCCGGCTCCGGGGATAGAGAGGGGTGGGGCCCTAGGCCCCAGACTGGGTCTGCAGGGCTAGCTGAGCTGCTTCGTCACTCGCTGAATGGGCCGACTATAATGAGTCAATTCTCCTGCCCTCTGCTATTTAAAACAACAGGTTCCTTCCTGTTTCCTATAAGCTGACTGAAGCTTCTTCTGTATCAGGAGAAAAAAAACACACCCACCCAAATAAAGTGGCTCCTTTGAAATTGAATGAACTGAACATCTCTGTCCCTCTCTAGTACAAAGGCTCCTAACTGTTTTATCTGTACAGATGGTTTTAATTTGGTGTTGGTAGTGAGGATCTGTAAGCTGAGGTCCTAAATACTTGGTTTATTAAACTGGGAAAAGCAAAACAAAACCCTCCTCCTCTCCTCCCCCCCCCCCCCCAATCTCTAGCCCCATCTTGCATGGAAATATTAAGAACCGGGATTCCAGCTGCATGTTAATTCCTTGCCAGGGTATTCCAATAGTCAAGCATTATTAGCTCTGCTCCAGGAAGACTGAGAAGGAGCCTGGTGACTTCCAGGTCAATTGGGAGGAAACTAGCCCTTTGCTTTCCAGCCTGGGGCAGGGAGGATGCCTTAAAGATACTTTCTCTGTTCCCAGGCTTTAGTAAGTCATGGTGCCAAGACTCAGAGTTGGACTTGCTTGGCCCAACCCAAGCTCGGTGTGTCTTCTTTCAGGAACGTACAAAAGAACAGTGGCAGTCCAAGTGACATTTTGTTGTAGAGAGGGCAGCCTGGATTGGAGCCGCCATCGAGGACGTCTCCAGCGAAGTGTTGTTCTCTATAAACCACCCTGACTCTGGCTTCAGTTCCTCAAGCTCAGATCAAGGGTCTTTCTTGCCCAACAAAAGGGCCTCAGAATGCTCTAGAAGAAGAGGCATTTTTTAGAACACCACAGTGGTTGAGTTGGTACACCTTGATAGCGGCTGTGAAAGCCTCACTAACTTCCTGCTTTGTCTGGCAGACCAGCCGTCTAACTCCTGGCCTGCAAGTGGCCAGTAGCCACAGTGAGACAGGGATTCCCTACCTGCCCTGGGTGGATTTGGAGAGGGTGGGGCTAAGGGGCCTCCCATTGGTTTACATCAGTTTGGAGAAACCTGCTTTGGTCCTGAGCCGTCCTGAGAACGTTATGACTATGTTGCTTTTGGATGGGACCTGAGATTTCATTGGTATGGGGAACTCCCAGTGAGGGATCTCCTTTTGCCACTGAGGACTGCCAACTGCTCTGCCAAAAACTAAGTAACTTCCTCAGGGTCAAATAGCTAGGATCCATCCAAAGCAGGCCCGGTCCCCACATCTTCCTGACTCCGAAGCCAGCTCTCTAACCGCTTTACTGTGTTTCCTCTTACTTTTACTACTACAGCTAACACCACTAGCAATAATGGCTCACATTTCTATAACACCTTATGGTTTTTAAAGGGCTTTATTTTTCCATTTTCTTTTTTCTTTAATTTGAACTTAACCAACACCAAATACAATGACTATTTTCACTTATGTCGTCTAACAGAGGTACATGAAATGGCCAGTCTCTATTATGTCAGAAAGAAGGAAGGAAGGAAATAAGTATGTAACAGGCACTGTGTTAAGCGCTTTATAAATATTTTCTCATTTGATCCTTACAACCACCCGGGGGAGTGGTTGCTATTATTATCCCATTTTACAGATGAAGAACTGAGGCTGAGAGGAGTCAAGTGACTTGCCCAGGGACACATAGCTAGTTACTTTCTGGGGCTGGATTTGAACTCAGGTCCTCCTAACTCCAGGGCCCACCCTTGATCTGCTGCCCCACCTACCCTTGATGTTTTCCAAACAAGACACTCCATCTCCCAACTTCAGTCATTTTCTCTGGCTGTCCCCATCTCTGGAATCCCCTTTTTCCTCAACTCAACCTCCTGTCATCCCCTAGGCTGCCTGTAAGAAGCAGTGCCCCACAGTGGGAGGGGCAAAACCTGTAAGCAGTTTATTAATTAGTGGCCAATTTTAACTTTTCCCTGAAATTTTTGGTTTAAGGCCAGAACTCTTCTATCTCTACAGTCAAAAGTAGGGAGAATTTTTTGGGACCAAGTTACCATATTCCCCTGAGCACAAATCTTTCTTTCAGAGTCAAAATGAAATGAACAATTTTGCTGCCCAGTGTAATTTAACTGAGAGAGAAAGAGAGAGAGAGAGAGAGAGACAGAGAGAGACAGAGAGAGAGAGAAGGCACCAATTCCTGTGGACTATGATCTTAGGATGTCAGAGGAGGCCACTTTGGGAAATGACACCACCTTGGCTGGGGCAAAATGAGAAGATAACCTGGGGTGTAGCTGTGGCAGATCTATCATCTTGTAGTGCCTATTTTAATGAATTCCTTTTTTCTGCATTTGTATTTATTTACTTACATTTAATTTTTTTCAATTACAAATTATAAGAATAAATTTTAACATTTTTCTTTTTGGAATTTTGAGTTCCAAACTCCCTCCCTGAGAAAGGAAGTTCTTTGATATAGATTATATATGTCCTCTTATGCAAAACATATTTCCATATGAGCTATGTTGCAAAAGAAAACAGACTAAAAAAACCCCAAAACCAAGAAAAAGAAATTTAAAAAGTATACTTCTATTTGCATTCAGACTCTGTCTAATGAATTATTCTTGCTAAATTAAGTTCTAAGCTCAGTTGTTTCTTAACTCTAGAAGGAGTGCAAGCATTGTCAGCCTTATAAATTATAACACCCTGGGACAAAGCCCTGTTCACCCTGTACTAGTTACAATTCTACTCTGTCTGTCTCTGTCTCTCTGCCTCTCTCTCTTTCCTTTTCCCTTTCCTCTTTTTTTTTCTAATGTCTTTACTCCTCCACTTTTCTCTTACCTTGCTTATCTTATTCCTTATCTCTCCTACCTCTCTCTTGGCCTTCTTCTTTTCTCTCTTCTTGTCTGCTTGTTTCTTCATATTTTCTTCACTCCTTTCCCCTTTCTGTCTCTGTTTTCTCATACTCTGCTTCTATCCCTCTCTGTCTCTTGCCTTCCTTTCCCCTCCATAAATTTAGTCCTTATGGAGAAGTTCAACTCATTTGGTTGTCCCTAAAGAGGCAGGAGCAGAAGAAACAAGTTCTGTGCTTCCCACTGAATGGGGCCCTATAGAACTTGTTCCTGTCTATGTATTTACGTCCACATCTCTGTTTTCACTTAGCACTTAAAAAGTATGGAGGGTAACGAGATTTTACGAAGTACAACAAAGTCATGGAAAACTTCGGGATAGGGAAGTCACGCAGAGCCTCACCCAGGGAGGCAGAGGCGACGCACTTGGCTCTGAACCTGGGAATTTTCCACTTTGCTAACAAATGCATTGTCAAAACAAGCCACAGGTAGGCAGCCCAGGGAATGGGTGAAAAATGTGATGGAGAAAGGTGCGATGACAGTTGTATTTTCATAATGCATTCACCTGCAGGTACGTGAACAGCTGCTATACAGCCGGGGATTTTCTGAGGTTTTTAAAGGTCACAAAGCTCACCAGAGGTATTACCCCTTCTAAGCCACCTGTTTTCTGAGCTCTTTGAGGGGTCAGCCCCAGGACTGGGGGACTTGGCTGAGGAGTCGAAGATCTCTGACCGTGGGAAAGGAAGACAACGCTTGTTGAATATGGAGGTTGGGAAAAACTGCTAATGCCCAGGGAGAAGCTGGTATGAAAACAGTGGGCAGGCTATTCCTCATTCAGAAATCATTTGTATTTCCTCTGCCCAGGCAGGTGACAGCAAACGCTTTTAAAAGGGGCATGTGGCAGCCCAGGGCCATGCTTCCTGGGGAAGATGGTGGTAGGATTGCGCCTTGATGTGGCATCTTTCACATGCTAAAGAGAGAGCTCATAGAGTCGCAGGATCTGGAAAAGTGAAGGAAGCTTAACAAGGAACTAGCTCAGCCCATTCATTTTACAGATGAAGATTCTGAGGCTCAGAGAGGGTTTTGGTTTTGGGTTTTTTTTTTCAGGTCACAAAGGAATTAAGCAGCAGTGTGGTGATTTGAACCCAAGTCTTTGGATTTTAAGTCTAATTTTTTTTTCTTCCAAAAACATTTGCAACTTGATAGTATCTACTTGCAAGAATAAGGACCTTCTGGTCCTTAGAATCACCACTCTCTCCCTGTGAAAGCTGAGCAAGGGCTCCAGGAGTGTGAACTGAGATTCTCCATAGGAATCACAAATGAAAAGTCAAATATTTACTTCCTAGTTCCATTCCAGGGAATGTTAGACATATAATGGGAGAATGGGAAAGCCGAATAAGACTTCTCTGGGGACTCTCTGAGGATTAAAAAGTCAAGAATCTCGAAGGAAATAACAACACATACATGTACATACAGACATACATATATACATTTGCACATGCATGCGTACATATACATATGTAAACATATACATGCACATACATACACACACACACACACACACACACACACACACACACACACACACACACACGTATGTAGGAGTATGTGCTAAGCGCTGTGCTAAGCACTTTACAAATATCATTTCATTTTATCCTCAGCAAACCCAAGAAGGCAGGTGCTATTATTATCCCCATTTCAGAGATGAGGAAAGGGAGGCAGAGGGTAAGCCACATGGGCAAGGTCACACAGCTAGTAAGTGTCTGAGGCTGGATTTGAACTCTGGTCCTCCTGACTCCAGGCCTGGCTCTATCCAATGCGCCAGCAACAGAAAAAAAAAGTGGGAAGGAAGGGGGTCTAGCAGCATCAGATCTGAAGCTATAATATAAACCTGCAAAATAGTCCGTCTCTGAAATTCAGGCATTTTCCCTGGCTGTCCCCCACACGTGGAATGTTCTCTCTTCTCCCTTCTGCTTCTTGGCTTCCCTGGCTTCCTTCAAGTCTCGGCTAAAATCCCACCTTCTACGGGAAGCCTTTCCCAATACCTCTTAACTTTAGTACTTTCCCTTTATGGATTATTTCCTATTAATCCTGTATATAGCTCATTCATACATAGTTTTTTGCATGTTGTCTCTCCCTTTAGAGCAAGAGCTGTCTTTTGCTTTTTTTTTTTTGTCTCCCCAGCACTTAACGCAGTGTCTGGCACATAGAAGTAATTTAATAAATATTTATCAACTGACAATTTAGTACTGGTTAAAAAAATAGAGAGGTTAATAAGTTGAACAGGTTGAGTACATCTTTAGGTACATACTACAAACCTAGTAGCCTAGCATTAGTTAAACTTGAAAACCCCAGCTGCTATGGGGATAAAGTATCATCAATAGACAAAAACATTTGGGAAAGCTGGAAAGTTGTCTTGCAGAAATAAAATCTGGACCAGCATCTCACCCTGTATACTAAGATAGAGTCCAAATGGATACATGACTTAGATATAAAAGGTCACATTATAAACAAATTAGAGGAACAAAGAAGAAATTACCTTCCATATGTATGGATAGGAGGAAGAATTCTTAACCAAATAAGAGATGGAAAAGATCAGAGAAGATAAAATGGAAAACTTTGATTGTATAAAATTCTAAGTTTTTGCACAAACCAAACCAATGCAGCTAAGATGAGAAGGGAAACAGTTAAGTAAGGAAAAAAGCATTTCCACAAGTTTCTCTATTTAAAATATATATATATATATATATTATAAAAGATATATAAGAAGTAGATTTGAATTGACAAGAAAAAAAGCCATTTCCCAACTGATAAATGGTCAAAGGCAGTTTAAAGGGAAGAAATCTAAGCT
Source organism: Trichosurus vulpecula (assembly GCF_011100635.1). NCBI lineage: Eukaryota > Metazoa > Chordata > Mammalia > Diprotodontia > Phalangeridae > Trichosurus > Trichosurus vulpecula. The sequence goes on along the minus strand of NC_050577.1, from coordinate 70,990,448 downwards.
TTCAACAACTAAGTGAAAAAAATGTTAATCATTAGAGAAATACAAATTAAAACAACTTTAAGATTCTATCTTTTATTTATCAGATTGGCAAGGTTGATGGAAAAGGAAAATGATTTGTTCAATCAATCAATCGATAAACATTTATTAAACATTTCTGGAAAACAGATAAATAAATGCACTATTGGCAGAGTTGTGAATTGTTCCAGCCCTTCAGGAAAGCAATTTGTAATCCCTTCCCCCACCCCTACACCAAATCACTAAATTGTGATGTGACCCAGTGATATCACTACTAGGCCTATACCCCTAACAGACCAAAGAAAGAAGAAAAGGACTTATATGTAAAAAAATAATATTTATGGCAGCTCTTTTTTTCTGTGGTGGCAAAGAACTGGAAACTAGGGGGGTGCTCAGCAGTTGGGGAATGGATAAATTATGAATGTAGTGAAATACTAGTCTGTTATAAGAAATGATGAAGGGGATGATTTCAGAGAAACCCGGGGAGGTTTTTATGAAGTGATACAGAGTGAAGTGAGCAGAACCAGGAGAATAATCTATGTAATAACATTGTGAAAATGAACAATTTCGAAAGATTTAAGGACTCTGATCAACATGGTGTCCAGCCGTGATTCCCGGAAACCAATGATGATGAATATTACCCACCTCTTGACAGGAAGGTGATGGATTAAACATGCAGAATGTGTTTTTTGACATGACTAATGTGGGCATTTGTTTTGCTTGGCTATGTGTATTTGTTACAATGGTTCACCCCCTCCCTGCCCTGGGGAGGGGGAAGAATGTGGGAGAAAGTGAAAATAAGTATTTGTTAATTGAAAAAAATTAAAATTTGACTTTAAAAAGGAGGGAAGTTATTAGAAGACAGGGTTGTATGATCTGTTGTGAAGAAAATCTTCCCATTCTGGTAGTACTAAGGATGTGCACCTAAGTATGCCCCTGGATGACTGAAATAGGAATAGTATTTTATAATTTTTTTTTTACAATTATCAAGCATTTATTCTCCTTTCCTGATACCTCCTCTGCTACTGAGAAAAAAGAAAAGAAAAACAAAACCCTGGCAACAAATCCCCATATTGGCCATGAACAAAAATGTGTGTTTCATTCTGCATTTTTAATCCATTACCTCTCTGTTGGGAGGTGAGTAACATGGATCATTGCCGCGTATCTAGTATCATGATTAGTTTTTGAGCTGGCTAGAGTTCTCAAATCTTTCAAAATTTTCCATTTTTAAAATGTTGTTACTATATAAGTAAACAGGAACAATTTTAATTGTCCATATGGTTTCTGAGAGTGCTAACATCAAAAGGTATGGATACTGGTGACAGACACTTGGCGCCCAAAGGCCTTCTGGGGCAAGAAGTTTGATGGAAGGCAGAAGGACCATCCATGATGATGAGTGACTGGGGGTGAGGGACAAAGATGGAGAAAAAAGGAAGCTCTTTAGGAAAAATAGGAGGTGAAAACGGCTTTTGGTCTATGTTAAAAGAGCTGCAGGACAGGTGGGAAGAAGGACATCAGTTAAGTACCCCAAAAGAAGTTACAAAGAGCTTGAAAAGTGACAGAGCAGAAGGAAAACCAAACCCTTGTACTATGTGCAGAGTCAAGCCAAACAGCTTGGGAGAAAGGAGAAAAATACTTATTAATTGAAAAATTAAATAATACTTGTTAATTGAAAAAAATTAAATTTTGACTTTTTTTTTTAAAGGAAAAGTAAAGGAGCAGATCATGAAAGTTGATCAAGTGTTGTTCAAGGAGATTATTCTGTGTAAGAGACAGGGAAGGATTACCCTTTGAGATGAATGTAAGGCCTGGAGCAGGGTTTCTTAACCAGGGTCCTGTTAACTTGTTTGTTTAAACAATCTTTTGATAACTATATTTTAATGTAATTGGTTTCCTTTGTAATCCTATTAATTTTATTTTATGCATTTAAAAACATTATCCCAAGAATGGGTGTGTCCAAAGGCTTCAGCAGACTGACAAAAATGGCTCAGACATACGAAAATGGCTCAGAATCACTGGCCTGATGATACAGAATGACTTGGCTTCTTTGATGACCAGGGGATTGAAAGAGAGGCAAAATCAAAGGGTAGAGATATGTAATAGAACAAAGAAGTAAAAATCTGTTAAAGCCTGGTTAACTTGAATCTCATTGCATTTAGCAGATAATGTGTGCCTGTAGACTTTTTTTGGACAAGATCTGTGATTTCATCAGTAAAGAAAATCCTCTTTGAACCTGCTTCGCAACTCACACTCAAAGTTTCCTGGAATACAGAGGTTAAGTGACTTGTCCAAGGTCACACAGCCATTATGTTTCCTAGTCAGTGCTTCATTATTCCTACTATCTCGTTCAGTTATTTCTGTGTATATCACACATACTACAATATTTTCTTATGCTGAGTAAAGTTTCCCCATCAAGATGGTTGGCTTCAGTATGTGGTATATAGGAGATCATCGTAGAGGAGGTTGACTTTGTAGAATAACTTTCTCTCTTTGGGAGGCAGTACCAAAAAAATTACCAGTGGTGGGATGCTAATAAGCTTTCTGTCTGGGTGTGCCGGGTCATACTTCATCACCCATTTATGATAACCATCCCATAGAGAAGGCTGTACCCCAATAATCCTTCTCTGAGGTCCTGGGAAGGAAAACAAAGTTTGAAAGGTAGGATATAAACCAGAGATTTATCTGAAAGTGGTGTATAATGTAGAAGACCTGAAAAGGGGTGAAATTAGAAGCTTAAGGCTGGAAGTGGATGAAAGGTGAGGTGTCTGGGAGAAGGAAGAAGGATTGGTATCGAAGGGAGTACATACACCTCAGTGATACAGGGACCCAACTTCTTGTATCTTACATCAACCAGCTTGTTTCATACTCACTCCTTTTTTTTCAGTCCTGTAGGAAAACATGTGCACTCATTCCAGAGACTAAAAAAGGCAAAAGGGAGAAAAGGAAAAAAAAAACCCAACCCAACACACATTTTGTCATTGCTTTCTGATGTCATGCCTTCTCCTAAATAGTCTGTTGCCCGCTGAAGGTCTTCCTCACTCTCTCTCCTGCTGGGACGCTGAGGCTGTTGCTCAGTAGCCTGAGAGATGGAAAGTTATTCCCCTTGGCAGTTTTTTTTGCCCCTCAAGAAACCCAGAGCACTTCAGGATACCTGGATAACATCCAGAGCTCTCAGGCTTGGGTTTGCTGCTGCTCGGTTTTAAAAGCTGGATTATCATCACCTAAAGAGGCCTGGGTTGCTTCCGTTCTTCTGACCTCGAATTCTTTGTTTGTAAAATGAGATTGGTGATCTCCGTGGTCCCCGCTCACTGTAAATTCTAGCATCTCAAGCCTTTTTGGTCCCAGGCCTCTGACTATCACAGGAACCCTTGTTCCATTTCTATGTTTAGAGCTCCCTTTTCCCTTACAGGCTTCCAAGCCAGCTAATCTTTCTCTCCCAGTAGATCCAAGTTCCAGCTCTTTCCCCTTCACTTTCCAAAATGGCAGCTCTTCTCTTCTCTCTACTCTTTCGAAGGGCCCCTCTGTTTTTCATTTCCTTTCAACTTCAATTTCTGGCCTTCCTGAGAAGTTGTTTGGTTTAGTGGAGAGAATAAGGAATTGAGTATGTAATTACTTCCTTAGGAATAAGGAAGTCCTGGGTTCAAATCCTATCAGACACTTAATGACCTTGGACAAATCACTGAAACCTGTGCCTCAGTTTCCTCATTTGTCAAATGAAACAGTTGGATTTGATGACCTCTGAGTTCTCTTTCATCTCTAGATCAACCATACCCTCCTCAGCAGGTTCCCCTGAATGAATTCTACAGAGACTCTCCAAAGTCCATCCCTTTCCCCCCAAAACCCTTTTCCTTAAGGGGCCAGACACCCAATTTCTGTTCAGGACCAATGTAGAAAGTAGAAAGTCTGCACCAGCCAAAGTATTAAGATTTTCCATAGTACTCTGGATCTTGATCCAGACCAAGAGAAACTCAACAGAGAGGAATCTGTGTGTGCCTGTCATGCCTCCCAGTCCCTGAGGATTCTGGCAGAACTGGCCTTTCTCTCAGTTCCCTCACCTTAGCTTTGGCCAAAGTGAATTCCACCCTCCCCAGTCCCAGAGGACTCTGAAATAATGCATTTCCCATCCTTAGGAGCAGCCTGGGCTGCCTGGGCTCCTTGCTGGGCTACTGCAGAATTGGGGGAGGAGATGAATGAAGGGATCAGTGAGGGCCCTGGTTTGGGATCCCCACCCCTCCCCAACTTGTTGAGTTTAAGATTACATGCCTTGAGGCAGCTTTTCAATGGCCACTCCCTTCTCTACGCCATCAGTCTGGTGCCTGCCCAATACCACATGTTACTGGGAGCCTTTGCAAATATGACTGGTCCAATGGGAGAGCTCTAAAGGGGGTGACAGATGGGTTCTTTGGGGAATGTGGGCAGGGAAGAGGGCATTGCTAGGCCTGTTTGGGAAACTAGAGTATGCTACAGAGTAAAGGTGAGACTTTCTGCATCTTGAATGCCTTTCTTCAATTAACAGAAACATGTACACAGACCACAACTCCCCTTCCTTCCCCCTTCTTCCCCCCCCCAGTATTTAAGGCAAGTCTGACAGATTTTGTTTTGAAAGCTGTTGCTTGCCCTTGGGTCAAAGCCAGGGGAAGAGGGGGGTAGAAGCACTCAAGGGACCCCTCTGCATACCCACACGCTCTTTCCGCTATGCTTTTTCTTTGGGTATCCCAAACTCTGAGTATCCAAGCCCACAAGAAGTTTGAGTATTTTCTTTACAATTCCTTGTCACTCCTGCCAATGCCATTTTAATTATTTTTACAAAAGAAAATAAAGTCAGTTAACCTAGAGAAGAGCGGTATGTACTTAAAATGTCTTTAAGGGCCAGAGAAGGAAGAAAAAATGCCTCCTACAGGGATTTTTAAAAAAATAAACATCACAATAAATAACAAGTGTCTTAACCTACAGCTATAAATAACATGCAATGTTTCCACTCAAGATTTAGACAAGCGATTGCTTTGGAAGGAGCCCCCTGCCTGTTCCTGGCCTTTCTGGCAGGTCCCATGGCATTACCTAAGTCTCATTGTTCTGATCTGGGCTACTTGGGTATTGAGATCAGAGTTTGTTTTTTTGAGTCAGATCCTTCCCCTGTCCAGTGGCTCCCTGCCCCCACCCAGGCAAACATTCTTCACAGTCTTTCCCGTAGAAGGTCTACACCTGAGGGAGAGGCTGATCTGTTACTGGTTTCCTTCCTGCCACCCAGCCCAGCCCTCACCAGTCCCAGAACAGCAGAACTGGGGACCTGCAACTCTTACGAGTGAGTGCAAGCACCACACACACACACACACACACACACACACACACACTCATCTACACACACAGAGCGGCTGAACAGATGTTCTCCCTCTGTTTGGATAGTCTGTTTTAAAAACAGTTCATATTCACCAACTGTTTGGATAATAATTGGCCAAGTCTCTTGTGATTTTTTTGGGTCACTTTTTACCCAGACAAGTGCAGTTCAGTGGAAAATAGACATGATAATACTTGAAAAGCACATTGGTATCATTACCATTGTTCTTATCAAGAGAGACGCCTTTGACGAGGGAAAGAGAGCCACTCGGGAAGATCTGGGTGAAAATCCTGCTTCTAAAACACACTGGTTTGTTTGATCTTGAGTGAGTCATTCAATGCAATGCCCTAGGGAACTCTTTAAAACTCTTAAGTTGCTGGAGAAGGTGCTGACTTGCATTGGTGGAGTGTCTTCCCTCATCTAGGAGTTCCCTAACCCAATGAACTCAACAATTCCAGCTCCTAACTCTATCTTCGCCAAAAGCTAGGATTTTACTTTTTTTTTTTAAGCTATAAAAATGAACAAAACTTCTTTTGCTTATCTCGGTCCCCTCGGATGAGCCCACAAATTCGAATGGAGGAGTTTTTCAGAACTTGCGAAGTGTGGTATGCCCAAGTATTTGTTTGGATTATTAACCTAACGTGTCCCTTCGGCACCTCAACTTGAATGTAGCACCCTCGGAAGATCATAAGATGGTACATTTGAATCGGGAAGGAATCGCAGAGGTCGCTAAGTGAATCTCCCTTTACAGATAAGAAGGTTAGGGGACTTTCCCAGGGTTACCCAGCTAGCAAAGCCCCGAAGCAGGATTTAAACTCAGGTCTTCCTGACTCCAAGTCCAGTACTCTACTGACATCTCCATGCTGCCTCGGCTTCCCCAAACCCTTTCCTCCAAATCAGAAACTCCTCCTGGTTTCCTTTATCTCCGAATGGTCTGTTATCCTGTTTGAAAATATCTGCCTTATCTTTGCCTTTTTGCGGTCTACTTCCAATCAGCTGTCATCAAATCTTCTTCGATTCTGAAGTCCACCTTCTCCTTTTTATCCCCATTGCTACTGTAATACAAGGAAAATTAGGAACCCCTGAGAAACCCCTAGCTACTGACAAGCACCCCCAGAAAGAATGGACTCAGATATCTTTGGCATTTAGCAAACTCCCTGGGACTCCATGACTCCACCAAGGAATCTCAATAGATAGGACCATCCCACTGAAGGATAACCTGGCAGATCCTTTCTAGCAGATATCCCTGGAGCTCCGTGACTCCACCAAGGAATGTAAATGAGATTATCCCACTAATGAGAATCTTTTGATCAGCCAGGACCTTTGTTCCTGTTTTCCCCCACCCACTCTGTACCCCCATATCCTATATAAGCCAAGCCATCACCCCAACACACTTGCCATTGATTTGTGGTGCCGTACCCCGATGGCCGCCGGCTAATAAATTCTCCACTTAAAACTTATACTCTGTGGTGTGTCTCGCTCGCTTCTGGTACATCACTACCATCCTAGTTCTGATAGCCTTCTGATTGCTCTCCTCATCTCCCGACCCTCTCCCATCAATCCTTCCTGGCCATTTGCTGCCGAAGTCATCTTCCTAAAGCAATGCTCTGATTGGATCCTTCGCCTATTTAAAAACCATCAACAAATCTTCATTGCCCAGAATGATTTTTAATCAAACTCTTAAGCTTGGCTGAAGGACCACCATAATCTTGTCCCAACTTACCTTCCCAACCTTAGCCCTCGCTGTCCCCTCATATGAATTTTTCATTCTAACCTAGCCAGGACACTTACTGTTTCCTGAACATGCCTTGTATTTTACCTTTTCTTGGGCCATTCTTTCCAAATGAAATGTTCTCTTCCTTCATCCTTGCTAGATCATGCTTCAAGGCTCTGATGATTTGGTCATCAATTATGAAGGCCCCTCATCTAATTCTTTCGACCAAAGGAAATCTCTCCCTCATCTGAATTCCTACAGCACTTCCTATGCAATGTTAATTCTAGATCTTTTGGCATGTAACCCATATATCTTTGCATTGTAATTAGCTGTTTATATGTCACATCTCCCCTGTTAGAATTTAAGCTCCTTGAGGGCTTATTCATCTATAGAGTGCCCCCAAAGCACCTAGCATAGTAACTTTCATGTAGTAGGCACCCCTACCCCACAAATACTTGATGAATGAATTGAAGAGCTTAGCTTGGATTTTGGGCCATCCTATTTTGATTTTCCTTGTGGTATTAAGCACAATCCCTCATTCAGTTAGCTACTCATCAACATTCGTAAGATGAACTAAGAAATGCCTCTGAACTAATTAAGTGAAAGATTGAACTAGAGCTTTGATAACTTAGGAATATGCACGTTTCCCTTAGTTACTAAGACAATTCAGCCTCAGTTACTGACATAAAGGCGATTGAGTGAATGAAGCCGGCAAAGTGTTTTTACTGGAGATTTATAATCTGATATCTACAGTATATTTGGTAGATGTCTCAGGTCTCGAGTATGAGTAGTATGTAATGCCCTCCATTACAAGGTAATAGCAAAAATATCAGCAGAAGAATGAACAAAATTCCTTCTGATTTTCCAGATAATTATAGGAAACCCTTCTACCCTGTCAACAGAGGGTCACTGTAAGACCACCTGGCAGGCAGGCAATCAATTCGTCAAAAGTGTCCGTAGAGCACAGCATGTCATTACCTACAAGCACTTCAGGCAGCAGGAACCACAGAATCATAGTGCTGTGTGAGACCTCAAGACCGTATAAGCAAGTCCTCTGTCTCCGGATAGGCAAATACCCAAACCATCAGAAGAGTCTTCAGCGGTTCCCTATTGCTCCAGGATAAAATAAAGAGTGCTCAGCCTGGCATTTAAAGTCATTTACAATCTACTTCTAGCGTATCCTAATTTAATTTTGGCACAGTGGATAAGCCTTGTGCCTGAGTTCAAATTCAGCCACTAACTTCGTGACCTTGGTCAAGTCACTCTTCAGTTTCCTCAAATGTAAAATAGGGATGACAACAGCACCTACCTCCCAGGGTTGTAAGGATATTGTGAGGATTAAATGAGTTACTATTTCTAAGGCACTTGCAAACCTTAAAGCGCCATGTAGATACTAGCTATTATCAACATTCATTATTTATTTATATATATAAAATACTATATTATGTTATATTATATTATATATAATTATATTATAATATAATTTATATTTCTATCAAATATATTTCTATTAAGTATATTTATTATAAATAAATATGTTTATTATTATTAATTTATTCCTTCCCTCCACACGTTATCCGTTCTAGCCAAATAAACATGGTTGCTGTTTTTCATGCACAACACACCGTGACCTGCCTCCTTGGCTTATAGCACAGGTGGTTCCTCTTCTCTCCCTTATGATCTGCTTCTTATACTGCTCCAAGGCTAAATTCTGAGGCCACCTCCGGGACAAGCCCCTTTTCTAACGCCCCTGTTGCCTGTGCACTCTCCTTGAAATTATTTTGTATCTGTTCCATATTGATCTGCGTATGGATTATGTCTTTCCCCAACCTCCCTCGCACCCCAGTCAAATGTTCTCGAAGACAGCAACTGTTTCCATTGTGGCCTTTGTAATCCCAGAGCCTAGGCACATAATACACAGAGCAACTGGTACAGAGTAGGGAGGAGGGATAAACATCAATTAATTAATTAATTATCCCTACTTTGTGCCAGGCAATGGGCTAAGCACCTCTTACAAATATCTCTTGGGATCCTCACAACAACCCTAGAAGGCGGGTGCTATTATTATCATTTTTAAGTTTAATAGTATTTTATTTTCCCCCAGTTACAAGCCAAGAAAACGTTTAGCATTCATTTTCCCAAAGGTGCTATTATTATTTCCATCTTACAGTTGAGGAAACTGAGGCAAACAGAAGTTAAGTGACTTGCCCGGGGTCACACAGTAAACACTTAAATGGTTGCAGGATGAAATGAACTAATAAATGTAAGGCATTTAGTACAGATCCTGGCACATAGTAAGTGCTGTCTAAATGGTAGCTGTCATTATCATCATTACTATTCTTCTTAATTGAATCGAAATCAATGGTCTCATAACTTGTTTTTAATGTCCTTAGGGGGGAAAGAAGGAAGCATAGGCAAAGGCAGTCCTGCCAGGCAAACAAAACAAGTTCCGGAGCAGAGCTAAGGGCTTCCAAAGGTATCATGATCCTTGAGTGCCATGCAGAGTGCCACAGAGATGTAGGTCCAAGAGCTGAGAGAAAAAGGATGCGAGCTGGATAAATGGACACCAATCAGTCAATTAACAAGCATTTATTAAGCACTTTGGGCCAGGCAGTGTGCTAGGTGCTGGAGATACAAATACAATAGGAGTTTATATTCTAGTGTATGATCCATCTTCTCGGATAAGTAAATACAGACTATATAAAAAACAGATATGGGAAGAGGGGAGGGTCTAACAATTTGGGAATCAGAAAGAGCATCTCGAAGGAGGTGGTACTTGCCTTGATCTTTGATTATTTTCTAAAGTATATTTTATCATCTTGTTAAATATTCCCTAATTGTATTTTAAATAAAGTTTTTAATATTCATTTTTCAAAATTTTGAATTCCAAATTCTCTCTATCCTTCCTGCTTCTCCCTCACTCTTTAAGAAAGCAAGCAATATGATATTGATTATACATGTGAAGTCATTCAAAACATATTTCCATTTTAGCCATGTTGCAAAAGAAAACACATTCGCATACACACAGGAAAACCAAGGAAAATAAAGTGAAATAAAAGAGTATGCTAAAATCTGCATTCAGAGTTCATCAGTTCTCTCTCTGGAGGTAGAGAGTATTTTTCTTTGTGAGTCCTTTGGAATTGTCATGGATCATTATATTGATTAAACTAGTTGTCTTTCACAACTGATCATCTTTACATTATTGTTGTTACTGTGTATAATGTTCTTCTGGTTCTGCTCACTTTACTTGCATCAGTTCATATAAGTCTTCTCAGGTTTTTTTGCAACCATCCCCTTCATCATTTCTTATAGCATAATAGTATTCCATCACAATCATATACCACAGCTTATTTAGCCATTCCCGAATTGATGGGCATCCACTCAATTTCCAATTCTTTGCCACCACAAAAAGAACTGCTATATATATTTTTATACGTATGGGTCCTTTCCCCTTTTCTTTGATCTCCTTGGGATACAGACTTAGTATTGGTATTGCTGGGTCAAAGAGTATGCACAATTTTATAGCTCTTTAGTTCCAAAGTGCTCCCCAGAGTAGTTGGACTAGTTCACAACTCCGCCAACAAAGCATTAATGTCCCTATTTTTCCACATCCCCTCCAGCATTTGTCACTTTTCTTCTCTGTCCTGTTAGCCAATCTGATAGCTATAAGGTGGTATCTGAGCTGATCTTTGAAGGGGTCTAGGGGTTTTCAGGAGTCACAGGGGAGGAGACAGAGTGTAGCAAAGCAGCCTAATAGTATGGAAGCAGGAGATAGAATGTCCCTTGTCCCTTGTGGGGAACAACATATAGAACAGCCTGACTAAAGTATATAGTGCTTGAGGGAAAGTAATGTGTAATCAACCTAGAAAATTAGGCTGGAATTAAAATATAAAGGGCATTAAATACCAAAGAGAAGTTTGCGTATTATCCTAAAGGCAGTGGGGAACCTTGAAGCAGAAGGTCCTTGAGCAGAGGAGTGACATGGCTGGACCTGTGTTTTGGGATGTCATGTTGGCAGTTGAGTGGAGAATGGAAAGAACTGAGGGCTAGAGAGATCCATTAGAGGCTTTAGCAATAGTACAAGCAAGGAACGATGAGTTCAGAGTCAGGGAATGATTCAGGACTCCCAACGGAAGTAAGCAAATGGACAAATGTTGATACATCTCTTCTACAGTCTTCAACTCCACTCATAGCACTCAGGACTTGATCTCTTGGTGTTCTGATTGTAAGAATTGGAGAGATAATCGTCTTTCTTGCCCAATCCTCCACATTTTGCAGCAAATGCTCTTCAAATGAATAATCATAAACACTACCTCCACACTACTAAAAGGTGTGTGCAAAACCCAGTACACAACTTACATGTATTTTGGTGGGATTTATTGAAGGACATCAGTCATTATAAATGGCTTACAGTCAGCCAGGTCTCAGAGGAATACCAATGCAGAGAGTGTGTAAGTGTCAAACAACCCTTTGAGTAGTTCCAAATGAAGAGCAACCTCCTCTGGGCTGGCAGAGTTTCTCCTGATCCTCTACCAGACTTCTCCATGCTGGTACAGATACCAGTATCCATGTAAGAGTTGTAGGATGTCTTCAGCAGAAATGCAATTTGAGACCAGATTGTTCTATCTTAAATAACGAGAAAACTCCACGTCAAACATTATTCCTTATCAGAATGACACCCTCCCCCTCTCCCAGCTATTTAGAGATTATTGAAGATTTGAGTGACAATTGGCAAGGTATCACTCATCTGAACTTGTGGCCAGTGTTTTCTGAGTGCTCATTGTCCGTGGCATACGAGTCTAGCTCCTGGATGGTCTTTTCCACGCTCATGATCAGTCTTTGAGGCAACTTACCCTTTGCACATATTCAAGACCCTCAGCAGCCGTAAATGTGAATGCCTCTTGTCTGGGGAGAAAACCTGTGATGGGACAGTTCTCTTAACTGACTTAGAAATGATACATGTGTCTACAGTCAGTAACTATTACAGTCAATAGCACTGAGAATCACTGTAGTCAAGAGGACCTGAGTTTTTCTCAGAATGGGTAGTTTGCTCAGTTTGAATACTGTTAAATATCCTGGTGTGACCTTGACAGAAGTTAGAATGGAGGAGGGGAGTGGAGAGAGGGGAGCTTTTCGCAGTAGTTACAAGAAAAGGGAAAAAAAGCCACCTGTTATACTTTTAACATATAGATTTATGAAGCTATAAGTGGCTATACTTCAAAGAAAATTCTCAGCTTTTAACACATAGGAAAAAAGGACTATAATAAACCATATTTGATAGAAGAGTTTCTTCTACTTAGCAAAGGACCTCCCCAAGATTCTCCAAGATTGTGCTTTGTTTTAATACATAATAAGCAGTAGTGACCACAACAGCAACAATAACACAAGGGTGATCCATCACTAAGCTTCCCTTTTATAAGTACAGAGTTGTACATCAGTGGTGCCTCAAACTGTGGGGTAAGTTATAGCAATCAATATAAGACACTGAAAAAAAGGCCACCCGTTATATGTTATAAGGGCTTTTTGTTTGTTTTCGGGGGAGGTTCACATGCTGTGGCTGACTTTCTAGGGAGAAGGAAAAAAGAATTGAAATTCATTTCAAGGTAGAATATAACCACTGCTTCACTAAAGGGGATAGGAAACTAGTCCTTTCTTTCTTCAACACAGTACTTGCATTTTAATAAAGCCTGTTCTTTGTTCTATGCCTTGTTAGTTTGATGCTTGCAGAGACAAAACAAAACAAATGCTTCCTAGGAAAAAGCTAGAAACTGCTCAAATCAGATTATTTACTGGGTTTCCCTGGGTGGGGCATGAGCTAAAAAGTATCATGACAGAAAATATTTCAAAATTGAACCCAGTCTTTGTGAACCTAGGGTTTTGTTAATGGCCCATAAGATACATTTTGGGATTCAACGACTTCCTTCCCATATTTAATTACTTTTTCTGTCAACAAGTTTTTTCCTAAATCTTACCTAGACCCGTGTCCTGTTTAGTTTTCTGTGGGAAGGGAGAACAGCTGGTCAGTCTTCTCATAAGTGCTTGTATGTTTGTGAGAAGTTAAGTAAGTCATAAGCCTTCTCCACTGCAGGCTAAACAAACTCAACTCTAACCTTTCTTGGTTGACCCTCTTTCCCAGAAAGGTTCAATTAAAAAAATTCCTTCAATCATTGTACCTGACACTTACATGGTACATTGTAGTTTTCCCAGTACATGCATTATTACATTTGCTCCTATGAGGGAGGCTGGGCAGGTGCCACTGTCCCATTTTACAGATAAGTTAGACCACAAAATTAGGGGTAATTTAGCTCCATTTTACCAATGAGGAAAATAAAGTTAGGTGATGTTAAGTAACTCCCCCAAGATCACCAAGATGGAGGCAGAGTCAGAATTTGAAGCCAAGTCTTTTATTCATTAGATTGTACTGCCTTTCAAGTAATCTGAAGCTCAGGAAAATTAAAAGCCTTGACCAAGGTTGCATGACAGCTAGGTGATATACTAGGAGGAAGGGAAGAGAAAGGAATAAGCTTTTATTAAATACTCACTATGGGCCAGCAACTTTGCAATGATGATCTCATTGGATTATCACAACAATCCTTCAAGGTAGGTCTTCTTATTATCTCAATTTTACAATTGAGGAAACAGAGTCAAACAGAGGTTAGGTGACTTGTCCATGATCACACCACACATCTGAACTTGGGTCTTCCCGACAGCAGACCAAGTGCTCTTTACACTGGGCCACCTAGCTGACTTGGAATTAGGAAGACCTGGTTGTGAATTCAGGACACTTATTAGCTCTCTGACCCTGGACAAGTAACCTTTCTCAGCCTCAGTTTTTTTCATCTTTAAAATGGGGATAATGTAATGGCACTTACCTCCCTAGGTTGTTCTGGGGATCAGATGAGAAGAAAGAGAGACAGAGAGACAGAGAGACAGAGAGAGAGAGAGACAGAGAGAGACAGAGACAGAGACAGAGACAGAGAGAGAGACAGAGAAAGACAGAGAGAGACAGAGAGACAGAGAGACAGAGACAGAGAGATAGACAGAAAGAGACAGAGACAGAGAGAGAGGGAGAAAGAGAGAGAGGGAGAAAGAGAGACAGACGGAGAGATGGGGAGAGAGAGAGAGAGAAAGAGAGAGAGAGAGAGAGAGAGCGATCTCACTTTGCAAACTTTAAAGTCCTCTATAAATATTATTATTATGACTAGAGCCCAGATCTCCTCATTGGGCAGTTCAGTGCTCTTTCTACCTTATTACTCGTTTTAATATCTTTCATTGCTTTGCACTGGACCACCTTTCATTTTTGTATATTCCTCTTACAACTTGAAGACCAGACTTTGGGCTTGTTATTCTAAGGGTCTCACCAAAGCCAAATACCACAGAAGGATTGCTTCCTGACTCCTTCATGCCTGTACCCCACATGGAGTTGTTTTACTATTAAATCCAAGTTATTTCATTCTTTAAACAGTATTAAATCCTCTTTGCCTGACTCTGTCAGATGCTGAATCCTCTATCCCCTTTGCTCTGTGCCCACCAAACACACAGTTATCTGGGGGGAGGGGGAGTTAGAAATAGGTACCGAATCTGAGATACTCTAATACTCCTTGTGTAGGGGAGTGAGTTCTTTGAAATCCAAATGAATTTCAAAGTGAAAAGTTCCCAAGAGGGATGGAAGAGGAAAAGCAGCAGGCGCAGTGTCTGTTCATTCACTCTATGACTTCTCCCTCTGTCTGGGTCTAGGGTATCCTTTATTATTGGTTCACAGAACCGATGTCTGGGTCTGACTTAGGAGGCAGTTGGGTTGGTGCAGTGGATAGAGCCCTGGGTCTGGAGTTAGGAAGAGCTGAGTTCAAGTTCCCCCTCAGATACTTATGAGCTGTGTGAGCCTAGGCGAATCACTTAACCTGTTTGCCTCAGTTTCCTCATCTGTAAAAACCACCTCTCAGGGTTGTTCTCAAATGAGATTGTAATCATAAAGCACTTGGCACAGTGCCTGATGCATAGTGAGTGTTATATACGTTAGCTATTTTTTTAATTGAGATTTTTTTATTTTTAGTTTATAACACTCAGTTCTGCATGATTTTGAGTTCCAGATATTCTTCCCCTCCCTCCCTTCCCCCTTACCCAAGATGGCATGGAATCCGATATATCTTCTACATATAACTTCATATTAAACTTATTTACACAATAGTCAAGTCGTAAAGAAGAATTATAACCAATGGAATGAATCATGAGAAAGAAAAAACAAAACAAAAAAGAGAGAGAGAGAGAGAAAAAAGAGAGCAAATCGTTTGCCTCAATCTGCATTCAGACTCCATAATTCTTTCTCTGGATGTAGATAGCTCTCTCCATCATGAGCCCTTTGGAGTTCTCTTTGAATCTTGCTTTGCTGAGAAGAGTGAAGTCTATCAGGGTTAGTCATCACAAAATCCATGTATCTGTGGTTGTGTATAATGTTCTCCTGGTTCTGCTCCTCTCACTCAGCATTATATCATATAGTTTTTTCTAGGTTTTTATGAAGTCTGTATCTTCTCCATTTCTTATAGCATAATAGTATTCCATTACATTCATATACCACAACTTGTTCAGCCATTCCCCAGTTGATGGGCATCCCCTTGATTTCCAATTCTTTGCTACCACAAAAAGATCTGCTATACATATTTTTGTACATATGGGTCCCTTTCCCACTTGTGTGATCTCTTTGGGATACAGCCCTAGAAGTGGTAGTGCTGGGTCAAAGGCTATACATATTTTTATAGCCCTCTGGGCATAGTTCCAAACTGTTCTCCAGAATGCCTGGATCAGTTCACAACTCCACCAACAATGTAACAGTGTTTCAATTTTCCCACATCCTCTCCAGCATTTATCATTTTCCTGTTTTGTCATGTTAGCCAATCTGACAGGAGAGATGTTGTACCTAAGAGTTGTTTTGATTTGCATTTCTCCAATCAGTAGTGATTTAGAGCATTTTTCCATATGCCTATAGATATCTTTAATTTCTTCCTCTGAAAACTGCCTGTTCATATCCTTTGACCATTTCTCAATTGGGGAATGACTTGTATTCCTATAAATTTGGCTCAGTTCCCTGTATATTTTAGAGATGAGGCCTTTATCAGAGACATTGGTTGTAAAGATTTTCTCCCAATTTTCTGCTTCCCTCCTAATCTTTGTTGCATTGGCTTTGTTTATACAAAAACTTTCAAATTAACATAATCAAAATTGTCCATTTTGCATTTTGTAATGCTCTCTATCTCTTGTTGTGTCATGAATTTTTTCCTTTTCCATAAATCTGATAGGTAAACTATTCCTTGCTCTCCCAAATTGCTTATAGTATCAGCCTTTATTCCTAAATCATGAACCCATTTTGACTTTATTTTGGTATATGGTATAAGATATTGGTCTATGCCCAGTTTCTTCCCTACCATTTTCCAATTTTCCCAGAAGTTTTTGTGAAATAGTGAATTCGTACCCCAGAAGCTGGATTCTTTGGGTTTATCAAAGAGTAGATTGCTATAGTTGTTGACTACTGCATCTTGTGTATCTATCCTATTCCACTGATCCACACCTCTGTTTCTTAGCCAGTATCAGGTAGTTTTGATGCTGCTTTACAGTACAGTTTAATATCTTCTATGTCTAGGCCACCTTCCCTAGCATTTCTTTTCGTTAATACCCTAGATAGTCCAGACCTCTTGTTCTTCCAGATGAATTTTGTTATTATTTTATCCAGCTCTGTAAAATAATTTTTTGGTAGTTCGATTGGTATGGCACTGAATAAGTAAATTAATTTAGGTAAAGTTGTCATTTTTATTATATTAACTTGGCCTAACCATGAGCAACTAATGTTTTTCCATTTATTTAGATCTGACTTTATTTGTGTGAAAAATGTTTCGTAATCATATTCATATAGGCCTTGGGTTTGTCTTGGCAAATAGACTCCCAAATATTTTATAGTGTCTACAGTAACTTTAAATGGAATTTCTCTTTCTATCTCTTGCTGTTGGGCTTTGTTAATGTTAGCTATTATTATTACTGTGACACTCTCTGTGTGATGTTGAGCTCAGTCATCTCAGAGCATCTTAGACTCAATGATCTCTATGGTTCCTTTTGGCTCTAACTTTCTATGATTCTGTGACTTAGCATGAATTCAGCTGGAACTCCTAACTCAGAGATTAATAGTGTTGGAATAAGGAGGGTGGGCGCAGTGGTGACATGCTGTACATATCTACTCTGGGAAGAAGGCATATCACGTAATGTTTCAGGAAGGGTTTTTGGCATGGGTGGGGGGGAGGGGACAGAGGACTGGCAGACTGACTTTTTTTTTTTTAAATCTGACTTATATATTCTGTCCAGAGCTCTCTGTCCACACAGGGAGATGTTTCTAAAACTCTGACATGCTTTCTGCCCATTGTGTCCTAACTGTTGGCTACCCCTTGGGGTGACCCCTAGCAGGAAGCAGCTGGCCTTAGTTGTAGACAATTGATTTTTGCCAGATGAAGGCTCTGGGGATGTTTTACTAGTCCCTTTTTTCCTGTCCTGGAGAAACTCTGGTCCCCCAAAGAAACCATCATTGACCCCTTTCCATCCTCTCTCCACCAAACTGCTGCTCAGGAATCCTGACAAGAAATTTCTACGCTTGGTGCAGTTGTGTGAATGAAATTCACTCCCCACAGGGGACTGACAGGACCTAAGTCTTTCTGTCTTCAAGGATGAATCCAAAAGCCATCTGTTTTCCCAGAGTCTCTACCCAAGTGACTGCTAGGGGATCCCTTGAGGAAATTGAGGAGCAACTTCTATTATTTGCTCTTCTTCAGAATGCACCTCCAGGTGAGAGCCTTTATTGTAGTTTCAATATCTGCATTATTTTCTATTATTTGAATAACCTCTCTGGGCTGCATCAAATATATGTCTTACTCAGGATGCATTTTGCAAAAGGTTTTCTTGCAGATTTAAAGGGTTTGGGGACTTGGAGGTGATCTTTCTGAATGATGTCAATGATCCAGGCCCCTGGTTCTGCGCGTGGGGATTCATGGGGCTTCTGCTCTTCTTCCTTTCAACCCTCCCAACAATAGTATCAACATCCCTGGGCCAAAAAATTCAGCATCACTTCTTCACGGATTCATCTTTGAGGGACACCGTGTTGGACAAAGCAAATTCCTCAGGCACTGGAGATGTGACATGGTGGAAAGGGGACTGGGAATCAGAACTGGGATCATGGGATCGTAGCATTTCAGAACTTGAAGGAAACCTAGAAATCATTTAGACAGTTCCCTCATTTCACGCATAAGGAAACAGGTCCCATGATAACTAGCCCGAATGGAGCTGGCAGAGCTGGGATTTGCACCGTTCTTCTGACACCAAATTCAATGGGAATGTTAGACCTGCCTTTGCTGTTTACTGGGTGTGTGGCCTCCATTTCCCAATTTATAAAATGATTCAAGAGGACCTCAAGGTCTTTTCCAGTTGAAAATCTATTATTGTATCTCTGTATCACATGGTTGTTACAAAGGTCAAACGGATGCAAACTGTAACTATGTAATTACATATTGGCACATACATAGATTTGTAACTATGAGTCAACTATTGATAGTTGTGGGTGTGATGGACCTTGCTATTCATGAACTTGCCAGGGATATTTGGAAATGTAAAACCCTTTATAGGGTGGGCCTGGAGCAAAGTTGTAAAGAAAGGTTTCTTTGGAGACCCCTCCCTAGGGCTCTTGGCTCCCCTCTTTTGGATTCTTTTTGTTTCCTTCTCAATATGCTCAATGATCTGAGGTTGACCAGGTTGTCCAAGGTTTCACCTCATCTGGCTCTGATCTTCCTCTTCGCCCATTCCTCAGGAATAGCCTAGAATGTGACTTTTGCCCAAGTTCGTTCCAGTTCTTCAGAGCACAGGGCTCTGTGGGAGTTATGAAGGTTACTGTGGACTGGGACCTTATTCTCCCCTACACATGCAAGTGCTGGTCTCATATAAGCAAACATTCTTGGAAGCTTCATTTGAACATTTGAACATGGCTGAAGTGGCCACCTAACCCTTGAGTGCCATTTTGGAGTGGGTGACTGTCCTAATTCAGAGAGCATTTTTGTGTTTGTCTAATATGGTTCATGAGGGTCAGAGTGCTGGAGAGAACCCCAGATTTGGGAATCAGAAGACCCAGGTTCAAATCCCTAGTCTGGCATTTATTAGATACATGACCATGGACAAGTTTCTTCATTTCCCTGAGCTCGGTTTCCCATTTGTTATTATGAGAAAAGTGCTTTGTACCTTCTAAAGCTCTGCATAGATGTGAGCTGTTATTATTTATGAAGGAGAGAGGGAGAATTTGAGGACTTGCCAAGAGACCTAGGGTTGGATATATTTTACTCAAGGCCAGATATTGAAAAGATGCCTTGAAAAGATAGTCATAAAGATAGAATCATCACTGAGAACCCCTGGGGCCCAGAGCAAATGGGGCACAGGAAGCACCAACTTTCATTGGGAGTCAATGAAAACTCATCCAAGTTTGACACTGGGGGAGAGTGCTCTTTGCCATTTACAAACTGTGAGCTGACACTTTCTTTGGTCTGAGAGCTATGGAATATTCTTTTCCTCCTAAGCTGAGCCTCCACATTCATGTTTTTCTAGAGACAGTCGTATAAATCTGACTAATAACTCCTATTTCATTTCTCCAAACTCCATTAGAGGGAAATTATAATGAACCCAGATACTCACCAGGTTATTCATGAGAAGGACCTTTAGCTTTCCTAAAACGCCTTTTAGATGGTTGGATGAATCTCTTGGTACACGACCCCCTCTCCATCCCCACCCCCAGCCCTGCTGCAGCTTCTTGGCACGCGGCTCTGTGCATTACCCAATGCTGCCACAGAGCATGAATTATCTTTACAGGAAGAGGCAGAAATTAATTTGTCAAATGAAAAAGACCCACTGGCAGGGCCTGATGAAAACCCAGGGACCCCTTGCTCCTTGTCAAGGTTCTCCACAGTCACAAACATACAACTCATGGTGTAAAAAACTTAGGTCCCATTTTCAACAAGGTGCCAAGGGTAGAACCATGGGGGAATTTATACACTTCCCTTCCCTGCTTGGCTCCGTGAGCTCGGCCATCACAGGGGACCCCAACTCCACATGTGTGCTACAGATTACTTTAATAGGATGTTTGCAGACTTGGAAATGGGCACTTACCTTCTCCCTTCATTAGTATATAAAAAGAATGCTGATTTCATTCATTTTGCCATCTCCCAGGCAGGGAAAGCTGGAGTTAAATTTGCTCTGCTCGATGTACATGAACAGAGGAAGCCGATTTAAAATAATGGCTTATTTTTATGTAGCACTCAATGGCGTGCGGGATGCATTTTTTTTATAGCGACATTGTAAGGTAGGTATTTTCCCATTTTATGGGTGAGGAAACTAAGACACTAGAAATGCAACCAATGTAAGATTGGTAGGATTTGGCAATAGATTGGATATATGGGGTGAGAAGGAATGAAGAGTAGAGGATGATACCAAGCTTGCACATGATCTCATAGCAGCTGGTAGCCCAGTGGACAGAACGCTGGGTTAGGAATCAGGAAGACCTGAGTTCAGATCCAGTCTCAGAGACTTATTAGTTGTGTGACCCTAGGCAAATCGCTTAAAAAAAACACCCTCTCTTTGTCTTAGTTTCCCCAATGGTAAAATGGGACTAATACCTGTACCT
The DNA here is from genome assembly GCF_011100635.1 of Trichosurus vulpecula. Taxonomy (NCBI): domain Eukaryota; kingdom Metazoa; phylum Chordata; class Mammalia; order Diprotodontia; family Phalangeridae; genus Trichosurus; species Trichosurus vulpecula. Next base: position 70,969,691 of record NC_050577.1, on the reverse strand, counting down.
ACCTGGCAGGGTTGTTGTAAAATTATAAATTTGTAAAAAATACTTAGCACAGTGCCTGACACATAGTAGGCATCTTATAGATGCTTATCCCCTTCTCTTTTCCTAGTGAGAGCCTGGTCTAGAACTCAGGCCTCCTGGTTCTCTCTACTGTGCATCCTCCCTCTGATGTACATACTTGAACATTTTATGCAGAGATCTCTTTCTCTCTGTATCTCTCTGTGTCTCCCTCTCTCTCTCCCTCCTTCTTGCTTTCCATTCCCATGTACATATCGGATCATAGACTAGCTGGCTGGAGCCAGAAGGGATCTCAGTGGTCATCTGAAATGGAAACAAGGGCATTTGTATTACCTCCCTCACAGGGCTGTTGGAAGCAAAATGCTTTGCAAAATTTTCAGGAGCTATTTTTGGGGGGATAGGAACATAGGATATTCCAGTATGGAAACTCCCTCCACTGGTGAAGATCTTCAATTCCTCTAAAACTTAATGGTCTTAGAGTTAGTTGAGGCAATGAGAGGTTATGTGACTTGCTCATTGTTAGTCTCAGTTATTGTATATCAGAGACAGGATTTGAACCCAGACCTTCCAGATTTTAAAGCTGGCTCTCTAGACATACTACTCTGGCTCTCTTACCTAACCTTGGCCTAAATGAATGTCTTGGAAAATATTTAGAAAATAATAAAGATATTAATTTTTTTTATATAAAAAGCCCAAGGAAAATGCTTTGGTGAGGTACTAATCATACCAAGCACAGCCCAAGGAAACCATGCTACACACACACACACACACACACACTCACTCACTCACTTTTGATCTAAGTCTCTAGCCCCTAAGGTTCTCAGTTACTATCTGAGGTCTGTGAACAAGCTACCAAGGGAAGAAAGAAAGCAGTCTTTCTGAGAGAAGGAGAAAAGAGAAGGAAAAAGAGAATTGGGACCAGCAAACACATACAATTACTATTCAGTAAAGGCCCTGACAGGTTTATAATAAAAATACCAGGGGCTCTGGTCATACCAGGGCCAGCCATTTCTACCAGTTGGGATAAAAAGCTGTCATTCTCCATAAATCTTCCCAGCAGTAAGGTGTATGCATCAGCTCTGTCTCACCACATTAGAATATATTGCACCACGTGATATGATGGAAATGGATGTAAGCAAATGGGAAATGATGCATGGAACAGGCATTTACCCCCTGGAGGTAAAAGCTGGTTGAGAGAAAAGAATATTCCCAGACTTGAAGAGGATGGAAGCAGCAGGTATTTGAATAACTGAGGTCTGTTCTTCCTCCCCACCCCCTACTTGCCTCTCACCCCAAGGAGAGCTCCCTTTCTCTCTGGTGGTCAGGTCTTAGGGACTATTGAAATAGCCAGTCTCTTCCTCTCCCTCCCTTTCCCTCTCCCTCCCCACCCCCATCACTAAGGGAAAATTCATAAACAAATAGGCAGGTTGCTACAGCCTAGAAAACTTCCTCCAGGGATCCTGCAGCAAAAAGTATCTGGATAGTCAGAAAGCTCAGGAAGGCCAGGCTGATATTTAAGGGGCCTCCAGAGATTACAGGCCCTTTAGGGCGGCTTCCTTTGTAAGTGGGATCTGGTATAACCCAAGATGCCACATGAAGGGTTTGGCACAGCTTTCCAAAAGAACACAGAGATGAGGTATTGTAATATATGCACATTTGGGCACTTAAGGAAAGGAAAACACACACACACACACACACACACACACACATCCTGCAAACTGAAAACAGAGAAATCCATTTAAAAAATACATGAATCTACTTTTGCCTTCACCAGGCAATGAATTAAAGATGACAAAGAAAAAAATTTCTTGCGGCTTGCTTTGTTTGTGTGTGGGGGTTGGGGGGGGCAGGATTGAGAGGGAAAAAGAAGGGTACAGGGCTAGTAACAGGCATAAAAAGTTTTCTCTTCCCTGAGATGCTAGCGTTGTTACAGCATATTAGGGCTGTGATAAAGGGGACATGAAAATAGCCCACTGCCTGAAATCTAAGCACCCAGCAATGACATAGCCTCCTGGGCAAGGAAATCGGGGAGACTTTTCTCATCTCATTATAAAACTGAAAACAAAGTTGAAGCCCCCAGGAACCCGCTGACTTGCAGCAAATAGGAAAAGGATGAGTCCGACATCATGTTAGAGGTATCATGCTCCCCTTTCCCAGGGCTGGAATGCAACAGGACCAGCCGAGGGGATAGGGGCACAGAGCCAGTAGAACTCGGGAGATGAAATACGGACTGTGAGGTACGAGGCGTTGCTCAGCATTTCTAGGAGACCTGTTGTGTGGGCCATTATTTACAACCCAAATATTGTATTTGGTTCAGAGGAGCTCTCTGGAGGGGCCTGGTCTCTATTAGATTAGAGTCAGAGGTCTGTAATTGCAGAGAGTCAATCTCTGGGACACATTCTCTAAACTAACGCCCTGGATTTATTGCAGCCATAAGGGGAATATTGAGAGGCCTTCAAACTTAATACCATTAGCTTGACCATGATCTCCATACTGCGCCTAGCCTCTCTGGAGACCCCAGCCTCCCCTCCCCCACCAGAAAGCCTTTCCACTAGGGCCTTTGGAGTTTTCTCCCTCTGCCTTGAATGAAGCAGGCTGCTTAAAGAAATAGCTCTGGGCTGAGGTTACAGCTGGCCCAGCCTCCTGCTGGCTCTCCTTGACAGGCTTAGAGCAGCTGGTTAGATTCCTGCAGGTCGCCCCTCTTGGCCCTGGCCTGCGTCTCCCTGGGCAGCAGCCCTCTGTGCAAGGGGGCCCGCCTCCTCCAGGACAGGACAAGTGTTCCCACACTGAATCTGCCCTGGGAAAAGTCATCCTGGCTGCCCCTGGGGGCAAGGAGTTGGGTTCCCTGTGAATGCCTGGGCCAGTCACATGGCTGCAAGTGCTCGGGGCCTCCAGCTATCGTGAGGGCATTTGGAAGCAGTTTCTTTGTGTCCAGTGGAAGATACCAAAGTCCCCCCTTGAAGAGGGAGAGCCAAGCAGACGGGGCAAACCATTTTCTCCCAGAAAACCCTTCCTCCCACTCTGACGGGCCCTCGGGCACAAAAGTTCTTTCTTCCCATCCATTAAGTTGTGTGTGTTATAAGCAAGAGTGGACATCTTGCCGGTGAGGCCTGTTAACGAGGCTGGGTTCAATTAGTTTGGTTCAGAGCTCTTCTGTGTGGGCTGATGGCTGTGTGAGCATCTGCCATGGTCTGACACGCAGGCCGCAGGCCCGGGAGAGGCTGCCCGTTTGCAAACCGCCTGGCCCAGCTCAGCCCAGCCCAGCCCAGGCAGAATTATGTAGAGCACTCTGTCTATACGCTAAATTGGCTCCCACCTGCTCTAAGACTTTGAGCTTAGGCTGGTGTCACTGGCTTATAAATAGCAGACGCCTAATCTAAGTGCTAAATTAAATTAGACTTAAAATATTCACATAGTCAACACCTGGTTTACTGCTAATGGCAACTAACAACTCCCACATTAGTAAATGTTCATTTTGGGTGGCGGGTCTTTTCTTCCCTCACCAGAGAGACAGCGGGGAGGCAGGGCTAAGCATCTGATGGATCCCTGCTGATGCATGATTGTCTCCCTCCCCTTCCCCTGCCTGCACTCTCCCACCCCCAGAGCACTGGAGTACCCGCCTCCCTCCCCCCCTCCCCACCTCCCCAGCTCATCTGCATGCCTCTCTTCCTCTCTCTGAGCCAGTGGCTGTGTGTCTGCCTGCACTGGTCCTGCCCCCATCCCAGCCACCCCGCTGAAGCCTGCTCAGGGATTGCCCCTCTGTTTCCTGAAGAATGCTGCATCAGGACATCCTTTATGTGGTTTGTTGTCTCTGTTCAGCCTTTTTTCAGTCTTGTCTGACTCTTTGTGACCCCATTTGGTGTTTTCTTGGCAAAGACACTGGAGTGATTTGCCATTTCCTTCTCCTGCTGGTTTTTATAGATGAGGAAACTGAGGCAAACAGGGTTAAGTGACATGCCCAGGGTCACATAGCTAGTAACTGTCTGAAGCTGAATTTGAACTCATGTCTTCCTGACTCCAGGTCCAGTTCTCTATTGCCCTATTTTGTGCTATGACTGCAGGACAAAAAGCATTTTTTTCTTACTTTCTGCCTCAACCACAATCCTGGGTTGTCATTCACTCTTTCAGGAAAAATCTCATTTCTTCCCTTACCTTTCAAGTCATGTCCATTCTACCCTTCATCTTAGTTATGTTCATAGATGCCTTATATTCCCTATTAGACTAATTCCTGTGAAGGCAGAGAATGACCACAGGATTGTAGGGAGTTGTAAAGGAAGGGAATTTATTAAGTTGCTACTATGTGCCAAGCATTGTGCTAAACACGGCACAAATATTATCTCTCTTGATACAACAGCCCTGGGAGGTAGGCACTATTATCACTTACATTTGATAGTTGAGGAAGGTGATACAGGCTGAGGGACTTGCCCCAGATGGCCCAGCTAGTAAGTGTCCGAAGCTAGATTTGAACTCAGGTCTTCCTGACCCCAGGCCTAGTGTTCTAGACACTGTGCTTGCTCCCTAGAAGTCATCTACCCCAACCCTTTCTTTTTACAGGTGAGGAGACTGGTTCATAAAAGTGAAGGAAATCACTTGCCCAGGGTCACACAGCTAAGACAAGGACTAGAGATGAGATTCGAATCCAGGTCTTTGGCCCCAACTACCCAACTACTCTTTCTGTTATACTGCATTGGTGTTAACAGGGATTTCTAAGTATTAGTTCAATTGAATATGTGCACATATTCATATGTGTATATGTATATAATACGTGTATATATAATGTGTATGTATATATGTATATGTGCATATAATATGTACATGTATCTATAATCCCTAATATATAATATGTACAATATATTATAAAATGTACAATAATATATATATGTACATGTGTCTATAATTAAAAATTATATATTTATAATTTAACTTATTTTAAATTATATAATTTATAATTATAATTTAATTTAATACATCAAGGACAAGTATTTTTGCTGGTGTGTACTAGGTGGCGAAGTGGATAGAACACTGGACTGGGAATGCAGAAGACTCATCTTTCTGAGTTCAAATCTGGCCTCAGACACTTACTAACTGTATGACCCTGGGCAAGTCACTTAACCTTGTTTGCCTCAGTTTCTTCATCTGTAAAATAAGCTGGAGAAGGAAATGGTTAACCACTCCAGTATATCTGTCAAGGAAACCCCAAATGGGGTCATAAAGAGTCAGACAGGACTCCCACTGATGCAGACTTAGTTGATAGTCTGAGAGCTGCTATCTCCAAAAAGGCCAGTTCTTAGATAACAGGCACATTGTCATAAGATCATACATCTGTAAGGAAAAGAAGGGAGGTCAGAGGTCATCTAATCCAGTCTCCACATTTTACAGGTGAGTACATTGAGACCCAGCGACTTGGCCCAGGTCATACAGAGGCGGTGTTAAATTGAAGGCTATGGTATAACCAGTGACGATGCCAAGTCTCCTCAATCCTTCCAGCAAAGGTGTGGACTTCTCTAGGGAAGCCTGCAAGAAGGAGACGTCTGTCTCCTACTGGCCATCGATCACGGCAGTGCTAATGCCTTTAGCGGCAGTATGATTTGAAGCTGAATTTTTTAAAGCTTATTTTTGTAGCTTATCCATAAAGTCTCACTTTTAATCCGGCCTCGAAGGTTTCGGCCATCTGCTAGAGATCACAGCAGAAGCGGCTGAGCTTGCGGAAGGTCGTTCTGAATTCATGATGGGTCTTTTAGGCAGCTCAGCTTTTCAACAACCTTGAGAGTCGCTGTTATTCCATTGAGAGGAATGTTCCCAGGGCAGGTGTTCTTAATTATTCTGAGAATGACCTCCAAGAAGCCCCTGTTATCTTAGAACTGGATGGAGAGACCCTGCACAGTAAGTCTTCTCACAAAAATTACAAAGGGGAAAAAGAATTGTTGACCTGTTACGAGGCAAACTAAAAGGTTACAAGCAGTTACGATAAATTCTTCAGAGAAAACTAAGTTAACAGGAACCAAAAGGCTTGCAATTAGAGGTGTGGTGGAGACCACTTGAACAGAGAGCTGATTGGTAAATTGGCAGTGTGAGCATTTACACCTCAGAAACTGGTAAATGCTACAAATCACAGCTTGATTTATTGTTTTGCTGATTGTCTAGACTTAAAAAAAGTGATGGTTAAAGTGTTAATATGACAGATTAAATTTAAAAGTGTGTTGTGGGCACATTTCCTCCCTTCTCTCCACCCCTTCCCCCCACAAGCTGGTGGTTCAACATTTACCGGCACACCCTTGGTTACTATATATCATACTGGATACAAGTGTTTTTATATCAACAGTGGGGAGAGAGGACTTTCCTAAAGTGGATGTCTCCTTGGTGATTTCAGTATACAACAAGGGGCAAATGGATGCAGCCTCTTACAAGGGCTTGGTCTATAACATGTTCTTGTTTCTACAGGTAGAAATTCATACATTTTGAATCTTGAGGTTCCTGCAGCAGTCACACAAGGCTCTAGCCAGTAAAGCCCCCCTCCCCATATTCTCTTCCTCCATATTCTGCCTAACTTTTACTCTGATTCCTCATCTCTGTGTGGAAATTATCCTGGGTTTCCTCTCAGTAACCTTGGGAAAGTTGCTTCACTACTCTCTGCCTCTGTTCCCCTATTTATAAATTAAGAGGGTTGGACTGGATGATCTCTAAAGTTCCTTCCAACTCTGATCCTTTTGACTCTAAGGCTCACTAAGTTGGAAGGTTTGGGTTGGGTGACAGACTATACGTTGTTGGAGGACTAATTTAGTTGAGGGAATGTTAACTAAATTATCCTGCCTAACTTCATTTGGTGCACAGCTCAATCACTGAATGGCAACGTTAGGATAAAAAACTATTTCAATGGGCTAGAAGAATGAGTCCAATCTGATCAAATGAAATACAACAGGGATAAATGTAAAATCCAATACTTGGGTTAAAAAACTCAATTGCACTAGTACAAGGTAGACAAACAGGGGCTGGATTGTGTGTGTGTGTGTGTGTGTGTATGTGTGTGTATGTGTGTGTGTGTAAGGGGTTGGGGTGGCGGTCAAGACATCCTAAATAGATGGACAACAGTTAGTGTGAGAAAAAGCATCAAATGGATGGCATTCTCAATGAGTCAGCAGTGGAAACTGAAATAAAGCAAATGGGACCTTGGACTGCCTTTGTCGAAGCATGTGGTCAGAATGAGGGAAATGAGGGTAGCTCTGATGCAGTCTGTCTTCACCAGGAGAACTGTGTTCAGATCTGGGTGACACATTTCAGGGAAGTCATTCTAGAAACAGGCGTGTACTTAGAGGAGGCTAAGAGAATTCAAAACCATTCCACGGGATGATTGGCTGAAGGAACTGGGGATGTTTAGATTTTGCTAGGGACAGGAGAGCTGCCGTCTGGTATCTGAAGACCGCTTAGCTTTGTCTCTTGTCTACAGTAGTTCTAGAGGGCGGAACTAGGAAAAATGAGTAGAAGTTATAGAGAGACATTTCTTCTCGATATGAAGGAAAAATTCCCATTAATTAAAGTTGCCCCAAAGTGTTGCCTTAGAAAGTAGTAAGCTCCAAGTGAATGTTGAAAACTAAAAATTAATTAATTAAAAGAAAAGAAAATAGTGAGCTCCTTATCACTGGAAGTCCGTAAGCAGAATCTGGGTGACTATTTATCGGGAATGTTTTAGAAGGGGTTCTTTTTCATGTATGGGTTGTATTAAGTGGATTTTGGCACCCCATTCTAATTCGGAGACTCAGATTCTAAAAGTTTGGAGAGGCTCATTGCCAGAAAGCCTTTCTCCAAATAATTAATTTTTTTGGCCACAGCAATTCATGAAATAGTCTAATGAAGCATAAAGTAGCTGCAATTTGCAGTAGTGAAAGATATATCCTAACTGTTTAAATAATGGATCACTGACGTATTGAAGTATTCTAACAGAACCCAAGGAATATGGTGAAATTAATAGAGGTCACTGGAACAATATTCTGAACCTGGAAATGTGTAGATAGACCTGAAAAAACCATAACTCCTGAGCCTTGGGAAAGAGAACCCCCCAGTACCTTCCACTGTACCTTTGATTATGTCTTTCCTCCCTCAGCCCCATCCCCCCTTAAAAATGCAAGTCCTGCCCATCCTTCAAGACCCACACCAAGTCTTTATTCTTCCATCAAGTCTTCCCACAGGGATATCTCCCTCCTCTGGAGTCATAGCACTTATTGCCTGTATGACGTAGTTGAAAATTAATTATGTAAGCCCTTATGATGTCTCTTAAAATGTTGTCTTTTCTTGTTATTTAATTTTTCATGTAATGTATTTAGACCTTGTGTTCCTTGCTAGAGACTGAGAATATTTTAGACTCTCTTCAATTGAGGGTTTAGTAATTAAAACCTTATACATAATTTCACAAAATCATAGAGGTTTAGGTCTATAAGGGACCCATACAACTTCTTTATTTTATAGATGGGTTCAACTGAAACCTAGAGAAATTGATTGACTTGCCCGAGGTCAAACGGCTGATTAGTGGCACGAAGTCTGGATTAGAACTCAGATTTTAAAAGCCCCCTTTCCCCAGGCTATCTCTATGCCTCCAGCAATGCTCCCAGCACTTAGCACATTGTTCTAGCTAGGACCTCTGCAAAACTGCATGTGTATGTGCATATGTGTGCATGGATGTTCCTACCCTCTATAGCTCAGCTTTGGTCCCTGTGGTTGAGTCACTCTGAGCTGTAATGGAAAGCAGCATTATGGAAAATCCCGTGGTTTTAAACGGTGAGAGGATAGGAATGGGAGGGGAAGGCCAAATGCGTCCTTGGATTCCAGGAGAGGAAAGTAAGCAGTTTTGAAAGGCAATTTTGAGGATTGAAATATAAAACCAGGGCTGGTCCTAGGTAATTATAACAAGTCATATTTGTGTAGCACGTTATGGTTATAAAGGACTTTACATAGATTATCTCATTTCAGAGGGTATGATTTAGAGCTGAAAAGCACCTTAGAGGTCATCTAGTCTAAACTCTTCACCTTCAAAAGGAGGAAACTGAGGTACAAAGGGTCAAGTGGCTCATGCAGAGCCAAGCAACTAATAAGAGGCATTTGAGTCTCAGAGCCAAGGTCTTCCAAGATAGTAAAGAAGATAGAGTTTATTTTTGGCTTCCACCTGTGTGCTCCTTTGGCCAATCCCTACTCTCCCTAGCATCTAACTCCTTTCCAGGTCCCCCATTTCCTTGTGGTTGTCTAAGTACCCCCTCTCCCATTGGGTTTCCCTGAAGAGCTTGTAAGTTCCAAATCATGCCCATCCCCTGACCCTGTCACCACCACAGAAATCCTGAAGTCTCATTTTCTCAGGGCCACACTAGCCAACAAAGGGGAACCTGATTGTCTTCTTCATGCTAAGGTGTTCTGGGCTGCTGGGGGCCCAAGATAACCCCGCCTGCTTGAATTTCTATGTCTCAACCCAAACCTGAAACTGAAAGGGGATGGGAAGAAGTCATGGTGCATTGGGAAGCATATGGGACTTGTAGTTGGAAGTCTTGATTTAAAGGCTCTACTGTGGGAGTTTGTCCAAATCATTTCACATTCTGGTCTTCTCATCTATAAAATGATACAGGTGAAAGATTTGATTTCTCAGATCTTTCCCTTCTCTGACATTCTACCACATGGCCTTGGGGGTTGGGGGGCATAAAGGGACAGGGGAAGGGTCTGTACAAAGGAGGATTTTAGATGACTGGAGTTTTGGAGCCTCTTAAAGAAAGCCACACAATTGATGTAAGGCTGGTCCTTCACAAAGACGGCAAAACTGAGCAATACTTAAGGAGGCTGATGAAATATTGACCGAGTACTGGAGGAAGTGGAGTTCATCGGCTTTTTCCCTGTGTGGGATTCTGGCCAGCATAAAGCCCACCCAAGCGCATGGATACTCCGACAAGTGTTTCTAATAAACAGATTCAGGTGGGACTAATGGAATACTATTTATCTCTGTAGCTTCGGAGTGGAGGTATTTAGATAATTCAGGGGACATGAAAATGTAAACACCTTTGCATTTCTTCCAGGAAAAAGTATCTGTGTGTGTGTGTGTGTGTGTGTGTGTGTATGTGTGTCTATGTATGCACATATGTAAGGATGTATGTATGTGTATATGTGTACATACATTATCGACTTAGCAGACTCCTTGTCTTCATTTGTCAGCCCTCATCAGACAAACCCTGATGGGTTCAGATTTAAGCTCACTTAAGTCCCAGAAAGCTCTTCAGAAGCTGTCATCAGACTTGTGAAATTGGAGGATATCTAACTTGTTGATTAAGTACTTAACATTACAAATGAATGCAAAACTGTCTATCGTTGGAGTGTGACTATGTTGGCAGTGTCGGAAGTTTCTGCTTTGGTGATAATGAATGACCTCACAATCCTCCAGCCTCAGTGCAGCAGCCGGGGGTCCTTGCCCCCCCATCCCCCACCCCAGCTCCCTACCTAAGCCTTAGGAGCTGTTCAGTTCAGCTCTTTTCTCTTCATAGGGAACTCTTGATATTTGGATCTGCATCGGGGATGGATAAGAAAGGAAGCAGAATAAGCACCGCGTGCATGCTTGTTTTTCCATCTATGATTAGATAGAAAATAACGACGACAAAGGGATATTAGAAGGACACAGGTGGAAAAGTTGGTGGGGGGTAGTTGGGGGGAGAAACAGAACAATTAAGTGGTTATTATTAGATTGTTATTCTGTTAAATTTTACAGATGTCTCTGCAAGACAGCATGGCATAATGAAAAACATAATATCAGGCATAGAGGCTAGAGACCCGGGTCTGGATCCTGCCTCAGACATTTATTTACCAGGTGTGTGACTGTGGGTAAAGCATTTAACTTTTCAGAGCCCCAGTCTGTTCATCTGTGAAATGGTAACATATATCCTTGTATCACCCACCTCACAGAGTTCTTCTGAGGAAAACGCTCTGTGAAACTTAGAAAGCTATGTAAGTGTAAGGGCTTTTGGTGGTGGCTGGGAAAAGGGGTGTCTGGATTTCATCATTATAAGGATCTCCTGGTGGGGAAGCTCCTAACAACCATAGACTGACGACGACGACGTTATAACTTACTGCCTTAGCTGCATGGGGCGCAGATAGGTTAAACACTCAGCCAGAGTCAGATGGTCAGTATGTGTCAGAAGTGGGCTTTGACCCCCAATCTTTCCGCCTGTGTGGTCGCCTCTCCAGCAGCGGTACTTCATCATATCTCAAAATATGAGTTATCAATATGTAAATAGCTTGGAGTTTATGGTGTTGGTTGGGATTTTATGGCAGCGTGGTATACAGCAAGTCACTTGGTTTTCCTGGGTCTCAGTTTTCTTATCTGTAAAATGAGCAGATTGGACCAGACTGCTTTTCATCTAAGTATCAATCCATGGTATTATTGTCCTCATTTTGTTTGCTTATTTCTCTCTCTCTCTCTCACTCACTCTCTCGCTCTGTCTCACTCTCTCTCTCCACTCTCTCTCTCTCTCTCTCTCTCTCTCTCTCTCTCTCTCTCTCTCTCTCTCTCTCTCTCTCTCTCTCTCTCTCTCTCTCTCTCTCTCTCTCTCTCCTCTCTCTGTCTCCTCTCTCCTCTCTCTCCTTTCTCCTCTCTCTCCTTCTCTGTCTCTCCCCCTCTCTGTCTCTCTCTGTCTCTCTCTCTTTTTCTCTGTCTCTCTCTCTCTGTCTCTCTCTCTTTCTCTGTCCCTCTGTCTTCTCTTTAAGACTGGGTCAGAAGGGCAGGGCTACCCATGGGCAGATCTCATCACCAGTTGTCACAGTAGCCTTGACCTAGTCTGCTTCTGACATGGGCCAATTTGTTCCTCTTTAGGCAACCCGGTGGCCTCTTATTCCCAGGAGTTTGTCATATCAATGCTGGACTTAATGTGTACACCCAATTGCCTCCATCCACTATAGCTCAGAACCTCCAGTCCAAGAGATCCATTAACCTTAGCCTCTCTGGCAATAGGCATTATAGACAGGTAGCACCATGCCTGCTATTTGCTTATTTGTATTTGTTGAGATTGTTGCTAAGTTTTTTGTTTAAATTCTATCGAACGTTTATTAAGCAGTTACTATGCACATGGAGACACCGTTAGGTAGAAGACAAAGTGCCTGTAATCAAGGAGGTTCTAAGCTAATAATGAGGAAACGATACATATACAAGAACTAAGACACAAAGGAGAGAATGATAAATTGTGAGGGAAAAATTCAGGCAAAACGTTGCAAGGAATTTGAGGTAGGAGAGATCTCTTTTAACTGGAGATGATATCAGGGAAGGTGTCATGGAGGAACTGGCCTAAATATAATGGCAGGAGTCCCAGAAGGCCCGGGAGCAGTTGTGAGCTCTTCTGCTTATTAACTGCGTGAACTTGGGAAAACCAATAAATCTTTTAGACCTTGGTTTCCTCATATGTAGAACATACAGGATTCTGTAGGTAGTGAGCACCTACACCAGAACAGTTGCTGTCTCTCCAATGCTCAGCTTTAACTGTTCTGTACACCATCCAGAACTGGAGGTGACATTTGAGCTCCCTCAGGCCCTCAAAAAGCTGACCACCTCTTCTTCCTTCCTTTTGTACATGTCATCCCTTTTTACTCGTAAAGCAGGGTTCGGGCACCTGTGACCCGCTAGGTCCTCGCCGCACTTGAGGACCTAGAGGGCCACTTGTGGCCTTGAGGCCGCAGATGCCCCAACCCTGTCCTAGAGCTTTGTGTTCCTATTAATCTGATAAATAGCTTGCCACCTCTATCCTACTCTCTCCTTCATCCCAATCTCTATTATTTCCTAATTACTCTAGCTTCCATGAAGGTTACAATAAATGTTTAACTGAATTAATAAAAGCATAGCAAAGAGCCAGAAGACTCAGGGTCGGGATCAATGCTTAGCCATGCAATCGCAAGCTTTACTTTCTGAATACAAACCAGGTCATTCTGTCCTTCAAACACAGACCAAAAGGAGTGAAAGTTAGAATGTGGGAGGATACACTTGTTCCCTTACTGAAAGAGGCATAGAATCTGCACCATCTGGGACTCACTTTACCTTGCTTGTCATGGCAACCGGGCTCACTGAAGCCTCCAATTCATTTAGGCTCCATGGTAGTCCAAGATCCAGCCTTGCTTCCAGAAGACTCCTCTTCCTACTTCTCAGCTTGTCTTGTATCAACTGCCTGTACCTGGATCTGGATCCTGCCCAGAAGTCCAGGAGCAGAATTAGGGGCTTGAAGGAAGAAGTGAAGGCCTGGAAAAGCAATTTGGAGAATGTGCTAGAAAGTCAATGAGATGATTGCACATCTATTACCTATGTCAAATTGCTTACCTACTTAATGAGGGGGGGGAGGTAAGGGAGGGAGAGAATTTGGAACTTAAAATTTGAAAAAAAATTGTTAAAATTGTTTTTATATGAAATCAGGGAAAATAAAAATATTAAAGAAACACAAAGATCAGCGAGAGATGAATCAAAGGATTATTGTAACAATCAGGGCTTGGTTGAAATTAGATATTACACATCCATAGTGGACTAGTTGGGGCAATTTAATGATTTTCTTCAGCAATATTTGGCTGCTGGAGAATAGAAATGGAGGAAAAGGAGATGGATGAAGGGAGTTGGAGCATTGAGGTGGTGCAGTGGATGGAGCTCTGGGCTTAGAGTCAGGAAGGAAGACTCATCTTCCTGAGTTCAAATCCAGCCTCAGACACTTAATAGCTGTGTGATTCTGAGCAAGTCACTTAACCCTGTTTGACTCAGTTTCCTCATCTGTAAAATGAACTGGAGAAGGAAATGTATCTCGATTATCTTTGCTAAGAAAACCCCAAGTGGGGTCATGAAGAGTCGGCCACAACTGAAAAAACCAAATGACTGAACAACGTCGACAGGAACTAGCCAGGGTTAGGGTTATCCATGTGGACAGATGTAAACAGGATCATGCTTCTAGAGCTGGAGAGGTCTAACCCCTTAATTTTACAGATGAGAAAACTGAAGTCCAGGTGGACTGAAGTCTTCCCTAAAGTCCCGGGATTATTAAGTAAGAGCCAGAGTCTGAACCCAAATCCTCTAAGCCCAGAGCCTGAAGTCTTTCTGCCTCTCTTCATGACACTGTCTCTCTCTGGGGGGACAAGAAGTTCAGGAGGAGAAAAGAGGAGCATGACTGGAATAGCCAAACCACAAGATCAAGACTGAACAGGGAGGGAAATGAGGCCAGAATAAGGTTGGTAGATTGGAAGAAGAGGGAGGAATAGGAAGATCAAAGGGAAAGTCAGATACAAGTATAGGTACAGAAGGTAGGAGTGGGAGAAGGGAGAAGACAGGGGATTGGGTTCAGACAGGACAATTTCAGAGTTTAGCATCCTGGAGCTAGGGCAGTTTCAAGAAATGCTAAGATCTTTCAGTATAGAGGAAGGAATACTGGATCCGGAATCAGAAGACCTGTGTTCAAATTTTGGCTCTGCCACTTAAAACTTATGTGACCTCAAGTCACACAAATCACTTCACCTACCTAGGTCTCAGTTTCCTCATTTGTAAAAAGTGAGAGTGTTGGGTGAGATGATCTCTGAGGTACCTTTCAACTCTAAACCAACGGTCCTGTGATCCTAAGGTGTAATCACCTTATATGGTGGGTATCTGAAAAAAAAATGTGGTAATAGAGTTCTGAGCATAGATTTAGTTCCAGAAGGAGACCTTAGAGATTATCTAGTTTAACCCCTTCATTTTGTGGTAAAGAAACTAAGGCCCAGGAAGGGTAAGCACCCAAGAGGTCTAAAGTCATACAGGGAATGAGAAGTTTTCTGGAGACAGGATGCTAGATGCATTGCCAATATGGAAAATTAAGTTGGTAGGGGAAAAGTAGTAAGGAAAGATGTTCAAAAGCAAAACTTGTTATCAGAGACATAGATCATGAGAGTGCACACATTTTTTAAAGTCCCCTATCTGGCATTTTCTGGGCAACTAGGTGGCCCAGTGGATAGAGCACTGGTCCTGGAGTCAGGAGGACCTGAGATCAAATCCAACCTCAGACACTTACTAGCTGTGTGACCCTGGGAAAGTCACTTAGCTCTGTTTGCCTCAGTTCCTCATCTCTGAAATGAACTGGAGAAGGAAATGGCAAACCACTCCAGTATTTTTGCCAAGAAAACTCCAGATGGGGTCAAGAAGAGTCCTATGCAACTGAAATGGCTGAACAACAAATCAGGCATGTTCCTGATCGGTAACTTAGCATATAATAGTTGCTCATCTGCCACACCCTCTGCATGGCTGTGTCCATAAAATCCACATAATGTAACTTACCTTCAACATAAAAAGGCAAGGAATTTCAGGTTGCATTTACATTAACACAGTGAAATGAGTCAAAGGAATTTAGGAGATAATTTGCCTTTAGGGAAAAGCTGCCAACTATGTCTGCATCAATCTGAAGCCACCCAAACAGTCCCACTTCAGTCCCCAAACAGTCAGATTGACTACCGGGTGTCACAGAGAAAAAACATCTGCTTTTCTACACTTTCCAGCTGTTTGCTTTGGCAGCAGAGATGCAGACATTGACACACTTGAAAATTGCTTTAGCGGTGAAAAATCTTTACCTGTGCAGGTTAAGCATGGGAGGAGGGGGAGGGAGAAAAACCAAATATCCATTTAATTATTTTAAAGGCAATAGTTACTGGGACTGTAATTTGGATTAATGAAGTCAGCAAAGTGCCTTTTTCGCTCTTTATTGTTAGCATTTCAAAGATTCCCTCTGAAGGAAGAAGATATTTCCTAGTAGGATCTAGTAATAAACACAAATTACCAGGAAAATAAATCAAGAGTAAGAGAGAGTGGCTGTTATTGTTATTTTAAAAAGGTTTTTATGGGTGCAATCTTCTGGGCAAGAGATAAACACAGAAACATAAACCAGTCTGAGCAGGTGTCCTTGGAAGAGAAGGAGAAGCCGAGGAAGCTGCTTTGCTGATTGGAAACATGATTTGCATCTGTGTTTAGCAAGCATCTAGAAATATGTTGGAAACCAATTGAAAAGCCATATGACCCCTAAATTTTGCCTGGCGGCATGTTCTTCGAATCTTGTTCTGCTCCAGTTCCCCGGCTATTGGATTCACCACAACCTCAGTGAGTGTCTTTGGTTCACACTAGTTCAATGACCTGACACAGGACTTGATAATGAGTGGGAATAATTAGCTACTGTCTAGTCATGAGGGCAGTGATGGCGTCAACTCACTACAGGTTGTAGAAGAAAGGGACAAATTAGCTTTCTGTTATGTCAGGGAGTGACCAACTTCCCTATGTTTTATCAATAGAACGTTTACTAAGCCTTCTCTCATTAGGGTAATTGTCTCTCAAACAAAGTCTTGTGTCAAGTTGTTACCTCCTTATTCTAAGAACAGCTGCTTTAGGCACAATACAGTTCAACAATTACAAATAAGCTTCAAGTTGAAAGGGAAGGGGCAGATGAGCTGGGCAGATATTGAGATCTTTAAAGGGAAATCCTAGCTTGCTTTTAGATTAGGCTTTAAGGCTTACAAAGGCCTTGCTACATAACAGCTCTATGAAGTAAGCAGTATAAGCAATAGTGCCTTGCTTTTACAGATGAAGAAACTGAGGATGAAAGAAGTGAGATAGAGAGTCCAAGATGGAATTCAAACCCAAGACTCCTGGCTTTTCACTAAATGCATATTTGTATCTCCTAGTCAGGATGAAATTGGCATCCATCTTCTTTTAAATAATATTTCATTTTAAATAATATTTAATTTTCCCCAATTACATTTAAAGACAATTTTTAACATTCATTTAAAAAAATGTTGAGTTCCAAATTTTCTCCTTCCTTCCCTCATTTCTCCCCTCCCTGAGACATCAAACAATTGATATAGGTTATACATGTGCAATCATGCTTAACTTATTTCCATATTGGTCATATTATTAAAGAAGACACAGATTAAAAGAAAAAAAACCATGAAAAATAAAAACAAGGGGAAAATAATATGCTTCAATCTTCATTTGGACTCCATCAGTTCTTTCTCTGGATGTGGATAGCATTTTTCATCATGAGTCCTTTGGAATTGTTTTGGATCATTGTACTGCTGAGAATAACTAAGTCATTCACAGGTGATCATCATACAATGTTGCTGTTACTGTGTACAATGTTCTCCTGGTTCTGCTCACTTCACTTTGCATCGGTTCATGTAAGTCTTTCCAGGTTTTTCTGAAATCAGCCTGCTCGTCAGTTCTTATAGCACAGTAATATTCCATTATAATCATGTACCGCAACTTGTTCAGCCATTCCCCAATGGATGGGCATCCCCTCAATTTCCAATTCTTTGCCACTGCAAAAAAGAGCTGCCATAAATAAATATTTTTGTACAAATAGATCCCTTTCCTTTGTTTAAAATCTCTTTGGGATATAGATCTAGTAGTGGTATTGCTGGATCAAAGGGTATTCATAGGTCGATTCCTCTTTGGGTATAGTGGAGTTGGCATCTATCTACAGATGTCAGCTATCACTGCTTACCCTCTGATCCCCTTGGTCCACTCCCCTTCCCTCAATGCTCCAACTAAGACCTGACATTCTTTTCCCCTTGACCTTTAACAAAGATCCTAGTTAAGCTTCTGGTCAGCTCCACTTCAGTCTGCTGCTGTCAGTTCCAAGGTTCACCTGGGTAGCCAACAGAGACTCCTGGCTTTGACAGACCCTCCCCCCAAATTCTCTCTCCAAATCCCCTTGTTAAGTGAGGTGACTTTACTATAAGGCTTGAAGCTGGTGCTTAACCTGAGTATTACTCAGGAGAGCTCCTGAGTAAGCCACTTGTTA
The DNA here is from genome assembly GCF_011100635.1 of Trichosurus vulpecula. Classification (NCBI taxonomy): domain Eukaryota; kingdom Metazoa; phylum Chordata; class Mammalia; order Diprotodontia; family Phalangeridae; genus Trichosurus; species Trichosurus vulpecula. The sequence continues at coordinate 70,951,884 of NC_050577.1, read as the reverse complement.
AGCCATATCGCCCCATGTCCTGTTTGAAATGCTTGACAGCTATTTTTAGAAGGCAACTAATCTCACTTTAACTACCTGATCTATCCATATCACAATGTTAGGTCTTTAGTTTTCACTGGGAGAAACAAAGACATGTAAATAAATGCTTATAAGATACAGATTAAATGCCAATGCAAGTATTGGTTGGTTGGAATTTTTTGTGTGTGTTAAGATGATGATAGTAGCTCACATTAAATAATCTTTTCATAGAACAATGTTGCTTAGTGGTTAGAGTGCTGGGCTTGCCAGAAAGACTCATGAAGTCCAAATCTTAACTCTGGAACTTACTAGGTGACCTTGAGCAAGACACAACTCTCTGAGACTCAGACAACCCCCTAGGACTCTCTGCTATTTCATGTTTAAATTCCATGGGTGAAGGAGCTTTGGACATCCATAGTTCACTTTTGAGGCAATCACAGACCCTTTGAGTATATTCATATTGACATACATTAATTCAAGTGGTTCTCCCCAAAACCATGTGAAGCATGTAAGGTTGGTATATTTATTTCTTCTACTTCACAGATGGGGGAGGGGAGGAAGAACATTCAGGAAAAGGTATGTTTCTCTGAAATCTATGGGAGACATCTTTTGCTTGAATTTGTCACAGGACCTGTGTGTTTGTTATCAACTTAACTAAGGTCTCCAGGGGATAGAGAATTTGACCCATCTCAGTAGAGTCTGGGATGTATTGGACTCTGGCCCTTCTCTACTCAGCAGCATCACAGCGGACCACCATCCCTACAGTTTCCTGGGGATCTCATAATTTTTATTGGGGCCTAGAAAACAATTCCTTCTGCAGCCCCAGCGTGTATATGTGATACCTTTATTCTGGATCTCCTATCAATCAATCATCCAGCTCCATGTTTTATGTATCCAGCATTCTACTAGAGGCACCTGGTGGTTCAGTGAAAAGAGTGCTAGACACAGAGTTAGGAAGACCCGAGTTCAAATGTGGCCTCAGATACTTTCTAGCTGCGTGACCCTGTGGAAGTCTCTTAACCTCTGCTTTAGTTTCCTCAACTATAAAATGGAGATCATGATAGCACCTACCTCTCAGTGAAGATCAAATGACATAATATTTGTTTAAAAAAAGCACTTCGCATAGAGCCTGGTACATAGGTGGGCACTATATAAATACTTATTCCCCTCCCTCCTCCACTACTAGGTACTTTGTTAAGTGTCCCTGCCCTCAAGGAACCTATAATAATATGCAGTATTGCATTCCCTTTTCCTTGGCCCCACCCCCTATGACATAGAGAACTTGTGTACAGTCCGTAATTATACTATTTGTATAAATGAATGGTATAAAATGACAACTTGACATAAAAATGACTAAGAAAGAGACTAAAAACGTAGTAATAATGCAAATGAATAAAGCATTTAATTTCAAATGCAAGAAATGCATAGGAAACATAACTATATAATTATTTTTCATATCTATTTATGTAGGGTGTCCTAAAAGTCTTATTGCAGTAAAATTGCACTGTTGTCTATTTCTGTATTCAACTTTCAAAGGGATCTCATTTCAGGATGTGGCTTTGGGGCCATTCGGGACCATATTTTGGACCAACCTTGACTAGGAGAATGAATATTACAGTTAAATTCCAGCTTGTGGACCATTCTGATCTTGTGATTTGAGCCATATAGTAGTTGAAGAGATAAGTTGTGAAGGCAAACAACTAGAGTGGGACAGTATAGACTGATGTGCTAATAAGTATAGTATAGAGTCCATACTATAGACTCTAGGCTTATGGAGTCCCAAATGGCTCATCGTGGGATGGAATAGTCAGGAAGAGCTTCATGGAAGAAATGGGACTTGAGCATCTCAGGAGAGCCATTTCTACCCATTATAATTGGAGTGCAATGTCTCATTCTTGTAGAGGAGGTTGGCCTTCTTTAAGCTTCTCAAGGGCTGAGACTATTACCTATTCCTTAACACAACCCCCCATTCTTATGAGCCAGGTAGGCGTGTTGTTGATGTTTGTTGATTGACTCAGGTAACAGTTGTGATTCTCAAACGATAATCCTATTCAATCATCAAGTCCCTTCCAGGCTCAGCTCAACTTGCAGTTAGCTTTGTTTGATGGGCAGCCCCTGGGGGCTCCTTAGACATGTAAACAAGCTTTATAATCATATCTATCTAAGTATTCATTATTAAAATATATATTATATAATGTATAACTATACACTAAGAAATTAAGTAGCTTGCCAGGAATGTACAGTGTGTGTGTGTGTGTGTGTGTGTGTGTGTGTGTGTGTGTGTGATGTTTATCAGGGCAGAACTTGAACCCAGGGCTTCCTATGTGACTGGTTTTCTAACCACCATGGCATAGAGGCTTTGTACCCAGTCTTTAAGACTACAAATGGCAGAATAGATATACCCATGGAGACAAACAACTGTCCAAAGACTTTGGTGAAGGTTGGGGGTGCGGGTAGGAGGAGTGGGAGATGGAAGTATTGTTTCCAATGACAGTTGCCAGCACAGGAAGAATGTTTTCTCCTCTCCATGGTGCTGAAGACCTTGACTAGGCGAATGAACATCTCAGTTAAATTCCATCTTGTGGACCATTCTGACCTTGTGTTTTGAGCCTTAGAGTAAACCCACTATTCCTGGTTCTTGCTTGTCTTTGTCTTAACATGGACATCCATTTTAACTTCCCTTTCCTCCTCCTCCTCATTCTCAAGCTTCAAATAACCTCAGCATCTTCCTCCATCCTTTCCTCCTTTGCTCCAGACTTTGTGGATGAGGCAGTTCTTTTTGCCAACTCCCAAATCTACATACCCAGCTCCCATTTCTCTCCTGAGCTCCAGTCTAGCATCTCTAGCTGCCTTTTGGAACATCTCTAACTGTATGTCTCACAGGCATCTCAAGCATGTCTAAAACACCCATCTTTCCTCCTGAGCCCTCGACTTCCCTGTTTCTATCCAGGGTGTCCACCAATCTCCCAGTCACACGTGTGGCCAACCTAGGAGTCATTTTTGATTATCATTTCTTCCTTCTCCTACCCAAAACCAAACCTGTTGCCAAATCTGGTCAATTCTACCTTTTTAAACACTTCTCACATTTCTGTCCTGCTTCTCTATTCACATCTGAACCACCTAGTCCATGTCTTTATCACCTCTCTCTCAGGCTATGCAGTAGCCTCCTGGCTGATCTCCCTGTGACCTATGTCTCCTCTCTGTAATTCATCCTCCATATAGCTGCTGAATTAATATTCTTTACTATTTGTACATGGTATTCTCCTGCACAAGAAGCTGTAGTGGCTCCCTACTGCTTTTAGTTTAAATTACGAACTCCTCTGTTTGGTATCTAAAGGTCCTTCACAGGCTGTCTCTAGCACATTTTTTTTTTGGCAATTGGAGTTAAGTGACTTGCTCAGAGTCGTAGAGCTAGTAAGTGTCTGAGGCCGAATTTGAACTCAGGTTTTCCTGACTTCAAGGCTGGTGTTCTATCCACTTCACCACCTAGCTGTCCCTCCAGCACATCTTTTCAGGGCACATTCCTTCCCCTTATATTCCTTCCTCATACATTTCTTACCTTCATATACTCTGTGCTACAGCCAAGCTCACCTATTAGCTGTCCCTTAGACATGACATTGCATCTTCTTCTGCCTCTTTGCCTTTGCATAGGCTGTCTGTCTCTCATGCTCCTCACTTTGGTCTCTTGGAACCCTTGACTCCTTCCTGGGGCATCTAGGTGCCACAACGGATAATTTTAGGTCTGGAATAGGGGAGACCTGAGTTCAAGTATTGCCATGGATACTTACTATGGGACACTAGGCAAGTCATGTAACATTTTCAGTATCAGTTTACTCCTCTATAAAATGGGAATAATACCAGCACCCACTTCACAAGATTTTTGTGAGAATCATACGTATGTGAAGTGATTTGCAAACCCTAAAGCTCAATTATTATTAATATTATCAACATTCATCTTAAGTGCCATTTCCTTTCCTTACTTTCATCAGTGTTTAGCGTTCCCACTCCCCCCCCTACCCATCACTATGTATATATTCCTTATATAGTCTGTTTTTACTCTTCTATGAATTCATGGAATCCCCACCAGTTGAATGAAAGGGATTTGATGACAGGGACTGATTCGTTTTTGTATTTGTATTCCTATCAACTAACACAGCGCTTGGCACATAGAAGGCACTCAATCAGGGCTTGCTGACTGTTTGATTACATTGAGTTGAATCTAAGATGCAGCAGTTTGGTTCTGTTTACTTTGGATAATCAGATTCTACTGTGTCACTTGTCCTCAGAGCATCTCTGGCTTGCCTTCGGGTGAGCTATAGAAGCTGCTCTTGATTTTGGCCCATGTTCAGCCCAGTTTCCCAACAGGGGAGTCTAAAGGAGACTGACATCCCACTTCATAGATGATAAGTATACATCAGGGTAACAAACTCTGAGGCTGGAGCAGCCATAGACATTTATTAGCGCAGATAAGTTCTTTTATTGAATTAAGAGGGAGCACTCTAGAAGGAAGACCCTGGAGAGTAAAACAATTAAGTAATTTTAAAACATTTTTCTTTTGTTAGTTGGAGAGATGAAACGTTGTGGCAGTCATTATGATTTCTCTTCATTGTAGTGATGGGGAAAGGCAGTAGCAGAGTCAAAGTGAATCTTGTTGATACTATGAAGTTATCTAAAAATTCCAAGCAAATGGTGCTCTCAAGTCACAAATGGTAGGACTTTGAGAAAGCAGAATGCAGAAAGGTTGCAGTGCGGTATTCTGATTAAAAAAGATTTTTTGTGTGTGATTAACCGAGGGGGTTGACCCTTAAGTACCATGGCTTAAAAAAAAAGATCAAAGTGTTTTTAAAAACCCTTAGCCCATTTCCCTGCCTTAGTAAATAGAGCACGCTGAAAAGAATTGGGTTCTTCTTTAATGAAAAAGGTTTTGTTCTACTAAAAGTCATTGTTATAAGAAATAATTCTCATAACCACTTTCTGCCTCTGTGACCTTATCACAGCAATCCTTGAGTCTCATCTGTAAAATGAAGGGGTAGGTCAGGGTGCGATGGCCCACAATAGTAATCCTTGCTTCCAGAGAGGCTGAGGTTGGAAGGATTCTTAAGCTTAGGTGTTCTAAGCTGTACTAGGCTAGGCCAATTAGGCATCTACACTAAATTCAGCATTTATATGATGAGCCCCCAGAAAGATACACTTCTACCCTGAATGAGATAAGGAGACCCAATATTTAAAAAATAAAGAGAAGGTAGGACTAGATGGGCCCTAGGTCCTTCCATCTCTAAATCTATGATCCTACAATCATTTGGTACTATGACTATATAAAGTCTAGGAGTCTGAGACGAAGGTGAACTGATTCCAGGACATAACACTGGGCATTGATTCATTTAAATGAGATTGGCTAAAACTTGTTTCTTTGTGATTTCCCATCCATGAAAAAGGGATAGTAATACCTGTATTACTACGTCATAGTGTAGTCACGAAGTTCAAGTAAAGTGTTTTGCCAACCTTAAAGCATTAGGTAAATGACAGTAGGGCTACAGGGAACGGTGGATAGCTTGCTAGCCCTGGAGTCAGGAAGATCTGAATTAAACTTCACCCTCAGACATTTACTAGCTATGTAGCCCTGGGCAAGTTGCTTAACTCTGTTTGCCTCAGACTCCTCATCTGTAAAATGAGCTGGTGATCTATGTCTGGCCACTGGACCCAGATGGCTCCCGAGGAGAAAGCGAGGCTGGTGACTGTGCACAGCCCTCCCTCACTTAAATCCAATTCGCTTATATGTCATGGCATCGTCTCCCGGATGTCATGGTCCTCTTCCAGAACAAAGGACAGACAACAACAAGATGAGCTGGAGAAGGAAATAGCAAACTATTACAGTATCTTTGCCAGGAAAAACTCCAATGGGGTCATGAAGAGCTGAAATGACTGAACGACAAAAATGACAGTTATTATCCCAGGTAAGCAAAAAGCCTGGGAGGGCGCACCGGGTGTTACCATTAATATTGTTATTGTGGTTGGGGTCATCACAGTGATCTTATTCTCGTATTTATTTGATGGGGTTCTTATAGAAATGGTCTGAGGACAATTATTTGCCATTATTCTTTTATATTTAATGTTAATATTGAGTAAGGGGATAAAACGCTCACTTTTTGTAATTGAATAAGGGTATTGGAATACAAACCCATCTCCTGTAGGCTAATCTGAGGCATCTTTGGGACAACTCTAGTTGTAGGCAGAACAAGGGGGAATGACACGTACCCTGTTCTGTTTCTACATGGTTTTAATTTCTTCTAATAGTTCTTTTTATTTTTAAAAACCTCTCATTAGAGGCAGCTAGGTAGAGCAGTAGATAGGCTGCTGGACTTGAAGCCAAAAAGTCTGGAGTTCAAATCCCACATTGAGCATTCACTAGATGAGTGTCCTTGGGCAAGCTACTTAACATTTTCAGCCTCAGTTTCCTTATCTGTAAAATGGGCATAATCGTAGCATTTACCTCCTAAGGTTATTGTGAGGATCAAATGAAATGTCAAGTAAAGTCAAATTGAGTGAGCAAGCACTTCTTATGTGCCAGGCACTATACAAAATGCTTGGAAAATGACTACAAGAACAGGGAAAGGAAGTCCCTGTCCTCAAGGAACTTACATTCTAATGAAGGAAGACTACACATAAAAGGAGGCTGACAAGCAGGGAGGGGAGGCAGGGTACTTAGGGTACTTAGGCAGGGAAATTTCAGAGTCAGAAGGGAAGCCTGGAGGGGAATGAAGTCATGGCTAGCTTGGGTACTTTCCTTAAAATGGAGATCCTATGAGAAGGCAGCTAATCAGTCAATAAACATTTATTAAGCATCTGATACGTGCCAGGCAATCAGAGGAAGGGGCTATAGGGACAGAATGTGCCCCCAGTGTGAGAAGTTCAGGACCAGAGTGACCCACCCCGGGTGAGGAGGCATCAGTGGAAGACCGGAAAGGAAGACCAGAGGGCAAGGAGCGATGTCTGGAGAGGAATGAAATGTAAGTAACATATGTAAAATGCTTTACAAAACTTAAAGTGCTATATAAAGGCTCACTATTTTTTATTCCATGTAGTTTGGAGATGAAAAGGACTTGGTATGGTGATATCTAAGAAAAATAATGGTTCTAAATTTTTATGGATCAATGATATATCTCTCTATATATGTATAATATCTATATCTTGGTGATTGTGGGTAACAGTTATGTCTCCAGGAGTGACAGTTCTGTATATTATTATCATATCGATATATGAATAACAATATTTTAGTATTGGCATTGGTGTCTCTTATAAAAAAAAAGATAGATCACCTAATACCCTCTCCCTCCTAATTCTGTTGAAGTTAACTAGGCAATTGAGGTTTTATGGCAGTGTCTAAGAGAAAGTGCTGTTAGGAAGGTGATAATTGTTCCATTCTTGGGTTGACATAGATGAAAATTGGAGGAAGGGGAGTGGAGTGGGAGGAAGACCAGCTTTCACTCCTTAATTTCAGTAATTAGCAAGTATGGAAGAAATTCAACCCAAAGTCCTGAAATAGAATGAAGGAATTCTAAGGAAGTTTTATATGTAACTGCCATGAAAAGCCTTTAAAAGATTTTAAGAAATCCCATGTTTGCACAGTGGCAGCCCATTATATTCACATATCACAATTTGTTTAGCTATTTCTCAATTGATGGGAATTTACTTTGTTTCCAGGTCCTTGCTTCCCCCAAAACTCTGCTATAAATATTTTGGTGTCCATGGGACCTTTTTTTTGTAGGTGACCTTCTTGAGGAATAAGCTTACCAGTAGAACCTGTGGGTCAAAGGGTATGGACATTTAGTCATTTTATCTACATAATTCCGGATCACTTTTCAGGATAATTGTACCAATTTACAACTCCATTGCTTTTCATAACCCAACTGCCATTGACTATTCCCATTCTTTGTTATTTTGCCATTTTCTGAGTGTGAGGTAAAACCTTAGGGTTGTTTTGATTTGTATTTCTTTCACTATTAATTTTCTGGAACGTTATTTCATAGGGTTGTTAGTACTTTGCAATTTTTCATTTAGGAATTGGTTGTTTATATCCTTTTGTGCATATAAAGTTTACAATGCTTTTCACTTTTTTTGTTGTTTTTGCCCTTTCTATTTAAATTATTGTCATTGCATATATTGTATTTCTGCTTACTTCACTTTTTATCAGTTCAGGTAAGTCTTCCCATATTTCTCTGTATTCACCCTTCTCATGGTTTCTTGCTTTAACATTCCATTATATTGATGTACCACAACTTGTGTAACCATGCCACAATCGATGGGCATCTACTTTAATGAAAAATAATTTCAATAGAGTTGGCTAATAACTGGAGCCAACCAGAGAAGGTCTTGTGGAGGAGGTGGCATCAGGGCTGAGGGATTCTAAAAGGCAGAGGTGTCAGATAGAACAATGGCCAAAGCTGTTGCTATTTTCACAGAGAAAGTGAAATCAATGACCATGGTACAGTCATATCCCAAGTTGGGCAGCAATAGGTGATGTTACAGCAGGATACTTGAGAATAGTAACTGTTTTGGGTGCATAAGGGCATTTCTTCTTCCCATATCCCCATTTATCCCTATTCCTCTCTCCACTCTCTATTCTTCAAAGCATTCACATCAAGTTTCCTGATTTAGGAAGTGATGGCCATCACCTGAAGCTCATGGGTGTTAACCAAAGACCTATATTCTGTTCCCAATACTGCCCTACTCACCCCACCCTAGTTATGCTATGACTAAAAGGATCTTTTTCTTTAGACAAATCAAATTAGACACGTGTCTCTGTTTCTAGTGGGGATGCTATTGAGAACCCAAGAACAAAAATTAGCCCTCATGGGGCAATGGTTGAAGAGATTAGTTGGGGGGGGATCCTATATTTGCTCACATTTTGAAACAAATTTAATATACTCTTTTTGAGTTGTAGTAATGTAAACATGATGAGTCATCTTTCAAGTCTTTGGGTGTCTAATTGCAAAATAATCTTTTATAGGTAACATTTTTCTATTTGGCAAATGATTGAGATCTTCTGTGTTGACCTTCCTCTTGGTGTTTTATTTTTTTCTGTAATGAGGGAACTCCTGTCCCCAAGTCACTGATGCTTAGGAGGGATGAGGTAATGATAATGGATGATGATGAGAAGGCAGAGTTATTCAGCATTTAGTGTATTTTTGTCTTTACTTCAGGGAGAATTTAAGCTCCTTGAGCACAGGAGTGATTTTGATTTTGCCTTTGTGTCTCCAGGACCTAGCAAGTGTCTGGCTCATTGCAGGCATTAATAAATTAATGAATAATAAATGTTCTTTGAGTTAAATTGATTTGAATGAGAATGATCTTTGGACTGGAAAGGACAGAATAAAAATAGCTAAAAGGGACTTGATACCCCAGAAGAGGAGAGTGGGGAGTAAGAGAGCCACCAGGCTTTGATGGACGATAGCTTATGTTGTTAACAGGACTAGAAGATATTGTGGCTGAGGCATGGTCAAGATCTTTGAAAAATTGTCGTGTATGGGAGAGGTGCAACGGGATTGAGGAAGGGCAAATGTTGTCCTGAGTCTTTAAAAAGACAACAACATGGTCGGTGACCTTGCAAGAATGTATTATGAAAGGGATGATTAGTGAACATTATTAGCAATGCAGCTAGGTAGCATGGTGGGTAGAGAGCTTCACCTAGAGTCAGAAAAACCTGAGTTTGAGTCCTGTCTCAGACACTCCCTAGATGTGTGACCCTGGGCAAGTCACTCAACCTTTGTTTTCTTCAGTTTCCTCGGCTGTAAAATGGGGATCATAATAGCACCTACCTCCCAGGGTTGTCCTGAGGATCAAAGGAGATAATATTTGTAAAGCACTTAGCACAGTGTTTGGCACATGGCAGTTGTTAAATAAATGCTGCTGTTGTCATCATTATTATACATCTAGAATGAGAAGGAAAGGTCCCAAAGAGACATCCTGGCTTCATCAAGAGCCAATCATGCAACCTCACCTTCCTTTGCATTTTGACAGTTACAGGACTGCTAGAACAAGGGAACCCTGGTGAAATAGTTTGGCTGGATTATGGCAGAGTGCTTGCCAAAGTCTCTCAGTATCTTCCAATGCAAAAGATGAACGTGGGCTAAATTCTCCTTATAGGGAGAGGATTCAGAATTGGCCGAACGGCCATACCCAAAGTATAATCATTATGGTTCAATGTCATCTCAGAAGGAGGTCTCCAGAGGCAGGCACCAAGGATCTGGGCTTGTTCTCATGTCATTAAACATTTTGATTAGTGACTAGAGAGAAAAGGCATATATAGCATGCTTTTCAAATTTTCCAAATGACACAAAGCTGGGAGGAATGGCTAATAGAATGGATAAGAGTTGGAATTCAAAAAGCTCTTGACAGTCTAGTTGGGCAGAATTGAATAAGATGAATTTAATTGAGTTAAGTAAACACAAAATGGGGGAAGCATGGAAAGCTTGTATGATAAAGATCAGAGGATATTAGGGGACTACAATCTCGATACTAGTTAATGATATGAGTCAATGAGCTTAATATGGCAGCTAAAAAAAGCTAATGGAATTTTAGACTGCATTAAGAGAAGTATATTTGAATATATTTCTTATAAGTTTACTTATGGTTAAGTATAAGAGAAACATACATCAAGAGAAATGTATCTTAGAAAAAGGATAGTCTCACTCTTTTCTGCCCTGGTCAGGTTCCATGTGGACTACTGTGTTCAACTAAGGGTATTATGTTTTAGGAAGAAGCTCAACAAGCTAGATTGTGTCCAGAGGATGCTATAGATGCCAGGATGATAAAGGGCTATCCGTGTGCAGATTGTGGGACAAAATGGAAATGCATAGCCTATTGAAGAGTTGCTTCTGGGGGTACATGACAATTATCTTCAAGTACTTGGAAGGTTGTCGTATGGAAAAGGGGAATAGATTTGCTCTGCTTGGTCCCAGGGGGAAAAACTAGGAACACTGGGTGGAATTTACAAAGAGGCCATTGAAGCTTGATGTGAGGAAACACTTCCTAAAGACTAGAAGTGTCCAAACCTGGAAAGGCAATAGGTTTTCCCTGGCTTCAGGTCTTCAAACAAAGTCTGGATGACCACTTCTCAGATGTGTTGGAGCAGGGATTCTTTTTCAGGTATGGTTTAGACTAGATAGTCACTGAGGCCCCTTCTGATTCTGAGGTTCCTCAATCTTTTCACTCTTTAAAGTAATACTAAAATGCAGGGGGCTTAACCTTGTGTGTGGGTGTGATGGACCCCTTTGGCAGTCTGATGAAGCCTATAGACTCCTTCTCAGAATCATGTCTTTAAAAGGCAAAAATATGGTGCATAGGATTACAAAGCAAATCAATCGTATTGAGATAAAGATTTATTTTTTTTCCCATACAAGTTCACAGATTTGAAATTTTCACAGGGACCCCTGGGTGGGAGAGGGTCTGTAGAGCCCAGATTAAGAACCTGTGATGTAAAGTATTCAAGGTTATAGAGTAGAGGAATAAAAGAATATTTCTTGACTGGCTTAATGTTTTTTCAAGACATCATGTTGTCCTTTATCTTTATCAAAAGTATTTTTCAAGAAGTAACTATAATAGGTGAAGTCTATTAGGTGCTTTGAGTTCCTTTATCAAATTTCATCTTCAGGAGAGCTGTAGCTTCATCGGGCTGAGAGTTTCCTCAACCAGTGCAGATTGCAATTCCACACCAACTTTATGACTTGACTGTGGCCAAGAAACAGTTATCACCTTGAGGCCAGCCTCCTGGTGAATGCTTCTCTTGCAGGTTCCTCACTGGGACTGTAGCAAATATTGGTAGGCCCAGCCAGGACTTGTGCTTGAGGGTTTGAGCTCCAAATGGGATAATGGGATATAAAGAATTTTGCAAACCTTTACAGGAGGGTGCTGGTAGATGTTTAACAACCAGCCTCTCCAAAAAAACAAGTATGAACGTATACTTTTACATTTAGTCAGCTTTATTAAAGCCTAGAGAATTAAAAAAAAGAACAAATCAAGCCCTGATTTGTGGTGATGCCAATTTCTGAGATATAATGCTCACACTGAAAAAAATTAACAATGGCCTCCCACAAGCCAGTTAGAGCTGGCTCCAGCACACCCCTGTTTGCCTTCCAATGGTCCAACTTTCAGGAATTCAGGATTATGGCCAGCAGTGATGAAGTATCTGAGAAGGACTCAAATTGAGGCATAGAAAATGATATTAAAGAAACACAATTTCTCACTGATATGCTGGATCAGACAACCAAGGAGAAGTCTGATTTCATTACCTTTTCATCTTGGACTACTACTTTCTTTTACTGTGTATAAAACAATAGCTGCCTGCTAACTCCAGGCAGATGCCACCATTTGAGTGGATATTCCCTACATATATTTGGAATATCATCCTGTACTGGGGCTGTTCAGTAAATGGTAGTTGGCTTAAACTGTGCCAATAGTTAGTAAAAGAACTAGTCAAAAAGTAAAAAAAAAATTGGTATTTCAGTCCAATCAACTGGCTAGTTGGCCTTAATGAAGCCAATATAAGTTAACTGTTTGTTGTTGTTTTCTCCTTCACCAAATGGATTTATTTTTAAGTGAATTAAATTAAAAGAGAAGATTTTTTTTTTGGTTAATAGATTCAACTTACAGCTTTTTGTTTCCTAGAAAATAGTTTTTCTTTGAGTGGCACCTCTCCAAGTCATATGTTCTTTTTTTTTTTGAGGGGGAAGGCAGGCCAATTGGGGTTAAGTGACTTGCCCAAGGTCACACGGCTAGTAAGTGTGTCAAGTTTCTGAGATTGGATTTGAACTCAGGTCCTCCTGACTCCAGGGCCAGTGCTCTACTCACTGCGCCACCTAGCTGCCCCTCATATGTTCTTTACGTGGAATTGAGTCAGAGGCCTGTCTGCTGAAATAAGAGAGTGAGGAAGAGTATGGCAAACATGCTATACAATGTCTGTCAATTCTTATTTTCTTGCTGGATGGCCAATCTTTACTCAGTTCTGTAGAAGTTTTCTTTCTTCCTTCCTTTCTTTCTTCCTTCCTTTCTTTCTTTTTTTCTTTCTTTCTTTCTTCCTTCCTTCCTTCCTTCCTTCCTTCCTTTCTTTCTTCCTTCCTTCCTTTCTTTCTTTCTTTCTTTCTTTCTTTCTTTCTTTCTTTCTTTCTTTCTTTCTTTCTTTCTTCCTTCCTTCCTTCCTTCCTTCCTTCCATCCTTCCTTGTTTCCTTCTTCCTTCTTTCCTTCCTTTCTTTTTTAAATTTGAGATACATTTTTCTTTTCTGAAATTTCCTCCATTTTTAAAAGCATTCTTTTTAACCCTGCAGAATACTTCTTGAATATTTGTAGACATAACACTTTCACACTCTCTTCTCATAGTCTTATTAACCAGTAGACCATAAACCTTACATGCCAATAGTGACCAGAAGACCTTCTTGTCCTTACAGACATTGCCACTGACTTCCTTGAATAACCTTGGGCAAATCACTTCACACCCCAGGGGCATTAGACTAAGTGGCTTCCAAAGTCCCTTGCTGCTCTCAATCTATGAGCTTGCTGCCACTTAGTAGACATTTAGCAAATGTTTGCTGAATGGAATTTGGTTGACCTGGTATACCTGCGTTAACTTTCTAAAAAGTACAGGAGTGAAATGTTATTAGAGCTAGTGCCAATTAGTGCAAATAATGAATGATTCTAATTCACACACATTTCCATTGGGCTGGAACCAATTTTCTTATTTCACATACTTAAAACTTTGGTGTAGTAGGATTTTTAAAGGAAAATTTATGCTTAATCAAGGGATCAGGGAACTAGACCTTCAAGTGAGAACATTCTAGATTTTTGGAATGTGAGAGTCTTAGAGAAGATACAAAGAATGACTCAGATAAACTGCAAGCAACAGGTCATGATTACAGTAGAATGAAGCAAGACTTTATGATTTTGATAGTCGATGCGAAGGAGTCACAAGTTTCTTCTAAGGCACAGGATACCTTTGGACACAGGGGGAACCATCCATCCAAAGCAGGAGGACAGGCTAGAATATTGAAAGCACTTGTATTTGCCAGAGCCTGAGAAAAGGGAGGAGGTCTTACTAATATTCTGTGTTTGGCTCCAACATTGTAGTTAGTGATCCCAGTTGGGGGAGTATTGGTGTATTTAAAGGGGAAAAGTTGTATGAAATTGCCCATACAAGAACCATTTCAGTCAATTTGAACATGTAATTGACTTTGTCATCTTTCTGCTCATTCTCTATTGCATTTATGATAAAATGCCAAGTCCTCAGCCTGACATTTCAAAGTCCCCACAATCTGACATCAACCCACCTTTTAGACTCATTTTCACATCACTCCCCTTCACATACTATCATTCCAGCCAAGTTGTTTGGCATTCCAATCTCCTCTATGCTTTTGCACAGACTGTACCTCTCATGCCTGGACTTCATTTCTCCTCTGACTTGGTTTCTTTTAAGGCTCTGCTCAGTGTGGTACTTTCTCTAGGAATCCTTTTCTGATCTCACCAGTTGTGTCTGTTCTCCTTCTCTAATAACTGTGTATTTGCTGACCTGTATGTTGTCTTCCCTCAGTAGAATAATAATGATCGATGTTTATACAATGTTTTAAAGTTTTCAAAGCAAATGTAGCACTATGTCCCCAAAATAATTAGACTGTGAATACCTTTTGACCCAGCTATGTCACTACTAGGTCTATAATCCAAAGAGATCAACAGAAGAAAAAAAAAGACTCATGTGAAAAACTGTTTATTATAACCCTTTTTGTAGCAGTCTCAATCTAGAGAACAAGGAGTGCCCACCTTTACTTTACCATTTGTTCACTGCCTTTGACAAAACAATTTTTCACGAGTATAATAGGATATTACTGTGCCATAAGAAAGAATGAAATGGTAATTTCAGAGGAAAGTAGGAAGAGTTCTATGAACTGATATAGAGAGAAGTGAGAAGAACCAGGAGAATAATTTATTGTCATGACAACGTTTTAGAATAAAATAACTTTGAAGGATTTTAGAATGCCGATCAATACAATGATAAACCATGAATCCAGAGGACTGAAGATGAAACATTGCCAGAGAGGCGATGGAGAAGAAGATGTACAGCTTAAGAAATGGCCAAGGTAGAAATTTGTTTTTTTGGATTATGCATATTTATTATGAGAGTTTTCTTTTTCTTTTCATTGTTCCATGGGAGGATGTGGGAAGAAGTGATAACAAGTATCTGTTTAAAAAAAAAGGTTGCGAAGCACTTTACGAAAGTTGCCTACTCAGCTGGTCCTCACAAAAGTCCTGGCAGGTCAGTACTATAGATAGTGTTATCCTGTTTTGTAGATGAGAGAGCTGAGGCTCAGAGAGGTTAAGTAATTTGCCCATGGTAACACTGCTAGTGAGGTGCTAAAACCCAGTTTTTATGACTCCAAGTTTAATCCTGGGTCCACTGAACCACCAAATATAAACTCTTTTGTGTTTCTGTTATTATTATTATTATTAATTAATTATTTGTAGCCCTAGCATATAACATGCAGCACCCCCACAGAGTAGGCACTTAAAAGCTATTAGCTGGCTGATGGAACTCAGTCCAGGATATAGCTGTACAATGTGAACCATTGTCATGATGACATTTCCTGTTCTCTTCTTGCTTCCCTCCCCTCCCCCCCACCCCCGACTCCATTCTGAATTCCCTGGCTTTGAGCCATTGCCCTGGACGCCTTCCTGGCCTTCTGCCTGGCCCCTTGGACTTGGCTACCAGTGAACTCTGGCTTGACCCAGAAAGGCATCCTGTTTATTCCCTCTATCATGACTTGAACCACACCCTTTTAACCCAGTTCGAACTCATGAGAAGGCCTTGGAGGGAAAGACTCCAAAGTTGGAAATTTCAGGTGTTCTGATCTTCTGCGGGGGGTGGGAGTGGGGATATTTGGGGGTCAGGGTTGCTTTTCCCTAAACCCTTTAAATTATATCACATGGACAAACTATGCTTACTCATAAGACCAGCTTGGTCGCCATACCAAGTTGCTGTGGCATAAATAATATTCGTTACACTAAACTCTGGGGCTACACTTCTACCTCTGAAGAAACAAGAGATAGTGCCCTCATGTGCTTTTCCGCAACCCAAGAAGGGCAGAACCGATTCCTTTCCAAGAGGTAGAAAATAGTATGTCAGATTGTAGATGGATTTTAAAGGAAGCCAGCAACAAGAAAACAATGTGACATCATGGGAAGGTCACTGGGCTGTGTGTTAGGAGAGCCAGATCCTTGTTCTGACTTGGCCATTAACTAGTCATTCAGCCAAAAGAAGTCATTTCCCATATTTGGTCCTTGGTTTTCTCATTGACAAAATGAGAATATTAGATTAGACTAGCAGTTCTTAAATTTTTTTGTGTCCCTCTGTCCCTTTGGAAATCTGGTGAAACCTTTCTCAAAATAATATTTTTAAATGAATAAAATAAAAAACCAATGCTATCCACCGGCACATTGGAAGTTTGTGGACCTTAGGCTAAGAACCCCTGGGTTATGTGATCTCTAAGATTCCTTTGAGCTCTGACATTCTTTGATTTTATGAAACTCAGATGAGGCTTGGGGTAAAGAGAAAATCTGATTAGTTCACCATACCACAGGGACTTGTTCGACTCAAAGTTTTGAGAGGCTTTAAGTAGTTTGCTGAGTGTTGGAGGCCTGAGAGCATATCTGGGAGAAAGGAGTCAAGAAAAGCAGGGCACAAGGAAGGGGAGGGATATCTAATATCTCATCTCTATAATCTCCATGATCAAGGGGTTATGGATAAGAACTCATATATCAATACTTCCCAGCATCACCACAGTCAGGGGATGAAAAGCAGCTTTCCACGCTTCCTCACCCAGGCCCTGCCAAAGTTCAAAGCATGGCACCTGGAATGCAATACTTACCAATTAGCCACCTGCCAGGGATTCTGACTGGCTCAAGGAACAGAGAGAAGGCAGATTGCCTGTGTATGTCTGTATCACAGAGTAATTCTGGGAACTTAGTGATACCGTCCAAATCTAACACTTGGCAAAGCCCAGCATCACCTCTTTGGTGTGGGAGAAGGGAGCTCTTCCCATCCTGTGTAGGTGTATGGGTGTGGGGATGCAAGGAGGTGGTGGGAACCAATGGCTGTGAAATAAATAGTCCCTAGACCTGATGACACTGAGAAGCCTTGGCAATGCAGGCTTCCTGAGTGGTTAGTCTGTTCTGCTCCCTGGTGTGAACACTAACAGGATGGTTAGCTCCATTCCAAATCACATCAATAAAGCAGTGAAGTCGATCTGGCTCACAGAGTCTCCTCCAGGAGCCTGCAACACTCCGGTGACCAAGGGCTTTGTAACACCTGCAGCCTTGTCTATGTGATGCTTCATCTGACCAAGTGGGACCTGGCCCCATTGACATCTTCAGTTTTGAGAGCTGAAGTCTTCAGTCTCAGTGGTCCCTGAGTTGCGCAGATAGATGTTGGAAGATCTGGGTGATAGGTGAGCCAAACCAGGGCTGAGAAGGAATAGTAAACATCAAACCGAGGAGCAGACCAGACCTAGGAGGTTTCCAGAATTAAGATGGAGATAGCAGGTGGGGGTGGTCAGAAGCAAAGTGGGGGTCAGAGACCACATAGAGTCCTGGAAGTTCAGGTGAAGCATTGGGTCAGAAACCTCCAGCAGCCTTTGCAGAAGCATTTATTTTAGCCACTTGTTTGATATTCATAGTTGCTTTCCTGTCTATTGTATCTGAGATTGTAAATTTTCAGAGGAACGGGGACAAGAACAGTTTGCCAATAACAATGAAATATCTGCACTGGTTGGTAGAAGTAGAGAAGGCATTCCTTTTAGAGCCATAACTAGCAATTTTTTGTTACCAGGGCAAGTGGCACTTAGATCCAATAGTTTTGTGTTTTTCAAGGAGGGTGGGAAAGGACAAACCCAATGAATACAGAGAAGTATGGAAAGACTTATATGAACTGATGCAAAGTGAAGTAAGCAGGACCAGGAAAACAACATAGATAATGACCACAAGATAAATGGAAAGAGCAGCCACTACAAAACAATCAAAACTGAATGTTAAAAAGTTATAAAGAACAAACTTGACCCCAAAGAAGAGATATGAGAAGACACCTTTCCTGTTCCTTCACAGAGGTCAGAGTCCATGGCTGTAGTAGGACATCAGATTTGTTTTTCAACGTGTTGATTAGTTTTGCTGAATTTTTTTGTTGAATTTTCCTCTTCATCCTCTTTTTAATTTTCTTTTAAAAAATTCTTTGCCATAAGATATAGCTATCTGGGAGAGGAAAGAGGAGGGATACCAGGAGAAATCTAGTCAATATTTAGAAAAGGATTATTAATAAAAATCTACTTTTTAAAAACCCTAGAACTGATAACCACGGTCAAGACAGTTCAACCAAATGAGGAGATACACCACTGTGGGTTTATTGATCTCCTAGTCATCAGTCATTCACCTCTTCAACAATTGGAAGTTTAGTCATTCTGGTTGGTTTCCTTGGTTACCTCTTGAGATCTGGTGCACTTCAGACCTTCTGGGTCTCCTTCAGACTCCTTTATCTGAAATGGCACCCAGACAAAGTTTCTTTCCTTGGTTATACCCAACTCTATAAATCTCCCTGGGATTGTTCAGAGACAAAGCATCCTACCCAATTTAAAAGGAAGATTAAGGCTGCTCTAGGATAATGAATTTAGCAGAAGTAAGAAACAATCAGGCCCCTGGACCTGACCTGGAATTGAGGAGAGCTTGTATGTTAGCACTGGCAGTCCAGCAGTGAGGGAGGACTCACCTTCTCTGCCCCCACCACCTCAATCCCCCATACCTTGTTTTCATTGATTTCCACTGAGGAGGTCAACATGGCCTCAGGGGAAATTTAGCACTGCATCTGGACCTCTTCTCTCTCCTCAGACATAACATGGGGCCAGCCCGTATCACTTCTAGCCTGTTACTTCAAAGGTGGTTTTTTTTTTCTTCTGTTACATTTGGACTCTGGGTATATTTAATGGGGTGTGTTAGAGCAGAACAGTCCGTAACTTGGGAGCTTTCTATCAAGATTAAACAGGTGCATAATCCTTCTTTAGCAAGGCCTGGCAGCTGCAACAGCTGTAAGATTTCCCTTCCCAATATGCAGGCCTGGTTCCTTGGCTTTATCCTTTGGCATTTCTGGTGGTAGCTCTCAGTGACTTTCTTTCGGGAGTCAAAGAGCCATCTGATTGATTTCTTCCCTCTTGCAGGGAAAAGCTGTGCACCTTTATAAAAGGCTCAGAGGCAAAACCAAGAAATGACTTTCCTATCAGGCAGACACCTCTTCTCTCCCCATCATGCATTAAAGCAAGTTCTGAAAAGAAATGCTGGGAACCTTTACTATAGAGTCTCTGAGCTAAACAGAGCCCCCTGGCTTGATGGTGAATAGTCTTCTCCAACTTTGGATTCTGGGATGCTCTCTTCATGGAACACCACCTCTGAAACATCTCTGGTGCGGGTAAGGGCTGCTCATCTGGCCTGGGCTCTGGATTCTCTTTTTTCTTTTTGCTGGAGGAGTCTCATATCATCTCCTAATGTAAACAATATTGTAAGAGAGTCTGACAGCCCCACAGGATTTCCATTGGGCAGTGATTGATGGCCCTGAGGATGGAATTGCTGGGATCCTGCATCAGGCATACCTCTCTCCTGGCTCTAAAAGTGACCCTGTTAGCACAGTCTGACTTGGATCATTTGTCTCAGAAGTACCAGGGGATTTTCAAACAGCTGTGGATCCAACCATTTCAAACGGGAACATATTTCTGGTTTGTGGTAAGAATAACACACACCGCATGTGCTGGAGGAGCCAGGCCTCAGAATTCCTGGAGCATTGGGTGGGGCAGATGCCTTCTGGGCTATACTCCTGAGTCCCCAAAGCAGTCCCCTTTACAGATCGGGTCATCTGTTCCTTCTGTCCTCCCTTTCCCCTTTCCCCTAAATGGAAATCGCCATACAAAGCAGTGTCAACACAAACTAACAAGCTTAAGTGGAGGAAATATCTGCTAATTCCTCTTTTCTGTATTCCCAGCTGGCTCCATTTCTCTAAGGCTGGGCTGAGGGTGGGGCTAGGAGTTGCCATCTTTGTTCCTGCTGGTAGCTGTGATTCAGCTTCATGGCCAGAGCTGGGCCAGCCTGGGCCAGCCAGATCCAAGGAGATACTATCGCCCAAGAGCAAAATGCTTTTCATTTATATTTCTCTTCTCTGATTCCCTCTTCCCTTTCTCCTTTCCCTCTCTCTGTCTCATCCATTGCCCTCTTTCTCTCTCTTACTTTTTGTTTCTTTTCTTCTCTCCTTTTCTCTTACTCTTTCCCTTTCTTCCTTTTCCTCCTCTCTTTTACTCTAGCTACAAGCTCATGTGCCCCTTCTCTCTCCCATCTTTCCCTACCCCTCTCTTCCTCTCTCCATCTCTTTCTTTAGCCCGTTATCCTCTGTCCTTTCTCCTTTCTTCATCTTCTTCCATTTGCCATCTTCCTTCCTTCCCTCTTTTCTCCACTCCCTGTATTTCCTGTTTCCTCTTCTCTTCTCCTTTTTCTTTTTAGTGGGATTCTCTCCACTTGCCCTCCCCAGGGATGCCTGGGCCTGAGGAATGATGAGTTCTGACCTTAGCCATGTGGCTGGATCTAGCCTGTGGTGTTAGTATTAAAAATGCAAATGTTGAAAAGTCAACAGGATGTAGCAAGCAGCAAAACCTCCCAACTTATCACTGCACAGCCGGGCTAGGAAATCATTACCACAGTAACAAGAACTGGACTTCTCATTTACATGGCCTATGTCTCATTCAAGCAAAAGCCTAATGAACACAGCCTGGCTCGCTCCCCGGCAGTGACTCAGCGGCCTCGGTAATGAGGCCGCCTGGCTCCTCTTAAGAATCTGTAAGAGTTTTAGCTCAATCGCCTCTGACTGCTCAGGTAAGTGAGAGGCCTGTATGCATTGCCATGAACTCCACTGCCAGCCTCTTTGAGTGCTCAGGCCAAGGCATTTGCTCCCTGCCTCTCCTCCTCAAGCCTTGGGTGTCTCAGCAGACCCTTGGGATCTGCTCTGTTTGTGTTCCAGATGGGGATGTGGGAAGCCAAGCTAGAATGCTGTAAATGGATTAATATGAGGGAGGGAAGGAGAGAAAGGGGGAGAGAGGGAATGGGAGACAGGAAGAGAGAGAGAGAGAGAGAGAGAGAGAGAGAGAGAGAGAGAGAGAGAGAGAGAGAAACAGGCAGAGAGAAAGAGAAAAACAGACACAGAGTAACAGAGAAGGGTGGGAGGTAGAATCAGGAACAGAGAGAAAATGGAAGGAAGAGAGCTGAGTAACAGGAAGTGGAGGAAGGTAGGAAAACATAGAAAGAACAAATGGCGAGAGACAGAGATAGACAAGCAGAGAGATAAAAGAAAGGAGCAGAAGGGGAGGGAGGTAGCAAGAGATAGAAGGAGCAAAGGGGAGAGAGACAGGCAGAGACAGAGATAAAAGAGAGTAAGAGAGAAAGGAGAGAGAAACAAAACAAATGAAGAGGAGCAGTTGGGTCAGGGCCATCAGGCTAGGACTGGGTGTTTTCCATCTCTGAACCGCCAGGTGAAGGGAAGGAAGACAAGGCCTGCTGCCCTGGCCCCTTTCTTCCTCCGCCTCCTCCCCGTCTCTCTGCTTGTGATTTCTCCAAATTGGGCTTTGTACACAGGGCCCTCCCTTCTTTGTGAGCTGGCTGGGCTCCTTCATTCCTCCCAGACAGCCTGGTTCCAGGAGAACTAGAGGCTGGCCTTTAGCGTCCGTGTGAGCTTCGCCAGCCGAACAGCCAGTGAGCGGGACAGCCAGCAGTTTGTGAAAGGGCTCCCATGTATAGCTTCCCTGCCCTGATCCTGGCCGTAGTTGAATCAATGCCATTGTTACCACTTAGGGAGACTTGCAGGTGGCAGGGCTGTCCTGGAGACCTGCCCAAAGAGAGTTTTTTCCTTCCTTCAGTTGTATTTCTGGGAAGTCAGGGTTGATTATTCCAGGCACCACTAAGGCAGAGGCTATGTATGGGTCCAATCCCACCTAGAGCTCAGAGTTAACCATGCACAGTCCGGGAGTTGGCAAAACCCCACCTTTCGTGCCAAAGGCAGGGTCATTTTCTTTGGCAACTATACTTCCCTCCCTTCCATCTGGAAGACCTGCTTCCAACCTCGAATGTTGGCAGCTGTCATATGTGTCCCTTTCCCACTTGTAAATTGGTGGTTGGCATCTCCCGGACTGACCCCCTGCTCCTCATTCCCTCCCAGCAAACAGCAGTTACCAAATACCATCCTTCCCCTTGACACCTTTGCCCCCCATCATCACACACTGTCATTAGGAAAGTAGTTGTACCTTGGCACATCACTCTGAAAAGGTCAGAGGGGCATGAAAGTTAAGAGGAGGAAGTTATTACTTTCGGAGGAGGTGGGAGTGTGAGCAAAGGTTTCATAGATGAGAAGTCATCTGAGCTGAGCCTGGAAGGAAAAGATACATTTCAGGAAGCAGGGGGTGGGAGGGATGTCAGGGGCTGGGGAGTCCTTTTAAGGTATGGGGTACTATGTGTGCAAACACACAGAGGTGGGAGAAGACGGCATGAGGGTTGGAGTCAGATTGTTAAACCTTTGGCTTAAAGTCGATCAGAGGGAGTTGAGTAGCTGTGCCATGATTCTCTGCCAACTGGGTTTCCACCAGACTGCCTTTAGGATGGGGAGATGGCACTGAGGGTTAGGAGGGGGATGCCTTAAATCCTGGGAATGTACTGTGTGGCTCTAAATCCCATGAGGTGGGCATGGGAGAGCGGGACTCACAGAAAGGGAATTTGCAACGACAGCTGTCTGTAAATGACTCTTCAGGCTTGGAGAGGTTTAATGCTCATGTGCCTCACACTTTGAGAGACCCTCTAATCACAGCTTGCAAAGTATCTTTGGTGCAAAGAACCTGGATGGGGGAGGGGAAGTCACCTGGAGAAAGTCACTTTAACATCTCTGCCTTGATTTGGGCTCTTCTCTAGCTTTTAAAATTCTAGCTAGAGGAGCCATTGAATTAAAATCAGCACTTTTACTAGATGTGAAAATGGACCCTAAAGCACAATGACTTCTATTCTCTGGAGGCCCTTCCTAGTCTCAGGGCTGTTACTTAATCCTTCTATTCCTTTAAGCTCCAATTTGAAGGAAGTGAAGGGATTGTTTAGTTAGGTACCCCCCAAATCATTAGAGTACATCATTTAGTGAACAGTTATTCCAGGTTCCATCTAATCTGTGGGTCTGCATTTTAACAATTTTCTTAGAAGCCCCCACTAATGTGTTTGCCTTTTATGGACAGCCAGAAGACACAGTTAGTTCAAATCAAAGGCATTTAATGAAATGGTATGATAATAAAAGCAGTAACAAAACATTTCTCCCATAAATCCAGGGCACACTCACCTACAAATACACACCATGTCAGTGAGAGGAGTGGACATGTCTAGAGAACACAAATGGAGAGGTATACAGTGGGGCCAGGGCACACATGTGAAGGGATACACATACAGGAAACATGTGGTTAGGGCACATGGGGGTAATTCATGCCTTGGACAGCGACATCTTCAAGTGATATGATCGTCCTGTTCTAGCCGATACTGATATTGTCACTACTGGACATTTTTCCATTGCATTCTCTGGACACTATGAGTCAAGATAGATAAATTACTGTTAAATGTCTTCATGATTCACATTATAGTCCACGAGAGTCAGGCAGAATGGTAAAATGAATGAAACCAGATTTAGAATCTGGAGGCAGACTTGGGTTCGAATGCAGCCTCAGACACAGAGTAGCAGTATGATAGCTCACTAGCTGGCTAAGTCACTTAGTCTCAGTTTCCTTATCTGTAAAACAGGGATGATAATAGTAATACCTACTTCACAGGGTTATTGTGAGGATCAGACGAGACAATGTACTTTGTAAATCTTAAAGCCCTATACAATGTTTCTACAAATAAAATTAATGTAAAATAAATTCATCTTAATATAAATAAAATTGCTGGGACTGAACCAGTGATTTTATTGATAAGAGAGAACTCCCCCCTCCCTCTGTAGGTCAGTCCTACCTTCTCTGAAATGTACAGTCTTAAGAACATTGCTTAGGTACCGAGAGGTAAAGTGATTTCTTCGGGACCAAATAGCCTGTATGTGTCAAAGGGGGGACTTGAACTAAGCCTTCCTGGCTCTGAAGCTACCATGCCATGTGACTTCTGTATGTCAATAATGATGGTCATAAAAGGTCAGCTGAAATGTTATGGACCTAGTTGTGTCCGACTCTTTGTTGTTTTTTTTTCTAATAAGTTAATTTATTTTTAGTTTTCATCATCCACTGTGTCCGACTCTTTGTGACCTCATTTGGGTTTTGTTGTTTGTTTGTTTGTTTGTTTTTTTGGCAAAGATACTGGAGTGGTTTGCTATTTCCTTCTCCTGGTTCTAGCATTTATCAATTCCTTCCAAGAGTATTTATTAAGCACCTACTATTTGCTAGACACTGGGGATACACAGACAAAAGTGAGATGGCCCCTGCTCTCAAGGAGTTAATTCCATCCACAAAGGAACTAAGAAAATTCCCTAGGAAGCTGGCTATGAGAACTGTGAGATCATATGCAATAAACTTTTTGGAATGTCCAACACAACAGACATTTATGAAGTACATACAATGTGGTACAGTGGAAAGATTGTTGGATTTGTGGCCAGAGGACCTGGATGCACATTCCAGCGCCATCGTTTACTTCTGCAGTCTTGGCAAGTCACGCTACTCCTGTGAGACTCAGTTTCCTCACCTGTTAGAACAAGGGGGTTGGACCAGGTGACTTCTGGCTCCTATATCTATGATTGGTCTGCCAAGTTTTGCTCAGGAGATGAGTTGTGTGTGTGTGTTTTGGGGGATGGGGGATGATGATAAGATGCTTCCCTTACCCTTGAGAAGCTTATTAGCCACTGAGGGTCTGCATCACTTTTCCCAAAGGCAAGAGCCCAGAAATTAACCTGGCAGCTGCTTCCTTTGGAAAGGGAGGTTTCAAAATGAAAACTATTTATAGACATCTGATTTTAGCCCTTTCATTCCTTAGCTTTTTTTTTTTATTAACTTTGTAGTCCTAGACAACATACTGCAAGCAATCCCCTCCTGCTTCCCCTTGCTCTGCCCGGCCCTAGTCCCTTCTCCTTTCTTTCTACCCCTCCTGCCCTCCCCCGTCTGCGCATACAGGCACGGCCTGTTCACCTCCTGGCCTTTCCTAGGCCTGTGCGTTTTCTCCTCGGTGCCCGAGACATGCAGCTGCCTCATCAGGCTTGTGTTTCCCATAAGGTCATGTTTTAGTAAAACCGACCGAGCATTCCCCTCCTCGGGGCCTCTTTGAAGCTCACCCTTTCTAGATGCTTAGATTCCAGGGCTCCACAAGCAACAGAGAAGGTGCCTTTGTGGCTCAGTCAGGGGCAGATCTCTTTGTCCACTGACATCCCAGGATGCTGCTGCTGCTAGAGCTGTCATATACCTGAGAGTGACTGACTAGCATAAGCCCAGAGGTCCTTAACCACAGACACGCCGAATGTTGTTTTTGTTTTCTGGCCAGCCCATGGCTAGACACAGTTTGCAGCTCTTTTCTTGTTCTTGGAGACTGTCTGACTCCTTTATCCCAGTTACTACTCCTTTCCTGACTCTCTGGTCCTTCTGTTTGGTTCCCATTCACAGAGATACATGGGGCTGCTGGGCCTGGGCCTGGGCCTCTGGTCTGGCCTTTGCCCTAGAATGGGGCCAAGTACACAAGGAGGCTAGTTAGTACTTAGGGTTGGGAATGCTAGGTTTAGGGTAGGACTCTAGGGTTTTCTGTTTGATTAACCTGCTTTCTCTCTGCCTTATAACTTATGAGTTTGGCTTACAATGTGACCTATCCCAGGATCTGGCATCTAAAAATTAAAGTGCCTGTGGAAAGGATGGTTAAAATATTAATTTGTATGATATTACATATTTGTATGTAGGCATGTTTCTATTATCTATCTATCTATCTATCTATCTATCTATCTACATCTGTCTGTCTGTCCGTCCATCCATCCATCCATCTATCTGTCTATCTATCTATCTATCTATCTATCTATCTATCTATCTATCTATGTCTGTCCATCCATCCATCCATCTGTCCATCTATTCGTCTATCTATGTGTATCCATCCATCCGTCCATCCATCCATCCATCCCTCTATCTATCTATGTCTGTCTGTCTGTCCGTCCATCTATCCATCCATCTATCTATCTATCTGTCTATCTATCTATCTATCTATCCATTCATCTATTTTTATATCGAATCTGTGATTTTAACTAGGTAGAGAGCTCCCACGTAAGAGCTTCCTCTTCCAATGGAATTTACTATCTTGTTGCTATTTAGAGACATAGGATTGTTGATTTAGGGCTAGAAGGACCTCACAGGCCATCTAGTCCAACACCTTCATTTTGCAGATGAGGAACTGAGGTCTAGGGCTGTTCAGTGACTCACCCAAGGTCATGCAGGTAAATGCCAGAGGTTAATTTTGTTGATATGGTGGGGTGGATGGAATCCTAGGTTCATGTATGTAGTGCCTTGCAATACTAAAGGATGGCTTTTGCCAACCTCTTGTCAGAAACACGGTCTCTGTGTACAATCCAGAATTTTTTATTTATATTGTTGATAGGAGAAATATAATTAGGTTAAGGATGACTGAGTTTGTTTGTCAAGTATCTCCAGATACAGATCTAAACACGAATGAGGTGACTTTGCTTGGGACCCCAACCTTTCAGTTTCCTTCTTTCCTTTGGCATGTTGTTCTGTTGAATTGTTTTATTCTTGTCTGACCCTTCATGACCCCATTTGGGGTTTTCTTGGCAGGGTGGTTTGCCATTTCCTTCTCCATACAGATGAGGAAACTGAGGCAAACAGAGTTAAGTGACTTGCCTAGGGTCATACAGATTAAAAAGTGCCTGAGGCTAGATTTGAACTCAATGACAATGAGTCTTGCTGGTTTCAAGCCCATTGCTTCATCTACTGTACCACTTCTGGCTTAGGATGTTGGCATACTTAGCTTTCACCTTGTATCTTGGCTTAACTTTCTGCTGCTGCTCAAAGGCAGTAAGTAAAGAACCCTTTTCCTCAAGTGAGTCATCCATTTGCTCATAGGCAGAGCTTATCTAGACTATCTGAGAAAAGTACACTGAAAGGTAGTGAGTATCAGGGCAGTCCCCTTGGTCTGAACTTGTTAGAAGTTCAGAGAAGAGGCACCCCTTCACGCATCACCCTATCTCCTCTCCTCCTCCTCTCTCTTTTTTAAAAATGAAAACTTTTTCAATTAACAAGCATATATTTTCTCCCCCCTCCACTGAAGAAAATTTGACAAGCAACATTATTGTAACAAAAATATATGCATATATTTAGTCAAGCAAAACCAATTCCAGCATTGTCCGTGTCCAAAAATGTATCTCATTCTGTCTCTTGAGTCTTTGCCTCTCTTTCAGGAGGTGGGTGGCTGGTCATTGCCTTGATCAGAGTTCTTACCATTACCAGTCACTTTGACTTTTGTCTTGCCACTGAACTTTGATGACTCTGGAAGAGAGAGTGAGGCTGACGGCTTTGCAAAACTCTGCCTCACTTAAATCCAATTCACCCTCATGATGTCGTTGGTCCTCTATGATACAGAAAGACCAATAACAACACTACATATTTCAAAGTTATTCACTTTTACAATGTTGTTATGATATAAACTGTTCTCCTAGTTCTGCCTACTTTGCTGTGCATCGGTCCATACTACTCTTCCCAGGTTTCTCAGAAAACTTTTTCTCTATTTCTTACAGTACAATAGTATTCCATTATATTCATATACCGTAATTTGTTAAGCCATTTCTCAATTGATAGGCACTTCTCCCTCTCAGTTCTCCGTCTCTGCTTTGTCTCTTCCTCTTTTCTCCCCATCTGTCCTTGTTTTTTGTCTGTTAATGGCTCCTTCTCCCCTACCCAGAGGTGATTCTCCCCCTAGAAATCCATTGAGATTCTGGAAATGGTCTCTTTTGGAAAAAGAGATGAGACTTGCCCTCTTACATAGTACCTTTTCCTACTATCCTACTATCATCCTGAGAGGAGAATGACCCAGACAGTCTGGCAGCTTTTATGGAGAGAGAACAGTGCCCCAGGGAGCATTGGGGTGGATCCAGCAGGTCTAAGAATTGAGGAGATGGATGCAATTTGCCAGACTACAGGCACTATACAACAAATGTCAAAGTACCATCAAGACCATCAGCATACTACAAAACAAAGATGGCCACCACCCATTTATTTATATTACCCAGCAAAACAAAACGGACAAGATAATTCTTAGGAAAATTCTGTTTCCTCATGGTGGTACATAATCCAATCTGACTTCTCTGCCAGGGTAGGTTTCTGTAAACTTTGCACCAGAGACTCAGTTTTTTTCTTTTGTTTTTAATAGATATTTATTGATATCTTTTGTTTTTCATTACCTAGACTTCTCCCCTAACCCTGAAATCCATACCTTTTAACAGTGATTGTTTCTAAAGAAGAAAAATTGAAAAAAATAAGTAAAACCAGTGAATGCATTGAAAAATATCTGACACTCTAGGTGATGTTTCACAACCAGAGACACCTCTCTCCCCACCTCACCCCAAGTTAAGCAAGCTGCCCAAGAATGCACTGGTAGACTCATTATTTGAACCCAGGTTCTCTGACTCCAAATCTAATACTTTCCTTCTGCACCTAACAGCCTCACATCAATGAAACAGCTCCTGATTCTCCCTCCAATAGCTTACAATCTATCGGGGAAAAACTGTGCATGCATATAAATGTATAAAAAATAAATGCAAGGTAATTTTTTAGGGGGAGGCACTGGTAGTTGGGGAGATAAGTAGAGCTAGGCCTCATCTAGCAGGTGGCATTTGAGCTGAACTTTGAAGGAAACCTGGGAGAAGAGGATTAAGCCATGTTAAAAAATAATTTAAATGGGTCTTTCAGTTACTCAACTGGAATACTTCTCTACCCCTTCCAAATACCAGGAAGTTTCTCTCCCTTTTGGGCAGAGGGAGAGGAAAAGGAGCTGACCCATGTTCAGGAGCTACTAGCCCAATAAAGATGACATTAATGCTGTCATCTGCATGGGATGAATGTGAGAACGAAAGGGACTTTAGCTGTGGCTGGGCAGCAGGCTCCCTCCTTGAGCTGGCATGGCTTAGGATAAAACCATGAAGGAGGATGTTTGCATTCTACAGGCGTGATGCTCTCCAGATAGACTCAGGCCCTTTCCCAGCTCTTCCCAGCCTGGCCAGGCTGCTCTCTTGGTGGGTGGGTATTCTGGACCTCCCCAACCCTTCTTCAAAAGTCCCCGGCCCTGTTTCCTCAGGGCCTTTGGTAGGAATTTAGATAATCGGGCAAGTATAGCCATGGGTACTGCCTAAAGGTCTGACTTGTTACCTCTCCTAGATAACATTTGCATTTCAACCAGAACCTCAGCAACTTAACTGGACGATGGAAGGTGGGTATTTAAGGTGGCCAGCAGGGCATGGAGGTGGGGAATCTCTTTGGGAAGGATCTGGAGCTCCCCAAAATATACCACAGACACTGGCTCCCTCCCTAAATGGGAATAAATTCTGCCCAAGGGATTGTACTACTTCTCAGTAGATAATAAGCTTGGAAGGCTGCCAGAGACAGAGGGAGGGAGGGAGGGAACTCGGCCATCAAGATCCTGGTCATTCTCAATGTCAAGGCTGTGATTAGGCCCTTATTCCTGATCCAGGGGCTCTGGTCCCAGGCTCCTTCCTGACTCCTCTGGCTCTGCTCAACAGGAGCATCATTGGCCTTTTGGCTGCTCCTCACACACAAGATTTCATTTCCCCTCCTCCCCTTGGCATTGGTCATTTCTGTGTCTGGAATACAGACCCCCACCCAATCCTCCCAGAATCCCTTGTTTCCTTCACAGCTCTTCTCAGGTGCCACCTTCTGCCCCAGTCCTCTTCTTGTCCCCAGAGCTGCTGCCCCCTTTCCTCTTTATATTTATTTGGTATATTTTTGTTATATACTTAAGCCCGACCCCCCACTGAAAGCTCCATGAGGTCAGGGGCTTGTTTCCTTTTCGTCCAGTGCCCAGGAAATAGAAGACATTTAACGAATGCTCGTTGATTGATTAATTGTCCTGAGCCTGGGTTCCCTATCTTGCCATGCTTTCAGAGTTCTCTCTCTCGGTCACTTTGTACAATCTTGAGAAACCTTCACCTTGGGCACCTCTTCTCTCCCACGCCCACTCCAGCCAGTGGCAATGTCTCCGTTTGTGGCCTTCACAGGATCTGACCATTCTTCAAGGTTGTACAAATTATGAAGCGTTTTTCTTAAAGCTTTGTATCACAATTACTCTTATGTCATGAGTTCAGTAGTGCCCCTCTCCACTCCCTGCCTGCACCGCCACATGAGGGGAGCACCTGATTAGCCAGAACAAAAGCTGAGACGTCTTTGGGTCTCTTTATTGCTAGATGAAGATTGCTTTTCAAGGGTGGGAACTTAGTCCTTTTTATAACCCCTCTCCCCCCAATACGCGGTACAGAGCCTTATACATAGTTATCTTCCAATAAATGTCCACTGGACTATATTTGTTCCCTCTTCTGCCCAGGTGATGATGTTCTAACCCAGCGCTGGTTTGTATAGAATAGTTCACAAATGGAAATCTCAGACATTCCATTGTTAGGCATATACCGCCAGGTACAAAACAGAAAGGCCCCATATAACGGAAATGTTTAAAGCAGCATTGTGTGCGTGTGTGCAAAGAGCTGGAAACAAAATAGAGGCCCATTGGTTCTAGAATGGCTAAACCATTGTGGTACATAAGTGCTTTAAGCAACCATAAATATGATGGGCTTAGATGACCCTTTTCAGGCTTAATTTTATCATTTTACTAATCCGTAAAATGGGGTAGTAACAACTGCCCGGCCTCTGTCATGGGAGAAAATGGAATAATGCAAGTACTATATAATGTGCTATGTAAGTGTGGGGTATGATGATTGACGGAATGAACAAAATAGAACTTTTCTGGGAAATAGGATCAACCAAGAAAGGTTAGAGTTGAGTTGGTTTAGCTTGCAATGGAGAGGGCTCGGGGCTTCCTCAACTATTCCCAAATGTGTAAGCACATTAATATACCTTGCTATTTTATTAACTTATATATAATTGATATATATATATGATATATAATTATATATGAGATATAGTTTATATCATATATAATTAATACTCCTTCCTAATAGTGCTATTTTCTCCTCCCGCCCCTCCTCCCACTCTTTTGCATATCTTCCTCCTTTTGAATAAAGCCTACCCAGCATTCTGCTTGTCTGCATTTCCAGGATCCATTTCTGAGCCCTCTCCTGCGCTCCCATCCCACCAAGGGCCTCTCTCAGGGTGTGTCTGTCTTGCCTTCCCAGCTGTAGGGAGACCTGTGTAAATCATAGAGACCTGAGAGGCCCCAGCCTCTGATTTCACAAAGACTCTGATCTCTCACTCCTCGGTGAAGTCCTAATTGATTAACCGTGGCCAGGCTCCCTCCTCTCCCCCAGAGCTGCTGTCATGCCCATCCATCACAGCGCCTAGATCAGTGAGGCGATCCACCTGCGTTTAGGGTCACGCCCTGGGCAACGACCCTTGCTTGGAGACCCATTGTTGAATCCCAGTGGAATCCCTCTTTCCCTGTGATTACCTTGGCCGGCTCTCAGACTGACACACATGATCCCCATTTTTCGACAAGATTTCCCTGCCCGACCCCCATTCTCTCTAGAGTCCTCATGTGTCATTACCTTCCATTTCCTATATTATACTTTTCAGTTCACATGCCAGACCAAACTCCTCCCTAACGGATGCTCATTTTAAAAATTATTATTTATTTTAAACTTTCTTTCTTTTTAAATTGAGTCTCCCTAATGAATTACAAGATTGTCAAAGATAGGACTCTGTATTTTAAAAATCTTTGTACCCTTCTTATTATGCCTTATGCATAGCAGGCACTTTGCACCAATACTTGGTGGTTTGACTCACTGGTTTCCGTTGTTGTCCAGTCATTTTGCAGTCATGTCCGATTCTTCGTGACCCCATTTGGGTTTTTTCTTTTTTTTTTTTTGCAAAGATACTAGAGTGGTTTGCCATTTCTTTCTCCATCTCATTTTACAAATGAGGAAACTGAGGCAAAAAGGGTTAAATGACTTGCTTGGGGTCACGCAGCTGGTTAGTATCTGAGGCTGGATTCAAATTCAAGTCCTCCTGACTCCAGGGTCAGTACTCTCTCTACTATACCACCTAGCTGCCCCAATCCATATAGTTTTGAAAAATATCTTGTGCATAACTGTACTCAAGCTGAATGTGCCTGATGCTTTCAGGTCCAATAAAGGGCTTATATGCTAAATAGACTATACCTCTGACCTGTAGGAAACAGTTCAACAGAGGACCCTCAAATGTTTGAAGATCTCCATGAGAACTGCTAGATGCTATGAGATTACCCCACTGTGCATATGACATACAAAGACCTCACTTACCGCTACCTACAAGATAACATCCAAATGCCTCAGTCTGGCATTCAAGGTCCTCTACAAAATGGCCCTACCTTACATTTTTATTTTCATCTTCTGTTTCTCCCCCTCAGGAAACCTCTGCTGAAGCTAGACTGTACCCCATGCTCCTTCTTTCTTCTGGGTCTTGCCGGCTCTAGAACTTCATAATTCCTTGGCTAATGATGTCTATATATGGCCTGGAGACTGGGGGATGATAACACCTTACATTTACATATGGCGCTGGAGAGTTTTCACAGTTTTTGTATCTGCGGTCTCATTTGATTCTCACAGCCATCCCCCCTTCCAGATGGAGAAGCCATTACTACTCCCCCCTCCCCCCTACCTCAGCCCCATCCATTTTCTATAGAGGAGGAAGCTAAGTACAAAGCGGGTTTACAGAATTACCTAATGTCAAAAAACTAGCGAGCGGTGGCATTGAGATTTTTTAATTTGGGTTTTTTGACTCCAGTTTCAGTGATTTCCACAGGCTAGCTTCATTTCCCATGGAACCTTGTGAGTCCATGAATATCTAACTGTGTCTGGCTGGTTCAGGGGAATTGAATTATACGCTCAGCATATCCAAAGTTCCACCATCAAAATGGCCAGGGGTGATGGCAGGAATGGGCAGTAGGAGGGGGAAACAGAACCCTGTATTGGTAGAGTCTGAAGATCACCATACCCCAGCCCTTGCCTGCATTACCTCTAGCCAGATGATATCAGGGTAAATCATGTGTATTCTCAGAACTCCTCTTCCCTTAAAGTTTTGAAGTGGGTATGATTAAGGAGAAGAATCCGTAAGACTTCATTTCCCATAACACTTGGGATTTAGAGAACAATGCTTATTGGGAGCAATTTCCTGGACTACATTTCCTAGAAGGCCATATTTCTGGGGACAGAATAGAAGTCTTAGCAGGTGCATTCTGATTAGTGGGGGGGGTGTCTCCTCATAAGTGTGAGGTTTAAAAAGTGAGGCAGCTAAAGACGGCAGAAAGCTGGAGGGAGAGGTGAATTACAGGCTGCAGCTGGAGCAGGGAGACAGAAGGGGAACATATGGACCACAATAATCAAGATATTGCCGAACCCTGGAAGAATCCTCCCCCGGGGCTTCAGCAGATTGCTAGATTGTCCCAAAGGGCTTCGAGCATTTATCAGTCTGATCTGGGAGGTTTGCCTGGATCACTACATACAAGGCGGAAGTTAAGAAACTAAGCTTTTACCGCTGGGCCTTGAGTTTTTAAGAAAATGTATATCTCCTCTAATAAGCTGAAAGCATTACATGGGGAATTAGATTATAATTCCCTGTTTGCATAAGGAAAAAAAGAAAATTAATCTATAACTTGATTCTCTCTTGTTATTTACACTATGCCTCTGTCTTAATTAAATGTTTTTACTATAGGATTTATGGCTTTCATGGTCTGTTTGATAGAAAATTTGGCCATGATTGCAACAACCCATGTTGAATCTAGCAAGTAAGCAAGAGTTGCCAGAGTCAGATTTCTTGGGGATTTTGGAGGCCCAGGGGTAGAGTGCCAGGAAAGTTTACAGAATGGACTTCCTCAGCAAGAAGCAGCACAGAGGAAGAGAGAAAGAGAAAAAAATCCAACTTACTCCTTTGCTCTTACATTTCAGGATATTGATGGGCCAGACTCCGGGACTCCACTGTAGCTTGCGTTTAAATAACAGAGCTATTTCCCATCTCTTGTAGGCCTGAGTGTTAGGTGAAGCAGAGTAAATGAAGAACTCCGGCCTCCAAATCACTTCTCTGAAATGCCTCCCCTATTCCCTGGTTTCGAGGTAAATTCCCTCTTCTAGGCCTCCTAGAAACATAACTGGGCTTCTGGGAGGACAAAGGGAGTAGGGTGTGGGGGTGGAAAAGGGAAGGATGTGAAGGCAGGGAGGCAATAGGATCTTAGAGTTCGTGTACCCAGAGGGTAGCAACCTTTTTTGTTCATGGTCCCCTATGGTATTCTGGTGAAACCTAAGGAAGCTTTCTGAGAATCATGCTCTTAAATGCATAAAAGAAAATGCATAGAATTACAAAGGAAACCACTTAGGTTGAAATGCATTTATTAAATGTGTGTGTGTGTGTGTGTATACATATCTATATTTTTAAAATAAAGTTCACAGACCCCTGAAGTCTATCTCTAATCTAAAACAACTGCCTCACTTTATAGACAAGGAAACCCTGAGCCAGAGAGGTTGTTACTTGCCCAAGGTCACACAGGCATTAAGGAGCAGAGCTGTGATTCAGAGCCTTTGATTTCAAATTCAGCCCTCTTTCCACTACACCGCAATGCTGTACCCTGGCTTCATTCATTGAATGAAGGGGCAAAGGAAAACATCAATCATAGTCTCAGAGGGATGGGAAAGTCTCCATTCTGACTGGTGGCAGCAACAGAAATTCATTCCCCCTATCCACACTGGGTCCCTCTGGGGCCACCTGATCTGCTCTGGGCTTCTCATGGCAGGAAATGCCAATAACCACATGGGATCCCTGGCTACCCCGCCTACAACTCTGCTTCTACCAGGCAGTGACTGTTTTTCCTGGATTTTTTTATGCCCCATAGGCTAGACCAAGGTGCCATCCTGGCCTAGATAGTTGCTCATGCCAGGCAATTTTGATAGAGGAGTCAAACGTGGCCTGCCCACCTGTACTACAGCGAGGGCAGGAGCTGGGACAGAGTTTCCTCCTGACCCCAGCTGGTGAGCAGCTTATGCCTTGAAGCATGAGGCTTAATAACCCTAGTAATTTTATCCCAGTCAGAATGTAACTACAGATGCGGTTTATTGGCCCAAACAGCTAATCCTTTCTGCATTCGGTTCAGTTATGAAATATGATGCCTGGGGGCTGTCAAAGGCAATATTTCCCTATAAGCATTGGGCTGGCCCCTTGGCGTTCTCTCCCTCTTCCCTCCTGGCGAAGGGAGGAAGCTTCTTGCCCACACTGAATTGTTTCCTGCCTGCTGGGTGTTCTGACCCCTCAGTGAATTAGATTGGGGGTGGGAGGGAGAGAAGAAAGAGGGATGGAGGATTGGGATGTCTGTTTGAAAAACCTAGCAGCAGTGCACAAAAGCGATGTGTTTGAGAAGCAGATAAGGAGATTTTTGTTGTTGTTCGCTAAGCATAGTTCATTTGGGCAGGCATGAACAGAGACTGGGAGAAGAAAGTATTTTTTGCTTAAAGGATAGGGATAGGGGGTAGAAACTGGACCCACCGGTATCCACATTGATGAGATCTAGATAGATATAGAAATACAGGATGGGGACTAGGGACAAGGACTTTTGACCTGTGATTTCTTTGGTATGGGGAACTAATGGGCAAGAAATCTCCTCTACCAATGCAGGTTGGCACCTTCTCTGTAAGAACTGCCATAGGGCAGAGGAGTCAAAGACAGTTTCTAAAATTTAACTGGGAAATATTTGACAAAATAAATAAAAATACAATAAATCATGGATAATGTTATACTTAAAAACTAAACCAACAGGTAGATGGCCCACAAGGATCCTTAGGTGTGGATTTTTGCTGTTCAGTCATGCCCAATTCTTTGTGACCCCGTGGACCACTGCACGCCAATACTGTCCATGAGGTTTTCTTGGAAAGGATACTGGAGTGGTTTGCCCTCTCCTTTAGGCAAACAAGATAAGTGACTTACCCAGGGTCACATAGCTAGTAAGTGTCTGAGGCCGCATTTGAACTCAGGTCATCCTGATTCTAGGCCCAGCACTCTATCCACTGAGCCACCAATCTGCTGTTAGCTATCTGTGGATTAGGGATCTCATTCTGTTTGAGTTTGATGCCACTGACTTAGAGGACTGAGAGGCATTGACTTTGTCAGGGTCACTAAGACAGTGTTTGTCAGAGACAGCCCTTGAACTCAGGTCTTTCTAGCTCCTAGATGAATTTTCTACTGCCTCTTTTCTTGCTGAGAATCTGAGGGACTTGCTAGTCCTTGGAAGAGGAAAAGAGAAGGTGCTTGGGGAAGGTGAACAAGAGCAGGTGGGAGGTGGGTGTAACAAGTCAAGGTGATTTTCCCTGGAGATCCTAAGCTAGGCAACTTGAGTTAATCAAAGGGCTGCTGCTGATGGGTGAAGATGAGATGCTTTCTGAGGCCAGGAGGTGATCTGCTTGGATTTCCTCCCAGGGCTGTAGCTCAGGGTTTGTAACAGGAATGTGTGCAACAGGAATGTGTGAGTCTGGGTGCTGTTGAGGCTCCCCTCATGGGAGAGAACGTCAGTCAGGGTTCAAAGTGTGCTCTTGTCCTTCTCGGCACAGAGGACACCAGCTACGGGCCTGTAGGGCTGCACGATGTGGTCAAGGCAGGACCTGCCAATTCCCAGGAACATGTTGTCCAGTGGCAGCGGGCCTCCATTAATTCCTTCCTTGGGGGAAAGAACTCCAAAGACCCAGGTTTCCTCATGGGCCCCTGGGGTTCCTTGGCCAAAGTAAGGGAGAGCCTTTTGATTCAGGATGGTCACGTAGGGAACTGTTCAGGGAAGAAAATTCCAGAACAAAGAGCAAGAGAAGAAAGCAGGAGGCTTTTCTGGGGACTTTTTGCATCTTTGGCAGCAAGGAATTCTCCTATCGATTTGGTTTCCCTAGGTTCACCACTTCAGTGACCCTTCCCCTGCTACCCGAAGGTGATGGGCACACCTGCTCGTGGCAGTCATCCTGGCCTGGCTCAGGTCCTGTTATGATTGGCCCAGGACCCATTGCTAGCTAAGCAGAAGGCATGACTCATGTGAGGTCAAAGGCACCGGGCCTTTGCCAGTTCCCCCTTGATGTATGACTTCAATATGTCCCATGGTCTCCTCCCACCCCCTGCGTTCTCCATGGTGAAATGCCATGCATTGTGCAGCCATCACTGCAGTGCCAGGCCTCCGCCCCGAGTGGGTGAGC
The DNA here is from genome assembly GCF_011100635.1 of Trichosurus vulpecula. Taxonomy (NCBI): domain Eukaryota; kingdom Metazoa; phylum Chordata; class Mammalia; order Diprotodontia; family Phalangeridae; genus Trichosurus; species Trichosurus vulpecula. The sequence continues at coordinate 70,914,397 of NC_050577.1, read as the reverse complement.
TCATTTTCAGATCATTAACAAGGACCTTCCCCACCCCCAATCTCCCATTCCTTCTTCCTTCCTCCCCTTTCTTTTCTTTTCAATTCCCTGCTCAAGGGGCAAGGGAGGTTAAACAGAGCTCTGGGCATTCCAGAAATTAAAACAAGCAAATAAAGAAAAAAGAAGCGAATCTACCCCAGGGTTCTTGGAAGAAGTTTAGAGGAGAAGTAGACAGAAAGCACTCTCGTTGATGTGGGAACCCTAGGCTGTCCTGTCTTCCTCTCCATCCAACTGGGCACCACGTTTTATCAAGTTTGCCAACAAGCTGGAGAGCTTCCAGAGGACCAGGATGGTGGAGACAGGGGGGCTAGAGATCCTACCAGATGAGATTTCTTAAAGGAGCTGTCGATGTTAAGGCTAGAGAAAAGAAGACTCGGGGTGGGAGTAGGGGGGACACAAGAGCTTCAAGTTATTTCAAGGGTTCCCCATGGAACAAAGGCCCTTCTTTTTTAACACCAAAATTCTACTGCCATTGTGTGGCTTAAAGTTATGGAAGAATAGTCTTCCCTAGACTATTGCCTTCATCTCCTAACTGATCTCCATGCCCGAGATCTCTCCCCACTCTGATCCACCCTCTGCGGGCTGCCAAAGTGATTTTCTTAATGTTTAGGTCTTCTTGTGTCACTCCTGCTCTCTATAACCCCAGGGGCTCCCCATTACTTCAATTGGCATTTAAAGATCTTGCCAATGTAGCCCCCTTCTACCTTTTTAGCCTCATTCCATGTTGTTCTCTTTCATTTACACTATGGTCCAACTGAATTAACCTTCTTTCTTTCCTTCCTTATAAAATTCTATGTCCAGTCTCCATGCATTTGTATTGGCTGCCCACCATGCTGGGAATTCACTACCTCCCAACTGCTGCCTCTTAGAATCTCAAGTTTCCTGCAAGGTTAAAGTCAAATGCCACTTTTGGGGCACCTAGGTGGAACAGTGGTTAGAGCGCCAGGCCTGAAGTCAGGAAGACTCATTTTCCCGAGTTCAAATCTGGCCTCAGACATGTGCTAAATGTGCGACCCCGGATAAGTCACTTAACCTTGTTTGCCTCAGTTTCCTCATCTGTCAAATGAGTTGGAGAAGGAAATGACAAACCACTCCAGTATCTTTGCCAAGAAAACTCTCAAATGGGGTCCCAGAGTCAGACATGACTGAAAAACAACTGAACATGAATCTGGAGCCTTTCCTAATCTGCCCAGGTGGGGGTGCTTTCCCTCCCTTTGCCCTCCCAATTACCTTCCTTCCTTCCTTCCTTCCTTCCTTCCGTCCGTCCTTCCTTACTTCCTTCCTTCTTTCTCTCCCTCTTTCTCTCTCTCCCTCTCCCTCCCTCTCTCTCTCTCTCTCTCTCTCTCTCTCTCTCTCTCTGTCTTTCTCTCTTTCTTTTTTTTGTATATACCTATGAACATGTCTCTTTCAGCTCTATTGAAAACTCCTCAAGAACAGAGTCTGATGGTTTTAGGTTTAGGCACCTAGCAGAGGGCCTGATACATGGTAGTTACCTCATAAGCTCTTGTTGAATGGTTATCATTTAGTAGACAATGGAGAGGAATGTGGAAGGTGTGACCAAGTTGCATCATTATAACCAATAGGGAATTACAGAGAAGGACCTGAGTTAAGGATGGGCTCAAAGAATATAAGGCAGGAAAAAAAAATAGGATGGTGGGATGGTGATGTGGCAAGAAAGAGGGAGAACCATTGATACCCTCGTGATGTCAGAAGAAATGGAGGAGAGCCCCCAACACTGGGCAGATCCCTTCTGCTGAGCTTATGAAGAAAGTGGGTAAGAATAACATAGGATAGGCAGGCACAGATGGGTTGTGACTTATATAACTAGGGTGAATGGCCTCATAGGGGATGCCCCAGCACCCCAGGAGCCTTTGATAGACAAACCTGGAGGTCCATTCTAACTCCATGATTCTGGGTCAGTCTCTTAAATTGGACAAAGCCCTTAGGTTAAAAAAAAAGACTTTAAATGCTCTGTCTCTACATCCTTTCCCCCCTCCCCTTCATCTCCCTCTCTTCCAGAAGTTAGAGAGGAATATTAGAACCCAGTGTAAAGGTCAGCTGCAAGGACCTTTCTCTTCTGTCACAGTCTGGGATTTTAGAGACCAGAGACAGCCCTTACAGGTTCAGCAAGGGACAGGGGAGGTGGGGTAGGTCGGTGAGACTGATGGGCATGTCACTAAGACATCAGAATTGAGGTACTTACTTGGCCATAGAAATAAGTTTTCCTTAATCATTAACATTTATTGAGCACCTACTATGTGCCAGGCACTGTGTTAAGTGCTGGGGATATAAAAACAAGGCAAAAAAAAATCAATCCCTGCCCTCAAGGAGCTTACAGTCTAATTGGGGAGACAACATGCAAACAAATCTATACAAAACAAGCTATATCCAGGATAACTAGGAAATAGTGAACAGAGAAGGCACTAGAATTAAGAGGAGTTGGGGAAGCCTTCCTGCAGAAGGCGGGATTTAGTTAGGACTTAAGGGAAGCCAAGGAAGGCAGAAGACAGAATGGGGGATGGACAGAGAAAATGCTGGGAGCTGAGAGCTTGCTTTCCCATAGGAATCACTGAATTCCTAAATGCAGGCAAACTGGAAGCAGGCCTTCTGGGTTCCAGCAGAGGCAGAGAAGCAGGGGACACCAGTGTAGCCCTGGCTAATGATGCTGAGGTCTTTATCTGGGCTCCATTCCTGGTTGCCAGGGCTTTGAAGCCTTAGGACATTCACTTACTGTTGTTCCTTGGCTTTTCCTGCTGACTAACTTGGGCATCATTCAAAGTTCTCTCTTAAGCCTTATTTTTTTCTCTCTCTCTACGTCTTCTCTCCGAGATCCCGCCTGCTCTGTCATCTCTACTAGAGTGCAAAAAGCACTGGATTTGGAATCAGAGGGCCTGGGTTCAACCTTGTTCAGCCAGTTACTTGGGTAAGTGACCTTATATCTCAGTTTCCTTATTTGTAAAAGGAGAAGGTTGGACCAGATGATGCCTAAGATCTCTTCCATCTACCTTTAAATCTATGACTTCAGTTCAACAAGCATTTATTAAACACCCACTATAACCCAGGCATTGTACTTGGCCTTAGGGCATAAAGCCAAGAATGAAGTAATGCCTGACCTCTAGGAACTTATATTCTTCTCCATGTGGAGTGACTCCTAAATCTACACCTTCTCCTCCACAGCTTCTCTTTTAAGTTCTACCTATGTTTTCAATTGCTTGCTTAACATCTCTATGTGTCCCACAGGCTCCTCAAATTCAATAGGTCTAAAAGCAAGCTTAGTTTTTTCTTCCTCAAAGCACCTCCTCCCACCGATTGCCATGTTTTTGTTAGTTGGGTCACCCCTCTGTAGAAACGGGAGGCATGTGTGAGGCTAGTCAAATCACCACCTCCCCTCAGTCCCAAATGGACTCAGCCCAGTGCCTGGCACGTAGTAGGTGCTTAATAAATATTTATTGACTGACCAACTGATTGACACTGAGCTAAAGAGGCCAGAGAATATCACTGCTCTTTAGATAACTAGACCTGCTTCCAGAGCAGTACCCAGAGCTGTAATTCAGTGGGGCAACCCTTGTGGAGAAGGGCCATCCATTCCCACCAACTGCTCCAGCAAGGTAACCTGAGAGAGACAAGATCTGGAGGGTGCCACCACTTGGGCTGTTCTCCATGCCTGGAATTCGCTACCTCCTCCCTGCTGCCTCTGGACCACTCAGACTCCACTGGAGACAGTCCAGGACCTTCCCAGTCATCCTATGGGGCAGCAATCCATCTGGAGGGGGTGAGGCCTGAGCTGAGCCTTTGAAGGGGGTAATGATTCTGAAAGATTGTTGGGTTCTTCGGCATCTTCTCTTTGTGAGGGTAACTCGGAGTAGGGTTCATTGGCTCCCCCCACTCCTGGGTGAAGTCCACATCCGTATCCTTGAATGACATCGGATAGGATAGGATAGGACAGCGGGGTGGCTCAGTGGATAGAGCGCAGGGCCTGGAGTCACGAAGACTCATCTTCCTGAGTTCAAATCTGGACTCAGATGCTTAGTAGCTGTGTGATCCTGGGGATCATTTAACTCTGTTTGCCTCAGTTTCCTCATCTGCAAAATGAGTTGGAGGAGGACATGACAAACAACAATAATGACCACATTAAACTATAGTATGGACAGGATAGTACAGGATAGGATAATACATAAGAGAGTATATTATATTTTATATAGTGTTATAGATATAAAATATGGCATAGTATTAGATAGTCTATATATACATAGTACAGTATAATATACCATAGTATATTATAATATGGTATGGTAAGCTATGGTATATATGGTAGGGTTGGTTGGTTGTTCTTCATTCTCAGCGAGGACCAAGATGGCATCACCATGCTAGAGTCAAGTTTCAGTGTGTCCAGCTGTGGCTGATCAGACCAATATGAGCTCGGAATGCTCTGCCACAGGTCGGCACAAATAGTTCATGTGAACGTTGGGGGCGGATTCTCTAAACGTGGGCATCCTGCGTTTCCTTTGAGCTGTCTCGATTCTGCTTTGCTCATGTATGGTATAGCAGGATGGCACGGTATGGTGTGGCATGGTGAGGTAGGATATGGTATAATATAACATGGGAAGTTATGATAGGTTGTTCATTCTTCATTTTCGAGGAGGACCAAATACATTACAGGGTGACGTCTTGCCTTGTGAGTGAATTGGCTTTAAGTGAGGTAGAGTCACACAGAGTCATCAGCCTCGCTCTCTCCCAGAGTGATCTAAGTCTGGGGTAAGATAAAAGTCAAGACAACCAGCGACGGCCCAGGATGCAGTTGGAGCCTTTGACGTCTGACCAAGCTTTCAGCCACCTTCATAGTCATTGGAACAAATTGTTCTCATCTGCCCATGTCACCACAGGAAGTCTTCATGTGCTTGGGGTAGATATTCCCCTAACTCACCAGCAGGTTTGAGGCCTGTAGGTTACTGAACCCTTTTCAGGGCTGCTCATCTACCTTTGGTCTCCACCTTCCACCCAGCTCTTCACCTGTGGCTCCAAGAAGCTGTAGCATGCGCAGCTGCCATACCCCGGTAAAGCCGTCTTGGCAGATAGGCTAACCCAGGGGAAGGGTAAGGTATGGCATGGTATGGTATGGTACAGATTTAGAGCTGGAAGAAACCTTAGAAGCCACGTTCAACACTCTCATTTTACAGATTAGGAAACTGAGGCACAGAGTGGTGAAATGCCTTTACCAGGGCAGGTAACACAACTAAGAAGTGTCTGAGGTGGGACTTAAGCCCAGGTGTTCCTGACTCCAAGTCCAACACCCTGTCCACTACACCACAGTCCCTGAGATCTAGGCAGTCAGAATAGTTCAGTGGAAAGAGAACCGGATTTGGAGTCAGAGGCCCCACGTGACCCTGAGCAAGTCTAACTTTCTGGCTATTTCTTCATCTTTAAAATGAAGCTCTAAATTGATCTATGACCCTATGATCTGTTTGTCAGGAGTGCTGAGGTTATCCATCCTCTCCAGCCTTCTTCTCAAGCATTTAGGCCAAATCCTTACCTACGGTCTCCATTTTCTTGCTGTTTTCCAGATGCTTGGTTGTTGGTTTCCTCCTCGTGCTTTGTACTCATGTCTAGAGGCAGACGGCTATCAGCTGGTGACCCCAGAAGTCCCACCTTGTTTTATGGTGAGAGTAGACCCCATCCCAGAGAAGTTCCCTTTTGGGAAAACCACATGTACTCATAGCTGATTGCAAGAAAGACTGGGCCCTTTACCAGCCCCGGATGCTGTACAGACCCATCTGAGCTCTCCTCTTCCCCCCAGAGCCAGCCCTTTTGATTCCGCTGAGGGTCTTTTCACTACATAGATTCCAATCCCCTTGCTTCGCTCCTACCGCTGTCCTTTCCCAAAGTGCCTTAAGACTATTTTCGTAAGCTCTGCTCACGAATGAATTCCACAGGCTAGGCTTACTTGATAATTGGTAGCTGACAGATGGCACACTTGAAGGTGTCTAGTTGTATGATCCAGTTCACAGACGAAAAACCAAGATTAGGTCAAAGCTTTGACTGGTTTGGATATAAAGGACCTTGTTCATGTGATGTCTGCTTCCTTATCATAGAACTAGCCAAGGGCCTTCTTATCATGACTTTGGAGGGTGGGAATGGGCTGAGTTGTAATATGTACTTGTTGATGAAGCACAAGTTATTCCTTGAAAGAGAGGGGAACCATAGAAGTTCAAAGTCTGGTCTCTCTTCTCCACCCCCCTTCCCTTCCCACCAAGGACTTTCCCACAGATCAACCTGGGCATTCACAGGCCCAAGGTCATTAAGGAAAGGAGAAAGGAAGCAAGCATTTCATTGAGTTCCAGGCCCATAAAGCTTGTCGTTCTTGTTTTTAAACTGGCTCTCTGATTTTATTGACATAGAACATTCCCTCTACAAATACAGATGTGCAGCTGTTTTATGACTTATAGTCTCAACAATTTGCCTGCAGGCAGAGAGATGTTGAATGACTCACCCAGGGTCACACAGTCAGTATGTGTCAGAGGCAGGGTCTTCCTAACTTTGAGACTGGTTTTCTATCCAACCAGGCTGATTCCTAGCTGAGTCAGAGAATGTTTTATAATAATTCTATTTTTAAAAATGTATCGATGCCATTTGCTTTGATATCACAGTCATTTTCAGATAACATTCTTTCTTCTCATTATAGACTATTTAAAATTTTTTTTTAAAAGAAACTCAATCAATCCACAAGATGCCATTTTATGATCCCCCAGCTCATGTTTTCATGGCTAATGAAATCCTTCAAAGGACATTTAACAAATGGGAACAACATGTAATTAGCACATTAATTGTTAATAGGTAGTTATTTACAAACTATTAGCTTTGTTAAGTGGGGCCAGTGTTCCATAATCAATAGAGAGCTGGCTTTAGAGTCTGGAAGACCTGGGTTCAAGTCTTGCCTCAGGCAAATCCTGGCTGCGTGACCCCAGGGCAAGTGACTTAATCTCTCAGGGCTCTAAGTAATCCTCTAAACCTATACATTGCAGAGAATGTGCTGACCAGAAGAGGTGGAAGGATTTCTTCATGTGGGAATCCCCTATATTAATGGAGTCACAGGTCTGGTCCCTGTGCCTAAGTAGGTCCCACAGATCTCTCCCCCAATCTTACTCATATGATTACCCCTGTCCCAATCTTACTCATAGTATTATTTTGTTCTAAGAGACACCCTCCCCAACCCCAACTTATTTCTAAGCATAGATTTTCATAGGTAAATACCAACTTAACCACCAGAGGTTCTTAACCTGGGGGCTTTTTTTTTTCTAACTGGTTTTTCTTAGTCATTTTCAGTCGTAATTTCACGACCCCATTTGGGGTTTCCTTGACAAAGATACTGGAGTGATTTGCCATTTCCTTCTTTGGTTCATTTTATAGATGAGGAAACTGAGGCAAACAGGGTTAAGTTACTTGCCCAGGGTCACACAGCTAGTAAGTGTCTGCAGCCTAATTTGAACTCAGGAAGAGGAGTCTTTCTGACTCCAGGCCCTGTGCTCTATCTACTGTGCTACCTAGCTGCCCTGAGCCACATAGCTGTAACTATGTAATATAATTGGTTTCCTTGGTAATTTTATGTATTTTATTTTATTCGTTATTACCCTCCCCCAATCTTACTCATAATATTATTTTATTTGACAAAACATTCCCTGGCCACCCCCCTTCCTGTTTTTATGCATAGATTTTCATGGGTAAACGTTAGTTTAACCATAGTTCTTAACCTTTGGGCTACAAACTTTTTTTTAATTTTGAGAACTGTATTTCGATTAAATTGGCTCCCTTTGTAATCCTATGTATTTTATTTATTCATTCAAAATATAATTCTTTTTTCCAATTTTTAAAAACATTTTTTATTTAAAAGTTTTGAGTTCCAAATTCTATCCCTCCCTCCCTGTCTTCTCTCCCCCTCCCCTGAGATGGTAAGCAATCAGATATAGGTTATACATGTGCAATTATGTAAAACATTTCCATACCAGTCATTTTGTACAAGAAGACATGAATAAAGAAAAAAAAGAAAGTGAAAATAGCATGCTTCAGTTTGTATTCCATCAATATTAGTTCTTTCTCTGGAGGTGGATAGTATGCTTCATCATTAGTCCTTTGGGATTATCTTGAGTCTTAAAATGTAATTCTGAGAAAGGGTCCATGGACTTCACCAGACACAAAAGGTGCTGAGAACCCCTGACCTAAACTTCCAACAATTCCAAACGAGTGGGGCTTTACTGCAAACACATAATTGCCTGATACACACACACACAATCTTCCTAGCTAAGCATCCCCCTACTGTGTCCGGTGTGGTACAGGAGGAGGAACAAGTGGCCTAGCTCCTGCCAGTACTGAAGCACAAACCTGGTCAAGTGATTCACTTCTCAATCCTTTATTTTCCTCATCTGTAAACTGAGACTAATCGCATTTGCACTAGTCAGTCAACCAACAACACTTTATTAAGCCCCTACTATGTGCCAGGCACTGTGCCAAGGGTTGGGTTGTTATAAGGACAATGATGGGTAGGATCACAAACATAGAGTTGGAAGTGACCTTAGAGGTCATCTGGTCCAATCCCCTCATTTTCCAGATAAAGAAACTGAGGCACAAAGGTCATGTGACTTGTCCAAGGCCAAATTGTTAGTAAGTGGCAGAAGCCGGGCAGATGCTCTGACTCCAAAGCCAGCATCCTTTCCACTACACTGCTCTGACTCTCGTGTAAATGTGAGCAATTAATGATCATGATGAAGGGGACATTTCTTTCTCAGAGAGCATTACTGTTCTTTTACCCTGGGCTCTTCCATGACCCAGTTTCCACGGGGTGACCTGTATCAGCTTTTTTTTTTTTGACACTTGGAGAAGATAGAAAGAAATAGATTCTGGGTTTGTATACTGAATTATAGAATCATAGATTTAGAGGGCTTTTGAAGTCATCCAATCTGACTCCCTCATTTTACAGATGAGGAAATGGAGGCGTCTTGCCCACTGTGACCCAGGCAGTAGGTGGCAGGGTCAGGATGTGAATCCATTTCCTCTGACTCTAGCCACAGCAGGCTTTCCACTGTCCCCACGGAGTGGTTCATTCTGCTCCTCACTTGGGTGACCTTAGTAATCGTCGCATTGGGTCTTGGTTTCCCCATCTGTAAAATGATTAGGTTGGACCAGAAGATCTCAAGGTCCCTCCTAGAGGTAAGCAATCCTTGCTCCAGTGGAGAAACAGGGCAATGATTTGCCCCCAAGTCTATGGTGCAATGATTCCATGAGTGGAGACCCTCCTGACAGATCCTTGGACATGGTTTTGTTTTACTCCTGCTCCTGGAGACAGGGTGTTTTTCTCTAGCTCCTCTGGTCCTTTTCAGTTATTTTCAACTCTTATTTACTCCTTTTTTAAAACACCAGAATCATTTCCTATTATCCACTTCCCCACCCCCTCACCACAGAATCCTTCCTTGTAACGAAATCTGAACAAAACTCCTGGGACAAGCAGTCACATCTGAGTGTACCCACCAGTCTGTCTATAATCTCTCTCCTCTTTATACAGAGGAGTGAGAGATATTTCCTTTCCTTTTTTTTTTCTTCTGGAAACAAGGTTGATCATTGCAATTAACCCGAGTTCAACAGCATTTTAGAGTTGCTTTTATTTATGTTATTGTAATCTTTGGGAGTGCATTGAGGTGGAAAAAAGCATTGTATTTGGAGTTAGAGGGAAGCGGGTCTGAATACTGGTTTTACCAATGAATACCTATGGGACCTTGGGCCTAATTAACCCTCTGGGCCTCAGTTTCTTCACCTGCAAAAGAAGAGGATTAGATTGATCATCTCTAAGGTTTTTTGTGGTTCAAAAGTCTATGATCTGAGGAGTTGACAGCCCAGTGAGGGAATAAAACACATACAGAGATGATAACCGGGGTCGTACAAACGTGTTAAGAGAATTCAGGAGCTACAAAAGAGGGTGTTTTGTGAGGACTGATGGGAAAAAGGGGGATCCCAATTGGGGGGGATCAAAAAGGAGTCATGGTACTTAGTTTGGCTTTGGAGGATAAATCACTGCTGGCTGTGGTTGAGCATGCCTATTGTCTTGGCTGCAGAGAGACTGAAGGTGATGGATTGCTTGAGTCCGGGAGTTCTGAGCTGCAGCAGGACCAAAGCCTATCTGCTGTCTGCACTGAGTTTGACACCAAGATGGTGGACCCTCAGGGGTGGAAGGTCATTAGATTCCCGAGAGGGCAAATCAGCCCACTTAGAAAAGAGGAGCAGGTTAAAGTTTCTGTGCCATTCACAGTTGGGATCAGGCTCTGGAGTGGCCACTGTACGTCCACCCTGGGTGAGATAGGGACACCCACTCAAAAAAAAAAAAGGTAAAGAATTCAGCAGGTGAAGACTAGGAGGAAGCACACCCCTGGAATGGCGAACAGAGGCAGTAAAGCTCAGAGGTGGGTACACAGAAGATGCACGGGTTTTTCCGAACTCGCTAAGACACACATGGTATACTGTCCAGTCTTGGCTTTACCTCAGGATCAAAGCCTGAAATACTCAACCCTGAGCCCCAGAGGGAAAAAGTGAGGTATCCAAGGACAGAATTCTCTTTCACTTTGACTACTGCATTAGAAAGGTCAGTTTTGTCCTCTTAGAACCCCTTTTTCTATCATTGTTTCACCCTCCTGCCCCACTTTGGTCATCAGGGAGGTGGTGGAGCCGTGGTGGAGTAGGAGAAGCCCCAGCCTGGGGACAAGTCTTGGGTTCTAGTTTTGCCCCTGCCACTTAATAGTATGATCTTGGTCAAGTCACTTCACCTCCATCAATCTTTCTCCTTATTTTGGGAGGGGTAAAGGGAGACTACTTTAAGGGGAGGGGAGAAAGGTGAAGGAGGGGATCAGAAAAAAACAAACCCAACAAAACAAACCTCCAGCTTTTCCAGGAACCTCTTCAACAGCTCAACAGCCCCCACCATACTTTTATTCCTCTCTCTCTCTCTCTCAGAGAAAAACCATGATGACATCTCTCAGCCTCCTTGCCTTGCTCCAGAAGCAAATGAAATCAGAGTCTGCCAATTCAGGGGAAGTCTGACCCTGCCCTGAGGGGACAAGTGTAATGATGATTAATAAGGGTGAGGATAATGGGACTTTGTGTCTGCTGGGAATTATCTCATTCGCCCTTACAGGCGTGGGGGCTTGTAAGTGGGTGGGGGTGGAAAGCACAGGGTTCTATTCTCATTCTACAGATGTAGCACAGAGGGCTTGTGACCCAGATAGCCAGAGAGGACCTCAGAACCCAGCTTCTCCACCCTGATATCCTTTATTACCCAGAAGTCTGTTATGTGAGTTAAGCTCTTAAAACCTAAGATCTCGGATTTTTTTAAGAGCTGGGAAGGCCCTTAGAAAATACTCAGTAGGATCAGAGGATCTAAGGTTAGCAGCTGGAAGGAATCTAGTCCTACCCATTCATTTTACATATCAGGAAACTGAACCTCGGGGTGGTCAAATGGCTGGCCCCAAATCTCCCAGGTAGTATCGTGGGTGGGATTTGAATCTACGTTCTCTAACTCCAGAGCTGGTTTTCTTCCCACCCCCTCATTTTGAGGACCTGAAAATGAAGAACCAGAGAAATGAAGCCTCTCCTTCATAGTCACACATCCCCTTGGTGGCCAAGCTGAGCACCCAGGTTTCCCACGCATTCATCATTTCCTTATTATTCAAGCTTTTCGTGGCCTGAGAGCAGATCCTAGGCTTTATTTCAGTTTGAGAGACTGAAGAAGGTAACCAAGCTGTTACCGATGCTTTGGGCTGGGAGAAGGCCACTGAGAGAATAGGGAGACGGGGCAATGGTCTAGGAAGGAAGGATTCTCAGTGGTAGGGAGAGAGACTTCTCACAGGTAGGATTTAGTCTGAGAGGCAAGGGCAAGGGAATAGGGGACTGCTCGGGGGCTCTCGTCTTATGAGAAGGCAGAGTAGGCTAAACATGGTCTATGCCAGTGGTTCTCATAGTGTGGTCTGTAGACCCTGGGGGTCCCAGACACCCTTTTGGGGGGGGGTCTGCTAGGTCAAAATTGTTTTCATAACAATAGTAAGACATTTTAATTTCAAATTAATTTCAAATACAGTAAATATTAGATATAACGCACATTTAAAAACTCTTTAGAGATTCTTCAATAAGTTTTAAGAGTATAAAAGCGTCCTGTGACCAAAAAGTTTGAGAACTGCTGGCCTATGATTTGAGCATGAGGGAAGGAAGTGTGAAATCATGGAAAGTGTACTGAACTCTGAGATAATTCAGTTTGAGTCCAGGCTCTGTCTCGTGTCATCTCTTGGTGACATGTCAGTTTCTGAAACTGACTCTTGTCAGTTTCCTATCAAGAAAGGGGTTGGAGAAGAGAACCCAGGTGGCTCCTCACATGGCATAGAGGACCTTCTCCTAGGACCTCTTGGTAGCGCAGGTGAGGCAGGGACCTACTGAATGGAGTGGCGCCAGCGTTCATTTCAGGGGATTTAGGGGAGCCAGAAAGTGGGAGTGGGGCTGTGGGGCAGATAGCTTATATGGTATGAGTGGGTGAGGGGTGTGAGGAGAGAGACCTTCCCATTAAAATGGGAAGAGTGGTTATGGTAGCAGTGGCAGAAATATTAGCTGTGTGACCCCCGGCAAGTCACTTAACATCTCGGAGATGAAGTTAATCATTTGTAAAAAGGGGGAGGGGTGGACTCAAAGGTTTCTGATGTCTTTTCCAGTTCTAAATTCTAATTTTCCTATATCTTTCTATTTCCCCTTCCCTCTCCATCGCAGTGAGTGCAGCTGTTCACAAGAATCTGGGTTGGGTCTGTATGGGTCATGGCAGCCCACACACAGAGTGTACCAGAATTAGAGGAATAAATGATGAAATTTTGATAGGAAGCAGCTCAGAGCCATTTATCTGATTTGGACTGGCTGAGCTTATTCCCCATTTCCCACCGATAAGCAGGCAACTCTTTAAGACTGTAAATGAAAGGACAGATGGTGGTCTATATTGGTGGAGGGAGTAGTCTCCCTGAGACAGAGGGAAATGGAGACCCAGAGAGACAGAGATAGAGACACAGAGAGACCAAGACAGAGCAAGATGGAGACAGGGAAAAACAGTGAGAGACAGAGAGAGAGAAAGAACATTTTGTAGTGGACGCTGGGAGGACAAAAGGTGGCATCTACCTTCCCAATACCTCCTGCTGTCCTAATTCTTGGGTTTCACAGCTGGAATCTGCCAAAGTGAAAACCCCCTCCTTCCGCTACTTACTACTTTGACTCTGCTGGTACCATAAACTCCCAACCAATTGGCCAATACCATGTTCTTGTCATCTGGATTTTTTTGTGATACTGTTCGATCTTGCTTTTGCTTCTACCTGTCTGGCAACTCCTCAGTCTCCTTTGCTGGATCGATATTCACTGTGCTTCCTGACTGTGAGTGTAGCCCAAGACTTGGGCCTGAGCTCCCTTTTCTCTGTCTCTGTACTCTCTCGCTTGGTGATCTCATCAATTCTCATTGGCTTAGCTTCTCTATGCATCTCTAGAGACAGTTAGGTGGCCCAGTGGAGAGAGTGTGGGCCTGGAGTCAGGAAGACCTGAGTTCAAATACAGCCTCAGACTAGCTATATGTGACCCTGGGCAAGTTGCTTAACCTCTGTTTGCCTCAGTTTTACTTAATTGTAAACTGAGGATAATAATAGTGCCTAATTCCCAGGCTTATGAGGATATAATATTTGTAAATGTTATAGGCACAATGCCTGGCACATAGTAGGTGTTTAATAAACACTTATTTCATTTCTTCTCTCTATGAAAGGTGATTCCCACAACTATATCTATCCCTAGTCTTTCTCCTGAACTCTAGTTTCATATTGCTGACTGCCTATTATACATTGTGAACTGGATAACCTAATAATCTGTAACTCAATATGTACGAAACATGTTTTTCTCCCAAACTCTTCCCTCTTCCAGATTTTCCTATTTTTGTTGAAGTTTCCACTGTGCTTTCAATCAATCCATATTCCTCACCTTGATCTTATCTTTGACTCTTTTCTCTTATTCTCCACATATATCCAACCGGTTGCCAAATTTTACTATTTCTATCACTCCAACATCTCTCGAACAAGTCTCCTTTTCTTGATTCACCGTCACTATCTTGGTTCAGACCCTCATCCCTTAGACCATTTCTTTCTTCTTCTCCTTCTCCTCCTCCTCCTCCTCCTCCTCCTCCTCCTCCTCCTCCTCCTCCTTCTTCTTCTGGCAATCTGGGTTAAGTGATTTGCCCAGGGTCACACAGCTAGTAAGTGTCTAAGGTTAGATTTGAACTCAGGTCCTCCTGACTTCAGGGCCACCTCTAGCACCTAGCCTAGACTATTACAATAGCTTAACTAAGTCTCCTTGCCTCAAATATCTCCCACCTTCAATCCATTCTCCACATAGCTGCCAAAATAATTTTTCTAAAGGGTAGGCCTGAACCAATCATTCCCTTACTCAGCAAACTCCAGTGGCTCCTGGTTATCTCCAGGATCAAATATAAATTGCCTCTGTTAAGCATTTAAAGAGGCAGCTAGGTGGTGCAGTGGATAGAGCATTGAGCTTGGAGTCAGAAAGACCTGAGTTCAAATCTAGCCTCAGATACTTTCTAGCTGTGTGACCCTGGCCAAGTCACTTAACCCTGTTTGCCTCAGTTCCTCATCCATAAAATAAGCTGGAGAAAGAAATGACAACCACTCCAGAATCTCTGCCAACTAAACCCCAAATGGGGTCACGAAGAGTCAGACATGACTAAACAAAATAGGGGTTTGCTTCAGTTATTCACTGGGTAGGCACCTTTGGACCTCACCATCACCTACGACCTCCATGATCTTGAACCCTGAAAGGCCCCTCTCAGATCACAGTATCTTTTTCACATCTCCATCTGGCTTGCTTCCTCCTAAATGATTTTTCATCCTCAGTTCACACTTCCTCCATGCCTCCCTATTCTCCAAGACCACCATCATCCCTGGTCTGGATTCCCATTTTTTTCCTGTAATACTCTTGACACTGTAAGTCAACCAGCTCAACAATGCATTGACCCCAACCCTTGGATCCATCTTGTTTGTTAGCATCCCCACCCTGCCAAGCCTCAGCCTTGGTAACCCCACCATCAACTTTCTCCTTTTATTCTTCCCCTATTGACTTACATTCATCAGAGCACAAATCTTTTCTTTTCCCCAGAAGCCCCTTGACACCCCCATTCCCTTGTCTTTTTGCAGATGACCCAGATTTCTATTTTAGTGAGAAAATCAAGGTCATCATTCATGAACTCTCTCATCTCCCCTCCTCCAGAACTGAAAACCCATCTACATTTTCATTTTTTCTGAGCAAGAGGTAGCCTTCTTCATGCCAAGGCTTACCCCTCTCTAACTCTCGGTCCTTGATTTCACCCCCTCTGATCTCTCTCATGTTCAGTCCTTCCTCACATATGGATTCCCCTCCCCCCCATCCATAAACATGCCCAAGTCTCCCAAATTTTAATAAAAACCCAACATTCACTTGATTTTAAAATCTCTCCAGTTTAACATCCTCCTACATTTCTCTTTCCTTTTGCTGACAAAATTCTAGGAAGAGGTGTCTTCCATCATCATTCTTGCTTCCTCATCACCCACTCTTGGAACTGCTGCTTTGAAGGTTATCAGTGATCTCCTAATGCTCAGCCCTGCTCCCAGTCCTCGACCTTTGACCCGGTTGATATCCCCACCTTCTGGGTATTCTCTCCTTCCTTAGCTTCTCCCGTACTGCTCTCTCCTGATTCTCCTCCTGCTGATTCTCACCATTCCTTCTTAATCTCCGTTTGCCAGACCATTATACACATCTTGCTCCCTAAATACAAGTTCCAGCCCAGGCTTTCTTCTCATTTCTTGTGGACAACCCAACAGATCTCAAAGTTCAAGTTTGGGATGACTCTCAAATCTACATAGCCAACCTTAATCTCTAATATTTTGGTCTCTCCTCATCAGCTGCCTGCTGGTGATCTCTTCCTGGATGTCCTATAGGTATGGCAAAAAAAGTGCAAAATAGAACTCTTATTCCTTCCTCCTAAAACTGTCCCTCCCCCACCTCCATCTTTTGAGGCTACTCCCCTCTTCCCAGTCACTCCGGATCACAACCTCAGAGGTTCCCTTGTTTCTTCTCTTTCTTCATCCCTCCACACTCAGTTTGAAGTCTGGTGGATTCTGCCTTCAGGACTGCTGTCGTGTCTGACCTCTTCTCCCCACTCACAATTCCACCGTGATTTACAGGCCTTCCTCAGCATCTTTCTCCTGGACTATACTGTTATAGAATCCCGATTGGCCTCTCTGCTTCTATTCTCTCCTCTTCTCAATCTTTCCTTTAAAATCATCTTCCCACCCTGCATCCATGTTGACTGTCACTATTATGCTCAAAATTTTTCAGTGGCTGTCCATTGCCCCATGCTAAAATGCAAACTCCTTAGCCCGGCATCTATAGCTCTCTGTTACATAGCTCCTTCCACTTTTCTAGCCTTATTTCATATTGTTCCTTCTCATACATGACATTGCAGTCAATCTGGTCTATGAGCTGTTCCCAGAGCTTGACTTGCCATCTCCTTAATGTGGATTGACACAAATGGTCCCTCATTCCTAGAATTCATTTTTCTCCTTGCCTCTACCTCCCTAAATCTTCTTTATTTGAATCTAAGCTTAGTTGCTTTCTTCCTGGGGAAACCTTTCCTATTCCCCTCAGCTTTCTCCTTCCTCAGATTATTTTGTGTTTACTCATGAGGGCCCAGAACCAGGAAGACCTGAATCAAAATCCATTCCCAGACACTTACTAGCCATGCAAACCTGGATAAAACATTTAACCTTTGTCTGCTTCACGTGTGAAATGAAGATAACAGCACCCACCTCTCAGGATTGTCGTGGGGGTAAAACAAGAGAATATTTGCAAAATATTTTGCAAACCTCAGAGTGCTAGAAACGTTGGCTGTCATCATCATCATTATTATCATTATCTGCGTCTATGTTGTTTCTCCCGGTAGAATAGAAGCTCCTCGAGGGCAAGGGTTGTCTAGCTTTTGGCCCTGCACTTAGAACTTAATAAATTAATTAAACAGCATGGGGTATGATGCAAGGGTTATTAGGAAGATCCTCTTGCCCCTCAAATATCGCCCCTGTCCATATGCCCTGGAATTTGAAATTCCATAATCAGAGATTCATCCCTTTGGGTTAAACTTTACCCTTTATTAAAATGCAAATACCTCCTATTATAGGAGAGGTAACATATTGTCTCTATACATCAGAATGAATTAATTACCAGGTTGTTTTTTTTCTCTGTGGTTGATTCAGGGAATTTGAGGGCATGGGGTCTCCCCTTGACCTTCTGGGCTCTGTTCAGCAGTCTCACTGCAATATGGGTGAAGGTAAATTGACTCTTTTTCAAGGAACTAAAACTATCGCCAACAAGACTCATACAGAGACTAACCAGGAGTGGAGAGGATGGGTTTTTTTGCTCCAGTGGTTGTTAGACATCTCTCAGGACTCTTTGGTAAAAAATGCTATCTTCCATCATCTGTAAAAAGAATGGACCTATCAGTAGTTCTAATGCAAGACGTAGCTTTTGGCTCCCTCTCTGCCGCCTAGCTCCCCTTTCTGTAAACTCTAAGCACTGTTAGTATAAAGAGACAGGGCCTCTGAATTAATTATCCATTCTTGGCATGTACCTGGCAGGGCCTGGAATTGGGAATGTAGACCCTTAGGGACTGGAATAAACAGGCCGTTTCTTGCTTCTTCCAAAGCTGACTTTTAGCAAGTGGCTTCCCCTGTGGCCTGCTATCATGTTCCTATAAAGCTGCTCCTTTGTCACCTGTGCGTTTAAATTTAGCCGATGTTTTTCCTTACACTCGGGGAAGTGTTGACTTCATGCCCTTTGGGGTGAGAGTAGGGCTACAAGAGTTGTCTTCATTTCTTGCACACTGACACGGGAAGCTCATGCTTCTGCAAGTATTTCTGATTTTGAAAAATAGGAGAGAAAATGACTTGTTTACAAGGACAGCGCTGGATTCTTCTGCCAAAGGAAAAGAAGTAGTAGACGAGTGGTTCAATAGCTATGGGCTGTAGACCAACGGGGGCTGTGGCATTCTTGTGAAGGGTCCAGGAAGCCACAAAAAGGCAGATACGCGATCTATAACCTAAGTGTCTCACATATATGTGAGCACATAGCACAAAGATGCAATTGTAATTAAATTTATAAATAGATACTATTATGATCAAATTATAAATAGATGCTATTGATAAATTCATTTAAAAGCGCCACTGAATTCCTGCTTTCTGTCAACATGTGTTTTTTCAATCAATGGATTCTAAGAGTATAGCTATTACCATGTGGGGTTATGATAAAATTTTCAATCTTAAGAAAAGGTTCTCCCACCAGAAAGGGTTGGAAACCACCCCGGTCAATCACCTTGCCCTTCTGGGTGATTTGTCCATTTTCCATTGCCCTATTCCCAGAAACCCATTGTCGTGCCAAGTCAAGTCAATAAGCATTTATTCAGTACCTACTATGTGCAAACCATGGTGGAGAAACTTTCGTGGAGTGTATCTTTGTGACAGATAGTCTCAGACTTGGGCAAAAATGACATGTATTGGTACCTGGGGTCTTTGGGACCACGGGAGGCCATGGGCTACGATAATAGCTCATCAATTGAAGTCACAGGCCCATACGCCAAGTGTGAGGATGTTACATGCCTTGATGTTGTCTCCTCTGCTACCCTGTTCCTTTTAAGGCTACTGGCTCAGACCTTCAGATTGTTCATTTAGATACTAATGACCTGCTGGACCAGGAATCCTTGCTGGACCGAATCATTTTCCAGAGACAGAGGCTCTTTATGAATATGGAGAGGAGGGGACACTGACTATGGAGCTAGCAAGGAACAGATGAATTTGTTGTTGAAACTACGGGAAAAGTCAGGGTAATTGCCTGGGAGTTTTATTTGGTGCCCACTAGCCTGCAGCTAGAGTCCTCTGTTTATTATTTATGCTGCAAACCAGCCGGCCTCCATGGGGTATAAGTCCTATTTGTCCTCACAACTGTTGCCAAGATAAACAAAATAACAGAGAAAGCACAGATTAAAGTGGGCAGCATCTTAGATCCGGGGCCTTTGGGGCCTTTGGAAGAAGTGGATGAATATTCTTGGGCTGGCCTGGTGGCAGGTGAGACGAGCCTTCAGTGTGCAGGTGGGGGTGAGGTTCTTGGGTGTGGGCGCTGAGTGACTATCCTAAGGACAGTAGGGAGAGCTGTGTGCTAAGGAGATGAGGACAGTGGGAGCCAGAGAGCCTAAGCCTAGCCATTTGTTATCTGTAATTAAATTTAGCTAATTTCATTCTGTGGCACAGAGCCAAGGAATCAGGGTTCTCAAAAAATGTTATTATCTCAGCCCCTTTTGTGAAAATGTCATCATGGTTCAAATGGAAGGGGAAGAAAGGACATTTTTGAGATGTTCTTGGTCCCATAAATGGGTTTTGTTCTGTTCCTTCAGCAATAAAGTCGTTCTCATGTCAGGGCCTCCAGGAGCTGATTTAGATGAAATGTTACATTTGTACAATGATTCGATGGACAGACTAGAAAGTGCTTTCTCTGGACAAATATAAGAACTGCAAGTGAGCGGCTAACTGAGAGATCAGACAGACCTGAGCCCTCAGGGGGCCTTGGCAATTTCTGTTCACAAACTAGTTCTGACCATTGCTTTTTATATGTTTGCCCCTCTGGGGGAACAAGTTAGAAAAATGGAGACATAAACCCAAGACAGGATCTCGGTTTTGGGAACTATATGCAGCACTGAGGCCAGTCACCAAGAATATGTCTGTCTGAAAACTTTCGTCAGTGCCGGAAAAGAAGAACTACCCACCAATTGGACCTATCACATATCTTGATACTGATTACGATGACCTGAAATCGGTCAAAATCAGTCATTCTTTCGAAAGTTATCCTGGGCCCAACACAAGATGTCAGGAAGTTGAGTTGAAACAGACACCCCACTCTATTTGGATTTTTAAAAGTTGCTTCTTTATTTTCCTTTTCCCACTAGTAATTTCAGGTTTTGGCCTCCCCTTCAGGACCACAGGGTCCACAGCCTCATCCCCTCTGCCCAGTGCCAATTAGCCACCAAGCTTTTATCAAGTGTCTTCTAGGTTAAACGTAGAAAGTACGAAGACAAGAGTGATCTGAGTGCTTGCCTTCAAGGAGCTTATACTCTATCATGCTCTGACCCCCATTTTACAACTATCTCACCCCACCCTAAAGCAACTTAGTGACTAATTTAAGTCTTTCTTTTAGAGAACCATTTTTTCTAGTGTTTAAGCTTCATTCAATTCTTTAACCAGGGTCTAGGAAGAATTTATCTGATTGTCCCTTGTATAGCATCAACCTGGCTCTAATAGACCACTGGAAGGGATGAGGCTGTCTTACGCTACATCACTTCTAAAGGTTTAACAGGCAACCATGACATCACGTTACATTTATAGAAACCAAGGAATTAAAAAAAAAGGAAACAAAAGAAGCCACCTGACATTTTAAAGGGTTGATTGCCACAGGCCTCCAAAAATCTGGCCCTGCAGAGTTGATTACTATAGGTTTGGTCTTAGACAGTGGGATTATGGTAGATCTATGGAAGATTAGCCAGATCTAGTCTTCCTTCTCTCCTTTAAATCTTAGCTACCATTCCACGCTCACTGTGGACTATTAGACACCTCCTCCCAGGTCCTACCCTCCTACTTTAGGGATGGGGAGGAGGGAACTGCCCCTGATAGGCCATTTGACCTGGGGGCCTATTGGGAGAATCTCACATAGTGAGGTGCATAGGATCAGTGAATCAAAGAGAGCAGTATATACTGGCTGCCATATTAAATTCACCCCCTTGCTCTCCCCAATCCCGGTCTTCTTCTGAAACCCTTCTTCACTGTTAGCAAACTTCCCTTCACCCTAGATTTCTTCCTGGTCCACGACTTCTATTTTATCATGTTCACTGCATCGTAGCTTTCTGAAGATGCCGTGTCTCTTGTTACCCTCTCTGAAGTGAGATGTTCATTTTCTCCCATCCCCTGACATACATTCTGTCCTCGGACAGCCCATTTCACTTTCGCATAACTCTGTTAGAAAGCTCTCTTTATATCAAGCCAAAATCTGTCTCTCTGGATCTTTTCCCCACTATTCCTAGTGCTAAAGGAACAAGTCCAATATTCCTTTCATGTGGCACTCTCACACTCAAAGACAGTTATCACATCTCCTTCCCCCTCCCCTCTCCTTTCATCATGTCTTCTATTCTCCAGACTAAACATTCCCAGTTCCTCAGACAGATCCATTAATTACTGCTTTTTTCACCTGGCTATTCAAGTAATTCTGAAACTATCTAATTGTACCAACATCTAGTGCCCATCTTTCTCTCTTGTCTATATTAGCACAAAAGGCTCCCTCAAACCCTTAACTAAAATCTAGGTAAGTATAGCCACAGCATTTTCTTGTTCTACTAGCCTGGTAATCTTGTTAGAAAATAAAATGAGTTTAGTGATTATTGGCTGTTATTGATAAAGACATGGTACCTGCCTTAGGAAGTTCATAGTCTAGAAGAAGAGAAAATACCTATAAAGAAATATCTAAAATATAAGGCAATATGTAAGGTATCTCTGCCTGGGAATGGTACCTCCCATTAGGTATATACACACAGACCTATACATACATGTATATTAAAACTTTTACAGCTTAAAACAGCACTAAGACTTTTGGGATACCCAATGTGCACATACACGTGTATATGTACATATGTTTATTATTATGATATAATATATAGTATAATATTTATTATTAATAACACATAATATATATTTATTATTATATGATATATGATGAATATAATATTATATATAATGTGCATGTACATATATATTAAAATATAGTATGATATGTGGATCTGTATACATGTATACACAAACATATGTGCATAATGGGTATATGTATGTGCATGTATTCATACATTAAAGCTTATTAGAGCTTAAAATGGCATTAACGCTTATGTGATGTATTGTGCGTATATACATATCATATATATAATATATAACATATACTATATGCACATTCCTACATGCATATATATATATATGCAAATATATTAAAGTTTATTAAAGCTATTAAAAACTCGAAACTTCACTAAGACTTTTGGGACATCCTCGGTGTGTATGTGTATATGTGTATGGGTGATTTCTAAGAAGTGCTCTGCAAATGATAATTGCTTGCAATTCAAGATAGCGCTAAGTAGGGCATAAAGTTGGGTGGTAGCAGAAGGTATGCAGAAGAACTATCCATGCGCCGTGGGGGCAGGGCCCACAGGCATCCAGAACTGATTGGATTCAGGAGGAGGAGGAGGAGGAGTGACATTGAGTTTTCCAGTTTCTGTGTCTGGGAGAATGCTGTTGCCATTAACAGAAGCAGGAAATGCAGGCAGGAAGCGCATCTTTGGGGAGGAAGATGATGAGCTCGACTTTGGGTGGGAGTTTGAAGAGCTGATGCATTATCCAGGTGAAGACATCTGTCAGGCAGTGCAAATCCAGAGATTAGGAAGACAGTTGGTATGATACAGATATATTGGGGGGATTAGAATGGAGTTGATAGCTGAAGGAGCAGGAGGTGATATGATCATGGAGGGAGTATATGTAGAGAGAGAGAGGAGGGCTGAGGCAGGCAGCAGCTTCAGCATCTCTTTCATTTAGGGAACGGTAAGATGAAGAGGAGATGGAGAAGGAGGTGGGGAAGGTCAGAGAGGTACCAGGAGAACCAGGGTAAATCAGTGGCACAAAAACTGAGAGAAGAGTATCAGGGAGAAAGAAGGTGATTTAATAGATGTAGAAAGGTCAGGAGATGAGGAATGAGAAAAGGTCACCGGACTTTTGTTCATTAGGTGATGACCTTTGAGATGGAAGTTAGATTTCAGGGCAGTAAGAATGAATTGGTGATGGGAATATATAGGCAGACTGTATAAATGACTTTTTTGTGGGAAGGTTTGTAAATAGAAGAGAGGAGAGAGAGAAACGTGGAGGGAGAGAAGTTGTTTGGAGAGAGAGAGAGAGAGAGAGAGAGAGAGAGAGAGAGAGAGAGAAAGAGAGAGAGAGAGAGAGAGAGAGAGAGAGAGAGAGAGAGAGAGAGAGAGAGAGAGCCAAGTATGTTTGTAGACAGAGTAGGACAGGATCCAGAGGAGAGAAAAAAATCTAAGGATAATTGATGGGCCAAAGGCCTAGAGGGGGACTGGGACAGAATTAAGGGCCCAGGTAGAGGAAAGGAAATTTAGAAAGGACCAAGAATTTGGAGCTGGAGTGGAACTGAGATAACCTAAATTCAGAGAGGCTAATGGTTTGTCCAGTCACACAGACAGTAGGTAGCAGAGCTAGAATTCGAACCCAGGACCCTTAAATCATCCTTTTTCATGCACGCACAGATACACATACACATATGTGCATACATATATGTATATACACATGTGTATGTACATACAGACATATGTATGTGTATGTACACACACATACACATACATGCACGCATTTGCACGCACACACACACCCCACCCTAAGTGGCAGACCTGAGATTTGACTGTAGATACAGCACTGTTTTTAATATAACACATTACCTGTTCTGCAGAGGAAAGGACCTTTCTGAGAAAGGTGGCAAATTAGAGCTGCTTGAAGTCATATCCTGGAGGTGGGAGGTTGGCTTCTTGAGGAGAGAAGAAAAGGGTTGGAACTACAGTCTAGGGAAATGTGAGATGAAGGTCAGTCAAAGGTGAATAAAATGGTTGCTAAGCATCCCCTAGCTGTGGTGCTCAAGATTCCACTCTGGTCTTGGTCTACTCTGGGCTCTACATGGTAGTATTTTTCTCTTTGTCATTAGGAACTAATCGGGCATAGTCAGGAACAAAGGATTGGGAGTCAGGAGTTCTGGGTTCTAGTGGGTTCTAGTCTCAGTTCAGTCTTGCAGGCCTATGTTCTTGGGTTGGGCATTTTGACTCTTTAGGCCTCAGTTTTACAGAAGTCAGAGCTGAAAGGGACCTTAGGGAAGAATGTCTCATCCCCTTATTTTGCAGAATTTGGATGGAGACCCAGGGAGGTTAAGTAACTGTTTTGAAGTTGAGGAGTTAAATTTCTTGAAGTTTATATAGTTAAGTTAATAGACCCTCCTATGCCCATCAAGATGCCACCAAGAGCCCATTTCTCACTTTTTGCTTCTGGCATTATTTTTATTTTAAACTGGATTTCACTGACACAAGGGAACTCTCTCCATCAAAGCAGATCAGAATCTGCTCTACAATTTACATTCTTAGAGAGCTGCCTAGGCTCTGTAAGTGACTTGCTTAGAATAACACAAATGGCTTTGGGACAAAGGTAGGATTTAAAAAAAAAATTATTTAATTTTTCATTTACGGACTAAAACAAGCATTTCCATAACATAGTATTTGAACCCAGGTTGTACTGACTCCCCCATACTGTTTCTCCTTAAGTATACATTGTTTACCACCTAGCCTCTCATGTGTGGTACTCCTAGGAGTGGAAATGTCCTTCATGGTAGCACCAGGGGCTTAGGCTCAGCATAGGACCGAAAGTACAGTCCAGTGTCCGGTTGGCTGCTCGATGATGCTCCAGTCCAATTTTAGTTCTTCTAAAACATTAACCTGTAAAAGGTCACCCACTCTAAGTAAGAAACCAGCTGAAGCACAAACTGAGAAGCTAATGTTATAACTTAAATTGTGGGTTGAATGACTCATCTAGTGATTACATTAAAAAAAACCCAGTGGATCTTATTATGCAATTTGTTCAAAGGCACTGATACCCCAAACTGTTACAAACTCCCTCCCACAGACAGATTCAATCTCATGTATTTCCTCTATTACTTCAGTAAAATTGGTACGCTCCATTTTTTCTCCTCTTCTTTCAACATTTTCTAATGTAGCTTGAATAAGATGTGATAACAAGAAATGGGCTATTGAGTGTCTAAGGGAAAACAAATTTTGTATCAGTTGGACAAAGATGGGAAGTGTGTGAGGGTTATTTTCTCCCTTCAAGCTGATGATTTCTATGCTTGTGAAGAGGAGCCTTAGGTCAGGGATTTGGACTGACTCTGAAAGGTCAACTAAGCCATTCTCCAGTACTTGGGGCAGGGCCATATGGAAACTGCCTGAATCAGACATTCATGTAAAAGCTGTAGTTTATTTCCCTTGGGTCTGTTCTCAGGAGAGATGGAAGACGGTCATTATTCCCGAATGCTCTTGCCAAAGGAGTTTCAGCTGAAGGACGTGGGGTTGTTTAGTTTGGAGAAGAAAAGAATCAGGGAAGATATAACTGTCTTCCAATATTTGAACCTTTAAAGAGAAGAGGGATTAGATTTGTTCTCTTTGGCAATACTAGGGACAATGGATGAAAGTTATAGGAAGGCCAACGTAGGCTTGACATAAGGAAAAACTTCCTAGCTAGTAGGAGCTTTCCAGAAGAATGGGCTTCCTCTGGAGGTAGTGGGGTCTCTACCTCACTAGCAGTTTTCAGACAAAGGCTGGAGACCGGATGTGTCATAGTTGGATTTCGTGTTCAGGTAGGAGATGGAGTAGATGGCACGACCTCTGAAGTCTTTTCCAACTTGGAGATCATTTAGTCAGAGGTGGAAGGCTCCTAAGGGCTGTCTAGTACCTCTCACTTTACAAATGAGGGAACTGAGGCCCCTTTCACAAAATTATCTAAAGTAGTCAAGATTATATATTACAATTATGTCAGTGCTAGGACTTGAACACAGGGTCTCTGATTCCATAGCCAAGGCTCTTTCCATAAATCTAAGGAGCAGCTTAGTTTCAAGGCTCTTCTCCCTTCTTCTATGTCCGAAGTTACTTAAGTTAGTTACTTAAGAAGTCACTCAGCTTCTGTTTGCCTCAATCCACTGGAGAAGGTAATGGCAAACTACTCCAGTATCTTTGCCAAGAAAGCCCCATGGACAGTGTGGCCTATGGGGTCCTGAAGGGTTGGAAAATTCTTTCTTCCTCTGGCTCCAGTTCAGTGGCCATCAGGATATAGCTGATTAAATTTTCCTGATGGATAAAAATCTTATTCACCATAACTTGGAATGGAGTATGAAGATTTCACAAGAGCAAACTGTACTTGGAGTTGGAGAGAGAGAGGAAGAAAAGTAAGTATTCTGACTTCTACCAGGGTGGCCTCAGTTCTTCTCTACTTCCTCTGAAGGAGCACGAGCCACCACCGAGGACCCCTTTCTTGCTGCTGGGGCAGACTTGAGGGAGATTCAGTCTTCCCTCCCCTCAAACCTCACGTCACTCTAGGCCAGGAAGTCCAGCCCACAGAAACCAAATCAGAGTAAATAGTCACTGATTCGGGCATTGTGGCGAGGCTGAGGAAGGGGGTAGAATCTCAGCGCTTTCATTTGTCCTGGGTAGAGATGCCCAGGTGCCAAACAGTGATCCATGTGATAGCAGTATCTCCTCCCTCCAGGACCTAGATCAAAGGCTACAACCTCTTTAGCCATCACATCCTTGGAGAAAGAGAGAAACTTGAGGAGGAAGTACCATCTAGGCAGTAATTGGCTGGGCCTGTGGAAATCTGTTCATCGTGAACCAGTGCCTTACTGATGTACCTGGGCTCTAATCGACAAACACCTTGCCCAAGGGGATATGGACAGATGTAATCGGACACACAAGAGAAGCTTCCTGATGCCTCCATTAGCAGAAGGGCAGCAAAGACAGGCACAAAAACGGAAACAAAAGGAAAGGCACCTGGGGAAT
This sequence comes from Trichosurus vulpecula, assembly GCF_011100635.1. NCBI lineage: Eukaryota > Metazoa > Chordata > Mammalia > Diprotodontia > Phalangeridae > Trichosurus > Trichosurus vulpecula. Next base: position 70,887,549 of record NC_050577.1, on the reverse strand, counting down.
TCTAGGCCTCTCTGGCTTACTTTTTTATGGATGATTTTTTTTTAAAGCAAGTCAAGATATGCATCAACATCCTATCAGCTCTCCTAGATTTAGAAAAATTTGATAGTTGCATAGAGGTTAATCACTTTGCATTAGAGGTAATTACAGATAATCCACCCGATGCATTTTAGAGTATTGGCTGAATTTGTGGCATATACATAGATCAACGTTGTGAGAACTAGAAAAAGGCAAAAACCAGGGAACGATGCTTCGTTTGGATTCTTTCATGCAGCACCTTTTCATGGTATGAATAAATATCTAAAAGTTAGCATGGGAAAGAAATCCTTGTGTTTTTCTATTGCAAACATCCAAATGTCCAGCCGGTGTGGTGTTTTGTCTTATTTATAAGCCAAAGTAAAGCTGGCTCCTTGAGCAGGAGCTGAATCTAAACTTTTCAGGGTTTTGGGTTTTTTTGGTCAGGTTTCTGATTTTGTAAACGACATACTCCCATCCTCATGTGGATCTCCTGGGAAGGGCTTCCCCGGAGTCCAAAGGTATTTAATAAAATTTTGATGCATCATGATTGGTTGCAAGAAAGGACAGAGTAGAAGGACCAGGGAAGAAACAAATCATTGTTGTTGGTCCCTCCAGGCCTTATTAATCATACCAGTACTTAGTCTTTGTTTTTCCAGTACCTAGCACAGGGCCTGGTTATGCTTAGTAGGAACTTAATATGTGCTAGCTGAATTGATCAGGGAAACAGTGTCTGTCTTTGTGCTCCACTTCCCATCCCCTTAGGAGGTTAGCTCTGCCATTCTCCTCACTGCAAAGTTTGGGCAAGTCACCCCGATGGCCCGGGTGTCAGTTTCTTTATCTGTAAAATGTTGTATTGTAGGACTTCTAAGGTCCCTTGGGGTGTTTAAATCGATGATTCTTGGGATCTGAGACCATTCTTCAGATGCTCCTGTGGACTCAGCCCCCTCCGCAGGAGGCAGGTGATGGATGGGCTGGGAGACAAAAAAGGGCTTCCTTTTTTCTCTCTACCAAAATCCTTAGTGAAAATATAGAAAAGTGTCAGTATAGGACAATGGTCCAACTAAGGTGGAGAAGAGGGAAATAAAAATCAGGGATTTTACCCGGCTGCTGAAATTGAGAGAAGCACTTTGTTATCCATAGGGAGATTGTAACTAATTTAGCTAATGGCATCATATTTAAGGAGGCAGCTAATCGCTCAGTGAATAAAGTGCCAAGCCTAGAGGCAGGAAGGCCTGAGTTCAAGTCTGGCTTCAGACACTTACTAGCTGTGTGACCTTGGGCAAGTCATTTAACTTCAGTTTGCCTCAGTTTCTTCATCTGTCAAATGAGCTGGAGAAGGAAATGGTAAATCATTCCAGTATCTTTGCCAGGAAAATCTCATGGACAGTATGTACCACATGGTCACTGAGGAGTTGGACATGACTGAACAACAACAAATCATATTTAAAAATGGCCAGCCAGCCAAAGGTTCCTTCGGTTTACCAAATGACTCGTTTAATAGAAATGAGACTTTTTGTTTGGCACTAACTCTTGTTCTGAATATTCTTAAGCCTATATTCTCTGCTCTTCTATTGTAGCAGTGCATTAAAAAAAATCCCCTTACTGTATGGCCAAATCTCACAATATGACTTTTGGGTGGCAAAGCCTCGGGAAAGGTAGCCCCTTATATATTATCAACTAGGCCAGGTGGGAAAGCCATGCCAGGTGTGAAAATCTTTACCCGTATGGGGCACTTTGCCCCGTGCCCAGACCACTCTGGGTAAGGCTTAGGCCTCGGTTGCAAAGCAAATGAAACCAACTCCTCCCAACTCCCAGGATCTGAGGCCAATGAAAGGGAGGAGTTCCAGGAGAGCTCAGCATCTGCCTGAGCCTCTTCGGCAGAGGTGGGTTACCATAGCAACGGGGGGGAAGGGGTTAAAAGTCTGGAGTAGAAGGGAGGGGCAGCTAAGGGGGCCGAGGACCTGGTGTCCAAAGGGAGGGAGCCCTCCTCTCAGCTGACGTCCAGTGACTGCCTCGCCCCTCACCCAGCCTGGCCACCTCCCCCGGCCCTCTCTTTTACTGAAACTGTGCCCAGTTCTTTCCAGTTCCAGAGTGGAGAGAGACTTGCTACCATTGTGATTTTCTCCCCAATTAAGGAGGTCATCTATTGCAGGGAGGGGTAAGGCTAATATCCCTGGGGGCCAGGTTCCCCCCTCCCCCCTCTTCTGTTCCTTTCTCAGTCAGGCCTCTCGGTCTCTTTCCAGGCTTCCCACCCCTAACCCCTCCCCAGGTGTTACCACTTCTGGCTACAGCTGTTAGGGTCCTATGTCCTCTAAACTAGCAGTAGGTACTTGTGCTAATGAGGGAAATACTTAAAAGCAGAAGCTGTAGCCTGTAGGGGTGGGGTGCAGTGGATAGAGCACTGGACCTGGAGTCAGGAAGACCCATGTTTGAATTTGGCCTCAGTCTCGTATTCTAGCTTCGTGACCCTGGGTAAGTCACTTAACCTCTGCCTCAGTTTCCACATCTGTAAAATGAGAATAAAAACACCTACTTCCCAGTGTCCTTTTGTAAGGATAAAGTGAAATCACTATTTGTAAAGCACTTTGTGAACCTTAAAGCGCTACATAAATGCTGACTATTATTAATAGTAAGTATTCCTGTTCAAGGCCACTCAGGAAGCTAGCAGAATTGGGATTTGAACTCAGGTCTCCTAGATTCCAGGTTCCATGCTTTTTCTATTATACTATGTGCTTCTCAGCCCACAAAAGCAAATTTTGCTCATAATGTGAATGAAACAATAATAGCTTGGAGGTCATGTCCTCTTCTCGGGCTCCTGGGTGCCTCTGAGCCCCTCTGAACCCCAAAAAGGGCAGGAAGGAAGGGTGCTGCGTGGGGAAGCAGTTCCCAGGGCAACGGGGAGGGAAGGCTGTGGCGGCAGCAGCAGCCGGTGGGGAGGGGAGAGGCAGTGAGGACAGACAGCTTTTGTATGGAGCCCTGGTGGTGGGGGTAGGAGCTAAGCCTGGGCTTCTGTAGTCAGAGTGGAGGAGGGTTCCTGTTGTATGAGGGAGGGAAATCACCAGCTGTCGAGCCCACATCACTTGGAAGTCAAGTGATGGTGAGACCCAGACTTCTGCCGTTGGAATGAAGAACTACTTATCCTTAATTTATTTTCGTGTTTGATATTTTCCTGTCACAGTAAGCTCCGCTGCTCACTCGAGCTGGGGACAAAGAGAGAGAAACTTTGATCACAAAATGAACAGGGGTGTAGTTGTCAGTTTCTTGCTAAAGTTGGGCCACTTGGGAGCAGGGTGGTGACCCTGGGTTTGAGAAGGCTATGTCATCCTCCTTGACCTGGCAAGACTTCTGTGATCGTCTGTCTGCCACCCAACTTGGGCTGGCCCTTGGGAGATGTGCTGGTCAAACACTCTTGATTGGTTACTGGATAATGAAGTTTTTACATCCATGTAATTATGTTTTAAAGTAGGGGGCAAATGAGAGAAAAATTCATACTCTCACAATTTTTATTTACTTCCTTGGGAGAATGACTAAAAAGATGGCCTTTTTAGAGCCTAACCCAAACCTTCCAAGGCATTATTAGAGGACTCTTCACTTTTAGACACTGGTTGGGACAATTTGGAATTGTCCCAGGTGGGTTGGAAAGAATAAAAAACAAATGAAAAAAATTGAGATTTCTTTGCATGTGGAATTTAAAAGTCACCAGAATTAAGAAATTATAATAATGATCTTTTGAGACAATGTACTGTTTCTGGCACAGGACAATCTGTGCCTTTTTCCTGGCTGACTCCTGCTTAGTCTCTTCCTCCTGGTTTCCTTCAAGATTCAGCTTAAATCTCACCTTCTGTAGGAGGCATCCGTTTACCCCTCTTCCTCCCAATTTATCCTGGACATGGCTTGTACCCATGTAGTCATTTGCCTATTTTCTTCCCATGTTAGAGTGTGAACGCCTTGAAGGCAGGGATATATTTTTGTCTTTCTTTGTATTTTTTGTGCTTAGCCCAATGTCTGACTCAAAAGCCCCTAACAAATGCTTGAGTCAGCAGCTGTTGTACATTAAAGGCTGGGCTGGAGTTAGCAGTGAATATGTTCCCTGACATCATGAAAGATAATACTACAGGCACACACACACACACACACACACACACACACACACACACACACACCCTCCCTTCCCTATGACTGCCAACGGCAATACCACCCTCCCAGTCCCTCAGGCTCACAACCTAAGGGGTCGTCCTGGACTCCTCACCATCTCTCCAAACCACCCAAATCAGTGAGTTTGTCCTTAGTGGACAAATGATCCGTCCACTATAGACCTCAGTTCTATACTTCTGCTTACTTCTGGGCTTCCCTGGCTCGGCTCACATGCTTCCGAGCTGCTGTTTTGAATTCTGACCAGACCTAAAGGTTAATGGCTCATTCTCTGGGTCAAGGCTGCTGCTTGCTTGTCCAGGTCCAGCAGCTAAGTCTTGTTAATTGTATACCCGCCAAAAGATTCATTAGTATTGTAAAAACATGCCAGCATCCCTGCCCTACTCCTACACAAAGCAAGTGTCCCCTGATCATATCTAGAGAGTTGCCATTAGGGTAATTTTTTTCAAATGTCTACATTTAAATATCTGAGCTCATAATGAAAGTCTGCACCGATTCTCAAACTCCTGACTTATGTCTGCCGCTCAGTTTGAACAATTTCATGCCCTACCCAGGTTAGGGAATTTTCAAGTCTCTTTCAAAAAGCTCCTCATTGGAAACATAGTCTAGGCAGCAGTTAAGAGAAGGAGGAAACTAATTGTCATCACAGAAGGTCCCATTTAGAGTTCCAAAGGACCTTGGACAGCATCAATCAACAAACATTAAGCAGCTATTGTGCGCTGGGAACTGTGCTAAGCACTGGGGATACAAAAAAAAAAGGTAAAAGGCAGTTCTAGTCCTCAAGGAACTTATAATCTAAGGGGAGGGGTCTGTGACAACATGCAGACAAATATGTACAAAGCAAGATGGATAGGGGAGAAATAGGAAGTAATGAATAGAGGGTAGGTACTAGAATGAAGAGGGGTTGGGGAAAGCTTCCTGTAGAAGGTGGGATTTTAGTCAAGACTTAAAGGAAGCCATGGGGATCGGTAGTGGGAGCAGAGGAGGGAGAGCATGCCAGGTGTGGGGGACAGTCAGAGAGAATGCCTTGAGCTGAGAGATGAGGGTCTTGCTCATGGAATTGCCAGGAGGCCAGTGTCTCTGGATCAGAGTCCATGCAGGGAGTAAGGTATAAGAAGACAGGAAAGGTAGGACGGGGCTAGGTTGGGAGGGGATTTGAGTGCTTCTGTATTTAATCCTGGAGGCAAGAGGGAGCCATTGGAGTTTATTGAGTAGGGGAGTGATGTGGTTGGACCTGTAGTTGAGGAAAATCACTTTAATGGCTGAGTGGAGGATGGATTGGAGTGGGTGGGGAGAGACTTGAGGCAGGCAGACCCCCCAGCAGGTGATGACGGCCAGCAACAGAGTGGTGGCAGGGTCAGAGGATGTCACATATTAGAGGATATTAATATTCCAGAGATATTACAAAGATGAAGTAGATAGGCACTGGCAATGGTTTGGATACGGTGGGATGAGAGATGGTGAGGAGTCCAGGACGACCCTTAGGTTGTGAGCCTGAGGGATTGGAAGGGTGGTGTTGCCCTTGGCAGTCACAGGGAAGGTGTGTGTGTATGTGTGTGTGTTGGGGGGAGGTTTTAGGGGGAAAGACAATGACTCCGTGTAGTCCGACCTCCTCATTTTATAGATGAGAAGAAACTGTTGACTTATATGTGACTTTATATACGGCTATACAATCAGTATCAGGTTTGGGATCCAGTGATCTCCCATCCATTTCTTTAGAAAGTGATGTTTTGCTGCCTTTAGCTAAGCTTAAGTTTGCCTGTTTTTATATTGCTAAGGCCAATAGGCTGGGTTAGACATAAGCTTTTAGGACTAAATGAAATGATTCGCATTTGCTGTGTCATTTCTGTGCAAGACCCTGGGAATGAGTTAGATTAAGGCTCCCTGAAAGGACAGATGCTTCCTGTCATTTGCTAGAACTTTGCCGTGGCTCATCAAAGGGTGGGTGATACATCTGAGGCAGTGGTCCATCTGAGTGCATTCCTAGGAAGTTGCTGTGAAAGTATTTCGGTTGAGTAGGTTTTTAATAGATTCTGTTTGTAATGCTAACTGCCAACCAAAATGTTAAGCATATTCAGAAGCATTGGAACGCAGATCCCGGTAGCATGACAAACACATCACCTTTATCAAAAGCATAAAGCTGTATGTCATTCGTTGATCCACGGTTTTTATATCCAGTTGCCCTTCCAATTAAAACTAGTCACTCACCATATCAGAATTTGTCCTTTCTGCCTATTCGAAGACATCAGGATCCTGTGTAAGATCCTCTTTGGCTTCAAAAGTCCTTCATAACCTGGGCCTTTCCCCTCCAGTCTTCTCATATCTTCCTTCCCTCCATATACTCCTGCCATCCAGGGACACTGGCTTCCTTGCCATTCCGTGAGCGAGACACTCCAAATTCTGGGCATTTTCACTGTCTTGTCCTCCATGCCTGGAACTCTCAATTCTGCCTCCAGGCTTCCTTTAAGCCTTAGCCAACATCCTACCTTCTGGCAAGGAGCCTTTTTGGGTCCTCCTTAGTTTTAGTACCTTCCCTCTGAAATTATCCCCAATTTATCCTGTATATAACTTCTGTGGACATGTCTTGCCCATTAGAATGGGAACTCTTTATAAGAGTACAGCTTCTTCTGCTATTTCTGCTCACATCTCCAGTGCTTAGCACGTTGAAGGTGCCTAATAAATGCCTGTCGGCTTGTTGATTTAGCATGGCATTCATGGCACAAGACGGCTCAAACCTGTCTTTCCAATCTTGTCTCATACCACTTCTCCCTTGCATATACTGTTCCTAAGCTCAACTGAACTATTTGCTGTTCACTGAATCCTTCTTATAAATTCCCAGCTCCGTATCCCATGCCAGTCTTTCCTGCTGCCTGTGGTGTAGTTGAAAATGCTTGTCAGAGTGAGAGACCTGGTCGAAACTTGAGGGTTACTCTTTCTCTCTGGGCCTTAGCTTCCCTATCTGTACAAGGAGAAGGTTGGATTGGATGATGCAAGGTCCCTTCCAGTTCTGACTTTTCTCCATATGGAATGCTCCTGGTCTCAAGGCTGAACCCCTACCTATTAAAAGTCCCACCTATCCTTCCAGGTCTCGATCCCACACTCCTGTTTCCATGATGTACCTTCAAATCCCTCTAGCCAGAAATGATCTCCACCTCTGAAAGGGTTTTACAGATTTGCCCAAACTCACCTTAAGTCTTTTGCCTAAAGCTCCTGTGTTCTTTCTTTTCACTAAACTAATTTGGGAAGGGGCTGTTTCTGGTTTTTTTCATTTCTTCAACATTTTTAGTTTTTAGTGGGAGCTGGAGATGCCTGAATGACAGCAAGAAACATGGGATTAGGGAGAAGACAAGGGAGGCAGATCTGACAGTGGAATGACCAAGGAGATTGGCTTCTCAAAGACCCTGCTAGAGAGAGAGAGAGAGAGCCTCAGGGTTGAACCTTGGGGCTCAGTCACTACTGAGGGGTAGGAGGGAATAAATAGCAGTCCATGTAGGAGATGAGAGGAGCATTTAGGGGAGTATGAAAGAAAACCTAGCGAGTAAAGTATACCTTCACGCCATGATGTTTGAAGGACTCCCGAGGTAAAAAGGGTGACATATACTATGAAAAGCTATGGAGAGGTTTGAAAGGACAAGATCTGGTCATCTAAACATTTCCTCCAGTAGGAGCCTTATGGATTACACAAAAATTAGAAATATATATATATATATGTATATATATACACACATACATACACACACACATACATACATATTTTCCCCCTCAGGAGGATTACCATGAATCTGTAACAAATTTAGAGGAGAACATTTTACTGGAGAGAGGTTCCTTGGGTATATTAGCAATTGCTTCTAGACAACTATTCTTTTTATGGGGTGGGGTGAGACTCCATTGTTGACTTGGCCAACACTTTTGTTTACTGTTAATCAGCATGTGTGTTACAGGCTGGAAGGAACAGAAAGGGAAGATTTAGGGTTCCATACTTTTAAAATTAACAGCTGCATGCTGTTATGCTCTATGTCATCTGAGATGCTGAGAAGGGTGAAAAAGCACTACAATAATAGGACCAGAGTTCAAATCCTATCTCTATTCCTTATTACCTGTGACTTCACCTCTCAGGGCCCCAGCTTTCTTGCCCATAAAATGAAGGTGCTCGAGTTGAAAAACTCTCAGGTCTCTTTCTATTTGAAATCTCATTCTCCTGTCTGCCATTACTGTACAAGCAGAGTCTGTGGCTAGATCTCAGGGGGTCAAGGAACTTGGATGGGGAAAACAATTTTTATTTTTACTAAGCTTTGGTTTCCTTTGTATGATTTAAAAACCTCATCCTGAGGAGGGGTCCATAGGCTTCACTGGATTGCTGCCAATGGGGTCCATGACACAGAAAAAGGCAAGAACCCTTGCTCTCTACACAGACACACACATGAGCTTCCTTGTTTTATGATTTTGTGTCAGGTCAAGGGTGGTGTTTTGCCCTATTTTACACCTTATTTTAAACAGAGTAGGTATCTCTGTTAGATTTGAAGAAGAATCTCTAAGGAGTCTGGGGGCAAATACAGTAGCACTGTATTGGCAAGAAAGAGAATCAAGGAAAAAAATGGAATGTCATATGAAAGCAGGTTCAAGACTTTGGATTGGTTTACTATCATTTTCCCCCATGTTCTATCTCCTCACTTATTTTCCCCTGGGGAAATCTCCCCTTATTTGGTAGTAATGAGATGTAATATTAAATGTGCAGACTGGAAATAAAGGAAATATCCAATCTCACTTCCTTTTTTCTTTCAAAAAATTTTTTTCATTAATTTCAGCATCAAGTCTGAGTGATGGTATCAAGGACTGATAACAATAGACAAAGCAATCACCAAATTTGCCAAATTAGTAATGTGGGCACTGAGCAACCTCAGGGCAGGAAGGAGAACCGGGGGTGCATTAGAACCAAAACTTCATTTTCTGAACAGTCCTAGAAAATGAGGCTTTGTGAATAAATAATAAGAGGTCTATATCTGGCAAAATTGTGATAGAAATGTAAAATGTGCACTCCAATGGCTAGATTGGGATCAGAAAGTCAGGGTTTAATAGCCATCATTCATTATTTTCTGAACTAAAGTAATGGATGCAGTCAAAGTCATTTACCAGAAGTCAGGGACTTGGTTTTTTTTAGGCGAAATAGAAATGTAAAACTTGTGGTAATATTGCTACTAGCTAGTTAATTCCTAAGTTGACTATGATTACCCTAAGAGAAGAAAGCCCCTGTTCACTCTTCAGTTTTTCTTTTTTGATGACTTATCCTGACACTATCTTATGGGTAAGAGAAAGAGACTCTATACTGATTTTAGCTTCTCTACTTTCTATGTCTTCATTTTCCAATTTTTATGGTAAGAACATACTTGAGATTTCTACCATTACTTTTGGCTAGCAACTTTCCACTCTGGTTTCAAAATAAGGAGACCCGGCAAAGAATGGGAGGTACAGCAGTTAGCCAGAGAATGACATTCTTTGAATGACATAAATAATATATAATTACTATTACATACATATGTGTGTAGTTATATTTTATATATATATATATAAAATAAATGACAAAGGTTGACATAAACTTTGCTTAGTTCCCTTTTTGCTCCATCAATGCACTATTGTGTTGTTCAAAGGCTGAATTAAACTTCATGCTTTTAAGAGTCTGATTGCGATCTGGTAAACTATTTCATTTTAGTTAAGAGTATGTGAGTACCATAACTTTCCCCTCATGCTTATCATCTTGTGCTTCCCACCTACCCCCCAATATGCGGCTCACTCAGTTTTATCAGATAACTTGGAAATCTCAAGTAAATTTTAAAGCAGTGACTAATTTTGTTTTTCATCACCTTATCATTCATTTTATAAGTAGGCTGATCCTTAAAGCATGCTCGTCCTCTTGTATAATGTTTTAAGTCCTTGACTATCTGGCTCCAATCTGCCTTTCCAGGTTTATTACATATCATTCCCCTTCACATACTGTACATTTTCAGCCAAAATGGCTTGCCTGCTATTTTTGCACACATGTAATTCCATTTCCTGTCTCTTCTGCCTAGGATGTACTCACACTTTTGACTCTTCTAAGAACTCGTTTTGAAACTTAAATACTACTTCTTAAAGGGAGGCCTTTATTCTCAGTTGCCAATCCAATCATCCAATCCAAGCCATGACTTCATACTTATTTTGTGTTGCTTATGGTTTTATGTAAGTGGAAGCTCCAGGAAGGAATTTTTTATACTCTGATTAGGCAATGCATGTTTGACCTTTGATCTGTTCTAGGGGGAGGATGATGCTTATTTCTTCTCCTTTTCATAGATTGATGACTTTCTAAACCAATACAAGACTATCTCCAGTGATCCCCAAGTTTCCTTATCCTCTGATGGGGTAAATTGTTTAGGGGTTTGTTAAACTTTTAAGAAATCAGTTCTATGTAAAAATAATTTTTACAAAGAATATTAACAACACTGCTTTGGAACTTAGTCTCTTCTCCCAAGAGTTCACAATACTTTCTTGTTTATTATCACTTCTGACCCTGCCACATACCCAAAATCTACAGGGATGGGTATTTTTGTCTTTAGTTAGATGAAATGCAAAATCTATCATAAGACAAAAAACATCACTGGTTTCTGTCTAGGTATCTTGTTTGTTTTCAATAGTTCCTTGGTTCTTAACAGGGTTGAGGAGATTTGTCCATTCAATCAACCAAGCATTGATTATGTGCCTCTTATGTCCCAAGCTCTGTTCTATACAAATACAAAAGGGACACTGCAGTGGATGTTAGTTGATTCCCCTTTCTCTGTTCTCACACTCTAGCTACCCTGGGTCAGGCTTTAGCACCTCTAGGATGGTCTATTACCATAGACTACCAATTGATTTCTGACTCTTCAGTCTTACCCGTCCAATCCCTCTTCCACACAGCTGCCCGTCATCATTAAAGCACAGTTCTGACCACGTTGGTCCTCTCTCTGCAAGCCACATGCACTCTAGGCTTCCTGTAGATGACCTTCTGTCTTTGTACAAGTCATCCCTCATACTTGGGTTCCCTCCTGCCTTACCCCTGTCTCTTGGAACACCTACTTTGAGTGCCTCCACCTCCTTCAGGAAGCCTTCTCTGTTTTGGTTGTTAGTGCAATACCCTGGTGCCCCCTACACCCCGTGTACTTTGTATGTCGTCTGCATTTATTCATGTGTCTGTACGCGCTGTAATATCCCTCCCAGTGCAATGTAAGCTCTTTACAAGTAGGGATTGCACCAGTTTTTTTATTTCTAGTGTCTGGCATAATGTCCTGTGTATAGTAGATTGTTAAGAAATGTTTCCTGATTCATCTTCTGGGGATGTGGTAAGAAGGAGGGGGAGAACCAATAGGTGCATGTATTAATAAAGGGCATGTATAAACTTAGTAGGTAATTTCTGGGGGAAGAAGGGAGACCGCTACTACGTGTGTGTGTGTGTGTCTACACATGTGGCATTGGGGTAGGTAGGAAGAAATGAGGAATTGTGTAGGAAATGGTATTTGAAGCAAGCAAGGAATCCCAAGAAACCTGAGGGATGAGGGAGAGCCTCTTGGGCATGAGTGAAAGGTCACATGCAAGGAACAGCCAATGGACTCGGTTGGTTAGAATGTAGAGCAGGTGTCAACCATGCTGCCCAAACCAGATTATGATGTAATTGGGAACTATTTAACAGAATAAATAATCTAACAAAATGGGATATTAATGTGGTTTTCTAGGCCAACATATCTCCCCAGGTTCTGTGGCTCCCATTTCTACTTGATAATATGTGAGGGAGGGTGATATGAAATCAGTCTGGGTGGGCTGGAGCTAGGTTGTGAGGACCACGTTTGTATTTTATCCCAGGGCAGCGGGTAGCTGCTGACACTTCTTGAGCATGTATGTTAGATGGTCAGATCTACACTTAAGGAATCCTGATTTGGCATCTGTGGAGGGCATGGAATGGAAAGGGGGAAGAGTGCATACAAGATCAGTTAGAAAGCTGTTGCAGCGGTCTAGGCAAGAGGTGATCATGGCCTGTGCGTAGGAGATGGAGAAGGGGAGAGATCTCACGGAGGTAAGGAGAGTGAAGCTAATGATGATCCCCAGGCTGTCATCTAGGGTGCTGATGATGGTGGTACACTCCGCATGAACAGCGAGATTAAAAAGGTGGTATTTGAGTGGAGTTTTGGATATGTTCTGATGCTTAGGTGACGCGTAGATGATATTTGGCAGGTCACAGGTGATGCAGGAGGGGCTGTTACTTGGGAGAGACAGGAGGGTTGGAGAGGTCTACTTTCGGGTCATCTGCATACAGGCAGTAACTGAATGGAGCTGGAGAGAATACAGAAGAGGACCTAAGAAAGCCTTGGGGTAGGACACACATGTCGATCCAAGAAAGGAGATGGAGGGTGAAAGATCCGGAAGGGTGAAGACTAGGTAAAAGCCTTTGGGTTTAGCAAATGAAAGGGATTTGATGACTTGTGGAGGGGGCGGTTTCGGTCAAGTGGGGGTGGGGTCAGATGTCCAAGGGACTGAGAAGCGAAAGGAAGTGCAGAAATGGAGGCAATGACTATAAATGGCTTTTTTGGGGGAGTCTGGCTACAAAAGGGAGGTTCCCCAGACACGGCCTGGAGTAAAACCTCAGCCTAGGCTGCTGGTCAAATACACGGTCCTTTCAGTTTTATTAAAGACTTTGGAAATCTCACACAATTTTAAAAGTGGTTTATACCCACAGAATAACTGAGCTGATTTTCTGGGTACTTGCTGGGCTATGTGTGACCTGACACCATAGGCTCTATGTACCAAGTCTTGAAGAGCAAGGCCTCTTAAGAATGAAGCAGTGTTGATTTGAATTTTTATTTGGCCTTGCCAATCAAAGAACCTCAAATTTAGAAGGGCTCTCCAAGGTAATCTGGCCCCAGTAATACTTAAAGCATGAATCTCACTGGGGACAGACACACCTCCCAAAATTTCTAGGGCTGAGAGACCACAAAAACCTGGCTAACATCAGCGGCACCCAGCTATTCCACCAAACACCAATTCTTTCAAGAGACAAATGAAAATATCAAAGAATAGGGACTATGACAGCAGGATGATACACACCACATTTGTATCCTGTTCTCTAAATTATATCTTGGTACCAGGGACAGAAACATCAAGCTGGACAAATCGCGGGTTTGCCCCAGTATCATGGTGGCTGTGGTCCTAGACTTCTTAGGCCTTGAAGCCTAAACATGGACTAGTGCTCATTTGTATGACTATCGATCCATTTTCTGTCCAAAGTAGCTTAAGAGGGTTTTTTTGCTCCTAGATTTAACCTTTCATACCAATCAACTTAATCATAGTGCTTTAAAAATGCATTTTTTGGGGAGGGGAGGAGGAAGAGGGTAATTTTAGCTTTGTTCACAGGTTAAAAAAATGTTCATATCCACTTAAAAAAATTGCAAAGTACTCTGACTTTGGCCTATAGCAAATGGGGACTTGAAGGATGGGAAAAATCTTTATTGGCCCTACTGGCATTTTGCAGTACCTCCTGCTGGCCTTACATAGGAGTGGGGCAGGGGTCCCAACCCCAAAATCTGCACTGATGCCTACAATTTCACAATTAGAAGTTGATTTCTGTGCACTAAACACTGCCTTCTTTCTGGAGACCTTTAAAAAAATGGACATGCCACTGAGAGGAGTAATTTAACCAGTTCCTAAAACCACAGCATGATTGAGTTTTCCTTAGTTATGAGAAGGATGCAAGAATTGGACAATAATGAGCACAAAGGAGGAAGGAGAGGGCCACAGGATGACCTATGTTTACCTGCAAGTTTTGCCCCCGCCTTGGATCTGCAGCTCTTCTTAGTTATGCCTTCCCTGCCGCCTCCTGCCTCTGTGTTCCAAACCCTTAGATGAAAGGAACTCTACGTCAAATGAATGTCTAGGCACTTCCCCTCAGAGATTTCTCCTCTTCTCTCCCCTTCCTCAAGTGCATGAGCTCATTTAGAAAAAACCCTAACAACACAAAACAAAAACCAACCAGAAAAGTGAGCACAATTCTTCAATTTATATTTGATCGGCTGTTGTGAACATGTGGATGTGTCCTGGACCTGTGAGTGAGCATCTGTAGCTGCTTGTCTTCCTGTGAGAAGGTATTAGACCTGCTCAGAAGACGGTCGCTTCTCTTTCTTTGAACATGTAACCTGAATGTTTTTTTTTTCAGTCTTGGCTCCAGGGGAGAGACTCCTACCTGGCAGAGTTTTCCAAAAAGCAATCTTGAGTACAATGAAAAGAATGAGAGTGAGTCAGGCTTGTTGACGCATTTTATTGTGAGATGGGGGAGTCTGGTAAAAAACTAGAAAATGACCATGATGTAACAACATGGTGGAACTTAAAAATGAAGATTCCGATTTGTAACTTACATACATGAATACAGGAACAAATTGGCACAGAACTGTTAGACATTGTTCCCAATGCTGTTTCTAGAAGGTTATTCTAGTTTGGCTTTCTAAGGAAATGAGAGCTTTATGGTCAGGCTAATCCCTTAATAAAACTGCAGAGCATCATGCGATTAGTCACACGGTGAATTTCAAAATTTAAGAGTTTTATATTAAAAACTGGGTAAAGGTAAAATGACTTGATTGTAATTGTAAAACTAATACATTCCCATTTTAATCTTCTGTTCTACAGTCCAAGGCAAGTATAAATGTTAACATAACACTGTTAAATCAAATCTCAATGCAAGAGAACCAATTGCATCTCTACTTTAAATCTTATCAACTTTCCAAATTTTCATACTAAAATATATTATTGTATTAATACAAACTACAGTATTATACACTACACTGTGTAATAAATAAAGAAATATAAAAATAAGACACATAAATATAAAAGTTTTCTAAAACTAAAAAGGTACATATGTCAGTAAGAAGGGTATTAATACTGCGAGGTTCGAAGACATACAGTACAAAAATGTTGCACAGATCTATAAACTAAAAGAAATAAAAATAATACTGATAGGTACAAATCAGCTAACTTTGTTAATAAATGGGGTCCATAATAACTAACATTTGGAAACAGTTATGAGCCAGATAATGATGAAGTGTCTGTGTCTGAAATTAAAACCAATGGATAGAGCAGATTAGAAATTTTCCCTTGTCATTACTGAAGAGAAATTCTGAAAGCCAATTAACCCAAAATGAATATTGAGTAATTAAAAGATGAAATGTTCCAGGGATTTTGTTTCTCTAATGACAGAATCGGTGTTGTGACATTTCATTTTAGAACTTTGATACAGATCAACAAATGCTAGTTATTGTAGGCCACACATTAAACAAGGCCGGCTAGAGCCTTTAAAATACTGATCAATGGCACTTACAGCACACACAGGTCTTGCTTAAGGCCAAAGGAGATACAAAGCTTCATATCATATCCTTCATATTTGTTACTACATACTCAAACACAATTACAAACACTGATTTTTGACGACTTCTCTGTCCTTACCAGTATTAACACTGTTAGTCCCTGCAATCAGAACTCGACGACAATCTTTTAAACTATATTTTGAACCACATGAGTAAGAAACTTCAGTTCTTCTATGGGCTGCTTTCTGAAGGCTAACACCACACTTGAAATGATAGAATGCTTTACTACAGCATCTAAATGTTAGACACGGACTACCTCTGAGACGGACGTGACAGAAGGCAGCCAGCGCGATTTGGAACTGCATCGTACTTCTGGGTAGGGGATTTTGTAGTGCAGAAGTTCTCACATTTTAAAAAACATAATAAAATACTGAAGCGGATTTAGCAAATGTTTTACCAATAAAAAATTATATAAATCTCTCCCAATTGTACAGCTCAAAAATTAACCAACAAAAGAATGAAAAATTAATACTGATAAAAGAAAATGATGCCAGATGCTTGTCTAATAAATCAGGTTTCCTTCAACCTGTTAAATCTTTGCTTTCAGAGTCACTATATTTATTTTTCTAATCTGCTTCATGTTACAAACTTGTTCCTAACTTTGAAAATTGCGTGAAAAATTACTAGGTTTGAGGTTCAGGCACACCTGGATATTTTTTTGTGGGTTTTTGTATTTTTTTTAACTTTTTTTTTACACAGTAGTGAAGAGAAATCATGGTATGCAAGCTACCATGTTTCCATGAAAAGCATGTATAGTATAGAACAAACTTCATTACCAGTAAGAATTTATTTTCCTTCTAGGAAAAATACTATTAGGCTTCATTTGTTTTCTCTTTTGATCCTTGTTCACCATTCTCTGTGATTTCTTGTTCTACACTGTGAGCTTGATCTACGGCCTCTTCATCCTTCCTGGTACCTTCAGTGTTTGCTCCTCCTCCCTCCTCCTCCTCTTCGTCCCCATCCTCTTCCTCCTCCTCCTCTTCTTCTTCCCCATCCTCTTCCTCCTCCTCTTGTGGTTTTCCACATTCTTTTTCTTCCTGAAGTTCCTCTATCTCTTTTTCCTCCTCTTCCTCTTCTTCTTTTTCACTGTCTTCATCCTCTTCTCTTGTTAAGCTCTCTCTCTCATCCGAGTCCATCTGGGAGGGAGATGCCCTGGTATCAGCATGCTCGTGAGTCAGGGCTTCCGATCCCGTCTCTTCCTGTTCTGTGCCGTCGCGTTCCTCCGCTTCTCTCTTGCAATAGGAGTAGCGATGATTCATGTGTTGTGAATAAGACCCCGAGTGTGAAAAACGTTTTCCACATTTGTCACATTGATAAGGCTTTTCACCAGAATGCAGTCGCATGTGTTCGATTAAATGATGTTTGTGTTTAAATGCCTTTTTGCAGATTCCGCACTCATGAGGTCGTTTACCTGCAACAGGAGAGGAGATCTTTGAAATAAAAGAATAATTCAGTTATTTTCTAATTATGCTTTTGTAACGCTTCAGGATGTGGAGGAAGGAATGATATGGTCGGTTAGAAGGGCTTTGGAGGGTTTCTAGTTTCATCTTTTGAAAATTGCCTAGTTTATACATTCACCAAGTTTTAGTTAAAAATAATATGGGATTCAGGTAAAATTCAGCCTGCATTAATGGGAAAATAAGCGACCTTTTTGAGATTTAACGCACAGGCCCTACTTTTCAGATAAGAATGTCAGAGACTAAAATTGACTGAAATGCCACCTAGACAAACATCTTGATGGATATTTTGAAAGCCAACTACAAAACTGTGCAGAAACAACAGGAGAAAAGCTGGATGAGATGGCAGGGGCGGGGAAGGTTAGAAAAGTACTGTCCCGATAGTTAAGGAAACTGACAAAACTTCATCACGATATAGACAACGATACTCTTTTTTATTTTTTTAAATAAATTTGTCAGGGATCATGCAGTGATTTGTTCTATATTTTGAAATGTCAGATTCCTTTCCTTATAGACAATTTGATTTTGACTAAGTATTTAAACTTTTGCCCAACGAAGGAGAGAGTCTAACTTTTCTGATTTTAGAGTGTAAGATAGACATTAAAAGGGGGCCTCGCTGAGGAGTTCTCTTCCACCATGAGTTATGACCTTTAGACCGCAAGGACCAGGTGCATTTTTGAACCTATAGGGGGTAGCCGCAGAAAAGAAACAGGAGCATCCCTTTTCTCCAAAGGCAGAAAAGGGAATGTTATTCAACCACATTCTACCTAAAGTCATTAAGCAGGTATGCAAAACAACAAAAACACAATGCTTCAGATGATCAGGGATTCTCCCCCTTTGTGTGGGCTGTGGCCTCCTTTGATAGTCTGGTGAAGCCTACGGACTCATAATCAAGTCTGAAGTAATTAAAGGCAACGCTAAATTTTAGCTAGAAGTTAGTGAAGAGAGAGACGCAATTTCTTCCCATCCATACACTTCTGAGGCAGTGGTACCACACGGCTCCAAAGTCCTTTCCCTGCTTTAGATCTATGACATCTAAAGCACAGGAATAATGTTATAAATGGGCAACTGATGAATGTTATTATAGCAAAATAAGGTACTCGGGCAACTTTATACAAAGTCTGCTTGCACGGGAGCCCTACAGAGCGGTGCTGCTCAGGAAGCCTGGGAGACTTGATGAGGACAGGATCCCTGCCGGCTCTACAGGGGCCAGGGAACCTAGAAGCCCATCTTACTCCAGTAAAACCCTTGAGACCAAAGGATCAAGTGCTGTGAAAGCTTCTAGGAATGAGAAAACAAATACAAAGTCTTCTCAACTACTTCATGAATGGATTCTTCTCAAAGTTATTGAAAGAGCAGACAGTCAGAACAGGGAGACACTATGAGATCAGAGTGAGGGAGGGCCAGCAGGTGACACTGGGTGTGGTTTTTAAAATTCAGCATCTTCATAGCACATTGGGTCACAGAGCTTTTTCAGGGTAACACGGATAGGAATCACCAACATACCTGTATGTTCATATTTATGTCTTAATAGTGAACTGCTTTTCTGGAATATCTTATCACACAAATCACAGGCATACATTCCATTTTCTGTCTTCCGCATTTTCTTTTTTGGTGGTGTAGAATCAGAATCATTCTGATCCTCCACATTTGATACTCCTTCTGAGCTAGTGTCTTGCCTTTCATCCTATGGGGGAAAAGTGGATAAATTAAACACACACACACACACACAAACATGTATGTATGCAATAGGAATTTTTGTAAAATGAAAGCAACAGGGGGAAAGTGGACAAATTTAAAAACAAAGTCCCAAGACAGGGGTACAGAGGGAATATTTCTAAGAATGAAAGAGTTGGTTTATATTTTCAATGAACTGGCATAAAAGCTATTAAATCCAAACACTTAAAACCAACAGCTTCCCTCCCCCCAATCTTGGCCAACAAAACAGTTTGTCGTACACAGTCCCATCCCAGGTATTCCCAGGTGGGGGGCTGGAACCAAGCATCATGTGAGATCCACATCTGATGACTCTTTAGGTTTGAGGGTAATGTCAGGATTGCAGGGATGGAAAGCAGGAAAACATTTTACAGCCTCAAAACATTTGAAAACCACTTCCCAACCACGTTTGCACAAATGACACATTTTCAAGATGCTAATTTTTTGGTATGCCATCTGATTGCTTGGAACCATTTATCTGCAAAAGGCCTTTTCACTAATTATCCAGATTTATGATTCATTTTATTATATAATAACCTTGTGACATTTGATTTAAGACTAGAATGGCCAGCAATACCATGAGCATGATATTATTTGCTAATGTAACATGTAGAACAGTGCAAGGTGAAGAAGGCCCAACACAATTTCCCAACTTTCTCTGCTCCTGGTTCCTATTCTGAGCTGGGCCAAAGCCAAACTGACCATCCCAGGATATTAAGGACTACGGAGGACATTAAAAAGAGAATCCTTAGGCTAGTCATTATTACTAAAAGCAGTTAGTGGTGGCCTGATTCCTGGTTCTTTTAGTCTTGGTGAATAAGGGCTGTCTCTTGTCTTTGGGGATGGAAAGTTTGCTAGGTGGGTAACATTACACCTTGATCACAGACCTGTCATGTACTGGTAAAGAAGAGAAATATTTAGAATGAGGCCTGAAGAAAAGGCTTTTCCATTTGGCTTGGCCTTAAGGATTTTGCTGTAAAAATCACAAATGTTTACAATATATAAAAGAGACAGCACCATGTGGCTGACAGAGATCTGGAAGACCTGGTTTCCAGTCCTATCCCTGACACAAGCTGGCTGTGTGACTGGCCCGAGGTAGCGCTCTAGGATGGCGTACACCTGTACTGGGACAGGGAGTTTCTTCATCAGGGAAGAGTCCCTATGTTAACAAAATCACAGTCTACTTCCTATTCTATCTGTAATAATCCCAACAGTTTGTAGAATATTATACTTCTATAATTGGAATTATTATATATTACTGATATAATTATATGATGATTATGTTGTTACATAATAGACCATAGTGGCACAGTGTATCATTATAAAAGAATGCATACAGCTATAACGGGCAGCTAAGTGGGTGCAGTGGATAGAGCACCAGGCCTGCAGTCAGGAAGACATCTTCCTGAGTTCAAACCAGGCCGCAGACACTTCCTAGCTGCGTGACCCTGGGCAAGTCACTTAACCCTGTTTGCTTCAGTTTCCTCATGTGCAGAATGAGCTGGAGAAGGAAATGGCAAACCACTCCAGTATCTTTGCCAAGGAAACCCCAAACTGGATGACAAAGGGTCATTCCAAAACTATTCATGTGTTCCTTGATTTACTCTTCAGTTACTTTCATCTTGATTCTCATGATAAAGGCCAAATAATGCTGAGTGGAGCTGATTAGTTTTACATTCTGTGGCTGGATGGAATGGTTATAGCATCCGTAACCTTGGGCAAACATCTCACTTAACCTTGGTGGACCAGCGTCCGTTCAGCTGTAAAACGCAGCTTTGAACCGGATCATCTTAAAGCTAATTTCATTTCTAAAATTCAATGATATCACGAGCCATGGAAAAACAAAACACAAAGAGGTTTACAATATACTCTTCATGTCAGCCTTCTTCTATAGTACTGAATCTAAGTAGAGGTTCATACAGTGTGATTTTCCTATCATCTAGTCAGGTGATTAGTCATGGTCAGTGGGCCGGGCACATCTTTTAATGTGACAGTGCACAAATGGAGGGCCATGGGGAAATGCTCTGGAATGGTTTTCTCATCATAAAACAATTCCTTTCCTGTAATTTATAAATCCTATAGGACTTGTGGTATCTATTCTGAAAGGCAGGACAAAATGGCTACTTGAAAACCTGTGATGTTTCTTCTGAATCAGAAACAGGCTGAGATAGGAGATGCTGCAGTCTGGGTTCCTACAGAAGAGGAGAAAGAAGCCTGATCCCAGGAAGGATCCCAGCCACTTAGCCCAGGGCAGCTCTGGGAGGACACATGCCCTGTTTAGCAGCACGGAGGTGCTCTCCATTGGTGTGAATGCACATTTTCTTGATACATATTAACTGTAACTGAACACTGCCTAATGCCCAGGGCTGGTAAGAATAACGAGCAAATTCATTAGTTATCTTTCTATGGATCTTTATGTTACCAAGGATAATTATTGTTTGCTTAAGGCCTTCTGTTACACAGGTTAGCGCATGAAAACACTTGCTGAGCCTTGGTCTCTGGTGTGAAACACAATACACTTTCATTTATTAATGGTTTTAATTGAGGAGGAACCTCTTTCTTAATTTTGGGAACAGAAGTATTAAAACAAAAATGTAATTAATTTGTTTTTGACATATTCTTAGTCACATTTGACAGAGTTGGGTTTTTAGCTATGAATGTGTGTGTCTTTTTTACCAGATGACCTATGACCTTCTCTCTCGGTAGGCTGCCTTCCATGCCACACCCATCCATGCCATTTATCCTCCGAAATGGCTGTTCTCCTGTCCTCCCATAGATCATTCCCAGAGCACCTATCCGACACACTGGAGGTATCAATTAACCTTCATAAATTTCCCCTAATCACTAAGTTTGAGGGCTTCCTAACACTTAAAAACATCCTACAAAGCTGAAATAGGAGTATTTCCTTCTTATCTGATACCTTCCTCCCAAACACCTACTTTCACAGTGTAGTATAAACTGTGATAGGACACACAAGAAAACCCGTCCATGCTCAGCCGTCTGCTGGTTACCTGATTTCCATTAGGCTGGGTCACCTTTGCAGGCGCTTCTTGGACTGCAGGGCTGACCGTAGTGGAATACGTATATGCCACCTGGGGAATCAGGATGGTCTGCTTATTGGCAGCGAGTGCTCGTAAGCACGGAACACTGTTCTGGTCAGTGATGGCAACGATTGTGGGCAGCTGGGCAGTGACGGTGGGGATGGCGATATTTATGGGGTTGGCACTTGGTGGGATCACATTTACAACTGGGTCTGAGTCTGTCACACAACTGTCCTTCGGCAGCGGATCCTTTTTTGCACATGACAAGTTCAAGGGCTCTTCCTGGACAGAATAAACACTGTTCTGGTAAACACTAGTGATGGTGGATCTCTCCAACAATTCTCCATGTTGCTTTGGTAGTGAAAGATCAAGAGGTTCGACTTGTGGCTCTTCAGGGGCCCCTTCTGCCGTGTACAAGTAACCCTGTGTGTTTCGGGATGAAGAAAGGTTGAGTGGCGATGGGGATGGTGTGCGACTTCTGGAGCTGTTCAGAGCTGACCCCGCCGGCAAAACGGGAGACTTTGTCACCTTGCTGGGACTCTCTGAAGGCGTGGTGCTGTCCTGGGGTTCGTCGGTGTTGGCGGGTCCTGGCGGATCACCGTCATCGGCGGGAACGTTCCCTTTGCCTGGTTCGGGGGAGGACGGCTCCGAAGACTGCACTGAAATCTGTCCAGCTTGCATCTTTTCAAACCACTTTTTCACGACCTCCAAGGGCAGGTTTACCGAGTCTGCGATTTTGGAAAGCTCTTCTGCGCTCGGCTGTGCATTTAGAGCGTAGTACGCTTTGAGGAGGGACAGGAGGTTTTTTAGGGGTGGCTGACTGGGAGACAGGCGGCCCTCTCCGGGGTCTGCCGGGGCAGGGGGCTCGGACTTCTCAGCTTCGGGGGCACTGGGCTGAGCAGGCGGAGCAGGCTGCTTTGGGTCATAGTGCTTTAGCTCTGGAAGTGCGTTCAGATCTCCTGGGCAGTCCTCGCACAGAAGGCAAGTGCTGTCATCGGCGCCCCCTTCAAAGTGCTTATCCTTCTCAGACTTCACTGTAAGGTCTTCCGGCAACTTTTCACTTTTGCAACTATTGGTGGGGGCTGAGCTTTCCTTTTTCAGATTCTGGGGAACCACCTGAAGCTGACCAGGCTGTTCAAGGCTATAGTTGATGATGATTTTGGTTGTTCCATCCTGGTCAACCAAAGGAAGACTGATAGCGGAAATGAGGGAATGGCCACCTGACTGTATGGTTGGCGAGCTGATTGTTTCTTGATCTTTGGATGCAAGGTTGGCATGATTGTTCTCCAAAACTTGCCGTATTACATTACCATCTACTGCCACTTTGAGTACATTCTGAATATCACTCAAGTTAATACTTATGGGAGACACCAAACCTACTGTTGGGAGGACAACAGCTTGCACCACACCCTGAGGAGAACTGGTAGCTTGTAAGGGGCTACCGCCACTGAAAACCCCATTCTGTAACGGGGCTGAACAGTTGATTCCTGAAGTAACCACGATGGGTTTGAATTCATAATCCACAGGTTCCGTTTTAATTTGGTTTACTGGAAGTTGTTCTTGCAGGGGCTTGTTTTCAATCTTCTGCCGTATCTGAGGCCTCGCAGGACTGCCCGGTGATGCCGACAGAGAAGGGGAGGAGCACTGTGAGGGCTTGAGCCCGGATCTTGACCGGCCATTCACAGGCATCAAACCGATGCATTTTTTACTGCTGATGTGTGAGCTATAGGAACCAGAATGGGAAAAACGTTTCTTGCAGTTTGGGCATTCATATGGCTTCTCTCCTAAACAACAACAAAAAGACAGTCACTGCATTATGAAAGAGCAGTCCACAGAGTTTAATTGTTTCCAAAGCAAACGGCCCTTCAAAAGAGGACACGGAGTATGTTATGCTTGTATTTAAAATACATATTTTACATTTACAAGAAAGCTATAGAAACATCACAGATACTTAGGAAGTCTCAGTTTGCACTAAATGTTTTTACAGATAAAGTGTGTTTTCATATATCTGATCGTACTCCTTAAAAATCAACCAGAGTTAATTATAGAGGCCAAAATCATCTCCCCTTAGTGTTCTGGTCCAACTTTAGAATCTTTCAAGTCGATAGTTTTCATTATTCTAGCTAATCGTCTCTACACAATTTACTTATCTCAAGCCAGTCAATTTAAGGGGGAATTAACCCTAGGTTGGGGGCTGGGGGCGGGGAAGGGAAGGACAGAGGAAACCTGGCTGATGTTTTTACAACTTGAATATTCAACCTTACCTGACAAACTTCAAAACTGTACAAGGTTACCTTCAGAGGACTGCCCACCAAAAGAAACAAACGGAACACAACCTCTGTAACTCTAATATAGAAAATTTAATAAATCTCTCTCTCTCTCACTCACACACACCCACATACACACGCTCTCTCTCTCTCTCTCTCTCTCTCTCTCTCTCACACACTCACATACACACGCTTGCTCTCTCTCTCTTCTCCCTGGGCTAGACCCATGATTTCACTGGTATGGGAGCCTTAGGATGAGGAAACTCTTCTCTCCCAGTATAGATTAGCACCTACTCCGCAAATTATTGTCTTACAGAGCTGCTCCAGCATTGAGAAGTTCTGTGACTTGCTGGTAACCTAGCTTGTCTATCAGAGCTAGGTCTTAAACCCAGATTTTCCTGACTCTACTCCCTCCACGCTAAGCCACACGGTCTCTCACCTGCTATTTCTCATAGGCTTAAGTAGTATTTATGATCTGAAACTTGCATCAACCACATCATATAAAGACAAAGTACAGTTTTCCTCTCACTGAGAAATTAAAAGTAACTTTAAATTAAAAAGAAAATTTCTATGTTAAAATTACAATTCAAGAACATATGACTGCAAATGATATCCTCAGAAATGTTATCTGGTCTCCCACTAATTCTAAAGAATTCTATAAATTAGTATTGGAAGGGACCTTAGAACTTCAGTGAGGGATCCTTTCTATAGTATCCCTCACAAGGGATCATAAAGGTAAATAGTACTGTTTTCTATGAAAGGAAGGAAGCCCCATGCCACTCTACCAGATAATGTAAAATAAGAATAACTAAATCAATTTTCAAGAGTCTTAGGCCTGGGGTATAAAAACCTGTAAAATGAACACTATGTTTTATATGTAACACTCAATACCCTGAACATTTTTAGAACTTCATTTCTAAAATGAAGCCAGATACCTATAGCAAGGAAAAATGCTAGAGTCAGTTATCTAGCTGTAAATTTTCAATAGGATAAAATACACACTCAACATTTTATAGTCACTGAACTAGCTGTAGCAAAGGGACAGTCAAGAGAGAGGGGAGACAGAGGATGCGGGGCAGGACTTGGTAGGGCAGGACTTGGGTTCACGTTCAACATCAGAGACAGCACAGGTTTAATACAAAAAAAAAACCCCAAACTAAAAACTAAATAAAACCACTTTTCTAATCATTAGCTAACAATTATTTTTTCTTTAAAATTTCCCAAGACCCAGTTAATATGAATAGAATTGTGTCCAGTTCCCCAGGGGCCTACCATCAGATTGTTAACTGCCAAGTGGGATACCATTAAACTTTCTAATTAAGTTTTTGTGAGGTGGTGCCGTGGACGGAGTGCCGGACCTGGAGACAGGAACATCGGAGTTCAAATCCAGCCTCAGACACTTACTAGATATTTGACCTTGCACAATTTCCTTAGCCTTTGTCTGCCACAATAGCACCTCCCTACCAGGGTTGTTGTGCAGATAAAATGAGAGATATGTGAAGCATTCTGTAAACTTTAAAGTGCTGCACAAATGCCTGTTATTATTGTTCCCACTAGGAAACACTTGATAAACAAATACAAGGCATTGTGGGTCTATTTTTCACTCAAGCAGCTAACTGAAGTAAAATCACACAGGTGATACTGCCTTATTGGTCCTTTAATTGATTCTACCTCTTCAAGGGTTCCAATTTCTTCTTTCTCAGGTTCATTTCCATTTTTTCATTCCTCATTCAACTTGTATCTCTATCTTCCCATTTAATCTATGCTCCCCATTTTCTCAACACCTTGTTCATTTTGTAAAAGAAAGGTAACAAGGTAAATGTTAAGCAGAAAAATTCTTAGATTTTCTTGAGTAAATCTATGATTTATTATCTTCTCACTGGGACCATTGTACTGTGTCATGTATTAACTTAATGTACATCAATGCTGTCAATGAGACATTTGTTAAGCAGGGAAAAATGCATACTCTTCATGTCAACAGAATACTTGGCTTTACCAAATAATTTTGCTTCTGAAAAATTCCTAGTGATTTTGTCCCCCACTGAGTCACCTGATCGCTTCAGAGCCATTTTTCAGTTCGTTTCCGAATGCTCTTTAATTCAGAGGCTTCTAATACTTTAGCTCTAAGTTTCTCTTAGGGGACTGGGAATATCATCAAATTTTTTGCAAGCAGTTAATGGTCTATAACAAACACATACTTAAATGGAAAGTGCTCTTTTAAGGAATTCTATTGAAATACAAATAATGACACAGATTTCAATTCGATTAGGTTTGGGTTTTTGTCTATAAGATTTCTTAAGGCAGGACTTACTTGTGAGTATAAAAATTATTATACAGAAGATGTGATTAAATGAGACTGAAGCTGTTTTATAAAAAACCCAACATCTCAGACTTTATACATCCAAATAAATATTACCTTTCAAAGTAGCGATGATGGGAGGTTCTATATTAACCATAATGTCAAAAGGCCGCATTGTCTAGCATCAGGGAGCTTTTGAGTTCCCCTCCAATTTTGTGGTGCAGTGAGGGTTACAGAACTGAGTTCACATGTAGCCTCAGACACATACCAGCTGTGTGACCTGTGGCACCTCACTGTACCCTGTTTGCCTCAGTTTCCTCATCTGAAAAAGGAGCTGGAAAAGGAAATGGCAAACCACTCTAGTGTCTCTGCCAAGAAAACCTCAAATGGGGTCACAAAGAGTCAGACATGATTGAAAAATGACTCGACAACAAATCACTTTATTCATCAGATATGGTTTTGAGTGATGTTTCACTGTTTTTAAAAATCAAATTCACCCTCAAAGGACAAATATATGCTGAAATTAGGCAAAACTCTTGCTCTGGGGCTGAGATGTTCTTATTGGTGAATGCAGACTCACATATGGCCCAGTGCACCACGCTGTCTCCAGACTGACCAGATCGTGCTTACATCCCATCCATCCTGACCAATCTCTCTCTACTCTGGCAAGCTACTCACTGGAGCGCCAGACATCATGTCCTAGGGGACTTAATCCACTCAGTTTTAGAGTTCCTGCCCTGGGGTTGAGCTGTGCTGACTGTGAATGGTCCTCATCTCACATGGGCAGGCCAGCCATTCACCTTAGTGACCTTCATGTGCCTTCTTCTACCCCAGGCTTACACTACTCCACAACCCCTCCCCTTCCCCAACATACTTTCCACTTGTTGCTCTGGGAACCAAAATCCAGTGAGTAGAGAGGCCTCTTCTCACTCCACCCACCATCCCTGGGTCTTCCCAGACCACACTGCCCTTCCCTGGTCACCACTCCTGGAGCTCAGAGACCTCTAACTGTGTCTCCATTGCTTGGCCTGTGTTATACAGTCTCTTAAAGTGACTAGTGTGAGAGGCAATTTTCACTTGGAAGTAGGATTTCTGTGCTATTTCTTCAAGAAATCAGTCATTTTAGGCCCATCCTGTCTTTGTCCTATCTGGTACATTTAATTACTCTACATTGGGAGAGCCATGCTTGTATCACTTAATACCCAGTTTGTAATAAGCATATTCACCCCCGGCTGCATGGAGACAAGCCCTGTATTTACCGCTGTGGATCCTCAAGTGCTCCTTAAGGTGGTGTTTGTACTTGAAAGCTTTTCCACATTCTGTGCACTTGAATTTCCTGTTACCCCCAGATTGGGTCACATGTCTCTGTAAAAAAAATGTGCAATTTATTCATAAATACAAAAGTTTTGAAAATAAAAGAACAGAGTATATCCAAAAATTTCAGATAAATATTTGTAACATTTTTAACATGAACTCAGACTACACAAAATGTGCATAGTTAGTTTACATCAATGAGGTCATCTCCTCCAAACTTTTCCATTTACAAACTGACGCCAAGAGAAGTCGAGGAAATGACCTTGGGTCAGCCAGGCTGGGATGGGAACCAGGTGCTCTGACGCCAGAGTCAGCATTGCTTCCATAGTGCCATTATGCAATAACTGATCTCATTTGAACCCAACAACCCTAAGAAGTAGGTACCAAAGGTCGTCTTGTCCCCATCTTATAAATAAGGAGGAAGGCGCTCAAAGGTTAAGTGACTTGCCCAGGATCGGTCAGTGGGGGGTCAAGCCCAAGGGTCTCCTTCCTAGTCCAGTCCTCTTTCTAGGATACTACGCCGCTTCTCTCATCTAACCTACTCAAGAGTAGGATTTTGCTAAGTGAATGCAGGATACTGAGACTCCATTTTTCTAGTTTAGTAAAATTCTCTAATTTTATCAGTCACTTTGAGAATGGATCTTGGTTCAGAGAAGCTTTCAAAAAATAACAATGAGAAGCTGTTACCACTGTGTAACAATCGCAACTCCCTAAGTAAGTTGGGGCTTTGTCGGCTGGTTTGCTTCGGTCTGGACTTGTGATTTTATCAGAATAGGGAATTATAAATGTAGAAAGAACTGCCTGAGGGCACTGAGAGCTTAAGTGACCTATATAAGGCCATACAATCTGTTAGAGGCCTTCCTACTTTAAGGCTAGTCTCTCTTTACTCTTAGGTACTCAGCATTCCAAGATAGATGATTGCTATGAGTTTCCATTTTTCTATTTCCACTTTCTACTCTTCTATATAGACAAAGGTAACAGGAAGGATGGACATTTCACAAAAAACCTAATTTAGGATCTCAGATTTTACCCAGTTTAGTTCCTACATTGTAGGTGACTGGCCCAGGGTCACAAAGTTAATATAGTAGAAGACTCGGAACAAAAAAAATGTCTTGATTCCAAGGACTTGTGATGCCTGTTATGTTGTGGCACTTCTTTATATTTAACATTTTGAGAATAGACTTTAATCATTGGCTGAGTTTCATTTTGATATTTCTACTTTTTACTGACAATACTGCCCAGAAAGCGGTGCCAGAGTAAAGGTAGCACACATGGGAACAACACAGTCCCAAGTCCAAATTATTCTCCCACATTTGTCATAAGGTCCACATGAAATCAAGCAGATTAGAGATAAGATTTCAAAGAATCCTTTAAAGGAAAAGCTAAATTCTCCACACTAATCCCTCTCTCTAGTGTCCGCTGGATTAGTGAGTGGATTCTCTTTACAATTATATCATATTCCTTTTAAAAGAAACTCAGAATACAGGTAAGATAGAGGAAGAACTCTCTGAATGTAAACCAGCACAGCTCACAGATTATAACACGCCAGTTGACAGATATATTTGGGAAGAGACGTTTAATTTCCCATCTTCTAAGGTTAGGGTGAATCAGTACTTCTATGCTTTGTTTAAAGATACTGACAGCAAGCTCTGGACAAGAGAAGCAGAGATAAAGGAATTCTGAACAAGAGTTACTGAGCGTAATTGGTTGGGGGGGGGAGGGGATAGCGAAAGGATAAAGTCATCTTTCTGCTTTATTCTGGGTCATGAGATCAGCCAATCAAAGTGTCTGGCTCAGAAAATCTGGTTTATTGTCTGATTTGATACCTATCGAGTGCTGAAGCCTAAAACAATTAAAACGCAGCGCTGATAAGGCAGCGACAACACCTAGACCCTGATATTTTATGAGAACAGCAAATGACCGTCCGCCTGCGGCACAGCGTTTTCTGATTATAGAGACTCGGGAACGCTGCCAATACTACCCCATTCTCCCAGTCATTTGGAGGAAATCTCTCTTTTAACTTGGGCATTTCTTTCCTTCATCAAGAATCTTCTCCGAATATGAGCCTCCGTATCTGTAGCACTGACCTCCGCCTTCTGCATTGCCACTTGCCCAACACCATCTGTCCAACTCAATGGCTTTTTTTTCAGTTCTCACTCTTGGCATCTACAGCATCTGGCATTCCTTCTTGACACGGAGTGCTTTGATCTTGCCTAGATGGCGCTATCTTGGTTCTCCTCCCTCTCTGATGGTTCTTTTTCTGTTCTCATCACTAGGTCTATTTCCTTCTCCCACACGTTCCTCAAGTTCATGGCCTGGCCTTTCTTCTCCCTGTATATTTTCTCCTCCTATGATCTTACTTACACCCATGGCTTAAGCTATAACCCCCACGTGCTGACAGCTGCCCAATCCCTGCTTCTAGCCCCGACACGACCAGTCCCAGACTCAAGTTTCCTACTTTGTGTCAGATAATAACGTCCTCTGACATGCCGTCAGTTTCTCAATTTAAACATACCTAAAACCCAATGTATCCTTCTTCTTTGGCAAACCCCCTCTCAGGTTCCCCTCTTCTCTTCCCTATTTCTATTAGTAGCACTCCCATTATTAGAGCCACCCATGCTTCAAAATTCAGTTCTACCTCACAGCGACAGATGAAAAGGGCCTCAGGGGCCTTTAGTCCAACCTATGCCCATAGAGGTATTGTCCCATAATATACCTGTCAAGTGGTCGTGCAGCCGTTGCTGGAATAGATTAATCAACAAGCACCCTCTGGGACCAAACAGAACAAGCCTAACCCTTCTTCCATGCAGACTACGGCTTTAGCTTCCCCCTTCAGTCTGGCTCTTCTATGCACTGGCTTCAAAGTCCTTCACCATCCTGGCTACCTTCTTCTGGACCCTCTCCAGATTATCCATTTTTCCCCCTAAGCTGTGCTGCCCAAAATGTAGCACAATATCCAGATGTGGTCTGACCAGGGAAGAGTACAACAGGATCATTGCTGTTTTTCATGGAAATCATGCTTTACAATGCAGCCCAAATTCCAGTTAGTTCTGTTGACCACCACGTTACATTATGGAATTGTATTCAGGCTCAAGTTTGATAAAGGACTCTTCAGACAAACTTCTGTTTAACCATGCCTCCTCCAGCCTATCCTTGTGAAGATGATTTTTTGAACCCAAGTATACATCTATCCTTAACGAATTTATTAGATTTAGACTTAGGCCAGCACTTTAGCCTTTGCATCTTTTAGATCCTTACTCTTTATTCTGTTAGCCAGCCCTCACTGCACTGTGCCATTTTCAGATTTGGTAAGAAAGTCATCTATGCCTTTAAGTCCTTAAATAGTAAAGGAATACGGGGAGGGGAGGCGCTCCACTGGAGACTTTTTGCTAGGCTGACATTGAACTACTATATTTAATACGTCCCAAATCCACCTTATTTGTTATTATCATCTAACCCAGGGCTGTCCGACCATAGGTTTTTATTGAAACAATAGACAATTTATTTTGATTTGCCATTTTAGTGAGAGCTCTGCAGTAGCTGGGCTTCATTTACTAAAGCATTTATGTACATTTCTGTACTTGTAGGTGGGCATCACACTGTGGGCCTGCAGCCCCCTGGCCGCATTTTGGACAGCCCTGCTCTAACCCACATCTCTCACTTTTTCACAAGCAGACCGTCAGGTGCTTTATCAAATGCCTTGCTAAAATTTAAGTAAATCACATTTCTATGACATTTCCTTGGTTTGACAATTGAGTAACTGTTGAAAAAAGGAAATGTTTCGTGTAGCATGACCTGTTCTTGATGAAGCCAGGCAGGTATTTTTTGCTAGATATTCACTGCCTGTTTCCTTACTAGATCTATTCTGTATTTTCTCCAGGAACTGAAGTAAAAACTTATTGGCCTAGAGTATGGTTACTTTGTTCTCTTTCCTTTTTTGAAAATTGGGACATTTGCTTTTCTCCAGTCTTACTGTCTATGATCTTCCTGGTATCACTGACAGTGCCTCAGCAATTCCATCTGCCAGTTCTTTTAGTCCCTAAGGATGTAGTTCATCTGTGCCAGGTAACCTGAATTCATCAAGGGCGGTTAGGTGTTCTTTTACTGATCTCTTAGGGACCCTTTGGTATCAACTCTCTTAGCCATTTTTGTCCTGTCACTTTTAGTCTAAAGGTGCACATAAAAGTGCAGAGAAAACAAGGACAAATAAGACCATTGCTGCTTTCTGTTGTCCTTTACCACCATCCTATCCAGCCTGTGGGCCTAGTCCCCAGCGCCTACACTCTTTTCTTTGGTCCTTGGCACGTCTTACTGGACTCTGCTCACTCTGAGCTTGAACACAGACCTAGCCTACACTGTGTATTCATCCTGTTACTTACCCTTGCTTCCATACATATCTTTTAAAAATATAATTTGGTTGACAAGTAGTCTATGCATTCATATTGCTCTCTTTACATGCCTCCTATTGTCTTTCCTAATCAAAATTGTTTTACTTTTCGTCTTCAGAATTTCATTCTTGAGAATTTTTTCATCAATCATGGGATAACTTTCTGTGTAGAATTTTAGTCCGTGGGATCCTATCCAACCAAACTCTGAAATCTGCTCTCTCAAAATTCAGTGTCTATGCTAGGATTTTCCTTTCTTCTCCTCTATCCCAAAATCCAGGAGCTAGCAGTCACGTTCTATACCTTCATCCCCCATTCCTACCAGTTTCTGTCAGTGAAAACAAGATAGAAAATTCTGCCTCCTCCCCCCCCCCCCACCTTGGTTCTTTCATCTTTTGAGTGATGAACTTGTCATTAAAGTGCCTAGCACAAAACTGAGTATAATGCTCCAAGGCAAAATATGGATTTTCGATAAAATAGAGGACTTTCAAGCTTTCTCAGTGAAAAGACCAGAGGTGAATAGAAAATTCGACTTTCAAACACAAGAATCAAGAGAAGCATGAAAAGGTAAACAAGAAAGAGAAAGCATAAGGGAATTACTAAAGTTGAACTGTTTTGTTTACATTCCTACATGGAAAGATGATGTGTGTAATTCATGAGACCTTTCTCAGTATTAGGGTAGCTGAAGGGAATAAATAAATACATACACACACATACATATATAGACAGAGGGCACAGGGGGAGTTGAATATGAAGGGATGTTATCTAAAAAAATAAAATAAATTTAAGGGGTGAGAGAGGAATATATTGAGAGAAGGAGAAAGGGAGGGATAGAATGGGGTAAATTATATAATCTCACATAAAAGTGCAAGAAGTGCAAGAAAAAGCAGTTCTGTAGGAAGGGAAGAGGGGGCAGATGAGGGGGAATGGGTGAACGGCTCTCATCAGATTCAACCTGAGGAGGGAATAACATACACACTCAATTGGGTATCTTACCCCACAGGAAAGTAGGGGGAAGGGGATAAAAAGGGGGGATGATAGAAGGGAGGGCAGATAGGGGGAGGAGGTAATCAAAAGCAAACACTTTTGAAAAGGGACAGGGTCAAGTGAGAAAACTGAATAAAGGGGGACAGGATAGGATGAAAGGAAATATAGTTAGCCTTTCACAACATGAGTATTGTGGAAGTGTTTGATATAATGATACATGTGTGACCTATGTTGAATTGCTTTCCTTCCTAGGGAGGCTGGGTGGGAAGGGAAGAGGGGAGAGAATTTGGAACTCAAAGTTTTAAAAGCAGATACTCAAAAAAAACCCGTTGTTTTTGCATACATCTGGGAAATAAGATGGAAACCTCTCCCACTGTACAAGAAAGTAAGGGGAAAAGGGATGGGGGGAGGAGTGGCGTGACAGAAGGGAGGGCTGACCGGGGAATGTCACAATCAGAATATATGCCATCTTGGAGTGGGGGGGAGGGTAGACATGG
Organism: Trichosurus vulpecula; assembly: GCF_011100635.1. Taxonomy (NCBI): domain Eukaryota; kingdom Metazoa; phylum Chordata; class Mammalia; order Diprotodontia; family Phalangeridae; genus Trichosurus; species Trichosurus vulpecula. The sequence goes on along the minus strand of NC_050577.1, from coordinate 70,854,008 downwards.
GGAGAAAATTTGTAACTCAAAATCTTGTGGAAATCAATGTTGAAAACTAAAATATTAAATAAAAATGATAAAATTAAAAAAAAATAAAGTGCCTAGCACAGTGCTTGGCACAAAACAAGGGCTTAATAAATGACTTAAAATCAAGGCAAGAAGTTATTAGCTGCTCTGCTTTTGGCAGAAAATGCCAGCAGATATCGGGACAAATGAGGCAGCTAGGTGGCAGAGGGGAGAGAACAGGGCTTGGAACCAGAAAGACCCAAGTTCCAAACCTGCCTCATGCTGGGTGACCTGGGCCAAGTCACTGTACTCCTCTTACTTTCAGTCCTCATGAGTAAAATGGAAATGCCAACAGTACCTGCCCTCATGGGGGTCCACATGCAAAGTGCTTGGTGAGCCTTCAAGTTAAAGGTCAGCTACTGGTCACTTCCATGGCATGCCACTGTGGCAAGTGTCTGAGTTGTTTCCTCACTTATTTCCTTTTTGTGTTTACATTGTCTACAACATCTTCTGTTGACAAAACTGCTTGTTTTTTAGTCTACTGATCATCACCTCCAAATCCTCAATTATGTTTGCCCCTTCTGGTTCGTAGACTTCCATTCATCAATATACCTTCTTAATCCACAGTCCTGTCCCAATTCCTTTTCTTTCTTTCTTTCCCTCCCTCCCTCCCTTCCTCCCTCGCTCTCTGTCTCTCTTCATTCAAGATTGGGTACCTCCCTATCTGACCTGGGTTAGAAGCATAGGGGGGGCAGGTGCTCATAGGCCCCATCTCATTCTGATCAACTGAGAAGCTTTTATCTGTTCTGTTTCCCCTCCGTAGGTAACCTGGGCCACAATTCAGTCATGGGTTTTCTTCCATCCAGTCGAATACTGACACAGCAAAGTTGCTTTCCTAGATTAGGATTTATAATTCCTGATGCTGGTTGCCCAAACTCAGATACTGACGTATGTATGCAGCTTCTATATAGGCTCCTTTCTTGGATCTGATCTCTCGAGTTGTGGTATTTCCCCTGCCATTCTTGCTACTCTTTATTGTATCTAACTTGGGGTACATAGAGGCAGTTTTCTTCTTTCCCAATTTCTTTTTATTTTAAAGACTTTTCTATTATATTTGCAAGATGACAGGCAGATGCATTCTTATGAAGCTGTCTTGGTACACCCCTTCCCTAGCGAGGAGTGGTCCAGAAAGATAAATCCTATTCTCAGATACCACCTCACAGCAAACGTTCACCTCCCAAATCAAACGTTCTCTTCTGTATCTCTTTTTTGTAATGTACATCATTCTGGTCCTCAGTTTCTTGCCCAAGTTTTTGTAACCTCTGGAAATACTTTCTAGGTTCCTTCTGGCATATAATTTGTTCTCACGTCCATTACGCCTGGTATTTCAGCCTTCCTCCTCCCATAGCCCCTCAGTTGGCAAGTCCTGCTGATTCTTCCTACAATGTCTCTTGTATTGGGGTTCATTCCTTTCCATTCTGTTATGGCCTTAGTTCAGTACTTAACAGCTCTCATGCTTACATCAGTGTAATAACCTATTAGCTGATTTCTTTAGCCTCTGGACTCTCCTCCCTCAAATCCTTCCTATCAAAATAATTTTCCTAAAGTACTGTTTTGATTGTATCACTTTCCTGCTTGAAACTGTCCCTCTTTTCCTGCTGCCTGACAAAGTTCAAACTCTGAAGCCTGGCATCTGAGCTCTCTACACCCTAGTGCCAACATGCCTCTTCCAGTCAATGTGCCCTATGAGATGCTCCCTGAACATGGAAACCACTCTCCTGTTCTTGCACCTTTCTTCTTTCTGCCTGGAATGTCCTCCCCTAATCGCTGCTTGTCAAAATCCTACCCCGTCTGTCAAAAGCAAAGCTCAAATTTCATCTCTTCCACAGAGCCTCCCTTGAATTTTTTTTTAGATTTTAATTTGGTTTTATAGTGTTTAATTCAGAACACTTACACAGAAATCACAATAAAGGGTTTAAATTTTAAAAATGTAAGTTTTATGTCAAAATGTTAAGTGCTATTCTGTGAGAAATAAGACCACACGTTTCCAGAGTTCTAGTGTAGAACAAGGCCAGGAGATCTCATTCATTTTTTTCTATGAATAATGAAAAAAGAAAAGGCTATAGATAATTTGTTGATGTTACTTCAAAGGACAAGGTAGTAAGTAAATTATGGGACTGTTATAGGGAACATGAATGTTAAAGTATTAAAAAAATTCAGGATATTTTATAAATCTGGAGGTTACATGCTATTAATGTGTGTTTGTGTCTGTAGTACACAGACAGACAGACACACACTTCACACACCTTTGCCCTTACACAAAGGAAAGAATAGACAAATGGATGGACATAGCTTTATTTATTTATTTATTTTTTTGCTCATTTCTTTAGTTTGGAGAACTGTCTTCCTCTTGCCAGGTGTTTCTGAGGACTTGTGATTTCATCAGTCTGCAGGCAGTCTTTAGTGTTTAGAGGGCTGCCTGGGGCATTTGCTCAGGGTCAATAGCAAAGGCAGGCCTTGGATCTAAGCCTCAAACTGCTACCTTGCCACCCACTCTGCCTTGCTGGTAGGCAAATAGCTGGTAAAAACAAAAAAAGGAAACAAACTCTGCACTAGCAGCGGGTTAATAATGTGGCTTTGAACACCAGTTGTGCTTCTTCCTACCTGTAAAGCCTGAGACCAGGTCCTTATTTCCTGTGGGCCTCAGTTTCCTCAACTGCAAAATGAGAGGGTGGGCCAACTGACCTCTATGAGGCTCCTTCTGGCTCCAAGTCCATGTCTTAGGACATAGGCCCTTATGAGGAATATGAAGATTTCTCTCTTTTAAAAAGAATACACTTATTTGGGGGGAAGAAGCAACAGTTAGAATCATAATAGGTTGCTGTACATTTTCACAACCAGGCATGATCTCTGAACAACTATTTTTAAGTCTTCATAATATATTATAAATTACTGAAGTTAAAAACAGAAATCTGTAATTCAACTCAAAAGAACTAAATGCTTATATGTTGGATACTGTTCGTCATTTACAATTAGTCAAAAATTAATCGCACCAAGTATTTATTAAATACTTATGCACAAGGCACTGTGAGAGGCATCCTGATCTACCAGGCCTAGTTCCCAACCAATAGGAGTTTGCAGTGTAGTTGGGGAAAGGACATATATAAACGAAAAGATAACTAAACATATAAGGCAGCCCTTTTATTCATCTTTTTTATTTTCTTCAGGATTTTGTTCTCATTTTCCCAATCCCACTTATCTCTTTCAACCATTAGCAGATGACCTCACTTTGTACTTTTCTGAAATTGAAATTACTTTCTCTTCCCCTCAAAAAACAACCACAGGGTAGATATGTAATTTTACAACAAATTTCTCCTAATAATAGTAATCTTTCTACACAGCACAAATCAGTATTGAGGTATTTTCTCTATTAACATTAAGCAGTATATTAACATTCTGCCACCAAAGTCCTACTCTGATGCCTCACTGTGACATGGAAGGGATGGCTGGGTTCTTGCATCTTGAGGACCATGCCAGCAGAAAGCAAGTTTTGGAAGGTCCTAGCAAAGCAGAATGGCTTTGAGGACCGGCGTAATGCGTGAGAACTTCTCGGCCGCAACCCTGGGCCAGGTGATCGACTTTTTTCAGCCATAGAAACTCTAGCTTCCTGAGGTCTGGAGCAGCTAGGAACTATGCGGGTGACGAACTCGTTTTTTTGAAGCATTGATGCATATTAATATTGTTAAGAAACCACAAAGGATGTTAAATATAGTTAGTGATTTGCTTAGAAGCATCTTCTTTCAACAGTTTAACAGTTGGCAACACAGAAAACTAAATTTATGCTCACCTTTCATTCTTAATGGAGTTGAAAATTAATGTTTACTAAAAATACAATAGTCTACACAGGCTGATATGGATAAATGGCTTTAAAAGATAGCATTAGTATTTCATCTCGCATTAAAAAACCCCTTCTTTAAGGTTAAAGGCTCCTAGCACTGGGTTTTTGGATTACAGAAAGTTAGAGATAGTGGAGAGCATAGATCAGTCCCCCTCATCTTACTGCTGAATCCTAGAGAAGTGACTTGTCCAAGATCTCATCGCTAATTAGTAGCAGAGATAGGGCCTGAGCCCTCTTTTCAGACTCCCAGTCTAGGATTCTTTCCCCACTACATTTCAGAAGTTCTGGAAGAGAAGGGAAGACGATCAAATGCCATAGCAATCTAGATACAGAGCCTACAGTTGAGAGAGAACTAGCCATTCTGCTTTGGGGCCAGTACTCTGGGGATTTCCTGCCCAATTGGTCTCCCTCTGAAGCCCGTGCTTCAGTGCTGGTTAGGCTCTGGGGATTATGGGCCACAAGGCTTGCTGTGTAGCCTGGTGATAAATGGTGTACCTTCCGTCCTTTACTCATGCCACAGGAAGCTGTAGTTAATTTAGTTCCTAACATTGAGCACCTACAATATAACAAGACACTGGGCTGGGTGATGTTCCATTATAGAGATTAAGATGGAGAAGCCTGACCTCTGGAAAGACATTTCTAAATAGGAACCTACCTTTCCCTGACCTGCCCAGGGAACAGGGATGCCCCTAGTTCGCACAATGGGTGTATGTGGAAGATGTGTCTTAGCTCTTTAAACTTCAACAAAATAAGCTAATTCTTGAGGTCAGTCACTGTTTTTCTTCCCTGGTTTCTTCCCCTTTAATGTTATCTTCTCTCATTAGAATACAAGCTCCTTGAGGGCAGGGACTGCCTTGCTTGTATTTTTATCCCTGGTCCTTAGCACAGTGATGGGAAATATAGTAAGCATTTATTATATGCTTCAACTCTCTACATAAAAACACAGGCCCCATAAAGGAAGTAGAAAAAGCCATAAACAAATTAATCCTCAAAAATGAAAATGCCTTAAGATTAATATAGTATTTAGTTGTTTCTACAGGGAGTAAAAGAGTTAGTAAATAATTACTGAAAATTAAATATGTAGTAAATTTGAACTGTTTACACAGTATTTGTTACATCATGTTACTTTGTGCAACCACCGTTTTTTTTTCTATCAAGTGTCTACACTGGAAGACTTAAGGTAATTTACTCTAGTGACTCCCTATTACCTCCTGGATCAAAAATAAAATTCTGTCTATTGTTGAAAGCCCCTCATGACCTGATCCCTTTTGACTTTTCCAGTCACCTTACCCCTTACTTCTTCCCCCACTCCCCTGTCCACAGACCTCCCCACTAAATGCTCTGTGATCCACTGACACCAGTCTACTTGTTGTTCTTGCAAAACATTCTATCTCCCAACCAAGCGCATTCTGTCTTGCGGCCTCTGTGCTTGGACGTCTCCCTCTTCATCTCTGCCTCCTGGCTTCCCTTAAGTTTCAGCCACAATCCTACCTTCTGCAAAAAGACTTTCCTGACTCCCCTAAATGCTAGTGCCTTCCCTCAGATGTTGTCTCTGCTTTAGACTGGAGAGGAAGAACTGTTTCTTTGTATTCCCAGTGCTGAGCTCAGTGCCTGATACATATGCAGAAGGCACTTAATACATGATTGCTGACTTGACTGGTTGAAACTATTCTTACACTATTAAGAAAAAAGAAAAAAAAAACCTCTACCTTATAATACAGTAGATACTAGTAAAACAGGAAAGTTGATTGAAATAACAAAGGCCCAGAAGTTAATAGTTAAAATTATTTTCTCCCTCTTTAGTAAGACCTTGTATCTCCCATGTAAGTAAATTTTCAGGTGGATTAACCCTTTTCTTGTATGTAGACACTACACATCTAAACCACAATAAAGGAATGAATTGAATTTTAGTATTAAATTTTGCTTTTGTTTATCCATTTGTAAACGTCACGAGCCAGTGAACTCTCTGCCATCTCACTTACTTGATCTCTTCCTGATTTATGGGACGTCATGTGACGCTCAAGTTGTGTTCTGTATGCAAACGTGTAACTGCACAGGGAACAACTAAAGTTGTCCTCATTTTTTTCATGGCGATATTTAATGTGTTCCTTCAGGGAGGTAAAGCGTTTGTAGCCTCGGTCACAATATGGGCAGGTGAGGAGCTGAGAAAATGCATCAGGTGTTCCTGGAAGAGAAGAAACATATTTTTATCTCAAAATACTGACAAGAAGATGACCAAGTCTAACTACCCTGAAGTCAGTGTGTTAGTGACATCTATGTTTGCTTCTGCATCAAAGACGAACTCTCCAACAGATGAAGTCTCCTGTTTATTCACCATCCATCCATCCATCCATCCAAGGTTGAACGTGTCACCATTCACATCACAGGACTGATCAGTCACCAGCAGGACGCAGGAACTCATCCATGTTTTTCAGTAGTGTTGAGGAATTGGTGACTCCAACATTCATTCTTTTGAATGGTCTCTCTTGGCCACAGGGTGAGGTTTTCAGTCAGGAATCTTGGAACGTGGCTCTTCTCCACGTGAAGCTAGCTGGCTCTTGACAACTCTGACTAAAGCAGATACTTCATTTGGGAAGATAATTGTGACAAACAATTACTAGAGCTTGTAATAGCAGAGAAGGTCCACTCTGGGATGCAGAGCAGCCATCCCAATGGACGGGTACCCCCTCAGTTTCCAGTTCTTTGCTACCACAAAAAGAACAGCTGTATATGTTTTTTTAAATACATGGGTCCTCTTCCTCTTTCTTTGGGTATATGCCTTGGGGTACAGCACTAGTACAGGTATTGCTGAGGCAAAAGGTGTACACAGTTTAGTACCTTTTAGGGCAAGGCTCCAAATTGCTTTCCAGAATGGCTGTACCAATTCTTAGCTTTAACAGTACATGAAGGCATAATTTTGTCATCTTTGCCAACCTAATGGCTATGAGGTGAAACTTCAGAGTTGTTTTAATTTATTCTTCTCTAATTATGAGTGATTTGGATTTCTTTTCCATATGGATGTTGATGTCTCATATGTTTTCCTTTTAACATCAACTGGGGAATGACTTCTATTCTTAAAAATTTGAATCAAATTATGTTATATGAATGTAATGGAATACTATAGAGCTATTAGAAATGATGAGAGGGATGGTTCAGAGAAATCTGGGAAGACTTGCAGCAACTGAGAGTGAGGAGAACTAAGAACAATTTACACGATAACAAAAACTGTATTGTAAAGACGACAACTTTGAGGAACTTAAGAACTCTGATCAATGCAAGGCCTGATAATAAACTATGTATTAAGCACTCATTGTGTGCCAGGCACTGTGTCTAGTGCTGGATGCTCACTGAGATGGACAAATAAAACATACGTTTTTGGTCACGGATAGAGATTTAGAGATATATTTTGCTTGACTAAGTGTATTTGTTACAAGGTTTTTTTTTTAATGCGGGTGGGGTTTGGAGCAGAGGAAAAAAATGCTTTTACATTGAAAATAATAAAAAAAGGAATTTAGTGCAGATTTGTGTTTATTCAGAACCAAATGACCAGCTCAAATAATTGATGGTATTCTCCGTTCTGCCTCCCGCCCCACCTCCCCCACCTTTACGAGAAAGAGACAAATACAAATTAAATAGTTAAAGTAAATCAGAGATTTATCCAAGCAAAACAACTTCCAGGGTATACAGATATAGGATTAGCAGAGAGAGTCCAAATCATCCTGTACAAGCTATTGGAGCAGGTGAGAGACTTGCCAGGATGCTCTTTCTGTGTCAGAGGCAGGGCTTGAAGGTGGGATGTTTGGCCTAAGGCCATCTCTTTCTTCACGCTACCTAAAACTACATGTATGACATATTTACTAGAAATTCTTTTATACAGGGAATTATTGGTGGTATTTGATATTATTTCATCATCATAGGTAAATATTTGAGTCTGTCAACAGTATTTAAATTACTCATTGACTTTAGGTTAAACACTGAGAAAGGCTGGTCTCTTAGTCTTCACTCTAGGGCACCACTTAACAGCAGTAACTCATAGATCATTTGCAAAATGCTCTACATGTTATCACAACTGATCTTGGCCACAAATCTGTCAGGAAGGAGGGCCAAGCGTTACATCCATTTTTCAGATGAAGACACTGAAGCTTAGTGAGGGTACGTGGTGCAAACTGCTAGGTAAATGTCAGGGGCATGCTCTGGGCCCAGGCCGCTTTCCATCACTACTACTGATTAACAACTTGAAAAACTTCCTACAATGCTACGACAATCTGAAAGAGTTAGCACTAACTTGCTAAAATGTTTAATTTAAAGTAAAAATGACAAGTAATTTACATTATTTTTAGAGATTAGGATTTGTCATATTAAAATACTGATGATTTTTGTTTCCCATAGTTTCTATAACATTCCTAATCATTTAATTTTAATAAAATTATTTCTGTATTACCTACAGGATCGTACTTCCTTGAAATGTACTTTCATTCATTACTATGACCATAAATTCATGTTATTTTAGAACATGAAATCTCTTAAATTATTTCCCCCAATATTCTCATTTGCAGTGAGCATTTCAGGTTGACATTACATGAAATCATATTGCATTTTAATTTTATGAACAGTCTCAATTTATTAAATTTTTTTTGATAATTCAGCCTATTGGGCTTGTTTACCTTTGTTTGATCTATAGAAAGCCTGTTTGTTAAACAAATTAGGAGCACAAACCAGATTTTAGGAAGGTACCAACCTATGTAAGAAAATGTTATTATTTAGGATGTTAGCGACTCATACAAAATGCCGCTAATTATATTTAGCTTTCTGAGTTTGTTGAAGAAGGTTGGGAAGGAACTCTTCCTGCAAAAAGTTTATTAGCATCAAGGCATCCTGAACAGTGCTGGATTTGGAGTCAGGAAGGCTTATTCCCCACCAGCCACACTGCAGGGACTACACACCCCTCTCCTCATCATCACGCTCCTCCTCATTTGGTGCACACACCTCCTCAATGTCCTTGCCCCTCAAAGAACCCCCAAACCCTCCTTCCCAGAGGGCTCCAGACCCAGCTGGCTCCGCATTTTCCCCCAGCTGCACTCCACTGTGCCCCCGCCCCAACCTCAGTCTTTTAGATTTCTTTTGTGATCTGAGGGCAGGGGCTGCCTTGCTTTTATTTCTTTGTATCCCAAGTGCTCAGCATGTAGCAGCCACTTAATAAATGTTTATTGATGGACTAGAGATTCAAATATGGCCTCAGACACTTACTAGCTGTGTGACTCTGGGCAAGTCACTTAACCTCTGTGTCTCAGTTTCTCCATCTGTAAAAGGAAGATAACAATAAACCTATCCTAGAGAGGTGTTGCAAGGATCAAATGAGGCAATAAATGTAAACCTTAAAGCATTATATAAATTTTGGCCATTATTAGTATTCAAAGTAACAAAGCTACATTTCTTTTAAAGTAGATATTTTCCCCCTGAATTGAGTGCCTTCCCTAACTCAAATTGGTAAGGTTTTACTATATTTCTTGCACACATACTGACTTTTGGTTTGCCTCTGGATGTAAGCAAAGGAACATTTCATTAGTTTTTTTTTAAAACCATATTCTTTCACTGCACACTTGAGAATCATTCTTCCCATTTTATAAAAGTCACCTTGTGCTTCACGTGAAATGATCACTATCTTTTAACATATTTCCATTTTTCCTACTGCCCTTTAATTTCTACTGTAAATTCTTATTTCTTGAGGAGAGCTGGTAAAAAGTTGTTATTTATCTAAAACTTGTGGCAGTAATGTCAGAGAATAATAGTGCTAAGTCCCAATAACTGTCGGCCTGCTTTGAGAGTACTAAGATCGGAGTGATCTCATCAAATCCCCCAGGCTCCCAGGACTTCTAGGCCTCTGTCTCCAGCCCTCGTCTCTCCCAGGAGCTCTTGCCCCTCCTCGCTGAGTGTTTGTGGACATCACTTTCCATATATCCCAGAGGCCTCTCAAGCACAAATATCCAAAATGGAACTTGTTCTCTTTCCCCCCAAGTTCTCCTTTCCTCCAAACTTTTCTATTTCTGCTGAGGAAACCACGATTTCTCTCATCATCGAGGTCTGCCACCTCAGAATCCTCTTGAAAGCCTCCTTTTCGCTCACCTCCATTTCTAACTAGTAGACAAGTTTCATCGTGGGTGCAGAACCCATACGGCTCACAGATGACCAACCGCTAATCTACTTCACCTCTCACTGGGACATTGCAACAGCCTCATAATTTAACTTACGGATTCCAGTCTCTCCTCCCAAAGCACGCTATATGTAGCCATCAAATGTGTCTTCCTAAAGCATACACCCGGCCATATCCTTCAAGAGATCCCCAAAGATGCCTTTTGGATAAACAACAAAGTATTCAGACTGGCATTTCAAACCCCACACAATAGGGTTTCAGTGCCCCTGTTCAGACTTACGGTCTGAGACTGCCTTTCACGCACAGTGCCCCAGCCAAGACATGCTGCCACTGCTGCTCAAGTGTAGTATTCCATATCTATCCTCCATGGCTCCGTACAGGCTGTCATTCATTCCTGGGACCCACTCTCTGGAATTGCTAGCTCCCTTAGATGTTCCTTTCTACAAAAATTCTTTATTGCTCTCTCTACCTCCTCCAACCACCATAGTTATTTGTCTACCTCAAGTATCCTCCCTATGGAAGGTAAGCTCCTTGAGGGCAGGGACTATTTTTTGTTTGGTTTTTGTATCCCCAGTACTTAAAATACTGCCTTACACACTGTGGGCACTTGGTCAATGCTTATATGACTGGATGGGAGAGTTCTCCAGAGACAATTATTTTAAGTTCTTTAGAAATGTACTTTTGTGGTATCTTAGAGGGAGAAATGCTAGAGAGCTATAGTAATTTAACTACAAAGGCTCAGGGGATTTTAACCCTAATGGTATAAAGCCATTAAATAAGTATCTCTTTCTATCTCCTAATTTCTTTCCTAACAGTAGAAGGACATCTGTGTGTTATACATCATGGGGAAAAAATAACGAATCCTGGCATTCTGGTTAAGATGGCTGAGTAGAAGGGTACGTAGGAGCCTAGCTCCTTCCCAGAAACTTCAGCAGTGATCTAAGAAAGGTTCCAGATCAAAAAAAGATCAAGAAATTAAAAAAAGAAACAATGCACTTCTTCATCCCAGGGCTGAGCAAAAAGAACCATTAACTGAGGCACTGGAAGAAAGGTTCTGCCAGGAAAGCCAGGCTGGAAGTCCAGCAGTGCTCTGTGGAGAGCCAACTGAAAGGTCTGACCAGGGGCACTGATGCCTGTCAGCACTTAGAGCTGACAGCAACTGGAGGGGGCAAAAGCAGGGGGCAGGAGCCTTGGAAACTGACATCAAGTTGTGACAAATGAAAAACCCCGAGAGACAGAGTTTCTGGGTAATTAATAATCAATTTATGATTAGTGGTTTCTCTCAGTAACAGAGGACAAAACACATGAAGAGCCAGAAAGCTTTCAATAATCCTTGGGAATTCCCTTGACAACTGAAAATCAACTCTGATTGGTGGAGGTGAGCTAGAAGCCTTCAGCTCCTCTTGCTAAGAATGTGGCTAGGTTATGAGACTTGGCCACTTCCAGTAATCTGGACAAGGGAATTTACCTTTATCCAGACCGCCCTGATTGTTTTATCTTTCATGAGCTGGATCACCCTAAACTCTAAAGGAGAGGTATGAGGTGACAGGGGCTCATTTCCCTGGGGTAAGAACATACCTAGACTGGATTCTGTCTACACTCTAAACAGAAGTAAGGTGTCCTAGCTGGGTGGGGTCTGCCCTAAGAGCAAGTTCTCTGAAGGTTAGGGGTAATCTCAATCTGCCATGGCTTTCAGAGGCTAACCTGCCACAGAAGCTGGGAAGAAACAGAGGAGAAAAGCCTGGATCCTAATTTAATAATTATTTATTAATACAACAAAAATTAATTTCTCTCAAAGCCCAAATGGGGCCTGACTATATCATTCAAAACTATGTAAAGGGGCAGAACCTGATCCTGGCATAATTACAAATCAGAAACTGAAGCTGGTGACAGGATTAAACAGATGACAATAAACATTATGAAATAATAGCATAGGCCAAGAAATACCAAGAAGGAAAACCCAGAAGAAGAGAGTTAACTCCACAAATATAAGCAGAGTGTCAAGAAAAAAATGGCATGACCACAAGAACTACAAAAATACTAGGAAGAAGTAAAGAGAGGAAAAACTGCAGAAACAAAAGCCTTGGAATAAAATAAGGGAAGCAGGATAAATAGGTTAGAATAGAAGGTGAAAAACCTTACCCAAGAAGTAAATCTCACAAAAAAAAATTAGGAAAGGCCAAACACAACTCAACGATTCTATGAGACAACAAGAAATGATAGAACAAAATCAAAAGATTAAAAAAATACAAGAAAATTCTGGTTAGAAACAAAGACAAAAATCTTACCTAAAAATAAGTCAAGAGCAAAAACTTTAAGACTCATTGGATTCCCTAAAAACTATGGCCAAAAAGACCCCCTGCATGCCATAATCAAAAAAAATATTAAAACCGTTTGTATTTTCTAGCACTGGAAGGCAAAGTGAAAATAGGAAGAATATTCCAGCTACCTCCTGAAAGAGATGCTAGAACAGGCAGTTCATGAACTTAAATGGGAAAAATTATATCTTTATTTCAATATAATTGGTTTCTTTTCTAATCTTATATGTTTAAAAACATTCTGAAAAGGGTTCACTAGGCTTCCAGAGGGGTCCATACACAAAAAATGATTCTTAATCTTGACCCTTGACCAACAAGGAAAACTCTTAAGAATACCATATCCAAAATAAAGTGGTTCTAGGTCATATTCCAAAACCCAGGGTTTCCTTCTGGCAGGCAGCCAGAAACAAAGAATTCAAGTACCAAAGAACTACAGTTAGGAACAACTAGAGTTGTCAGTTATGACTCAAAAGGTGTTGCAAAAGATAAAGGCTTATAGTACCCAAGGCAGGGTAATTCGAAAGGGTTTTGAAAAAAAGGACCTTTATTGAAATACAGGGCTTTCAAGCATTCCTGATAGAAAGACTAGAGATGACTTTGAAAATGTGAAGATGTTAAAGGGTCAAGAAAAATCTAGAAAGGGAATGCATTTGAGCATCTAGGAGGGGCTGAAGGATGAGAAAGAGGTTGTATTCTTTGGGGGAGAAGAGATGAGTGACTTTTCAGAGTCCTAAAGTCTACGAGGATCACAGGGATCTCTAATTAAATAAGATAAGCAGAGAACTGGCTTTCTTCTGTGTTGATAGTGTTAAGAGAAGAAAGAAAAGGGAAGGTGAGAGATGTTCTGAGTAAGAAATTAGGAACAAGTAGATAAGATTTACCACATCTCATAAATGGGGTACATCACACAGTTGGTGGAAATGCGAACTGATCCAGCCAATCTGGAAAGTCGCTTGGAACTAGGCCCCCCAAATAATTAAACTGTTCATATTCTTTGACTTAGTGATATCACTATGTCCATGAGCCAAGGAGATAAAAAAGAAGAAAAGAACCCAAAAATATTTCTCATGGTGACAAAGAATTGGAAATGGAGGAAGAGCTTGCCCATCAATCGGGGAAAAGCTGAACAGGTTGTGGTATACAAACATGATAGAATACTATTATACTTGTGAAATATTGAAAGAGGGGCAAGAGGTGAGAGGGAGACAATGCAGACTTGAAAATAAAATAGAATTTAAAAACCCCTATCATCAAAAAAAAGTGGGGGACAAAGAGAGAGAAAAGCATAAGAAGACAGGACAGGGGAACATATACAAATAACAAGTGTAATCACGAACATGAATGAGATGAACTCATATATTAAACAGAGGAGGACAGCAGAATGAATTAGAAAGCACAACCCAATTTTCTGTTTATTAGAAACATGATTGAAACAGAGATTCACATAAAGTTAAAATGAGGGGCTCGAGCAAAATATATTATGCTTTGCTACTAAGTGTCTGAGTCTAGATTTGAACTCACTAAGACGAATTGTCTTGATTCCAAGCCCAGTGCAACCTCGCTGCCCCTGAATAAAACTTGAGAAAAGTTAAATAAGACAGATTTCTGGTGATTATTATATGGAAAGACGTAGGTTTTAAATACTAAAAATTTAGAACTAGAACAGATCTTGGCTCGGTGGCTGGAGACCTATCGGCTCCTCCAGAACTGTGATGAATACCGCTGCTGGGCAGAACTTGGTGACAGAATTTCTAATCTTCAGGATCACAGACTGAGAGGCAGAAAGGCTTCTCCTTCTCATTGAACAAATGAGGAAACTGAGGCTGAGAGAATGCTTATTGTTTGATCAAGGCAGTAAGTAACAAAGCCAGGATTTACACCCAGGTTCTCAGGCTCCAAATCCAGCAGGGCTTTCTACTGCTTCGTCCTGCTTCCTGCTCCCTCAAGTACAGGGATAATATCATATGCAGGGCCACCATGTCATGGGAGCGGCCACCAATTTAACTCTGCACTACTAACACTGAAAAAAAACATGAAGAAACCTAGTTAGTACAGTACAGGCAGCTAGATATATTCTCTATGTCCCAAAGCTGGGCTAAAGTCAATCAGCTGAATCAATCAGCATAGTCTTGTACACAGTCATATAGTGCTTGTGCATTGGTTAAACGTGTCAGGCTCGGCTCGGGGGCTCTGGGCCACAAGACAAAAACAGTGTCTGCCTTAAAGGAGCCGATGTTATACTGGAGGAAAAAAGCCAAGTACACACACATGGAGGAACAAAATATATAAAAAAATCAAATACCAGGATATCTTTTCTGGGGAGACTCTATTAGGTGGACAGAGTACTTAAGACGGTGGCACATAGGAGGTACTTAATAGCCAAGTGTCAATTACCATTTTCATCATGACCACTAGCTTCGGGGGTGCCTTGTCTCTGGTCTTCCTCAGGTGCTTCAGGATAGATAACAGCTGTATCTTCTTGTTGCAGGAATTCTTCAACATTAGGATCATGGTTTTGTTCGTTTTCTGCATCTGAGTCACATTCATCCTCTTTTACTAAAAGAAATACAGGTTTTATAAAAGAGAAAGCTCACCACTATAACCTAAAAAAATTTCAGCATATATGAAGAAAATTTAACGTGTTTCTCACAAGCAAGGGGGTGTAGTGGATAAAAGCCCTGGATCTGAAATTAGGAGAGCCCTGGGTTTGTTTATTATTTTATTATTTTATCCTGAGTTTAAACACTTAAAAAATGGAGAGTATTTCACACACACAGAACACAGAGTATCATAAATGAAATTGTGAATTTCCAATTCATACTGCTTCCTTTAGAAAGCACATAATAATTCTAAAAGTTGCTTTCAAAGCTCTCTGGTTCATCTGTGCTTCCTTCTAACATTTCTTTTGTTCCCTTTTATGCATTAAAAAAATTTCAATGGACTTTTTTTATCATTAGTGTCACTATGGTTCACCTCTTCTTTCATCATCCTCCCCTCTCCCCCCATCAAAAAAGAGAAGAAAAAAGATGATGTAACAAATAGGCACAGTCAGGCCAAGCCAAAAAGAATCCACACAGGGGCCATTTAAAAATTTATGTCTTATTTTGTGCCCTGAATTTATCCCTGTCAGGAGGAAGATGACACGCTTCATCGTCAGTCCTCTGGCACATGTTTGATTGACCAGCATTCTCTCCACCAAGTTGTTGTCTTTGTATAAATTACCATCCTGGTTCTGCTTGCTTCACTTTGCATCAGTTCATATTCCCCAAGACTTTCCGATCCCTTTTATCCCTTCTCAAAAAGCAGTATCATTCCATTACATTTACACACCAGTTTGTTCAGCCAATCCCCAACTGAGGGGGACTCCCTTAAATGCTAGCTTATTGCTTTTATTTTTTCCCCTTTAATTCTTGCTTCAGGATGAAGAAGTTTGTTTGGACTGAATGCAAGCAGAGCCCTGGGTTTGAAACCTGCCTCTAACACTTATAGTGGGCAGATATATCACCTAACCTCTCCAAAGGTCACTATCTTCATCTGCAAAATGGGGATAAGGAGAACTTTAGTGATGACACAATGAGTGTTCTGTCAATGGCAGCTATTATTATCCCATGCCCTTAGCCTCTTCATTTCTGGAAGAGATGTTACTGTCACTGCATCGCCAGTGGTTGGTGACCTGGGACTTGAAGGAAACTCAGGAATCTAACAGGCTCAGGCAAGGAAAGACTCTGTTCCAGGCTTAGAACAAAGGTACACACGTAGGAGATAGATTGCTGAGTTTAAGGAAAAACCAACAGGCTGGTTTGTCTGGTGGATAAGACGTGTCCAAGGGAATAACGCAAATGTATCTGGAAAGCTAGCGAGGACTCAGACTACTGAGAGCCTTAAGTACCAGGATGAAGAGTTTGAATTTTATTCTAGAAGCATAGAGAGCCATTGGACATTTCTGAGAAGAAAGGAACATAAACCAATAATTCAATCAGCACGCATTTACTGAGTGCCTCCTATGAGCCAGGAACTATGTGAGATGCTTAGACAGGCACAATCTGTGCCTTTAGGAACATTTATTCTTGTAAAAAACATTTTTCTGTGTTTTCTGTGTTCTTCTTAACTAGGAAAACATTAACAAACGGAAGCATATGAATATAAGTTTGGCAATTACATGACAGCTCGATTGGAGAGGGCAGGACTAGAAGCAGGGAGACCAATGAAGAGGGTCTGAGCTTGTGTGAATGGAGATGACAGGCTACCACGAAAAGAGTTGCTAGGAATATTGTGGCACACAGGGCCCCTTTCTTTCTGTCTTTGACCTCCTTGGGATATACCCAGTAATGTGGCGGCCAGCCCAAAGGATTTAAATGGTAACTTAGAGATGCTATTGCTCAATAATGGCGATGATCATACCATAGCAGCAGAGGTAACAGAGTATATCCTTCAGAGGGAGCTGATGTTAGGACGTGCGTAGAGTCTGACAAAGAGATGTCCACATTCTCTCCTTCGCACTCTTTAATTGTGTTTGAGCCCATTGTTATTGAGCCTGATTTCCAAGTAAATCAGAAATATGGCATAGCTCACAAGTAACAAAACCAACCAAATTAAATGCTGACAAACTAAATTTAATTGAAAAATTAAAATTTAACAAAAATTAAAATTCAATTTTGTGCAGCATACAATGTTTAAAAATTTCTATGGAAAAAGCAAAAATTTCAGGTCATAAGGCAGTTGAAAACTTTAAATATTCAAATAAAGACATGTCAGAACTCTGACCTATCAACATTATATCCTGTCACAATGATTATGGTGTAACACATTAGAAAGGGTAGTCAGAAAATAAAAAAGAATTTACTTAGTGTGATTATAATTTTTTTACCATCTACATTCTCTTTTCTATCATTGCAAATGAAAAGCCTGAACTTTCTGCTTTTCTTATTCACAACATTTGAAGCTTTGAGAATTATTAACTGTACATATAACAAAGAAAGAGATGTCCTGAAGGAAAAAAATAATCCCTGAGAAGCTTTTTTCCCTCACAGGGCAGTCAGTCAGTGCTAAGGCTCTGTTAGCTACTATAAGAACTGAAGGGAGAAATCAGTTACAAGGAAGAATCGACTCAAAGTTCAAAACTAATGACAGTAACTGTCTCTCTACAATTTTAATTTTTTTTTCTGTCAGCATGTAATTTCCTTAAAGTAAAAGATAAGGCCGAAACAAAATGAATAATTTAAAAATGTTAACTGCTGAAAAAGTCTAAATTTCTAATCTTCCTTCTTTACTTTAAACATACACATGGTTGATTATCATGAGAATTCTCCACCTCCTACTCTTGGGTCTATTTGGGAGGATAATGTAATAGTGAAAATGACAAATTTCAGCAGACCTGATAGACTGTGCAAGAGGCTTTACATTTAGGATTCTTAGAGGGATGTTTATGTGGTTTACATAAGACAACTTTGCTTAGTGGATAAAGTTTTGGAGTCTGGAAAATCTGGGTTTGAACTCCATCAAGGACATTACTCAAGTTACCCAAGACAAGTCATTTAATCCCTAAGCATCTGAGGCAACTTCCTGCCTTAGAGACAGTACAGTGTGGTTAGCATCCTGGGGCTGGAGTAAGGAAGATCTTAGTTCAAATCCTGCTGCAGACACTAGGTACCTGGGTGATCTTGGGCAAGTCATTTAACACTTTTGGCCCAAATTTCTTCTCATCTGTAAAATGAGGGTGTTTGAATAGATGTCTTTGGCTCTAGGTCTCAGAGCTTATGATTTTATAATCAAAGTCAAGGATGGGTTCGGAGCTGCTCTGCTGAGGTGAAGAGTTTCTAACATTATTCCTTCTCCACACTGCTGAAATCCTAAGTCCTGGCAAAAAGGGCAAATTCCTTCTTGCAGCGGAGAATAAGGTAGAACATAATGAGCTTCAAAACTCTCAATGTTTTGCTCAGTAGCCTTTGCCTGATGCAATTCTGGTTACTGGTTTGGGTATCAGAAAGGAATTTCTTTAGGAAAAACAGTAATAAAAACCATTCATTTGACCTTCATTATTAAAACTAGTGTTTGATTAATAACAAATACCCCATTTAAATATTTTATAGAAGTGGTAGCATGATAAATATTTGCTAGCAACTATTTGCCTGAATACATTATTTATGCAGGTTACACATAACGCAGCTAAATATATTGTATCAAAGCTTCTGCTGTAGGCACAGTAAATTACCATCCTACAGTCTATCTTCAGTTATTAATTTGGAGCTTATCTTTAATAAGACAGCAAAGCTTTACCATTAGTTTCACAGTGTGAAATTACAAGTATGACACTGCCAGTATTTATTAGAAGTGAAAATCTATTTATGACAATTATCACATAAGACTATCTTCACTTTACATAACATGAAAAAATTTATAAGGATCCTTGGTTTATTACTAAATATTAATCTTAAGAAAAAAAATCTGTGAACGTTAAACTACAGATGAGTGGAAGAAAAAAAACCCATAATTAAAACATTATGATGGAAATAGTTTCTGTAGTTCTGATGACTGAATGCAAATGTTTATGGCACTGTGGTGCCATATAAAAAGGATAGATTTGGAGCCAGAGAATCTGCTTGAATCCTGATGCTACCAATCAGGTCCCTACTTTGCTGGTTGGCACAGCTCCCAGCAAAACCATATTCCACCTGCGTCCAAGACTTTCCCCTCCCCCACCATCTTTTTAAGACAAACTGCTGCCTAACCATGCCACTCCCTTCCTATACTTACGAAAGGGATTTTTTAAAACCCAAGTATAAATGTTTACATTTATCCCTAGTGAAATGCAGCTTTTTAATGAATTCAGTCCAATATTCTACTCTGTCAAGATTGTTTCTGGATCCTGCCAAATTCTATGGTAGCCATCCTTCTCAGCTTTGCATTATCCGCAAACCGATAAAAATGTTCAACAGCACATGGCCAAGCAGAGCTCTTGGAGGGCTCCACTGGAGACTTCCCACCACTGAACCATCAAGGACTGATTACTCTTCAATGCTAACCATTTCAGCAGTTCCGAATTAATTAAACTGCACAGTCACCTATCCCACAGGCCTCCATCTTTTCCATAAGAATACCATGAGACACTCTATTAAATACCCTGCTGAAGTACAGGTAAACCATATATTGATAAGAATCTCCTGATTTACTGGTTTAATAACTTTTTTCTGGGGGAAAAAGAAGAGAATCAAAGAAGAGACAGAACTGTTTCAGTGTTGTTCAAACCTTGTTCTGCTGGTTTCCTCTCCTGAGGAGAAGGACCTTAGAACAAACTTGCTAAAAATGAGACTGGAAAAGAGCCCCTCCCTGCCCTTGATGAACTTGAGTCACCTGGCCTCGGTGAACTACATCCTCAGGTTCTGGAGAATGGGAGAGGGACTGCAGAACTAGATAGGGCTAACTACAGTCCCAGTTTTCAAAGTGGAGCCTGCCACCGAGTTTATTCAGTTTGTGAGGAATTCTGAAGAAGGTTCATTGAATAAATAGTGAGAGATTTTTGTTTTGTCTACAAGCTTTTGGCCTTCCTAATTCCTTCATCCTAAATCACGTTTTACAACCTATTATTTGCTTTTCTCCCGTGTGCCCATCTTTGCACTGAAGACACTGAGTGTGTCAAAGTATATGCTGATTTATTTTGGACAGCAGTTCTGAGTTCTTCATGGATTCTTGCAATAACAGATGTTGACACGTAAACTGAAACAATCACCAAAATGGAGTTTTTCGAAATTCTTATCATTAACACTGCAATGACAGATGACCAAGTATCCCATGAAATTGGTTCTTGTTGACTCTGGATGGTGCCTCTTCAAAGAGAATCTCTGAACCATCCCTCCATTTAGTGGCAATCTGCTTCTGTCTTCTGTTTTCAGTTTATGGTGATTCAGTTCCTCTAGTACTTGTTGGTCACTGGACAAGAACCTTACTTTTAAACTACAGACCATCTTAACACTGTGTGATTGTTCCCATCCTCTGCTCCCCTTTCCAGCACTCTCCTGTTGTCACTGTAGAAGCAGAAAAGGGCCTCACACGACTAAGGATCACTGTGTACTTTTCTTTGTTTCATGTTACCATGGCCAAAGAATTCATCACCAAGTGGCCAGCCCACTGGTAATGATACATCCTTCTGTACTTGGAGGGCAGTCTCTGGAAATCACCCTGCTGCCCTACTTGGAAGCCTTCCAGAACGGAAGGACATGGAGGAACATGCCACAGCCTGCCTTGCTCTGGCACAGCCTTTGAGAGCTTAGGGTCACCTCGATGCCACCCTAAAATTGCTTCATGCTACCATTAGATTAAATAAGAGAATGTATATAAAATCCTTTGTAAGTTATATTAAATGTGAGCCATTATTATCCTTACCGGCAGGCAGAAAACACCAAACAAATGTCTGTAGATTGATTCCTGTTACTTATTTCTAAATTTAACTTTTTTCCTTTTTTACTACTTGGGCCAATATTATCTGAGCTTACTGTAAAAAGTAGACTAAAAACTCATAAAGAACGCTTTCAGTTCTTAAAAACAGTTTCCTTGGTTAGTCTAATGAGAAGATCACATAAGTCCTCTTCAATCAGAGAACAAAAATAAAAGCTTTGTGAGTTTTTCCTTTGTTTTTTTTTTTTTTAGGTGTGGTATCCAGAGATTATTTCCAAATTTGCATCCAGCTTTCAGAATATCTGTCCTATTGGCCTATTCTCCCTTCTGCTACCTGTTTTTGGGGTTAGTACACTACTAATCAGCACTTAAACCAAAGCGTAACTTAACTAAGCGTGAAACTCAAAGTAATCTTTTTTTTAAAGAAATACTTGTAAAGTATCTGGAAGAGGAAAGTGAAACAAGTCAATAACTTTATTTCTAGATTCTCTGCGAATTTCAGCTGTTCAGTATCTCATATTTAAAAAATGGACTGTGCCTTTACAGAATTCAAAGTGCTAGATAATGACTGCAACTTTGGAGAATACTTAGTATACCGACAGCTTAATTCAGTGGTGTAATTACTGTTTAGAAAGTACTTTCCTCACAACTGTGTGAAGTTCTTGGGAAAGGGCTGGTATGATTTGCCAATGAGGAAACTGAGGCTCATGGATGTTAAGTGACTTGTCTAAACCATGTCTGAGTCAGGTCTTCTGACTCCTGGCTCACTAGGCCCTACTGAATATCCAGGGACTAAGAGACACAAAAACTTCTGACACATAAGACCCTAAACTTCCTGCACAGATCTACTGCAAGAAAATGTCAGTCAAGGCTATCAGACAAGTACCTGCGCATCCAGCTTCATCTGCCTGAGCGTCAGGCCCCAGGATTTCTTTTCCTTCCTTTCCTGTTAAAAAAACATATTCCAAAGAATTAAAATAGAATCACACAATCTTATTTATGTAGTCAGTCAACAAACATGAGGTCATGAGGGCTCGTGCCAGGTCAGCTGGGGGCACAGGTCAGTGAGGAACTGCTTAGGTATCAAGAAGTGGGCAAGGTATCCAAATTTCCAACATAGGCTTGTCTAGTAATTCTGTTGACTGACTGAGTGATTTAAACCTAAATACTGTATAGCAGTGGAATCACAAAGCTCCTAGATTTGACGTGTGCAATTTGATTTTGATAGGGTTGTTGGTGGTATTTTCCTAGCAAAGATGGTTAAGATGGGGGGAGGTGAGAACTGAAGAGTAACTGGTGCAGGCTGAGCTGTAAAGAATTAGAAGTTCTCATCACAAAATATTTATTAAGCACCTTCTATGTGCCAGGCACCGTCCTGAGGGCGGGGAATACAAAGAAAGGCCAAAGACAGTCCCCACCTCTGAGGGGCTCACAGCCCGCCGGGGAACACCACACAAACAACTGTGTACAAACAAGACACAGACAGGATAAAGCGGAGATGACCGACAAGAGGAGGGCACTGCTGTGTGCTGACATCCATTCAGCCACTCTGAACCCTCTTCTGTCTTTTTTCTTAGGTCGTTTAACTTTCAGAGCAGAATGAACAAGAAGAAAAAATAATTAAAGTCAATTGACTGAGCATCTAGCATTGAGCTAGCTTGTGAGGGATGTGAAGAAGAACAAACCGCAAGTTCTTTCACAGAGTTTAGAATCCAGATGGAAAGGTAACGTTACAGTGCTACAGAATCATTAAGTGTTAAATGCGGAACACTGACTAGAAATAGGTTAGCCTTCTTCCAGGGGTTGGGAAGAACTGCTTTCAAGAAAAAATACCTTATTCAAATTAGATTATTGAAAATAATTTTGTTGCAATTAATTCAACAAAACACTATTAGGTAAGAGGTATGAAACATTTTAAAAAGCAGAGTGAGCTTTAAATTACATTGTAAAACATGACCTGCCAATTGGACTTCAACCTTTTCTCTTTTCCCAAGTATGTTCAACTGTACATTACGTATCAGATCACTTTCCTTTCATTTCTACTCATTTTAACTGAAATTCTGAGAGACCTATACAACAGGTGTCTCAAAAGTAAGGTATATGTATTTCAAGAGGTTTAACTGACATAAGCCTGAGAGTTTCTGGCTAAACCACATGAATCCCTTATGGCAGTGTTCCAATACTAGTATGTCTATAAAATTATATTTTCTGTCTTAAAAATGATATAAAAACCTATGCTTCATCATGTGAAAAATAAGTTTACTCTATAAAGTACCTACATATCACATAATACATATAATACACAAAGCGTAAATATTTCTACTTTTATGAGATTCCTATTGTAAGAATGGCAGAAAATTACAGAGTATTAGGCTGGAAGGGACCTTAGAGTTCACCTTATTTGACCCTGTCATCATAGAGATGGGGAAACTGAGGTGCAGTTCAACAGAAATTTGATTTTAGTTCAAGATTGCACTTAAAGGCCAGAACTACTTTATAGAATTTGGCTACGTGTTTTATTAGCACACAACGTCATCAGTTTTATTTACAGCCTACTCAATATTAGAAGGCTATGAAGGTGAAGTCTTCTTGCTAGTCTAAAGCAGAGCTGAATGATGCCAGTTTTCCTAATGATGATTTTACTTCTTCTGTCTGGGTCTTTAGAAAACTAACTGACAGAGGTAACGCAGCCCCATGAAGTTCAGCAATGCCAAGCCCCATTGCTTTATGAGTCTCTGGCTTATCTAAGTGGTTAGTGTTCAAGCATCTACACAGCCAAGAGATGTTGTTCACTGGCCAGGTGGTCTGTTCAACAAACCTCGGGAGGGGAGAAGCAGGGAAGGGAGAGGGGAGGGAAGGGAAAGAAGAGGAGAGAAAAGAAGAGGGAGAGGGAGACAAAGTGTTCTAATCTCTTTTCACTTTCTCTCTTCTCAGGTGCTAGAAGTTATACCAGTAAAGAGATCAAGGCATTTTCTACTGTTGTTTCAAAACTCTCAAGGGGGAAATGTGTTCTCATTTAACTTATTTTTGCTACCATCAGGCCAACTTATCCTTGGGCTCTAAGAATTACCATCATTCATGGTCATAGAGGCATTCTCCATTTGCGAAACAGTAGATAAAACAATTGGGCTTTGGTTCCAGAAGACCTGAGTTCAAGTCCTCCTTGAGATACTTCCTAGTTGTGTGACCCTGGATAAGCCACTTAAGTTCTATGGGCTCAGTTTCCTCATCTGTATGGGGCTAAAAAAGGCACCTACTTCACAGTGTTGTTTTGGGGATCAAATGAGATAATATATGCATGCAAAGCTCTCTGCAAACCTTAAAGAACTATAGAAATGTTAGATATTATCATTAGTTAGGAAAAAGATTCTAGAAGTAAAAATTTTGCCTTTTCTTTTTACTATAAACTAATATACTGTTTTCCTTTAATAGTTTAATGAGTAGGAAAAGAGCCACTCTCTGAGAACATCTAGTTTCCCTATGAAGACCTTCCTTTCAAAATGGTGGCAGTAATAGGCTACTGGCCATCTTATTTAATAATTAGTATTTTCTTCACATAAGTCCTACCCCAATACCTCACTGTGGAGTGCAGGTGACCCTAGGTTAATGAAGGCCATGCCAACTGGGTGAAGTGGTGGCAGGTTCTCCTAAATCAGATGGACCCTGAATATATTATAGAATGCCTACTGTCTAGGGACCTGCCTAACAAAGTTTGGAAAGATTTATCAACGCTGACCACTAGATAAATTCCTGGGCCATGGTAACCCATGAAATGAGGAAAAATACAAACTGGTCCATTAGTTTTGTATAGCCCCTACCCTGATTAAATTCTATAGGGATGTTGGCAAAGCAGGAAAAGATCAGGAGGCACAAAGAATCACAGAGTTTTAGGCTCTCTACATGCATATACTCATGGCACTATCTATGTGAGATTTCTGACCAGCAACCAACAAGTTGGCATAGCACTTATGGAAGAACTGAACCAAATCAATCTTGACATTCTTGCTATAAATGAGGACAGAAGACATAAAGGGAAGGAGAACATACAAGTGCTCTTTGGAATGGCAAATAAAGGAGTTGGTTTCATTATGTGCCCAAAGACAACAAGAAACATAATCCGATGGGTCCTTTGTTCATCTCCTATTGCAGTGCTCATTAGCAGTACTCATCATGACTATGGCCTCCAAGACTGAAGATAACTACAGCTTAGATGCCATCCGCTGCAGAAGATAAAGAGGTTAGGTAAATTCTTTGAAGAGCTTGGTAGGATCTTTTACCCCAAGCTATGAAATACACTGGTACTTGATAACATTAATGGAGAGGTAGTGAGGTACACACAAAGAAGGATAACGAAAAATAAGGAAGCGCAGGTATCGAAACTTGTGGAAGCTGAGCTAATTCAACACCATTCAATTCTTATACAGGAACAAAGTCCTTACAACTGAGATTCTGGGATATTCAAAAACCTCTTACTTGTTTATCACTTCCTTCTATAAGGAAGTTAGAAGGCATTAGATATGGTAAGCAATAATTATCATACCAAGCAATGAAATTTAGTATATGTTAGACAGAAAATGGTTAGTTACAGATTTGGGAAAATTTCTGAATGAGCTGTCATTTACTTAGACCACTGATGAATTAAAACAAAAAATAAAAATTAAAACAAGGAAACTTAAATCTGGGAAGAAGCTATATACATTTATCATATCAATAATCAGACATATTCAAACATGCTACTACAACTGAAATATAGGAAATGATGTTAACATAGACTCTCGCGATTTCCCATGGAAGATGAATGACATAAAGTTATCACTGCAGTAAGAAAGCCAAAAAAGTCAAGAAACATTTCAGTCAGCAAAAACTCTTTTTGCCTCGTGGAGAGATATGGTATTTGGCTAAAGACACCATAGACTGACTACAATTTTATTTGCAAATACTATGGAGGATATAATGGAATCTTAGTGTGTCCTAAAAATGACTATGAGAAATTCAGATAAACATGGAAGGATTTATATGGCTGATGCAAGTGAAGTAAGTAGAACCAGGAAAACACTATAATGATGACAGCAAAGCAAACCTAAACAAACGAATGAATGAACAGGTAAGGAAAGAAAACTAACAAACAAAACTAAATGCCTTGTAATTATAAGGATGAAACACAGTCCTAGGAAAGAGAGAAGAAAACACCTCCCAATTTTTCTTAGAGGCAGGAGACAACAGGTGTAGCATGCTTGCAGACACTGTCACATACAGTTAAAGTATATTGCTGGTTCTGTTCAACTGTTAAAAAATTGTCATAACAGAAAGCTCAATGGATATTGAGTGGGAAAGGATAAATTTGGAAACAAATCTAATGAAAAAATCAAGAGATCAATACAACTTTTAAATGTTATGAAGGTGGTAATATTATGAACAATATTGTTTCAAAAAGAAGTAAAGAATGGTAGGACAGAAATCTAATCTGAAAACCCAGAGTATGAGACCCAACTAATCCAGATCATCTCAAGTGTCTACAGATGAAAAGAGAGGGGTAACAGCCCCAAAATGGAGCAGACTGTAATGGCAAGAAAAATGGGACTCTTCAGTGTTTTCTGCTTGAATGGGGCAGGTAAAGTGGGATCTTTTTTGTCTTGGAATGTTTCTCAGCACTAAGACAATCGAGAGTCACTGAATGGTACATGATGTGGTACTGAGCTTTCCCACACCCTAAATGGTGAGCCTCCCAGTGCCCTGAGATGGGTATATAAGATCTGAGGTTGGCATTTTGTTTTGGGGGTACGCTCACTGAAAGAATGTGGGTGATGAGACTCTGGGCAAGCCCCAACTCCGGTTTTGATAATCCAGACAGATAGATGTTGGTGCTTCTCTGGTAATTATGAATTGTGATCTGAATCAGACAAGGTCTGTCTGTTGATATTTGTAATTTCTGTTTGTACATGCCTTGAAGTTCAGGGGGCTGGTCTTTTTTCCCTGAACTAAATGAACGATATATGTATGCTTAATTAAACTGAGGTTATTAACCCCTTCAAGTTGCTTTCCTTAGAAAAGCAGATCAAAGAACCTGTGTGCAGCCCTTCCGTGTGCTGGCTGTTGTTGGTCTTACACAGCCACAGCAGCTCCTAGCAACACCGTTGTTACACAGATGTGTTAGCATTTATGTAACAGGCCATTCTTATCACTGGGCTCTTAATACTTCAGTGTACAATGAGAAAGTAGAAATGGCACTAAAAATGACAAAGACCACTCAAGTGCACGAAGAAAGTCATGCTAGAAGTGACAATTTGAAAAGCACTAGGGGAATGACCTCTACTTCTAAAATATTTATTAAAGATTGGGGAAAAAAATTGAACAGCACCATTACCAAAAAAGGTAACTGAACAGACATCAATTAATAACTAGTAACCTACTACACATCTAATTCTCATCTCTACAGAATCTGTATGAGAAACATCTGTCCACATGAAAATATGAAAAGGGAACAGGCAGGCACACATCTTGAACAGACCACATCTTTACAATCACAAAACTGGCTAAAAGGTGCTGTCATCTGCTGCGTTTATTGCCTGATTAAATTTTAAAAAGCACTTGACTTAGCAGGACACAGTGTATCTTTAAAAATTCTTCTTCAACCAGTTGTTTCCTACACAAATATTTAGATCATCCAAGATTCCCTGATACCTAAACTGAGGTAGCTTTGTTCAATGGCCCTGTCATCACTATCAAAAGAAAGACGAGCCAGGGAGGCAGAGGTGTTACATTCTCACAGTGAACATTCTGTGCCAAGTACAACCAAAGTAAAGATTCACTATAGATGATAAGGTCTTTCAGATGTTCCTGATTACAGAAGACATTAGGCTTGAATCTAATCAAGCCTCAGAATGCAGGCCTCCTCAACAAATTCCACTCCTGCTCAGAGAAGACACGCCTAACAATCCACATAGGAGGAGACCAAACGTATGAAGGATTTCTTAAGCTTTTTTGTATTATGAAATCATGTGGCAGTCTGGTGAAGCATATTAACCCTGCTCAGAATGTTTTTAAATTCATAAAACACATAGGATTACAAAAACAACTATATTGAAACAAAGATATATTTTTTCTATCCAATTTTATAGGCACCTTGAAATCTATCCCTGTGTGTCCATGGTATCCAAGTTAAAACTTCAGGTTTAGGCAACAACATGCAGTTAAACGGGCAACCGACTGAGTCTGTTAGTAAGATGATCTTGGAAAGAACAGCGGATGGATAACGATACAGGCCCAGAGCTCAACAGGAGGATGAGAGCGGGCTGCGTTGTGATGGGGAATCTGTAAGGTATTTTCAGAAGCCCTAAATGGCTTTCTGGCACAAAAACCCATTTTTAACAACGACATTCCTCTGGTAATGCTAAATGTTTATAAATCATGTGACACTACAAACTCAAAAAGGATTTGAAATGTGCAGATCACCAAGGGACGATAGAGGTATTCA
Source organism: Trichosurus vulpecula (assembly GCF_011100635.1). Lineage (NCBI taxonomy): Eukaryota > Metazoa > Chordata > Mammalia > Diprotodontia > Phalangeridae > Trichosurus > Trichosurus vulpecula. The sequence continues at coordinate 70,825,779 of NC_050577.1, read as the reverse complement.
CGATAGGTTAAGTAGACGTATATATTACTAATAGTTACTCACATGCAAGAAGTGATTTGAAGAAGTGACAGGCTGTTCATATAGTGGGAACAATGAGATAAAAGATGAACAGCTCAAGTGCTCCCCAATGAAGGCAGTGAGTGGCTTGCTGGATGGCATGCTGGGCCTGGAGTCAGGAAGACCTGAGTTCAAATCCTACCTCAGACACTTATTAGCTGTGTAACCCTGGGCAAGTCACTGAAACTCTGTTTGTCTATTTCCTCAACTGTAAAATGGGGATGACACCAGCCCCTATCTCCCAGGGCTGTTGTGAAGATCCAATGAGATAATATTTGCAAAGTGCTTAGCATAGTGCTTGGCACATAGTAGGTGCTTAATAAATGCTTGTTCCCTCCCTCCCTTCCCTGCACTGGTATCTATGGAGTTGTTAAAAAAATCTTTAAGAAAGGCCTCCAAATATGTTGTATTACGGAAGGCTCTGGACAAGACTCACATATAGGGTAAATCTGTACAGGTGGCGATCTATGGTGCAGGAAGGAGTCTAAGTGTCATTGACATGACAAATTCACTGAACTAAAGGGCCATGCACAGGAGGACAGGACAGTTTGGGCCTGTGGTCTTGTACTCTTTGAAGTCATCCTCTATAGGCCTCAAACTCTGGAGGCCGGACTTAATTCAGGTTTCAATATCTTCTTATTCCCACAATCTCTGGCACTGAGCCAGGCAGAAGAAAGCCTTCTAGGACTATGAGAGATACTCCCTCCATTCTGAAGCCATAGAAATTCTTAGGAGTCTCCTTAGGTATAGAAATGCAGCCCTGAGGATACCCCATGCGGACCTTTGGTTCCATCATGGAATATTTTCCTTAACTGTTAATTATATGTGCCTGGATGCTGCATTGTCCCTTAGAGAGTACCAAATTACTATCCATTCCCAAATTTTATGCATCTATTTAACAGTAACAAAAATATAAAGTCTGAAGAACAGAAGGTCCTTGAAAGTAGGGATTGTTCCATTTTTTGTCTGAACCTCTAGTACCCAGCACAGTGACTGGTAAATAGTAGGTACTTAATGAATGCTCAGCAATTCTGTTAATATAGTTTTTGTATTAAATATACAATCTCTAGCCATGACATTCATAACTTGGAATTTTTTTCAATATGTTCTCAGTAGTCACTTTTATTTGTCCTTTTAAGAAACAGAAAACAGCCTGAATGAAAGGCCTATTAGTTTACTTTTTTTTCATTGACCAACTATGGCTCCAAACAGATGTATTTTTTATCCCCCAGTGCTAACCCTTATTCAGAGACTGTTTCTGGCAGGAGGCATATCAGGTACCTCTCGCTCTAGAAGGTCTTGGCTCAATAGGAGCACTGGTTCTGCCTCTGGGGATCTGTCACTTGGATGCCCTCTGATGTATCATCCTTCAAACTTCCAGGCCTGAGCCCTGTTCTCCTTTGTTCTCTAGTCTCCTATTCTTGGCTGACCTCCTCCACTTCAGCTTTCATCTGCTACTGGTGACAGATGTATCTCCTTCTATTTCCCTCTATTAATTGATAAAAGTGGATAATCAGAATATTGTAACTAAATAGGAGCATCTAAGAAAAGACTGGTCTGAGAGTCAAATGAAGCACTAGTCCATGACTTGGTCCTGCTTCCCTACAGCACTGTATTCCTTACAGACCTAGAAAGACCACAAGTGTAACACAAGGATTTCTTGTGGACCTTGGCCAGGTCTGGCAAAGGCATACTTATCATTTTAGCTCCCAGTGTGCCCATTCTGGAAGAAATCCCTCTATACGTTGAGATGATGGTGGCAGGTGCTACCACATATTATAACTATCCAGGCTCCCTTGCTGAGTTTTACAGGAGATGCTGGTTTTAGTTGTTATCAAGAAATGCTAAAAAATGTACCCTCCCTAAGAACTCAGCTATCAAAACAGTCAGGGGCTCAGTTGATTCAGTACCATGGCCAGCGCCCTGCCCACTGGCCTGACAGCCTACTTCTTTACTGACCTTTCCAGGACTTGACTAGCAGACCATTTCATTTATGATACATGCATACCTATCTTCTCTCCTGGCTACAAATTCCAGATGCTGATTCCTCTTCAACCTGTTGCTGTTCGAGTCCTAGCACAAAAGGCTACCTCATTTACTTCAATTAATGACAAAGAACGGCATTACTGAATTTTAGAACAGAAAGAAGACTTGGAGATTATTCAGGTCAAGACTCTCACTTCTGCTTATAAGGAAGCTAAGTCCCATGGAAGTTAAAAAGTTTCTCCAAAGTCACATAATCATTTTTTGGCAAAGCAGGTACTAAAACCCAGGTCTTTTGATTCCTAGTACTTTTTCTATTATGCCACAAGTGTGTAATATTTCATTAAAATTTTAAGATACATGAAAATGCAAAAAATCATTTAAACATATGCAGGATTCTAAAGACAAGGGCACCTCATGATATATAAAAGATTTATTCATGAAAAATGACATAAAAGTTTTAGAAATTGAATTTCATTTTAAGTGCACTAGGATAGCTTAACATCTAAAAGAATCCCAAGATGAATTCTCTGGCAAAGAGAAATTTTCATAATGACAATAAAGTCTTCCTAGATGATCAATTTCTACACGTTAGATTTTGGTATAACGGATGGTTTGATACATCGGGAAATGTGATTATTTTAAGCAGGATATACTTTATAGATGTGTTGTAGAGTGTCTTGTATGAAATGAGATTTAGGACTAAATCGTTCTAAAATAGCACACTAGCTTATGTGAAATGCTTTGTGATAAATACAGGCTTCCTAACAATTAGAGCTATTGAAAGTGGAATGGGTTGCCTTAGGAAAGAGTAGATTTCCCTTTCCTAGCGATCTTCAAATGAAAGCTGTATGCCCATAGGGATACTATGGAAGTAACTCTTGGTCAAGAATGGAGCAGACCACATGACCTCTTAATTCCCTTCCAATTGTAAGATTCTGTGATTTTGAATTCCTTAAGAGAAAAATGTTATTGACAATCAGCATATTGTAATTACTATGACAAATGGCTGATATAACTTCATGACTCCACGTCTTACTCCATTTTCAGAGAATGAAGAATAGCACTTACCACTAATGATCTGAAGGTATCTTAGAGTAATATTATAAGTAAGATAATAATCTACTTATTAGTTGTTAAAAAATTTTTGCTGGTCATTTAAAAATTTTCATTCATGCAATTTCAATTAAAAATCAAGAATCAACATCTCTATATCATGCAAATTAAATGAATAAACATACCATCATCTTCCCAGCAACTGCTGGCACTTCCTTCCTGTTCATGGCTTTCTGGTAACACTGTCTGGTCTGTTGGCAAATCATCTTCTGGCACACTAGCATCACAATCCCCTGCATCAGTAACACTTTCTTCTTCCACAATATGTAGTTTGTCTTCATCATCTGAATCCGAATTTGTTTCTACCACATTATTATAATTTGTAACTGAAACAAAAGAATAAATAATAATCAAAATCTGCCAGTAAAAATCACAATTTAAACACACTAGCAAATGGAAACCTTTAAAAAATACCTGAGGTTGAATATCATAATACTTTTATTTTTATAATATTTTATTCTATATCATATTCCATATCACAATTGGTAGATTAAATAATCTATTTGCACTGTACTTGTTTATAAGACTATTTTTAAAATTTATTTTTGGCCTCGATCTGTGATTGCACATGTAGAGAGAACTCGCACATACAGGAAACCTCCCTCCACTGCTGCAGGTATGCTGCAATATGTGACTTCTAGAGATGTGTCCAGAGCACTGAGAGGCTAAATGACTTTTTACGTTCACACAGATCAGATATCTCAGAGGCAGAGCTTGAACTCAGGTCTTCCTGACTACAAGGGTAGTCTTCTATTCACTGTACCAGACCATCTCTTTTTCAAGGATAACTTAGTATGGTTTAGCAAAACAATACTGAAAAAAGAAAACAGGTCAGATCCCTCAATAAGGAACATGACTCTGAAAATAACAAATTTATTACATCAAAACTATTTAAGGATCTTCCAATGGTTCATAGTTAATCTAAGCAAGGTCTATTTTATAAATGGACCAATCAGCACTTAAGAATGAATTTTAAATAGTTAATTAAGCACCCACCATGTGCTGGGTGATAAAAGAGTCCCAGCCCAGTGGGTGTTTAAACAATAACTTATAACTGATGTCAGGTTTACAGAGTGCAAAGTGAAATACATAAGTAAATTTCATGATTGCCTAGTTTGTTCCACAATATCTTTTTAAGTAGTTGACTAATTTGGTCAAATTTCACAAACAACTAAAATGTATTAAGGCATGTCTTAAGTTCAATTTATGGGTCGGTCTGCTATGTTAAAAGAAAAATGAAAGCTAGTTAGAGTTTTCAAAAGGGCTTAACTCCAGTGATTTTAAATGTATAGATTTTTTACATGGAGACTATGGATACGGGATTTCACTAAGTAAAGGTCCCTGTTCAAGAAATCACTCACTAGTAACAGCGAGGTCCCAATCTGGTTACAATTAAATTCTTTACAGTAAATGACACATAATACACAACACGAGTACAATGTTGTCCCAGCATCCCTATAGCATGCAAAATAAATGCATAAATTGCTGAACGTCCCCATGTTTACTGTGAAGAGTGACATACCTCTCCACTTTTGGCAGAGCATTTATCACTCGCTAAGAATAAGGATGAGGGAGGGTGGAGGGGGGTGAAAGGAAAGAAATTTTAGCCTCCTTCTGCTCTGATCATTAACAGGAGTAGCAATTCCTTCCGACTACCCTCAACTATTGGCCAAAAGTAGTTCAACTAACTCTTAAAACACCCACCAAAATACAACAGAATCAGCACCGTGAAAGAAAGGAAAAGGAAGGTGAAAATGTGTGCAAAAAGGCACAAGGAAATGGCTGCTTATGTATTGTGATCTGATTAATGCACATTTAAAAATAAGGTTGGCCCTGATGTTGGACTCATCCCCTTGAACGAGCTAAACAGCCTTTTCCCTTTTGAGTGACAGGGGAGAGCATTCTCTCACACTTTCTCTTTTCTATCATCATTTCACCACTCTAGCAGGATGTATCAGAATCAGCATTTGTGCCGTTTCATGCAACATGGAGAGAGAAGCACTCCTTTTACATTCAGGACATCGCTCTGTTTAGTCTTTAGTGACGCTGCTAAACAATTTGTGAACAAACCAGAGACTAGTCAGTAAATCCAGATAATCCAATCAAACTGGTAAAATTAAACTGACTTTTTATTGATGTCACTGCTGACTTGTCAAAATATCCAAGTTAAAAGCAATTTGGAAAATTGAATTCAGGAACATGCATCTTCAAGTATCTCATTTGATCCTCCCAACCCTTCAAAGCAGATGCCGTCACAATGCCCATTTTACAGCTAAAGAAACTAAAGGAAACATACTGGCACATGGCTAATAAGTGTTGGAGATGAAATTTAGGGTCCAAGACCAGAAAAAGATTGCTAACGTCTTATACTGCACAGACAGAAGAGACACCAGACACTCCCAGAGGTAGGCATTGGAAGAAGAAGGGAAAAAAGGTAAAAGGAGAGAAACTGAATATAAAAGCTGCAATGCACAGGAGGCCAGGATTGTCTGAGAACCTCTAGAATAGGGGTGGGGAATCTGCAGCCTTCAGGCCACATGTGGCCTTCTAGGTCCTCAGGTGCAGCCTTTTGACTGATTCCAAGTTTTACAGAACAAATCCTTTTATTAAGGGGATTTGTTCTGTGAAGTTTGGATTCAGTCAAAGGCCTGCACTTGAGGACCCAGAGGGCTATATATGGCCTTGAGGCCACAGGTTCCCCACCCCAGCTCTAGAATCTATGCCAATAAGGATGAGAATCCGATACACAATAAATTGCTATATTTTAGTAACTTGTACCTTGAATTCATCTACCTGCTGATAGCAGACAGCATTTAATCCTCATTCCCAGACAATTTTTCACATATATCAACATTAAGAAGAGAATAACTAAAAAGTTTCATTATTCTTATTATGCTCTAAGTTATAAAGTACTAGCCTGACATAAATCACATCAATTTTTTATTGGCATATGCTTTAAAAATTAATGTTAAAGTAGTAGCTTATGAATGTTCAATGGCTATATGCACAGGGTATATGTGGATTCCCACACATATTATTTAAATATGGGCCTGTTTGGAAAGTGTGGATTTTGTTCACTGAGAATTTGTCTTTTTAGCTTTGAGAGCTAGCTGACAACCTGAAATTGATTTGTCTGTTAGATGTCACAGTGAAGCACTCATAATACTGTCCACTTGCAAATGCCAATGAATAGAAATGCTAAATATTTTAATTTATGAACATTTGTAAGACATAAAGTGCTTTATAATTTTTATTACCTGCCCCTTACAACAACCTTGTTAGTAAGGTTGACACTGACATCCACATTTTACAGATGGGAGATCTGAAAGGTTCTTTGACTCCTGCAAGGTCACACAGATCCCATGACAAACCTCTAACTGAAATTCTTTACTGAATTTAAAGTATTATTTAATTCACTGAATTAATGTTTTTCTTTTACAGATTTGCAAACAATAATATTGTTCTTTATGTGAGATACAGTGAAAAAGAATTTTCAGTATAAAGTACAGAACTGGTGAATTCAGGGTCTGTCAGGTACATTTTGTAGAGAACCTCTAACCCACTCTAAGAAATTGCCTTAAGAAACACTTTCTAGCTAGGGGAGCTGTCTCCTTATACGGGGATTGCTGAGGTGGTAGTTTTATCTATCCACAGCAGGGAAAAGCAGATTTTTGGCTTGAGTTACTTGGCTAACTTTGTATGGACTTTAGATTATCATTCAGTCAACAGTATTTAGCCTTTAGTTTTTTTTTTTCCTATTTTCAAAGAGGACTAATGAAATCACAGGGTGATAACTCGCAAGTGAACTGGATTTAAATGGGCAGAGTTACTTGAAGTCATCAGCTTCATCCTCTCTTCCAGAATCATCCAAGTCCAGTAGCAAGACAAAAGTCAGGAGGATTGGCTGTGGCCCAGAATGCAGTGGATGACCTTGGCATCTTTCATGTCTGACCAGGCTCTACGCACTCCACAGTGCCTGCTTCAGTTGCCTTAATAGCTGGTGGAACAAATTGTTCTCATCCACCCGTTCCACTGGGGAAAGTCTCTACATGCCTGGGGAAGCTATTCCTCTAACTCACCAATAGGCTTGTGCTGTTTGGCAACTCTTATTCTGTTTTAGCCTGTCTATGGAGTTGGTTTTACCGGGGTGTGGCCAATGCACAAGCTACAGCTTCTTGGAGCCAAAGGGGATGAGCCATTGGTAGTGGTGTAATAAGCCAACCTTGGAGGCAACAAATCCTGCCTCCTGGGGATCCTGCTTTGTGGCACTAGGGCAAAATCTCATCATCCCAGGCCATGCTCTAAGATCTGGAGTTGTAGAGCAATTGCTGCTCTTCATTGGAGGAGAGAAGCACTTGGGGGCAGGGGCGAGGGCGAGGCAGGGAGCTCCCTACACCAATAACATCAAGTTTAAAAAAGTTAGTCCTACTGCAGCATAGCCTTGTTCAAGTGAATGAGGATATGGCTCAGGCATAATCCCTGTTTTAGGAGGTCTGCAGTCTAAAGCACAGAGCCTAAATTTTAAGTAACAAATTAAGAAATAACACTAAAAATAAGCCATGATGTATACAAGCTATAAGTGGCAGATATTTGTAATAGTTCTATAAACACCCCTTCTTTTTTTTTTACAAAAGAAATCCCATCATCTTAACATATAAAATGTCCAGCAAAAATTTTTATAAATTACATGTTAATTTTTTGGAAATACTATTTTAAAAAAATGAGTTACAGATATTCTTCAGTTAACAGGCAATAATATATCATGATGCATATTTTTAATTGAAAAAGCAATATGGGTGAATGCAATATTAAAATTAACCAACAGTAAAGTTAAGGCTAAATACAGTCAGAAAGCAGAAAAAGAAGATACCAAATTAAGTATAAGAATTTCCAAAAATTAAGTTAAACATAAACAAGAAAATAAAAAGATCAGTAAGGATGTATTTATTAAGTATTTACTATGTGCTGCTGTGAATGAAACAATGCCCACAAGCTGTGAAGTCATTATCTATGGATTCTCTTTTTCCATAGTGGCATAAAATTAATGATGGACATATTAACCAGATTTAAAATGGGCTCAAATCACTATCCTATTCTGTTTATGTATTCTTTAACTCTTCTTAAATTCCTGATGTACAATTTATACCATTTTAATTTGTAAAAATCTGTGTGTTGCTTTTAAAGTTGAATTTTCCTGGTACTCAATTTCAGTACCTTCTCTCTGACTCTCTGATTGAAGCCTATGACTGGAAGGTAGGACCATGGGCTCTCGGGTCTCTTTTTAAGGAGGCAACTTAGCACAGGCTTCTCTCCATTTCCCACCAGCTACTCTGCTTTCCTACTTCTTTAGACTAATCCATCATACCCCTTTGCTGAGTATATACCCTCACCCTCTGCCCCCAGCTTGCTTTTGTATGTTGTCTTCCCCCATCAGACTGTCAGCTCTTTGAGGTCAGGGACGCTCTTTGTTTTTATTTGTGTTTGTATCCCTAGTGCTTAGCAGAGCGCCTTGTACAAAGCAGCATTTAATAAATGTTTATTGACTGACTGACTTAAAGTATTCTTAAGTTTTGCCCTTTGTTTTTATTTTCCATCATCAATTACAGTAAAAAATTCCTTAACAGAACTGACTTGGACTACTATTCTTTAATTTTCTTCATTATCATATATGGCTTTGCAAATAACATACAATAACAGAGTCTACAACTGTGGCCCTGGGGGAGGAAAATTGACATCAGAATGAGACAAATAGAGAAGAATAGAAAATAATCACAACAATTTCCACTATTTATAGATCACTTTCAGGCTTGCAAATTATTTTACATACATTATCTAATTTAACATTAAGAAAGAGACCCATCTAAATGTTCACCACGAAGAGAAAAAACTTAGGTTGCATTTTGTGTGACAAACTGTTTCTTTTTTATAGCCTCATAAGCTTACTCTTGGTGGGTGAAACACCCTTCTGTTCCATACAAAATAGACATAGGAGCGCCTTTAAGCCCTGTATAAGGAGGGATTTAGTAGAGGAAGATATGGAAAAACTGGTTAAATTTAGATACAAATTAAATTAAAATTGTTAACTTGTTAAAATAAGTTAAATTTGATACATTAAGATACAAATGCTCCTCTAGAGCAACCAGAGCAAGAATCAATGGAACCAATCCAAGAATATAAACTATTGTGAGGATTCCCTATTTGACAAGAGCTGTTGAGAAAATTCTAAAAATGTTTGGCAGAAAATGGCTTTAGATCAGCATCTCATTATTATATTATTTTACTAATATTCTACTCACCCACATTGCTTTTGAAACTAAAATTACATGCCATGGTATATGTTGCTTATTAACTTATCATGTCATGATAAGTTCTGAATTGCTAAAAGACAAATATAAAATGTCACATAATTTTTAAAAATTGAGAGTGGAAAGTGATACCTTTCACTATTAATGCTAGGGAAAGAATTCTTAACCAAACAAGATAGAAGCCATAATAAAAAAGATATTAATTATTTTTACATGACATAATTATATTAATTAAAATGTTTTTGTAAGAATAAAATAAATGTAACAACGTTAATGTGGGGAACTATCAACTGAGAAACATCTTTGCATCAAATATATCTGGTAAAAACTGCTACATGAGATTTACAGGGGGTCCTACAAGTCTTAGTGTAATGTTAAATTTTAGTAACATGAAAAGTACAAATTCCTTTTTTTTTTTTTTTGGCGAGACAATCAGGGTTAAGAGATTTGCTCAGGGTCACACACCTATTAAGTGTCAAGTGTCTGAGGCTGGATTTGAAATCAGGTCCTCCTGACTCCAGGACCAGTGCTTTATTTTCTGTACCACCTAGCTTCCCCCAAAAGTATAAATTCTACAAACAATATTTTAATGGTTATTTAAAATTGCAAAATATTGCTTTCTTATTAAAATTGATTCAACATAACCACTGTTTCTCTAGTTGATTTTTGGACATCGTAAAAACTTTCATCAGCTGCCTCTCAGTGACTGAAAGAATTGCATTTATAATTTTAGCCTTAAGATCATCCAAAGAACAAGGTTTTGATGCTTATATAACAGCTCTGACATGACTCCACAAGAAAAAACTTAATGGGAGGTAGATCAGATGATGGAGGTGGCCAAGCAAGAGGATCTCCTCTACAGATCTGCTGGCCTGAGGAAGGGGTCGTCCAGAAACTGTCACCATGGATGATGATAGGGTACACTATTTTGATAATATTAAAATTTTATTATTCAAAATTTACAAAAATATAAGTAACTAAACTTAAAAATTATCATTTTTGTAAGTCTGTAGCTGCACTATGACTCTTCAGGACACAATTTTTAGGGAATTAGCACAGGTAAATGACCCAGAGTCACTCCCCAACATGTAATTTATTTATAAAAACATCCTCCAAGAGTTTTTCCCTTTAAAAATATTATTGTATTCTTTTATTTTTAAATTTTTTTATTTTTTAAGGAGGGAAGGCAGGGCAATTGGGGTTAAGTGACTTGCCCAAGGTTACACAGCTAGTAAATGTGTTAAGTGTCTGAGGTTGAATTTGAACTAAGGCCCTCCTGACTCCAGGGCTGGTGCTCTACTCACTGCGCCACCTAGCTGCCCCATATTATTATATTCTTATAGCACATTCATTTCTGAATACAATACCTTCCCTCAGCATAACAATCCATTCCTTTAAACAAAAATGTTAAAGATAAGGAGTTCAGCAAATTTAGCTTATTTATCAGGCACGTATGACAATGCAATATACCACATCCCTCATCTCTGCAGCAAAGAGAGGAAGGTATTTTGTCAACTCTTCTCTGTAGTAGTTTGACTATCAGTTTGATTTCATTTTAAGTTTCACTTTTTGAACAATTTTCAAATTAACTATAAACTAACAACAACTGTATTGCTTTATATCACTAATAAGAGAAATGCAAACTAAAACTCTGAGGGCTTCATTCATACCCAGCAAAATGGCAGAGTTGATAACAGATAGAAATAGTCTATGGTGGAGGTACTGTGGGAAAACAAACAAACCAATACAAAGTTGAGAGAGCTGTGAATTGGTCCAACTAGTCTAGAAAACAATTTGCAATTATGCCAGAAAAGTCACAAAAATGTTCAGATCGTCCACTACTGGGAATATCCCCAGGACGTTAATGACAGAAAAGAAGGCCAAAATATTGCCATTACCAAAATATTTCTAACAACACTTTTTGTGGTGACAGAAAACTAGAAATAAAGTAGGAACCTACTAATTGGGAAATGGCTGAACAAGTGAAGGTGTATGAATGCAGCACTTGTGATGGTTACTGTACCTTAATGATAAATATGAAGAATTCAGAAACACATGGGAAACCTAGTAGATATCGATGAAGGGAAGTTTATAGAACCAAGAGAACATACATGGTGACTGTAATAACATTAATGAATAGAACACTAAAACAAATTCAAATGCTGAGTAACTGTAATGATCAAAGTTGGTCCTGACAAGAAAACCAACCGCATCTCCCTTTAAGCAGAGATAGGAAACTACAGGGAGAAGCAGACTATCAGAGGAAGTCACTTGCAAAGTGACAACATTTAACTGTTTTTATTACCAGGGAGAGTTCAATGAGAGGATGGGGCTGTATCTGGAAATTGCTGTGATATAAAACCAAAAGGAATCAATAGGAATTTTTAATTAAAAACAGAAAATAACAAAGCCTGAAACAAATAAGAAAAAGTATACTTGTCTACGTTGAAAACCGGGTGGTTGATTTTAAAGTAATCTATCTTAAAGATCTTGACTTTTTCCACTCTACTTTTCCAAGTAGACCTACAAATTAAACTTAATTTTTTAATTAAGGTATAATATTTTTGAAGGCAAAAGCCATTTTTCACATGTCAATATTCCTCTACAATGCCAAACATGGTATAAGACAAATAATAGGAAAGAAATACTTGTTGATTCACTGAAACCTCAGAGGAACACCTATTTTTTGCCAGACTTGGAAAAAATAGAAAAGTGGGTTTTGGAGTTTTTTGGGGGGGGGCAGGAGGGAATGAGGGTGAAGAGGGAAGCTGCCAAAAATGTTGTCTATTCAATCTGTGAAGGGATATGTTTTTATAAACCTTTTTTCTAGTCAACCTCACTTGAAAAATCTCCCCTAGGCCCTCTACATTTCCTCTGTAAGCCTCCCTATTTATAGCTTTCTAATGCTGGCATTTGACAACAAGCTACATATAGGATCAGCGTAGAAAGGATTTCAGATCACACTGGTTTTTGAGCCAAACAAAAGGCAGAAACACAAGCGATAGCATCAATTTCAAATACAAGGGCAATTATGCAGTGATAGCCTTTATATAGGGGATCTTATAGTTTAAAATGCGCCCTCCTGGTTGACCTCATTAAAAATGCAGTAAAGCTTGTTCTAAGAGTAGGAGGAAAGACTTCTTGGTCATTTTCTCCCTTGCTCTAATTAAACATCAATTCTTGCTCCTGCCAATGGATATTATTTTCATTTCATAATTAATTGTGAGTGGTTTATTAGGGACAGGTGGGATGTAAAGACATTGCAGAGAAAAGTGCTAAAATAACAGGACAATCCTTTTGAGATGCAAACAGGTGTGAAGAAACTCTGAAGTTTGAAAACTGCTCTAGCCTTAGATCACAGTGAGAAACAATAAAACTACCAGGATATCATCTTTAGAAGCTGCATTTACTCTTTCTGACAACTGAATATTTTTAATAAAATACTGTTTTAGTGTACACCAAGTCAAACTGAGGGTTTCCCCAACAATTCCTTCTTCAGCATATTTGGAATTGACAAATTTGTTATTCAGTGGTAGGAATTGATAGATGTGCTAAAGAAAAACAGATGGGAGTAGTATGAGTGAAAAGGATGTTTCAGACGATAGGCTTCTGAAAAAGACTTTGATTAACAGAGAAGAGACGGACTTGAGTAAAAAGGCTAGAGGGTCGGCACAGATGGCAGAAGCAGGTAGGAAGGGGAAAGGGAGTAGCAGATGGATGAGTAAATTCTGAAGGGCAGAAGAGGGAGAAATGCCAACCTCAAAACACGGGAGCTGCTGTGAATTCAGGCAGTGGTTACTCCCTCAAAAGGACGTGCAAAGTCTGTGAAGAGACAAAACCATTTTTTCTTTCCATTTACTGCACTTCTTCCAAGGTTCCCCATTAGCATGGTGTTCACCTAACCCAAGCTCCTTCTCATAACCCTTTGCCCATCATTCCCAGCACCCCTTCTGGGGTTTTCTTCAATTACTTAGCCAGGCTTAGTGGGCTGATGTCCTTGGCTCCTTAGGAGTCAACAACTGCATCCCTCTTTCTCCTTACAAGCTTCTCCTTGTAGAAGCATGGACCATGGAGGTATCTGCTCTCCCCAGTGATTCTTCTCTTCTGTCTGTTACCACTGGTTATTGTCTTCTCTATTAACTGTCTGCTGATCATGACTTCTAATTTTGGTATTTTCCTTTTCATGATTTTCTTTCTCATTTCTTTTGTTTACACAAGAGCTGGCTTCCTTCTAGACAGCAAGTCAATGCATTTCAGTTGGTCAGGCTATAATCTCAAATGCTCATAAACAGTTGGAAGCTGTTTTGGGTCTCTGGTTCTTAGTTATTTCTGTGGCTGCTCGGGGCTGATTCTTTGGCAAAAACTTTTTGGAGGACCTGTCTCCAAATCTGGATCCATCCTAGATTCTTAAGAATTCTAGAGGTTTTAATTTCTCTCTCTTTCCTTCTCTCTCCCTCTCCATCTCCGTCTCCATCTCCCTCTCTGTCTCCCTCTCTCTCTCCTTCTCTCTCTCCCTCCCCCCAGACAGATTAACTAACAAACAAAACAACTCCTACAGATCTACAGGTGTGGGGAGCCAATTTCTTGATAACAAATTACTTCATGTGATATGTACTTTTGGTAGGTATCTAACTTTATTATTTAATAGTATTAATATGACCAAGGGAACACTGTGAATTTTGATGGAGTCAAGGGGAAGTAAGGCTCGAATTTTGATTGCATTTGTCTAACGGAGGGTTATGGAAGGGCTGACTGGTACGTAGCTGAGGGGATCCAGGACATTTCTGGAGTTGATTTGACTAGTTTGGGCTCTAACTCCATACTCTGGATCATCTTCTTTGTAGTGGGAAGTCTTAAGGATAAAAATTGGCCCTGTGGAAGATTCTGAAAGAGCTGAAAATGGGCTGGAGAAATCTAGGGGATCTGAGAGTGGATTGTGTCCTGGGCAGAAAAAGGCTGTGTAGCTGTGCCTGCACACAGGCTCATTTCTGTGGCCTCTTAGGGAACTTTGGAGAAGATGTTCCTGCTGCATATGCTCTCACCCATACCACCCAAGAAGGGGTAGCAAGAGTCATTGACAGAGTACAATTCCCCAGAGGGGGAAAAGAGGTGACTTGCATTTCTAAGTTCATTTCCCTTCTGAGAGGAGTCTGGAGGACTGTATGGGCAGGTTCTTGGGCAGAAAGTGGGACTCAACAAAGAAGAAAAGAATTTTATCAATTGTTTCTGGCCTACTGAAGTCCTTTGAGTTTTTTGAATTTTGCCTATGGAATGAAAAAAAGGCTAGCCTGTACCCAATATGAATTGTTACTTTCTGCACTAATATGGGAGCTAGGGCTCTGGTATTCACATTTGGAGAAGCCTACATTCCAGGTAGGGGTGGGAGGAGCCAGCTTACAGTACAAAGGCTTAGACTGGGGAGATGGGAGTGTCTTATACAAGAAACAAACTACACTTGAGGTCCCGAGAAGTAACCCTGGGTGGAGATGAAATGAACTAAAGAGATAAGATTTTGGGGCTGCCCAAGACTGAACCTGGACCATGTAAGCTCAGAACTTGGGTAAACTAATATTTTAGGGGAAAAATGTAGCCAGTATTTAAATGTTCTCATAAATTCCCCATTCATATCCCAGAGAATATTGTGATTCTATAGGAAATTCTGCAACAGACAATTCAAAACCCAAAACAAGATGTGTTCGTTGCTATAACTACTTAGCCAACAGGCAAGCTTACATGCATAACATACTACTGTTTCTACTCATAGAAAGCAGAATAAAAACAAGAGATCATCAAAGGTATAAAAGATACTTCTCCACCCTCAAAAATCTAGAGGCCAGACTGCTCACAACCACATATGTTTATTCCAGTTCCAACCTTTGGCTGAAGAAATACAGAATCTGCTGGTTAGCAAAATAGTAACATTCTCAACTTAACTGTCACAGTTCATTATCAGTTCCTAGATTTAAAGTAATAGAATACCATGAACCCAGAGGAAAAGGATGTGACATTAAAAAAGGTTAATGTGTTCTTATCATTAGAATCACAAAGAAAATAATAAATTATCATTAATTTCAGCAGAAAAACTCTACCCCATTAATCATATTCTTACTTTACAGAATCTCAGAATACTATACTCAATAATTTTTGTATCTAGAATGACACTGACACCTTGGAAGCCTAGAGAAAACAAAACTCACCACAAACACAACGTACTCAGGAAATCACAAGTTTAAACAATCAGAATCACCACAATTCAAATAATAAGTACTGTTTTTCTCAATACAGTTGTAGTAAAGCCAGAGTGCATCACTGCTATATTCACTGTATTCTATACATCCTTTAAAATATATTCACATAGTATGTTCTTTTCAGTATTAGTGAATACCACATAATGCATATAAACTACACTAATTATGGCCCCATGCTATTAAACATCTGCTGCTCAGGTAATTAATGCAAAAATGATTTTAATAAAAATCAGATGAATATAGTTCAACAAAAGAGCACTACAACATTGAACCAAATATAATTACACTTCCTTATAATCTTATATTAAAATCATTAAGCTATAGGCAAGGAAGTTCAAATGTTTTAAAATAATACAATTATATAGTAAATCAGTATAAACTGTAGCTTTGAGCTCTGAGATGGACACAGAATATATGTAAAATAGAGATTAACTTTCAGTTTGCTTCAAGTGTTAATAGTGTCATGTGTTACCCAAGACCACAGGTAGAGAACATTTCTTTATACTGTTGACACAAATATAACTTTCCTTTTATTAGGGCTAAATTAATACAGATCTAATTGTACTCTGTCCATCCACACCCAAATCCTCAAACTTGCAGTCAGGGCATGAGAAGACAAACCTTTCATGTAAAGTCTACAATTCAGAGGGGAACATCCTGGAAAAGAGAAAAAAACCCACCCATTGAATGTGCTTCTAAGAGCATGGGACACTCCACTAACTAGTAAAACATTTTGAGTGACCACAATGTGCGAGACAAGAATGATTTCCCAGTATCTCTAGGGATCAAAGATGGTGGTGAGAAGTTCTCTGAACAAATATCTTGATTGTTCTCTATCATTAGGGCTGTATGAAAGAAAAGAAACATAAAGGAAAATGAGATGGGAATGAGATGCTCTGGGGTAGAATTACTCCATTATAAAAGTAATTTTAAATATTAGATTCTTAAGGAAATGAATGTGTTACCCAGCTGCCTTTTCTTTTTGAAGAAACAATTTACACAGAGTATGTGCTTAATGAATGTTTTTCATTCATTCAGTGCACTAAGGAACTATTCTTGACAGTAAGCAATACAGGAAAGCGTAGAGTAGGGCAGTGGTGTAAAATTCAAATAGAATTCAATTCCTGCAGGTCACAAAGAAAACCACAAATCAACATCATCTATATTGTACTATATTTTTATTTTGTTAAACATTTCCCAGTTACTCTATAATCTGGTGATGGTGGCACTTGGGAGCTTGCTGAGGCTGGAGTAGGACATCAATAAGAGAAAAGCTGGGAAAGGGGCACATGAAATATGGAGACACAGTCATTAGAAATCTTCTGAGCCAGAGTAACTTTATTGCTTGATTTTTCTCTATCAAAAAAGCTTCATTTAAGTACTGGAAACAAATTTCCAACTGTTTCCTAAAAATTGCTTCCTGTTCTTTCTACCACATGACCACAAATCAAATTGGGTGAACTGATTTTATTCCCTCAAATCATCTATTGATTTCCTTATTTTTGTTAATGGTAACATAATTCCCAGAGTCAAAGTATCTCACAGTTCAAAGAACTCTCAGAGATCATTTAGTCAAGGCTAGACTATATAGGAAGAACCACTAGACTACAGGTTCTTAATTCATTTTTATATCCATCATGTATCACGGATCCCTTTGGTTATCTGGTAAAGCCTATGGGTCTTTTTTCAGAATAATAGTTTTCAAAGAATAAAGTAAAATATACAAGACTACAAAAGAAAACATATAGAAATGAAATAAAAATATATATGATATATAGAACACTATCTATCCACCTACCTATCTATCCAATGCAAGTTCACAGGTCTGCTTTGGAGTTCAGAGCATTTCCCAAAGGGTCATCCTGCCTCGGCTTGAAGACTTTTTGTGAGGAAGAATTTTACTGCTTCTAGAGGCAGCCCGTTAGAAGTGTTTTCTTACAAATCTCTCTGTTCCCTGGGGCCATGCAGAATAGTCTAATCCTTCCTTGGGACACTCTTTCCAATACTTGAAGATAGCAAGCAAATGCCTCTATAGGCTAAGCACACTAATTTCTTTCCACCAATGTTTGTATGGCAAAGTTGGCCAAGCTACAAAGAATTATTTTTGACTTCTCTCTGTCCCCCCCATTCCAAATCAGCCATAGCTACTCAGGCTCTGGGGATATTTTGTTCCCACTGTCTCTATTACCTGCCTCTGACTATCTAGCTTAGTCTTCATGCTAGTTTAACAAGCTCCAAACTGGTCTCCTGCCTTTAGTCTCTCCCACCAGCAATGCATTTTACATGCTAGTAGCAGATTAAGCAACACTGCTTTATTTGGTCCACTCATCAGAAAAAAAATCAACCGATAGCCTAACAAATAAAACTTAGTCTTTCTCCATCATCCTTCCACAATCTGACCCCAATCTAACTTTCAAGGATTCTCTCCTCCTACACACCCCCTGGCCCTCTAGCCAAATTGTACTAACTGTAATTCCCCAAATAAACTGTGCCCTACTTGTTCATGCTGTTTCTCCTCCCTATCTCCACCTTGGGAATTCTGCTCATCCTTTAAGGTACAAAGCTATTTTTGCCAAGACGACCTTCTGGACCCAAGACAAAAAGTGATATCTCTGTTTCCTTATTTTGCTCCCTGGCATCATCGGTACTGGTCTAAGTTTTGTTTACGAAGATGTAAGTGCCTTGAGGCAAGAATCATGCCTTATTCATCATCTCCATAGTGCCAACACAGGGCTGTGTCTTGCCCATAGGAGATGTTTAATCAGTATTTGTTGAATGAATGATGATAGCAGCAATTCAAGCGACTTGCTAACTTCTTTAGTGGTTAGGTATCTGCGACAGCAGGAAATGGGGGAGGGGAAAAGTTCCTTCCAGGTAAAATATTCTATGGATCTAATGTACAAGAAATGGGAAGAAAAGACACGGCTTGTTTATTAAGCTCCATGATAGCATATACGTAGAAATTTTTTTATATTAAAGTTCATAAAATGAAAAAAATCACAACAGGAGTTAATTTTGTCAATTCCATCACAAAAAGGTACATATATAAAAGGTTAAAAACTAAACTGAAAAAATTCTCCAAACTACTAACATTATTGATATTGAGACTTTATAAAAACTCCCAAATTGCTATTTGCCTAGAGGAAGTTATGCATCTTAATTTGTGTTTCTCTAGTTAAGGCAATATATAGTGAATTCTTGATTTGCCTAGGGGCCCAATGGGGAAGAGACAAGGAAGTCTGTGCAATGTCACAGAAAATACTAAATTGTATAAAAATCTAAAGATATCTGGAGTGAAAAAATATTTTCTTTACTACATTTTGTTTGGTGGCAAAAGATAAATTTAGCACATACTGTTGTTTCCTACCTTAAGCAAAAGTGATAACTAAAAATATAGATTTATGTACCAAAAAAGAGATGATTGAGGGAACTTTCTCTAAAAAAAAGAAAAAAAATTTCAGTAACATAATCAGGCAAATATCATTTGCCTTCATATTCTAACCCTAACCCTAATGCACTCAAGGCTGCATGTGAAATATAATGTGGTCTACAAAATTAGATTTAACTAACATGTAAGAGCATATCTGTATAAAATGAAGTATGCCTTCATTTCCTTACCAGCTACATCTTAACGAAAAGGAAAAATTAACTAGTAGAATGCCAAATAGAGAAGCACAGGTTGTGAATAATCTAAAGATAACTAAGAATTGCTTATATTTCTCAGTAATTGAAAATAGCTGTAGAAATACTCTAACCAGAGAGCACTGGGAACAGTTCCGTTTTGTTATTTAGTTAAAAGCAGACAGGTCTTTGAAAAAAAGAAAAAAAACCCCAAGTATTCTGAACTAGCATATGAACTTTGGAATTGACTGTGTGACATGGGAGACACTGGCGTGCCCACATCAGGGAAGGTGCTGTGCTCTACAGGCAAAGGAGAATTGAAATGGCTAAAAAACAATCAAAAACCCAAACAAATAAAAAAAAACACAAGATGCGCAAATTTAGAGTATAGACCCCAAATGTTCACACAGACTATTTGTGCCTGACCTGTGGCAGAACGTTTCGAGCTTGTATTGGTCTGATCAGCGACAGTAAGACACACTGAAACTTGACTCTTAGCACAGTGATATCATTTTGGAAGGACAACTACCAATATTTCCCTTTAGATCACTGCCTTCAATGCCATCACTATAATCACTAATGTGACTTAAGGTTAACTGTCAATTGTTTTCCACTAAATATCCGGTGCCCTTAGAAAGGTGCTGATCAAAAAAGTAAAAGAAACAAAACCAACCAACCAACCAAAGCTACACCAGATGACCTCTTTTCTAGGATTATAGATCTCCAGCCAATCTCCTCACTCTACAGACCCAGGAAACTTAAGTGAGATGAGGTCACACAGACCGTGTCAGAGGTGGGATTGGACCCCAGGCTCTCCAGCTGCAGAGATGGCACTATTTCCATTAAAGGCCTGGGTGCACATTGTTGCTTCTATACCAGAGACATACAACTTTTCACTCTCTCTTGGTCATCAAAAAAGCCAAAGGTTACACTAATCTAGTAAGACCTGGCTTTTAATAATTTAAAAATAAAGTTTTAAAAAACATTTTAAAAACGCTCATTTACTTTTAAAAGGTATTGCTACCAATCAACTGAAACAACCAATCGAATAGGATATGTGTAAACCATTCAGCGCAGTGCCCGGCATGCAGGAGAGGCTCTGGAAGTGTGTGTTCTCTTCCCTTTCCCCATCATGAAATAGCGTCTCCCCAAAATTGAAGCTGGATCGCTCAGAGGGAAACGCAGGGTTCTCAGTGGTTGTGAGTAGGGCAGAGCAAGTCACCACCAAGTGCTGGAGAAGTAGGGAAAAGGATAACATCAGAGAAACAGGTGAACAGATAAAGAGGAAAGCCAGTCACAGATAGTGAGGGTCAGTCAGTTAGTCAAGAAACGTTTAAGTGCTTCCTATGTGCCAAGCAGGCAGCTGGGTGGTTCAGTGAATGGAGCACTGGGCCTGAAGTCCAGAAGACCCAAGTCCAAATCTGGTCTCAGACACTCACTAGCTGTGTGACCTTGGGCAAGTCGCTTAACCTGTTTGCCTCAATCCACCAGAGAAGGACATGGCGAACCCCTCTGGTATCTTTGCCAAGAAAACCCCACGAACAGTATGGTCCACGGGGTCATGAAGAATCGGATGTGACTGAACAACAACCACAATGTACGTGTGCTGTGCTAAGTACAGAGGACTTCGAAAAAGGGGGAAAACACAGTCTCTGCCCTCGAGGAGTTCACAAGGAGGAGGCAAGAAACAACAACATGCAAATACCTCTGTACATACCAAGATCTACAGAGAACAGATGTGGGGAGGGGGAGAAGGTACGGAGAGGCAAGTTTGCTTGCAGACTGAGGCACGACCAACAACACCCTTGCACAGGTAACCACATAATTTCAAAACATCTAGAAAACCTCCCCTATCACTCTGGATAGCTCCTTGTGAAGGACTTAGGAGAGGATGTGCGCAAAGGTCACTAAAGTCCTCGATCTGCACTCCTGGAGGAAGAAGTCAACATCTTTTCTGTAACTTACAGTTGCACAGAGGGTCATGCAACCAGTGTGAGTCAGAGGCACAGGGCCAGGCTGCCTCTCTCACAGAAATTCTGAAGTATGCCTACGTATATTTTTGGCTTCAAACCCTAAATTATAGTGAATAAAAGACTGGACCTGTTGCTTTTGAAAAAATTGCTAATTCTGCATCTACTCTGGGACTAATATTCTGTTAGGTACTATGGGAAAATGTAAAAGATACTTAAGGTAGTCCTTACCTTGAAGTTGTTAAAAATCTAGATAGGAGAGGACATTTCGCATGAAACCTAAGAGCATGAACACTTCAAAATGAATCAAGAGACAAAAATTAAAAAATCAAGAGACAAATTGTGTTACAGAGACAGTGACATAGGACAGGTTATTAGGACCAAGCTTCACCTTCAGGGCCATAAAAATGACTCCATATAATCACCATAGACCACAGAGCAGGAACACTGCTAAAATTTATTTAGAATTTTTATATTTAGATTAAAATATGTTGTTTAGAAAAAATGAACTGAGCATACACCAACGAATTTTTGGAATTTGCATACCTGATTTACCTGGGAATAGTGGGAGTTGAGACCTTTTTTTGGAAAGAGCCATTCCAGAAAAACATGAAAACATCCAATATAAATTTTGTGTTCTTTTGTATGGACTTTATCATCATGATTTTGGGATAAGGGATTGTAATTTTTGTAAAAGCAAATATCTGGGGGTAAATTTGATACACAAGAACCAGTAAGATATTTTGAATGCCGTTTGAAACTGTCATGCATGTTGAAAATGCCTTTAATTGGAGCATTAAAAAACAAGGTTACACAAATCAACGCAAACATTAAAAGATGAGAATAATTATAGAGGATTAAGAAACCCACTTAACAGATTTAATCATTTTAAATTACATAGGATTTTAAAAATACAGCCCATTACTAATATTGTGTTTAAATCTTTGGTACCTCTTAAAAGGGGCAGCTAGGTGGCAGAATGGGTAGAATGCTAGGCCCAGGCAGGAAGATCAGAGTTCAAATCCAACCTCAGACACAGTATCTCTGCCAAGAAAACCTCAAAAGGGGTTAAGAAAAGTTGGACATGACTGAACAACAACAACTTCTCAAAAATCATACTTGTTGGCTTGTGTTTCCCAGCTGGGGAATACCAGAATATCTTTTGTTGTCTAAAAGGCTCTCAGCTCCTATTCAATTTGATGCAACAAACATTTAGTAAGAGATGATGTATAACAAGGCACTGTTTTAGGCACTAGGAAGATGAATATAACAAATAAACAGTCCCTGTCTTCAGGACACAGATAAACATATTACAAGGAAAACTGAGGAGGGAGAAAGCACTGATACCTGGGGAAGCAGGATGGGGAAGACTTCATGAAGGAGGTGTAAAGTAAACTGAGGAAGATAAGTATTCTGAAAGACAGAGATGAAGAGAGTACATTTCAGGAATGGGAAGTAGGGAGATGGAATATTAAATTTAGGAAACATAGGGTGGAATGCAGAGTTCTTGAAGAGGAGCAATATTAAATAAGATTAAAAAGGTCTCTTCCAGCTCTAAATCTGTCCTCTGAATAATAAATATATATTGTGCACTCATTACTCTGGACATAGCTCTAAGGACAACAGAATAATTTTAGAATGACTGTATTTGCTTACTGAAGGGGAAAAAGCATCATATAAATTTTTCTTCCAGTTTTTTATAATGTACTTAATAATCAGGTTGCTCAAATTACTCCTCAAATGCTCTCCCAATTTTTTTTTAAAAAACAAGCTAGACTAAAACTGATTAAATCTTCAATATTTTAATATTACCATAATTGTTTTAGATCAGATTGATGATACAGTAGAGTTGCTTTTTATGTGCTACACATATACTTTCTAGTATATTAGAGTTTCTCATGGAATCAATATGTACAATGCATTTATGCTTATTTTATAGAATACTGAATACAATCATTTAAAGTGACTATAGAAATTTATTAGTTATATACCTGCTTCTACAAAATATTGTAATATATGTGGTTTACCTGAAACCTGGTCCTTGGTAAGAAACACAATCTAATTCGTAACTTGTTCTCCATGGGAACATTTGACCAACTTTTAAGATGTGTTTTCTAGGAATATCCTATGACCAAAAATAGGTCTGTCTATATCGTAATTTTGTCCTAGTGGAAATTTGGTATGCAACTCTTTCAGTCTGGATCTCTTATCTAAAAATATTTTAATGAGTATCGATTATATACATAGTCCTGTTATTGGCATTCTTCTGGTAGATAGAAAAAGCATTATTCAGACCCAATCCTCCAGGAGCTTATAATTTACCTACACACAGGAAATGTTAAATACTATACAAGACTTAACCCTGGAGAAGTCACAAAGCAGTATATGAAGTGGCAAAGTCACCACCCTTCAATATTTTGCAAACATCTAGTATAACCTCCTACCTTCACTTTACCTATTTCAATGCTAATATGCCTTTGAGATCCACCTCAAATCTCAAGGTGTCTATAAAACCATTCAGTGATAATTTCAATCAATACTGATGCCCTTCTCTTCATGATATACTCTAGAACTGGTTTTCTGAACCATAAAATTTGACACAATTAAATTCCCTTTAACATTTTATTATCTATGCTATCTTTTTATCTTATTCAATTACTTCATGTCTCATGGTTCGCCTTGTACCCAAGACCTTGTGGTTGGAAAGACCATATTTCTTTTTTGTCTCCCACAATGCTTTTCACAGTAACAAGGCACACTTGTCGAGTTGAGAAGGTGTGCTATCTCCTATGATCTCGGATCTGCCCTTTATTCTCGTGTAACCTTGGGCAAGTCACTGCATATTTCTGGACCTCAGTTTCTCCAACTGCCAAATGAGGGGACTGGTCCATCTTACCTCTAAATCTATGCTTTGATAATTTTCTTAGCTCCAAGTCTGTGATACTCTATGTCTTTTGGAAAATGTTTTTATAGCCACAACCTTTTTTCCTTCTTCTACTAAATATTAACAATAAAAATACTCCCCTCCCCCCAAAGCTGTCACATTACTTAGTATATTTCCCAAAACATTTTTAGAAGAAAATTGCTGAAGTCTGCCCTTTATCTATAAGATAATTATTAGTAAACAAACATTTATTGAGTTTCTAGTGTAAAAAACAATATCACATCAATGGAACAATCACACAACAATTATTTCTTAAGTATCTACTATGTGCCAGGGATTACAAGTACCAAGAATGAAACACTGCCTAGCGGAGAAGATTACTTTTTAAAGGAGGAGATAAGTACATATAAAAATACATACAGCAAAACTATAAAGTAAATACATACAAATAGATACAAAGTAGTTAACTGCAAGGTAATTTGGGAAGGAGGCTAAGTTGTTCCTAAATGCAAAAACAGGCAAGAGTTTCCTCCCTTTGGACAGTTTACAATATACTTGGTTACCCACTTCCTTTAAAGGAGTGGTATGTATAGAAGTTCTGAGTGCTGCCTGAGTGGGAGGTAACCAGAGATAGCTAAAGTGATTTTATTCCCAGTTTTCGGTTAGTCTGGTGGTAGGCTTCGCTTACTTGAAGACTTCTTTAGTATCTCTATCGGTAAGACTTGTTTAAGACTATTGAACAAGGAAGGTAAAGGGCCTACAGAGATTCAATCCTTTATAGTAGCTCCTAGGCTGGTATACTCTAGAGGCTGTGGAGACCTCAGCTATGTGCTCCCTGGGTTCTGTTTCTGGTGACAATGCTAGACAACCTTTACTTAATTCCAACACTAAAGCTAATTTTTTTGGGGGGGTTTAATTTAATTTACTTAATATATTTAGTTTTCAGCATTGATTTTCACTAGAGTTTGAATTACAAATTTTCTCCCCATTTCTAGCCTCCCCCCCACTCCAAGATGGCGTATATTCTGGTTGCCCTGTTCCCCAGTCAGCCCTCCCTTCTGTCACCCCACTCCCCTCCCATCCCCTTTTCCCTTCCTTTCTTGTAGGGCAAGATAAATTTCTACACCCCATTGCCTGTGTGTCTTATTTTCTAGTTGCATGCAAAAACTTTTTTTTTGTTTTTGAACATCTGTTTTTAAAACTTTGAGTTCCAAATTATCTCCCCTCTTCCCTTCCCACCCACCCTTCCTAAAAAGTCAAGCAATTCAACATAGGCCACATGCGTATCATTATGTATAACCCTTCCACAATACTCATGTTGTGAAAGACTAACTATATTTTGCTCCTTCCTAACCTATCCCCCTTTATTGAATTTTCTCCCTTGACCCTGTCCCTTTTCGAAAATGTTTGTTTTTGATTACCTCCTCCCCCTATCTGCCCTCCTTTCTATCATCCCCCCTTTTTTATCTTCTTCCTCCTTCTTTCCTGTGGGGTAAGATACCCAATTGAGTGCATATGGTATTTCCTCCTCAGGTCAAATCCCATGAGAGCAAGATTTACTCATTCCCCCTCACCGGCCCCCTCTTCCCTTCCTGCAGAACCACTTTTTCTTACCACTTTTATGTGAGATTATTTACCCCATTCTATCTCTCCCTTTCTCCCTCTCTCCATATATTCCTCTCTTATCCCTTAAATTGATTTTATTTTTTTAGATATCATTCCTTCATATTCAACTCACCCTGTGCCCTTTGTGTGTGTGTATACATATATATATATATATCTACATAGACACACACATATGTATATATATGTATACACACACACACATATATATATGTGTATATATATATGTGTATATATATATATGTATATATATATGCATATTCCTTTCAGCTACTATGATACTGAGGTCTCATGAATCATACACATCATCTTTCTATGTAGGAATGTAAACAAAACAGTTCAACTTTAGTAAGTCCCTTATGATTTCTCTTTCTTGTTTACCTTTTCATGATTCTCTTGATTCTTGTGTTTGAAAGTCAAATTTTCTATTCAGCTCTGGTCTTTTCACTGAGAAAGCTTGAAAGTCCTCTATTTTATTGAAAGTCCATATTTTGCCTTGGAGCATGATACTCAGTTTTGCTGGATAATTGATTCTTGGTTTTAATCCTAGCTCCATTGACCTCCGGAATATCATATTCCAAGCCCTTTGATCTCTTAATGTAGAAGCTGCTAGATCTGGGGTTATTCTGATTGCATTTCCACAATACTCAAATTGTTTCTTTCTGGCTGCTTGCAGTATTTTCAACTTGATCTGGGAGCTCTGGAATTTGGTAACAATATTCCTAGGAGATTTCCTTTTGGGATCTATTTGAGGAGGCGATCTGTGGATTCTTTCAATTTCTATTTTACCCTCTGGCTCTAAAATATCAGGGCAGTTCTCCTTGATAATTTCTTGAAAGATGAAATCTAGGCTCTTTTTTTGATCTTGGCTTTCAGGTAGTCAAATAATTTTTAAATTATCTCTCCTGGATCTGTTTTCCCGGTCAGTGGTTTTTCCAAGGAGATATTTCACATTGTCTTCCATTTTTTGATTCCTTTGGTTCTGTTTTATAATATCTTGATTTCTCATAAAGTCACTAGCTTCCACTTGCTCCAATCTCATTTTTAAGGTAGTATTTTCTTCAGTGATCTTTTGGACCTCCTTTTCCATTTGGCTAATTCTGCCTTTCAAGGCATTCTTCTCCTCATTGGCTTTTTGGAGCTCTTTTGACATTTGAGTTAGTCTATTTTTTAAGGTGTTGTTTTCTTTGATATTTTTTTCAGTATTTTTTTGGGTCTCCTTTAGCAAGTCAATGACCTGTTTTTCATGGTTTTCGCACATCATTCTCATTTCTCTTCCCAATTTTTCCTCTACTTCTCTAACTTGCTTTTCCAACTCCTTTTTGAGCTCTTCCATGGCCTGGGACCAGTTCATGTTTTTCTTGGAAGCTTTTGGTGTAGGCTCTTTGGCTTTGTTGACTTCTTCAGGCCGTATGTTTTGGTCTTCTTTGTCACCAAAGAAAGATTCCAGAGTCTGAGACTGAATCTGGGTGCGTTTTTGCTGCCTGGCCATGTTCCCAGCCAACGTACTTGACCCTTGAGTTTTTCAGCAGGGTATGACTGCTTGTAGAGTGAAGAGTACCGTGTTCCAAGCTTGGGGGGATGTGCTGTTGATTTCAGAGCTATTACAGCCAGCTCTGGCACACTAGCACTCCTCCTTCCCTAAGAACCCCCAACCTGGACTGGACTTAGATCTTCAGCAGGCTCTTCACCCCTGCTCTGATCCACCACTTAATTCCTCCCACCAGGTGGGCCTGGGGCTGGAAGCAACTGCAGCTGTAGTTCTGTAGCTGCACCACCTCCGCTGCCCCCAGGGTGGCGGCTGAACCGTGAACTCCTTCCACTTCCCTCAGCTTTTCCCACTAACCTTCTCTTTTGTCTTTGGTGTTTGTGGGTTGAGAAGTCTGGTAACTGCCACAGCTCACTGATTCAGGGCGCTAGGGCCCGCTCTGCCCGGCTCCTGGTCTGGTTGGTCCGCGCTGCCCACGCTGGGCTCTGTTCTGCCTCTCTCCGCTCCCAGCTCCGTGTGCAAAAGACCTCACCCAGCAACCATCCAGGCTGTCCCGGGCTGGAGCACTGCTTCCCTCTGCTATTTTGTGGGTTCTGCAGTTCTAGAATTGATTCAGAGCCATTTTTTATAGGTTTTTGGAGGGACT
The DNA here is from genome assembly GCF_011100635.1 of Trichosurus vulpecula. Lineage (NCBI taxonomy): Eukaryota > Metazoa > Chordata > Mammalia > Diprotodontia > Phalangeridae > Trichosurus > Trichosurus vulpecula. The sequence goes on along the minus strand of NC_050577.1, from coordinate 70,797,837 downwards.
TGGTGGGGAGCTCACGCTAGTCCCTGCTTTCCAGCCACCATCTTGGCTCCACCCCGTTAAAGCTAATTTTTAAGATATAGATGAAGCAGGTATTCTATCTTTGGGGCTACAAAAAGACCTCTTATAAACAAGGGAAGTTGCCACAAATGTAGGAATGCAGGGAAGAAATAGTGCACACTTCTCTTTCAAATTCAGCATTAGCCATAGTTAACATGCACTCCCTAGACACCAACACACCTAATATTGATAAAAACTGCACTACCTTGCACTTAGATTCTCAAATGCTTTGTTCCATAAATTTTCCTATTTCAATAAAGATATAAGTTGATTAGTTGGTATTTAGCATATATTTTCTCTTAATATGTATTGGTTAAGTCTTTAGATCTGTGTTCCAACAATCCGGCTAGCATCTGTTGTGGGGGTGAAAAACCAACGCAAGCCCAACAACAAGAATGCTGCCAAAGTCCAGGTTCTTTTGATCTGCTTTACTAAGGAAAGCAACATTAAGGGGTTTACAAGCTTACTTTAATCCAGCATACAAATATCACTCACTTAGTTCAGGGGAAAAAGCCAGCACCCTGAACTTCAGAGCAAATACAAATTACAAACAGACCAAATACAATTCATAGTTACCAAAGAAAACCAAGTCTGGACATCTGGGAAAGCTGGAGGGCTCTTAACTACAGCTGCCTGGAGTCTCCACATCAGCGCACCACCAAGAGTGAGAGCCCGGAGCAAATAGCTCTGTCTTCTCTTCTTATACATTCAGACATTATCAAACGTCATCTGAATAACCAGAACTTAGGTTCCTATGATTGGCTCTTGAGTTAGCACCTCCCCTTAGTACCCTGGGAGCTTCACACCCACATAAGCTTAGCACCTAATAGGGGTTTGGGCCTGGGGCTTAGCACCTAGTAAGACTCAATGAAATATACTGAATTAATCAAAGGAAACAAAAGCCAAACTCTTCAAAGGCACTTGGTTGAACTGGTGCTAAGAGCCTATTTTGCTTACCAACACAATCTGCAAAATTTATTTAATTCATAATGTACCTGCACTTAGGGTGGAACTGCCTCTAACCCATTCACAGTATTTGGTACTGAAGCTCTGTCAGGTATAAATTACATGGCCAAGGCTCTACTGGGAGAGGGAATAGGAGCTCCTCACATTATTTGTATAGGGTGTTTGGTTTTACAAATAACTTCCTTGTAAGAAGCCTGTGAGGTAGAAAGGGTTATGGCTTTTCTGGCTTCAAGCCCACCTCTCCATCCAGAATACCAGGGATTAGAAGGAAAGAGACTATTGTTGGTGGAGCCCAAGGAGAGCCATGGGTGTTTCTGGGTCCTGGGATGGCTCAGGCGCAGTTAGGTGGCACAGCGGATAGAGTGCTGGGCCAGGATTCAGCAAGTCCTTTGTTTTATTCTTCAGGTCCTAGAGATTAGCCTAAATCCCATACTATAGCCCTTTAAAGTTCAGGGTTGTAATTTTCTCTCCCACCAATTCTTCTTTCTGATTCATTTAAGGAAACACTTAGGGAAACATACTTGTAGATGCTAATAGAGTTTTGACAGAAACAATTTCAGAAGATGAGCAGACTTTCCTTACTTTTCTTTGAAGAGACTAGATGGTATGATCTATGTTATCAGATCCACATAGGTGGAATCATAGATTTTTTGAAATACTAACTATGCTAAGGCTTTGCCATTTACTACATGTAAAATCTCGGTGAAGTCAAACTACATGGCATAAGGGACAACTCTAAGGGTAGGAATAAGACCAACATTGATACAGCACCTTACATTTACATATGACATTTAGTTTTACAAATATCTTTCCTTTTAAGAAGACTGTGAGCAAGAAAGGGTTATTTGTGTCATCTGACAGATGAGGAAACTGAAGCCAGGCTCTTCTGGCTCCAAGCGCACCACTCTGTCCAGGATACTGCTACTCATTTATATTCGGCCTTGTTTTTGCCTCTGTAAAGTGAGGGGCCTGGCTGCAATGGCCTCTAAGGCCTCTTCTAGCTCTAAACTGATTAAGTTCGACCTAAAAAGAGCCTTCATTTTTCTGTGTTTATTTGACTTTCCAAAAGATAATTTAATATAATTCAACGCGCCTTTACTAAGAGCTATCATGTGCTGGGGAAACAACACACACATATATAGATAGATATCAATACACATCAAGGCATTTCTAGGGGGAAGAGCGCAGGACTACTACGAATGGCACTTTATTAACAACAGAATATGTTTTCCAGAGGGTACAATGGAAGAACAGAAAAGAGTGGGAAGGGGGCAGTGGAGGGATATAATTGATGAGGGATGAGAGAGCAGACGTTAGGGTCTGAAGGGAACAATCTACAAAACAGAATCACTCAGCCATAAGGGCAGTAAATTGTCATGCCTTATGAACCCAACTAAATAATTAAATTAAAAATTCTGAAAATCAAGGAAAAGATTTATAAAACTGAAAACAAAAAACCCACTGGATTGATAAAACTAAGAGCTTATCAGAAACCATTCTCCCCAACTACATGTTAACGAAGTAATCTGTTAAATGAAATGAATGTCTGTACAAACAGAAAATATCCAGATTAACTAAATAAGAAACAGATTATTTATATAACCCAATATCAGAAAAAGAAATTGGATAAGCCATACATCAACTCCCAAAGGGAAAAAAAAACAACCAAAAACTACTCAGGACCAGGTAGATTAACAAATGAATTCTATCAGACATTTAAAAACCAATTCCAATATTACATAAACTTCGCAAAAAGAAAAAAGGTATTTTTCTAAACTCTTTGAAGACAAAGAAAACTACAGACCAATATCCTCAAGAACATTCCAAGTAAAAATATTAAGTAAAACATTAGAAAAGAAGCTATATATATACTAGAAGCTATATATATATATCTTATATACTATGACCAGATTTGATTTATATCAGGAATGGAGGTGGATTCAATATAGGAAAAAATACAAATATAGTAAACAAAAATAATGAAATTATGTGATCATTACCAATACTGAAAAAGCTTTTGACAAAATCTGACACCAATTTCTGTTAAAAAGCACTATAAAGCATAGTTCCTAAGGGAAGCTTTCCTTAATATGGTTAAGAAGTATCTATCTAAAACTAAGAGTCAGCGTTATATATTATGGAAAAAGGCTAGAGACTTTTGAAATATAAACAGGGGTAAAATGAGGATGACCATTATCATGACTATTATAGAAATACTAGCTATACTTTATTATAATAAATATTAGCAAACAATAAAATAATCAGTATAGATAAAAAGAAAAGAACCACTTTTTTTTGGATATGGGAGAGCCTATCTAGGGAACCCAAAAGAATCAATTAAAATCAACTGAAACAATAACTTCAAGAAACTTGTAGCATACAAAATAAACTCACATAAATCACTGGCATCCCTATTATTACCAACAAAACCCAGCAGGAGGGAAAGAAAGAGAAATTCTATCCCCATGTTTACAGAATATGTAAAATATTTGGGAATCTACCTGTCAAACACACAGAGAAATGATATGAATACAACAAAACAGTCTTTAAAGCAACAAAGACAAATTTAAACAATTGAAGAAACATTATTTATAGGAAGGCAGCACAATTATTACAAAAATGACAATACTATCTACATTAATTTTACATATTCAGTGACATGGCAATTCGACTCCTAAAGGATTACTTTTGTGGAGTTTGAAAAAAATGGTGAAATTTATCTGGAGGAACAAAAGGTCAAGAAACTCAAGAGAAATTATGAAAAGGATGGGGCATAGTAATTGTCTCATTCATGTCTGACTCTTTGTGACCCCATCTGGGGTTTCCTTGGCAAAGATACTGGACAGGTTTGCCATTTCTTTCTCCATCTCATTTTACAGATGAGGAAACCAAGGCAAACAGGGTTTTAAGTGACTTGCCCAAGGTCAAGCAGCTAGTAAGTGTCTGAGACTAGATTTGAATTCAGGAAGATGAGTCTTCCTGTCTCCAGGCCCAGTATTTTATCCACTGTGTCATCTAGCTGCCTGGCCTAGCAAAAACAGATTTCAGATCATACTCAAATCAGTAATCATTAGAAAAATTTGGTATTGGTTAAAAATAATAGGTCCATCACTGACACTAACTGGGTATATAACACATAGAAGCAAAGAAATATAGTAGCCTAGTGTTCCATAAACCTAAAGATGCCAGTTACTGGGGTAAGGACAAAAATTTCTGGGAAAACTGTAAAGTAGTTTGGCATAAATTAAAATTGCCCGATTTCACATACTATATACCAAGATAAGTTAAATGTATAAAGTAAATTGATCACTTCACAAATAGATTAAGTGAAGCAAGAACAGAAATACCCTTTGAAACCACGGATAGGGGAAGCAGTCATGACTAAATATGGAACAGTGAGGATTACAGAAAAAAATGTACAGTTTTGAATACAAAAAATTTAGAAGTTTTTGCAAAAACAAATCCAATGTAATTAAAATTATAAGGAAATATTCTATCTAAATATTCTATCATACATACAAGGTGAAAATATTTGTACTAAGAATCTCTGATAAAGGTCTAGGAATTGATTCAAATGTCTAAGAATAGAAGCCATTCCCTAATAGATTAATGGTCTAAGGATATAAATGTGTAGTTTTCAAATGAAGAAATACAAGCTATTGACAATCACATGAAAAGATGTACTAAATCACTAGTAATTTTGTTGTTGGTTAGTCATTTTTCAGTCGTGTCCCACTCTGTATGACCTCCTTTGAGGTTTCCTTGGCAAAGATATTGGCATAGTTTGCCATTTCCTTCTCCAGCTGATTTTACAGATGAGGAAACTGAGACAAACAGGGTTAAGTGACTTGCCCAGGGTCACACAACTAGTAAGTGTCTCAGGCAGGATTTTAATGCAGGAAGAGGAGTCAGGAAAAGGCCTGGTACTCTATCCATTGTGCCACCTAGCTGCCCCATGTCATTAGAGAAATTAAAACAACTTTAAAGTTCTATCTCACACCCATCAAACTGGCAAAAATGACAAAAATGAAAAATGACAAATGTTGGAGAGACTGTGGGAAACACACATCTATGCATGGCTAGTGGAGCTCTGAATTGATTCAGCCACTCTGGAAAGCATTATGGAACTGTGTCCCCCAAATCACTGACTCAGCAATGATATGTGATTTGGAAACATTCTGAATCCTATTCTGCAAAGAGATCAAGGAGGAAAAGGACTCATATGTACAAAAATATTAATAACAGCTCTTTGTGTGGTAGCAGCAAAAAACTGGAAATGAAGGGGTGCTCATAAATTGTGGGATGGCTGAAAATATTACAGCATATGAACACAATGGAATATAATTGTGACACAAGAAATGATGAAAGGGATGGCTTGAAAGAAACTTTGCAACACTTGTGCGAACTGGGCCAGCGTAAAGTGAGCAGAATCTGGACAATTTATACGATAACAACACTGTAAAGAACAATACTTTTGAAAGACCTAAGAAAGCTAATCAATCCAATAACCAACATGCTTCTAGAGGACTACCATGAGTGAACCATGCTTCCCACCTCCTGATAGACAAATTATGGATTCAAGATGCAGAGTAAGATACATTTTGGGACACGGCCAAAGTTGGAATCAATTTTGTTTGACTATGAATATACATTACAAGGATTTTGTTTTTCCTTTCTTTTTTCAGATTTCAAGAGAAGAGTGTAGGGAAAGGTTAGAAAAAGTGAAAGAAAAACAGAAAGAAAGAAAAAACATTTTAAAAAAATACACAGAAGATAATAGAAAATCAGAAACAATAGCAAGATTTACAATCACAAGACAAGGAGAGGTTTGAAAGTTATATGCCAAATTTCTGACATATATCATACAAATATGCCATATTATCACATGCTTCCCATTATGTATCATTACATATCACATGCTATATTGATTAAAAATGAAAAGCAAGATGTACATAATTCAGTTTTATTTCTAATCCCCCCCTTTTTGCTTTATGATATGTAGAAAGGCTTATTGTATTTGGTATCTGAGAAAAAAAATTCTAAAACAATTGTCATGTTCTCATAAGTGTAAAAGTAATGCTAATTTGATTATTAATACCTGAGAAAGAGGTGAAAATAGAATGTACTACTGCTACAGTTTCTACCACTTGCCAAAATAATTAACATACAAACTTATTTTACTTTTCATTTATTCACATAAACAGTTTGACTACTGAGCTCTGTGCTCATACAGTGGATAATTCTCACAATTTATCATATATATTGCATTCGATGATCTTCCAAAAACTTCTGTGCAGGTGGCTGAACTTAAGTAGTTTTAAAATATACTGAATTGAATATAAGGGAGGGAGGAAGCATGGTACAACAGGAGTAACATGGACTCTAAAAGTCAAAGGGTCTGGGTTCAACTTCTCTCTCTGATGCTTACTACCTGGGAGACCTCAGGTAACTCCACTACCCTTAGCCTCAGTTTCTTCATCTGTAAAATGAGAAAACTGGTTCAGATGGCCTTCAGGACAGGGACTGGCCCTGTGATTTCATTGCTATTGTTAACTCCTTTTACCAATACAAGCTGGCACCTCTTCAACTTCTAGTCTGAGAGAGCTACCTGAAGCAATTAGAGATTACTTGCTTTTGCCCTTACAGCCAAGACCTGAACCTGGGTCATGCCAGCTGAGGTCAACTCTTTATCCACCATGCAATGCTGCCTTTCCTTCTTGCTTTACGTCTATTATAACATCTGTATAGATGACTACTTCTATAGCACTGTCATCTTCCACTAATTTTGCTAATTGACAACGACCAAGTTTATCCTGTAGGAAAGAGTACCATATTCAAATGTTTACTTCTCCCTGTAAATCAGTGGTCCCTAAACTTTTGAGTTTGTGGTGCTGTATTTTACTTTCATAACCCTCACCCTTATCTGTTAAATGGCACTAAAGAAAAAAAATGTAAAAGTGAAATGAAAAGGAATTTTGCTTTGTGAATTTTCTGCAAACTTCATAGCATCTCCTGAAAGTAACTGGAGTCAGCCTGGCATGGAATCTGCCACAGTTTGGTTAAACACTGCTCTCAGAGCTTCCAGATACTCCCTTTAAATTCTGGGTAGTACTCAAAACACTCATGCCACAATGGGCTCCAGGAAGCAAAGCCTATCTTATCTCTCTCTTTAGTTCTTGCATCCAAATTCAAGCAGTAGATTTGGGCTTCTGCCCAGGCCCACCTTTCTTTCACTTCCAAGAGATGCCCCTGGGGAAAAGGCTAGCTGGCTGTGTACAGGGAAGGACTGGTTGTGCTCTGCCCCACTAGATGATACCTCACGGGCTGCTTCTAAGCCAGACATTTTCTGTTCTTTAATTTTCTTCTGGAGGGAAGATGAGGAAGAAACCACCCACGAAAACAATCCTATGTACATTTGTACATCTATATCAATATAGCTATCCTTTTAGAATCCCATGGAACACTAGGGAAGCTATCCTGATTTGGTATTTTCCATATCACCTTAATGACAAACAAGAATATGTATCCTAATTAAAGCATTTGAATTGTTTCTTAAAGCCCAATGAAATGACGCATGTGTTCACTCATAGACTAAACACTTTATGCTCTTCGGTCTCTATATCTATCAAATGAGGGTAAGATGACCTCTGCCTTCCAAGTCTAGATCTGTAATCCTATGAGGAAGTAATCGGTGCCAGGTCTCGGTTCTACTGGCTGTTCTATGATTCACAGTGAAAAATAATGTTCATTTCACTATGCCAACAAAAGTTTAAGATGGGAACAAGAGTCAGCATATTTCTTAATTTACTCTTCAAGTAAGATGGTCTGTGTGTGGATATACATGTATATATCCCCTCCCTTTTGATTAGCTTACTAATAATATAATAATATATAAGTATATGTATATATACATGTATGTATGTTATACAAATGTATATGTTATGTAATGTAGAATATATACATATACACATACATATTTGAAACTTAGTGTAATCATTTTCCACATAACATTAATCCAAAACTAAAATTAAAGACTTAATAATAACAGCAACTATTTACATTTATGAGTACTCTAGTCTTTCCAAAGTGCTTTTACACAAACTTTGGAGGTGGATGGTACATGTATTATTATTCTCATTTTATACACGATGAACTGAGGTTCAGAAGGAGTAAAGGGACCTACCTATGGTTACACAGCTATTTAGTGTCTAGACATAATTCAAACTCCTAAGTCTGGCATTCTACAACATACTGGCTCTTAGAGGCTTGAAAGAGACTTTTACTGGTTAAATACTTCTTAAAAATATCATAGCTAAAAATAGATTTTAAAATTCATAATACCTTATTTACATTTCAATATTACAAGACTTAGTAAATCTGCACAGAATAAAAATGAAGGTAATAACATTTTATCAGCTAAACATAGACTAATTAATTACCCAACTGAAGAAAGAAATAACAGTACAGTTTGTAATTGCTACGGGGCTATACCCTGGCTCACAGGAGAAGCCTGATGATTAGTAAATATAAGCAAGAAAGCATGGGGACTGAAAAAGTTAAGGAAGGCTTTTAAAATTATTCTCTACTCTTCCTTACCACAAAACCAGGGTATTTTCCCTTGGTTTCAAAAAGTTATCTACAAGTAAGCTATCAAAAGACTATAAAATATAACAATATTTCAATATTGATTATGTCTGGAAGTTAATAATTCTAACAGATTCAAATTATGGCGGACTTAATAAAAAATAGAAATTTAGCCTTGGGATGGAACTTGGCAGAATCTTCCAGTCTTGCACCCAAAGCAGAAATTCTCTTTATGTAGAACCTCTGGTAAAATAATTTCTGCTTTAACATTTCCATCAAGGCAAAGCTCATGACTTTTTGAGACAGACCATTCCACTTATATACAACTATACTTGTCAGAAACTCCTCCCTTATATTAGCTAAGGTGACAATATACAGCCTTGTACTCCTTTTCTAAACTTAAATCAATCAGTTGTTCCATGTATGGTTCTAACTGTTGCTTGCCGACCTTCAGGTTCCTCAGGAGACAAGTAAGATGATTTGCTACTGCCATCTCTTTGAGGACTTGCTACATTTTGTTGTGATCCATATTGTCAAAGACTTTAAGTGCAGTTCAATGAAGCAGAAATAGATGTTTTTTCTAGAATTCCCTTACTTTCTCCATAATCCAGTGAATGTTGGCAATTTGGTTTCTAGTTCTTCTGCCTCTTCAAAAAACAATCTCTTTTTCTCAGAATTCTCGATTCACGTATTGCTGAAGTCTAGCTTGCAGCATCTTAAGCATAATCTTGCTGGTGCATGAAATGAATGCAACTGTTTGGTGATTTGAACATTCTTTAGCATTGCCCTTCTTTAGGACTGGACCATATACCAATCTTTTCTAATCCAGCGGCCACTGGTGAGTTTTTCAAATTTGCCGGCATATTGAATGCAGCCATTTAGTGGCATCACCTTTTAGGATTTTAAATACACCAGCTGAAATTCTATCACCTCCACTACCCTTATTGTTAATGATGCTTCCTAAGGCCAACTTGACTTTATTCTCCAGGATGTCTGTCTCTAGATCAGCAATCACATTATTGTAGCTATCGGTGATGTTTAGATCTCTCTTGTCTAGATTTCTATATGTTCTTGCCATCTCTTCTGCTTTTGTTAAGTCCTATCATCTTTGTTTTTTATCATGCTTAATAACTTTTTCTTCATGTAATTCAAAATTGTTTTCCAGAATGCTTGGACAAACACACAGCTCCTATGGCAGAATAATTGTGTATTGGTATTGTGTATTTTACGACTAGCAATTTTCATCTTTTATAAATTTTACTTTGATGGGCATCAAATTATTTTAAATCTTATTATTTATCTTATTAGTCATTTTGAGCATTTTTCTTGTTTGCCGCTAGACAATATTCATTCTTTGGAAGACTGCTTGTTCATATCTTTGACCTCTTAGCTGTTGGAAAATGGTTTGATCTTAGGTAAGAAAATGAGACAGATGGATATGATGGATATCTTATTTATCACAGGTGCTTTTCTTATTGCTAACTATATTTTCCCCCTTTGGTAGTTCATTTATGGCTTGAATTCTCTGTCTTAGATTTGATTAAGATTTATATTTTTTCTTTTTGTTAATTCGAGCATTTCTATAGATAATTACCAATTTCCTTTAAATGATCAATTTTGCTGACATACAATTATGTATAGTAGTTTTAGACTTTCTCTTTTCACTGCAAATACATATGTATGTGGGAGGGGTATGTGTATATGTGTATGTATTTTGTATTTTGATTTTTTCCTTATTATTAAGCAATGCTTAAAATAGGGAAACATGCTTGCCAAAGATTCAGTGACAAAATCCAAATTGAAGAGGGATTCCATATACATGGTGAAATTCTCCATATGTTACTGTTTGCAGAAGACATTCTGCTGATTGTGTTAAGTCCCAGGTCCATGAGAACCATGATCACTCAAAAGAAATCAGCTTAGTTATATACCTAGGAAAAACTAGATTATGATATGCCAGATGAATTGACAACTGATTGGTCTTATGTATCAGTACATAAAATCTTGGATGCATATTACAAATGGACAATGAACTTGGCCCAAACAAGGACTAATGTCTTTAGCACTCATTTTTTTCCTTTAATGAGGTATGGATGTGGGTTATGATTACCAGACCTTTGAAGAACTGAAGTTGTAGACAGAAAAAGGGCACACAGTGGGGGTGATGAGTCTGAAACATTTTACAATGAGGGCCTAGTAGGAGCAGCAGTTGATATACACAGGTGACTTACTCATAGAATGAGTAAGAGTGAGGGATGAAGGGCTGACAGCCTGCTTGCTCCACTGATATTTGCACAATGCCAGGGGGTCAAGAAGTCCTGTAACATACTGAGGAGGAAGATTTGATGGTAGATTTATGAGATTTAACATCTGTAAGAGTTTTGCAGGCTGACTGCAGCCCGTGATCTGTCTTGGTGGGAATACTTACAGCGACAAAATCACAGACCTATCAAGTGAAAAACAAATCCTTTTTTTTTATTTTTACATAATGATTGGCTAGTTTTTTTACAAACAATTTCATTTTATAAGTCTAATAACCACTTATATTCAATTTTACTTGTCTTCTGATCATCAGAGTTTCTCATGTACTTGTATTGAGGTAAGGTATTTGTTTTCTAATGCTCAGTTTGTTAATCCTCTTTTTTTTTGGTATATTGTTAATGTATACTTTTAAAAATATATTTTCTTCCGAGGAATGCCTTAACTGTGTATCATAAATTTGTGTATGTTATTCATTATTCTCTTTTTAAATAACCATTTTTCTCTCCTCTGGCCATTACATTCATTGTTGACATTTCCTTTAACATTACCATTTTTAATGCTATATTCAGAAAAGAATTTATTTAGTATGTTTGCTTTTTTACATTCTTTGTCTTAACATGGTTTATTTTTTTTCAAAGTACTATGTGATGCTGAGATTAAGTATATTCCTAAGTAATCTCATCCAGAAGTTGTCAAAGACCTGTAAAATTGATTTTTTTTTCCCCAACAACCTGTTCACTTTTACATTTTCCTTTTTCTTCCCCTTTCTGCAAATTCATCCAGCTCTGGAGGAATATTAAAAGCTTACTATAATTATTGTGCTACTATCACTGGGTTGGATTTCCTTTTTTGGAGGTATTGCTGGAATTCTGTTAACTTCTCACTAAGAACTTTCATGCTATGGCATTTGGTACATATGTTTTGGGCCAATGATTTTGAAAAATACAGAGAATTCTCAGTAAGGAACTATTGATGCAGATCTGTATCTTCTCTTAGATAGTTGCCTGGGGCACAAAGAAGTTAGTTGCCTAGGATCTCACAGCCAGTATACGTTCGATGCCGGATCTGAAACTAGGTCTTTTTGGCTCCGAGGTCAGCTCTAGATCTAGTACATCTTGCTGCCTCTCTATGGGGCCTACATACTTATTTAGTTATCTATGGTGCCCTTAAGTATAACACAGCTTCCTTGTTTATATCTCTATATTTTCTATTTTTATTGTTGTTTTATTTGAAATCATTATTCCAACTCCTTCCTTTTGGAATGACTTGAAGTATTATTATTTTGTTTTAGTCTCGATTTTCACTCTGTATAATTTCAAGGTGCCTATGGTATGCAGAAAATTATTGGGGTTCATTATTCTTTCACTTTCTAACTTAACTGGGGAGTCTGATCCACTCATATTTGATTATAATTAAGTTTGTAATTTTCTTCCTTAACACTGTTACAGTATTCTTTTCCTCTTTTTAAAATCAGCAGTTGGTCTCTGTGGGGTTTTTTGCTTATACTCATCTAACCTTGGTTCCCTTCTGTAGATTCTCTTCTATTCTTCTCACTACTTTATAATTACCAATATTAAAATGAGTTTGTTTATTATTATCTTGTCATACAGTTCCCCTGCCTCCCCAACTCTTTCCTCCTCTTTCTACTCTTTATTTTCCCAGCCTGCATAAGAATATTGCACAAAATTATACTTTGTTTCCCCATTCCTTTCTATTTTAATTTGAATATGCATTTGTATATCCCATTTTCAAGAAATATATCAACCTAGCTCATCTCCTTTGTTATTGCTTTCTCTAAGATATTATAGAACTTAATTTCCCATTCATGGACTTTCTTTAGAGCTCCCATTCTTCCTCTCCCTTCTATTTTTTAAATGTATGTTCTTTGGAGAAGTCCCATTCCCAAGACTGCTAACTCATGGAGGCGATGTGTTCATGTTTTCTTCTAATCCCACCGTCTTGATTTTGTTTCTGCTTCGTTCCCTTTTCTCCTTTGGTTCACTGTATTTTGAGTTTCAGGTTTGTTGTTCTCTTGCATACCCAGTATAGAGGCATCAGTGGCTCCGGTGTGAGTGTGTCTTGACTCAAAGCCCATTTATTTACTACTGAGGCCAGCACTTTTCCTTTTGGGCGCATGCTTCCCTATCCAGCTTTCCTCATTTCTTGACTTGAGTATGGACCCAGAGCTCATTAGGAAGTGCTTTCTTTAAAGTAGAAGAGGCGTTGAAAGTCTACCTTCTTTCACTGACTTTAAGCTCGGCTCTACGGTATATATTATCATGGGGTGCAATAAGATCTTTTTTTGAATAAGACATTCCAATTTTTTTTTTAGGATTTTTCCTAAGGAACAGCCGGAAAATTCTGATGATTTTTCTTTATATTAAGGGTTTCTTCCTAACTGTTCTTTTATTTCATATTGAAGTTCTGAAGGTTGGTCACAGTATTTGTTGGGGTATCTCTCTTGTTCCATCTTCTTGTATCATTTCCTAAATGACACCATTCAGGCTTTCAATTTCAATATGTTTTTCTGGAATGCTTGTGACTTGCATTGTTTCTGTGCTGTTTATCTTCAAAGTCATTATCTTTGGCTTAAAAGGATTTCATCTTTTTTTCTAATCTCATTGTCTTTTGTTTTAATTTAATTTTGTTTCTTTTTCTTCTACCACTGTATTTTCTGAGTTCCAGGTTTGCTGTTCTCTTTTTCAAAGAATCTTCCACTTTGAAAAAAATTGTGTTTACTCATTTATCTTTTTGATTTCTTCTTTTAAAAGCTTTAAATTCTGTTTCTTTTAAAAAAGTCTTTCTTTACTGACTCACTTGGAGGTTTTTGCATCTCTTCAGTTATTTCAGACGGTTTAACATACAACTAGAAAGATTTTAGGATAACAAGAGTTTAAGGAAAGTAATTTCTGCTAATAATATGAAAAACTAAATTAATGAGAGCATTTCCTTTTTAGGTCTTCTAGTTCATTAAAATCTTACTGCATTTGTTTCAGATCTGAAACATTACTTAGTGTTATTATCTTAAATTTGAAAAAGTCCTCAAAAATAATCATATCTTTGCAGTAACCCCTTCTAAAATATCACTGACAGGCGATTCTCCCCATTTTTGCTTAAACCAATAAAAAGGGAAGTTCAAGGGAAAGGGAACTCATGACTTATAAGGTATCCCATTCAAGTTTTGGAAAGCTTTAATTACACATAAGAGTTGTTAGTTTTCATATATGACCTCTACACTTTCCTTCATGTGAATCTCATTGACTTCTATAGCTTCAACTCTAACATCTATGAGGAAGATTCCCAAAGCTATGTCTCCAGCTTTGATCTCTTTCTGGAGCTTCTGGGATTTCCAGCTATATACCAGGCATATGCACTTGGGCAGACATCTACACATGCCCCAAATTGAATATAGCTTTCCACTAAAACTTATTCCTTTTTCTATTTCCCCAATTTTCCTCCACCACCCATGACTGACAATTAGCAATTATTTCAGACTCTTGCCTTTCCCCTCAACTTCCAAAGATTCTCAAATTTTCTATGCAAAAGGCATCTTTTGATAAAATTACTTATCATATTTACTAAAAAAAAAAGGATTTTATTAGGAAGACCGTTATTCTGCCTGGTTTTAAAGGTCAAGTATATATGATATGATATCAGGTCCTGATTTGGAAACCTATGCTATGCTTAATCCTTAGGCATAGATTTTTATTCATCATGTTTAAGAAGGTTTAAAATGAAACAACAACAACAATAAAACTCCCCAAACTCACGATGTTGAGGATTAATTCCTTAGAAGGAAAACTTGCACCATACAGACACAAATACTCACTACATAGATGTCAAAATTTAGTATTTCACCTTAGAAAAACGAGGTACACTTGAGCAGCATAAATGTTCTAACAGTGGTTTAGCAAACAAGGAGCTGTCAACTTCCAATAACCTATTATTCACACCTCTTTAATCACTGCCAGAGTCGATTATAAATAGCCTCATACATTTTTAAATAAGGTCATTCCGAAATGAAACAACAAAGCAGGTAGTAAATATTCCAGTACAAAAGCAATTCAATTCTAAAGACAAAACAGAACTGTGCTTTTGCTCAAATGTTCAATTTAAAGAAAGCTAACAAAACCTTTTATTAACTAGTACAGCAAACAAATGTCAAGGAGGTACTCTCCATGGAATCAATGGAATAGTTAAATTACAACATAGTTTACAGAGCAGCAGCTTTAAAGAGATCTTACTATTAAAGCTCACCCACAAGAACTGCCTTATATTCACAATGCAATAAAACACACAAAAAATAAACAGTTTATATATCTAAACTATGGCGCAGTACACAGCATGTAGGAGGTGCTGAATAAATGCTTGCTGATTGAAGGCTACTTTGTAAAGTCATGATGACACAGCCTAGACCTTTAAAGCATAGCCCCTTAAGAACGTATATTTCCAAAGATTGTCACAAAAAGGGTAGTCAAGTACTGATCATATAAATACACGTGCATGATGAGTATACAGAAAATAATTTGGAAAACATTTTAACAGGATGGCAAAAACGCTTCAAAGGAAACAAAGTAGAACTAGAGAACAGAACCTCACTTAAAAAGCAAGAATTTCAGAAGTCAAACTCAAACTCACAGATTAGTCTTAGCCACCAACATATGTACTCCTGATCACTTCTGTACCTACAAGAAAGAGCTCAACTATTCCTGTTACTTCAGAAAGTTTTCTTCATGGAATTCTTTTTTATTAAATTAAATTTCATTTTATTTTCCATTATAAATTCTCTCCCTTCCTTCCTTCCCTTCCTCACCCATTGAGGAGGCAAGAAATACGAAACATGAAGTTATGCAAAGCAAATTTCTGCCAAATTTCTGCCATCTTACAACATTTCCTCAAAGGATTTTTTTTAAATTAATTTATTTATTTTTAGTTTACCACACATGGTTCTACATAGTTTTGAGTTCCAGATTTTCTCCCCTCCCTCCCCCCTCCCTCCCCAAGACGGCATGGAAGCTCATATAACTGTCCTGTATAACTTCGCATTGAATTAATTTATGCACTAGTCAAGTTGTGGAGAAGAATTTTGACCAATGGAATGAATCATGAGAAAGAAGAAACAGAACCAAAAAAAAAAAAACAAACAAAAAAAACCCCAAAAACAAAAACAAAAGAGAAGCAGAAAAGGCGAGTATGTAGTGCGCCTCGTTCTGTATTCAAACTTCACAGTTCTTTCTCTGGATGAAGATAGCATTCTCCATCATGAGTCCCCTGGAGTTGTCCTTGCCCCTTAGGTTGCTGAGAAGAGCGCAGTACAAATCCAAACAATAAGGCTGGGACTTATGAGTGATGCCAAGAAATCATAAAAAGACTGGAGTTTCATGGATATCAGCAATCTTCCTATGGAGTTTTTGGATTTCAAACAACCAAAGAGGTTAGTGGGATTCACATGTTGGATATGCTTATGCCTTTTGGGCTATTCCTTTCCCTCCCTTCATTGTATTCATTTTAATCAATCACTGGCATGATCTGACATAAATTAGTCATAGGCTGTGCTAAACTAAAATGGATTGAGGCATAATTTTTTAACCAATAATTTCAAGTCACCCCTCGAGTATGCATGGATATGCCCCTTAGACCAGAAAAGAAAAAAAAGATGCTTCCAGTATTAACATTCTGTTTGTCAGGAGTAGATCTAAAAAGAACAAATCTGAGAGTACTGAAAGAAAACACAGTTACAAATTGGGACAGCTCTGCCTCATCTCAACAAGTCCCAGGTATGGGACAGAATCTGATACCATGTTGTTCATTCCCACAGAATCCTAAGAGAGGTGGAAGGCCTCAGAGATCATCTCAAATACACCTCTGCATTTTACAGGAGAACAACTCTTATGTCTAGTTTAGAGGTTCCTTCTTCAAATGCACAAATTCAGGTTCTGTGGATAGAACAATTAAATTAAAACAGTTCTTGCCTATAAAGTGTTTGTAATTGAATAGTTATAATTAAACAAGTACATATTGAGAATACAGTGTGGAATATAATAACTGCATAGAAAAGTTCCAGAGTGGAGGGACAAGTCATTTGTAACTGGAGGGAGAAAATGAGGAAATCTTTTGCGGAGGAAGGAGCCACCTGAGCTAATAAGCCTTGGAGAATGAGAGAGAGAATGGGGGTGGGGGGAGGGAAGAGAGGAGGACAAGGAAGAAGAGGAAGAGGGAACCACAATTAGGCATGGAGACAGGAGAGAGAAGGACAAGAGCCAGAAACTACAAGAAATTCAGTATGACTATGATAGAGAATTCAAGAAGATCGATAGTATCTGGTAAGGCTGGAGGGACAGGGGAGGCTCAATGTGGAAAACCCTGAGTGCTAGACCTAGGCATTTATATTTTATTCAGGAAAGTAACATCATGACGATAGCTAGAATTTACAGGGCTTGCAGAGTTGCAAAGTGTGCCTCACAACAACCCTGTGAGGCAGGTGCTATTACTAATTTTTACAGATGAAGAAAATGAAAAGGACAGCACTGGTCTGTGACTTGCCCAGGCTCACACAGCTAGTAAGTCTGAGGCAAGGTTCAAACTTGAGTCTTCCTGCCTCCAGGCCCAGCATTCTATTCACTGTGCTGCCCAGGCCCCTGGCTTCAGAACCACCGAAGGTTCCAGAGTAGTGGTCAGATGTGCGCATTAAGAAGGTGACTCTGGCAACCATGACAAGGGAAGTCAGTTAGGAGGTCATCACAATACAGTCAATCCTCAACATTAAAGCTTTTAACTTTCAAGATTCCAAGCATCCAACTGTGCGCATTCGTGGCTGTGTGCAGTAGAGAAAAAATGAGAGGCGCAATGCTAGCAAGTTTATAGCTGTAAGAAGTTATGAAAGTATTTGTAAAAGTGTTTGTGAATCCATGCCAGAAAGTGCTAAAGTAAGCTTTCAAATTTATGTGATGAGGGATTTGAAAAAATGGAAAAGCTGTTAGTTTGTGGGTATGTGAGATGGTGTTCACTCCTGCCCTGAGCTCGGCCCAGGGGTGGGGGCTCACTCCAGGCATGTGCTTTTCATGATGGAACAGTTCAACTACAGAGCCAAAAGAGAGATTAGAGATGGCAGCCTTTCCCTCCCCCCCACCTCCTTTTTTACCTCAGGGTTATTCTGACATCTGCCCCTGCACTTCCAGGTCCTGTCTAGAGTTGTCTCTCCTCTCCCTGCATTTTATGGGTTACTTCACAGTTACTATGTTAGGAAAAGTACACAATTTAAAATTTAAAACAAGATTCCAGAAGTGTAAAATAATACACAGTAAAAGCTTATTCAGCATGACGTCAACCAGGAAGCTTAATAACTAGTGTCAATCAATCTATACATTATAATGACTGACATTTAAAAATTCTGACTTATTCTGAATCAAACCACTCCAGTGTCTTTGCCAAGAAAACTCCCAAATGGGGTCACAAAGAGGTAGACACAACGAAGAAATCCCCAATAATACACTATATGCATCTTGTATATACATAGTTGTTTGTATATTGTCTCTACCCTTAGCATGTGATTTCCTTGAGGGCAGAACTATATTTTTGCTTTCTTTGCATCCATGCCCATCCTTGGCACACAGTACTTAATAAATGTTTTTGATGACTTTAATGTATCAGAATTCTATGAAATTATTTAATTATATATGATAACTTTCAGAGAATATAGTATTCCATCCTTTTGCCCATAATCTCACTAAAAGAATACCGCTGTTAAAAAAAGGATAGATCTTTGTTTCAAAGAGGAATGTAGATTGGACAGATGATTAAAAGCGCTGCCTGACTGCCATCCTGGCTACTCTTCACCTCCTATTTAATTTGGGGGCTATAAGAATTAAATAGGTATAATTTAAGTTTCAGTTTATTCAAAGGGCAATGGAAAGATGCAAAGTGGGCATGAGTAGCTTGTAGCACATTATGCACAATGAATTGAATGGAAATGATGCAAAAGATATTATCAGTTATTAATTTTTTTATATGTTTTAGTATAGGATTGATTTTTGTTAACATTATCGTATGTACTGAGCAATATGCATAATCTTTAATATACCCATTAAAAATCTCCATAGTTTTTTTTAATCTTTTAATTTTTCCAACAATCTGTTCAGCACCAAGTTTTCCTTCTTATTCATCTTTCTGTTAGGTTTATATGATTCTTAACTGTATAATCCATGCAAGAGATACACCCCCACATACACCTACAGCCACATGTAAGCTTATCACCAGATTAAGAAAACATTTGTAAACTGTATCAACAGTATCTGAAATCAAGAACAAATTTATTATTTCATTTGAAATTATTTTGATAGAATGCTAAAAATACCTGCCTATCTCCTCCCTCTATAAAATATGCTCTACTTTTAGAACCAGACAAAATGTTATTTCCACTGCAGAAATATTATGAAGGTTAGTAAAGTTAAAGTATGGCCAAACAAATGATACGAACATGTAGTTGAGATACTTCTTTTAAGCAGATATTTACAGTGAACTGACTTAGACTTGTATAATATCTTGTATTTAAAAAAATGGGAAGCACAAGGCTTTGTTTTTCAGGTAATTATATTTATACCTACTAAATCATAAAATCAATTATAGAGATCTTATGAGGAAGTAACTTTAAAACATTCAAATATAAATTTTCAGGAACTCATTTTTGTCTTAGGCATGAAATAAGAGTACAAAAAACCACACAAGTCATTAGTGTTTACATGTGAAGATCAATACAAATCATTACAGCCTCAATCAGCATCAGGGCTTCCCAATGTTCTGAAGCCCTCTTATTTTCCTGAGTGTCATCTTATGGAGCTCTCAGAACATTAGGGAATTCTAACTGGCTGCCTGCTCATTATGGAACAGAAAACTAACATTTGCTATCACTAATCATGCAGTTATAAAGACCTATCGAACAAAACTACCAATTTAAAATTACTTTACAAAGCAATTCTTAAATCGCTACGTTGTTTTTCCTCTGGGTACAATGTTGGCAATCTAGAGAAAATTATGCTTAAAAGACAAAAGTGCAAAAAAAGCTTCTAAAGAATTTGCACTGAAAAGGATTTTTCATTGTTGCTTGCAATTAGAATGGAAAACAAAAACAGAGATTCTTAAAATAGGACTTACAGACCCTATGAACTTGGACAGAGAAAAATTACATCTTTATTTCATTACTCTCTAAGTAAAAACTGGCATTTCCTTCAATTATGAATTAAAAACAAAACAACTTATTCTGAGGAGTCCATAGGTTTCACCAGACTGCCAAAGGGAACCTGACACAAAAAAGGTTAAGACTCCCTTGTTCCAACTTACATAGAAAGAACATATTGGGGGATATACCTGTTAGGTCAGCATGACCTCTGTAAAAGCCTATCATTGATAAGATCCCCTTGTTCACTTTAACTGACCCCCTAAATATCCCTAGTCCTGCCCTGTCTCTCTTGGGATCTGGCCTTGGGATTTCACAGGTATAAGGAATGTCCAAGTGAGAAGCTTCCTTCTAGAAATGCAGGCTATCGTCTTCTCTGCAACTTGAGGTTCAGAGAGTTGCCAAGGGTCATATACCCAGCACATGCCAGAGGTGGGGTTTTAATGCAGGGTTTCCTGACTCTGAGGCCTCTCCCATGAGGGACAGCCATGCTGCCTCTTTTTTAAAAAACATACATCAACAATGGTTTCATCGTGCGCAGATCTTTGATATTTCTTAGAAATTGTGTTTTCTAAAATGAAGCCTACATTGTTATTCCCCACGTGACACGTTGTGAATATCAGTTTAGGTACTCATTGGATTTCTTGGGTGTTCAAAGCACCAACTAAATTTTATTCTGTCAGCAAGTTTTTTGATTAGTACTTTGGCAATGCTAATGACAGAATAAAAAGCTCCTTAATTCTGTTTGCTCACAGGAATAAACTTTCTCTTCTAGGGCTGCTAATTCTTTTGGGGGGAAAATTTTATTTTGCATTCGAGTGGTAGACTTCCGTTAGATGAATTTGGTGATTTACCGCAGCTCAAAATGAGTTCAAATAAAGGGAATGAAAATAATAACACTCTGAAGTTTTCAAAGAGCTTTACATACATCATTTCACTGAATACTCACAACAACTAACACTGTGAGCAAAGGTGAAAGGTATTAGCATCCCCATTCTATGGACGGAACTCAGGCTAAAAAAGGTTGTGACTTTCTAGGACTACAGCAAGTATCTAAAGCTGGATTCAAATCTAGGTCTTCCCGGCTCTAAGTCCACATGGAAAACATTCACATGCCCTGTGCCACCCAGGTAGAGACTAGTGATAGGAGAGAACAGAAAGGCAAAGTCATGGCAAGTGAAAAGTAAAAGGGAACAAAATCTTGCCTACTAGCTCCTTACACGTGAGTCTGGTGCAAATCTCGACCAAGTAAGATGGCATCACCCATGTGGACGATTCCAGGAGACTGCTTTCTGAAGACTGAAGGGATGCAGCATGTACACATTTTTGGAATTAGCCCACCATTGTGGTTGGGAGCAGTGTTGTTCACACGCCTGCATACACAGAACTATTTTTTTTTTTCAAATGGCTTCACTCAGCATCTATGGGGCTTTTTTTTTTTTTTGCAGCATTTGTGACTGAGGCTGGCCTTCTTAATGGTTCAGAACTCCATGTCTTGCGCACTATCTGCCTCCCATGCCCTGGATGGATTTTCTCTTTACCACTACCTCGTAGGAACCTTACTTTCCTTTAAGATTCTGCTCTAGCACCTAGAACCTAGGAGCCACTCAAACCATGTGTAAAGGCAGGCCCCCAGAACATATGGAACTTGAGAGATGGGCCTGCATATGTCTTTTTCATTCCAGGTGGTGTGAGTTCAGTCTCCTGTGTGGCTTGGGACTGTGAGCAATGGGGATCTGGAGTGTAGGAATCAGGGCCAGATGGTGCAGCCAGCCCAGTGGTGAGACCCTAAGGAGCAAAGGTCCTGGAGATGTCAGCCCCAGCACTGCTGGCTTTGGACTTAAAACCTGGTGGGCCCAGGTTTATGTTATGTAGGAAATGAGTTAAACTGTGAACTTAAACCTTGCCCCCCCCCAACCCCAAAAATATATAAACAAAAATCGACAACAAGGTGGCATGGGGGAATTATTCCCTGGTAATACTGGAAGAAATGTATGAATCTGCATTCGCTATATTTTTGAAGTGTCTCTTTGCAAAAGACAACCCAATGTTAAGTGGTTAAATGGAACTTGTGTTGCTAGTCATTAGGCCCTGACAAAACGGGGTGGGGGTAACATTATCTGTGGGAACTTGAATTGATGAAAGAGAAACTCCCCAACACCCCCTCCCCCAAGGTACTAGAGAACTGTCAGGGAGCATAAAATGTAATAGGTTTGGCCCTGAGAGAGTGGGGTTAGTATCTACTATGTTACATTTATATGAACTGTGATTAGTATGACCTTCACTGCTAACTTGAATTTCCTGTCTTTCATTGTCATTTGAGCTTTACTACTTTTACAAACATTTTAGAGACAGCTTCCTCATTATGAAATATGCAAAAGAGGTTTAGGGCTGATAATGCCATTTCCAAACACCTGTAATTAAAATGTGTCTAGTTAGTAGCATTTAATCTTATTTGCAGGAGGATTTGGAAAGTGGGGCAGGAAAATAGCATATATGTTTGAGACATTTTGGATAAAGGTTTGCAAATCTCGGTTGTGATGTTCCACATGGAAGATTATGGCACCCACATAGTTCTGATGAGTCAAGTCAGGAAAGCACATGCAAAACGTAGTGACTTGGAGCCCTCCTTGATCCAGAGCCAATCAACTGCAAACTCTGTTACAGCTCCCTCCTCTTTCTCTCTTTCTCTCTCCCTCTCCCTCCCTCCCTCTCTCATAGCAGCCTCTCCTTTCCCCCCAGACTGCTCCAATGATCTCATTGTTAGCCTCCCTGCTTCGCATCTCCTTTCTTGAATCAATCCGTCTCGGGTGATTTTCCCAAATCGAGGTCTGACCTTGTAATTTCTTTTCTTAGTAAACTCCAGCGGCTCCCTATTACCTCTAGGGTCAAACAGAAACCTTGTTGTTTACCCTTTCCAGTCTTATTACACATGACTCCCCATTCTTGTCCCTGAGAGTCTAGCCCAGGGGAAGGGAACTTGGAGTTTGGACTCAGTCAAAGGGCCACACTTGAGGACCTAGGGGGCCACACACGGCCTGGAGATTGCAGGTTCCCTGCCCCTGGTCTAGCCCAACTGGCCCCTTGTGCATTAGCCCTGCCCCATGTCTGGAGTGGCTTTTCTCCTTTCCGCTACCTCCAGGAGCCCCTGGTCTCCTCCGGGGTTCACTCGGGTGCCTCCTTCTACACAGGCCTTTTTCTGATTGCTCCAGCAGTTAGTACTTATGTATCTAATGTGTGTGTGTGCCTACTTACTCTGGGTAGCTATGTGCATGTACAAGACACAGACACAAACGCACAAGACTTTTGGGACACTATATATTGTGCTCAATTCCATCTTGCCCCATGATCGCTTTGCACAGACTTTGATATGTCCTTGTCTCCTCAAACAGAATTCTGACTCTTTGAAGGGCAGCAAGTGTTTTGCTTTTAAAATTTTAAAAGTCTTTGTCCCTTCAGAACGTCAGCCTGTGCCGGGCCCAGAGTGGATTACTCGATAAATGCTTGATGATTGTACAGGTAGTAAATGAAGAAATAACCTGACAGGGCTAATTTTAAGGCTCAATTATTTGAGATTTCTGAATTATAAATTAATAGCTTTTTAGTGGCAAAAATTCCAGTATCATGTGTAAAAATAGAGTAGCCACTTACATGTATTACTAGAATTTAGGAATTCAAATTCTACCAAGAGGTAAAGTGCCAGGTGGCTGACAGTAAGCCAGTTTCTTAAAAAGAAAATTCTCCTGGGTATAAGTGAACATTTGGTAGGAAGTTCAGGACTCTTGAACATAATTTAGTAAATGAGACTTTGGTTAATTTTTCTTTTCCAAATCGCCAACTCACTATATAAAAACTAACTTTACAAAAAGTCTCATCACTAAAATGGTACATCTGATATTCTTGAATTAATTTTAAATTTCCCCCAACATTTGGAAAGAGACTTAAGTGCTCAGGGCCTTTAAAGATGGCTGATAATAAAGCATCCTTTTTGAGTTACACAATTTCTGTAGCATCCCAATTAAAACGACAACAAATTTCTCCTCCTGCGCTGGCTAAGACGGGCAAAGAATGGAGGAGGTAAAAGTTCTGTTCCGTTAGTACCCTCTTAGACTGCTTACATTTCCTTTTCTTACTTGGGTCCCTTTCGCTTTTATTCTCACTCTATAGCTTTAATATTTTCCTACGATGACATTTTTTCCTTGATTTTACCCTCAGCCTAATCTTCCTATCAACATAAGCTTTCTGGTTTGGGTACAAGAGAAGAGACTGAAAAGAGCTGCTACAAGTGAAAAAAAAATAGGTGTTCTGGGAGAGCAACGGCTTCAGGCTGTACTTGAGGCATATTAATTAGAACCACAGACAGTCCTCAAAGGACGAGGTCAAGACTAAAGGAAGGCTCAGTCTAATAAGAAAGAATAGCTAGCTATAAAACCACTCAGAAACTACAATCATAATAAATGTGTGAAATAGGCAGCACGTTAAGGACTCTAAATAACAATACATTCTTCTCTGATAGGATTTATGAATTTTAAAAGTAATGTATGATTCATGAAAATCCTCTGAAGTGAGAGGTATCCAATGATGAATCCAGTTTTTATTTTTGACAGAAGACTCCATGCAGAAGAAATTACAACAATTCAAGTATGTATCACACAGCAACTGTACTACAGTCTCTGTAAACTTATAAGGGGGCAGGGAGAAGCAAAACACATGAACAGGTAAGTAAAACCCAGATAAATGGAAGGAGAGAATACTAATCCCTTGGGTGGGGGTGGGAGGATCAGGTGGCTCCGAGCTAAACCTTGGGGGAAGCTAAGGATGCCAACAGATAAGAGTCAGTATGGAGAGGAGCCTGAGCAACAAGAAGATGATGGGAAATTGAAGGTTAACTTCAGGGAACAGCTATCAAGCTAGTTTGGCTGGAACACAGGATGCTCAGAGAGAAGTATTCTAATTTCAGGAATGACCAATGACATTGTAGTGGGGGATAGAGAAGACTCATAAACACTGTGGTTAAAAAGAGGGGAAAACTAACCAACCAACCAACCAACCAACTTGTGAATAGGGCAATGGAAGGAGTCAGCAGCTCAACCAATGGCTTGCTGGTTTTTTGGACAAGTCATTCACTTTTTTGTCTCTCTTTTCTAGGTTGATAAAATGATGATTAAGTGACCTCTTGACTTAAATCACTACAATTATGTTACAAATCATCTCTGAAATATTTTGGCTTTTTAAAGTGCCTATTTTTCCTAAACGTATCTTCCTTGTTTTTGAAGGTAAAAACAGGTTGCAAACAAATTAAAACAACAAGCCACATTGCATTTCTGTAACAATATTTATTCCAACTTTTGGAATTTTGAGCTTAGATGTTAAACTGTTAACTTCTGGAAAATTCAATATATGAAACCAATTTTATTTGTGAGTAAAATAATTTCCCTAAATTACAGAAACTCAAAGTTGCAAGGGACCGCAGAGGTCACATAGTCAGCCCCACTGCCAAATAAAATTTGTCAATACAATATACTGAACAAGTGGTTGCCTTGCCTCTTTGCCCGAAAACTTTCAAAGAAGAGGATGGCAGTCCATTTCACTTCAGCACTAATCATTAAGATATGCCCCTCTCCCCATTTCCTCAAGTCTATATTCTCTTTTTCACAATTTCCATGTACTCTTGCTAGTTCTGTACTTTGTGGTCGAACAGATAAAGTCCAATCTAATTTGTTTATATAGTTTAATTTATGTTGGAAATGCCCTGAGTGAACTTTCAACAATAAACCAGAGTAATATTCAAGTCTTTTACTATTTCATAGAAGTTAAGAATATACCATCAAGGAAATGTTCATTTACAACTCCTGGAGCCACCAGAAGAATCAAAGGTATATGTAATGAAGACATCTGAGAGGAGCAAAAAATGGCTCCAAAGAGAAGGGGGAAAAAAGATGCATAATTATAATAGGCCCACATGCACCTCTGCATATTTTTACTAAAAAATGAATGTTTTTTAAAAAATATACAGAGTGTCCCATGCACATGTTAAACATGCCACCATAAACTAATTTGAAGAGTCCAGTAACATAACATGTGGGAAAATTTTCAAATACACTTTAATTACCAGGTGTGTGGTTATATATTCAAACAATACAAATATATTTATATAGTTGAATCAAACATTCAACCTTGTAGCAGAAAACTTTTTATACTTTATGCATCTATTTTTCAGAGGTGTTTTTGTTATTCCAAATTGTAAGATATATAAAATACAGAATTAAGAATCATCAAAACTATTAATCTTCGGTCAAAATAGTCACATATTGGGGGAAGTAGTTAAACATTTCAGAATTTTCAAGTATTTCCTTAAGGGCCTTAAGGTGTGTTTTGTAGTAGGCAAAATGGAATAATGTAGCATTAATACTTTTAAAGAAAATAACGTTTAGTAGGTTTTTATTTAATTGAATAAAACAAAATCTTTCCCCCTACCCCCAAAATCCCATAACAACCAGCCAGAAATATTTGAGCAGAACAATGGAAATAAATGTTCATAATTATGTCTTGAGGCCCTGAAATATCCTAAAGTTTTTTCAGAAGTAATAAAGATCAAGAAATATGCAATACTGGTCTGCATATTTTCCAATTCTTTGCAAACTGGTAGTTCATTTCTGGTACATGATAATTGTCAACTACTAACGACAATACTGTCTAGTACATACCCCATTCCCTCATCATGTCAGGTTTTTTGTTTTTCTTGGCAAGATAAAACATAATATTAATCTGAAATAGGATTTAGGTACTTTCATAATTTATATATGCTTGTGATATAACAGGGTAATTTATAATTGAACATTTTAATGCAACAGCTCAGAATGGAAAGCCATACCAGTTTTAGAATAACTTATCTTTGAGAAGAAGGCAAATACTACAAATTAATAAACTTAGCAGAAACAGACTAAAATACACTCATTCCAGCCACCTGGGACCAGGTCATCATTTGTCTCTGTGGTCTGCTCAGGTGATACTGAGTCACAATAATACTATGTGTAAGTAAAGATGTGACTAATTCTGAATCTTGCTGGGGGAAAAAAGTAAAGGTTTGGCAAATTACTGAAAGAAATCTTCAGTCATGAATTCTCTTAAATAAAATGGCCAGAATCGGAAATAGCTTTTACATGTTGAAGTGTCCTTAGACCATTTTCAAGTGGTCTAATGCAGATAAATGGGTGAACAATACAGCTTTGGTGGCGGGGATAGGAGAGTTGGCTTTAAAAGCTAAGTGGCTAAGCATGCCTGACTTCCCCAGATCACAGCTTTTCAGACACTTCCTGCTTACAAACCCTACAATGACACCCTTTCTCAGTCTATATTTCTACTAAAACCAAGCCCAAGGGTCTTTTACCCCGCTAATTCACAGGAGGTTTCTGTCCTCCCTGAGGTTGCCTTAGGACATTTGCATTTTGGTTTGACAGATGTACCTTCTAGTGTGGTCCAATTTGGTACCTGGAACCAGAAGTGAAAGCCACTCAGGCTGAGCTTCCTTGGTAAATGAAAAAAAAGTACTCCTTTACACCGAAGTTCCACTCAGATCTCTCCTCAGTATCAAGGTGATCTTGTCCTCCAAAGCTACTCCTGGGGTATGCAAGTTAACAAGTTAACGACAAGCACTGACTAATTGCCTACTATATGCCAGGCACTGTGCTAAGTAAGTGCTGGGGATACAAGGAAAGAAAAGAGAGTTTTTACTTTCAAAGAGCTGGTTTAATGGCAGAGAAACAAGATACATTCAGGGTGAACTGAGGGTAATCTCAGGGTTTAGGCACTGGGAAAGGATTTTTGTACAAGGTGGGGTTTTAGCTGGGACCTGAAGGAAGTCAGGGAAACCTAGAGATGGAGATGAAGAGGGAAAGAATTCAGGCATGGGAAATGCTCAGAGCCAGGCGATGGAGTGTCTCCTGGAAGGAAAAGCAAGGAGGTCAAGGTCACAGGATACCAAATCGTAAGTAAGGTATAAGAAGACTGGAAAAGCAGGAACGGGCCGGGTTATGAAGGGCTTTAAAATCCAAACAGAAGATTTTATATTTGATACCAGAGGCAATAGGAAGCCATTGGCATTTATGGAATAAGGGCAGTGACGCCGACAGACTCGTGCTTTAGGAAATTCAATTTGACAGTTGAGTGGAGGGTAGATTAGAATGGAGAGAGACTTGAGGCAGGAAGACTAATTCTAAGGCTACTGCGATAGTCCAGGTATGATTGACCAGGGCCCCGACCAGGGTGGTGCCAGTGTCAGAGTAGAGAGATATAGGTGAGAGATATTATGAAGGTAGAAGCAATAGGACTCGGTAACTGATTGGATATGGGGAGAGAGAGTGAAGAGCTGAGGACGACAACTAGATTGTGAGCCAGGATAACTAGACTTTGGTGGTGCTCTCCGTGGTAACAGGAAGTCTGGGAGAGGAGAGGGTTTATGGGGACAGTAATGAGTTCAACGGTAGATACACTACACTTAGTTTCAGATGTCTATGGGACATGTAGTTCAAGATGTCCAATAGGTAGCTGGAGATGAGGGTAGGGCTCTGAAATCATCCGCTTATAGATGATAATGAGGTCATCAAGTGAAACCGTATAGAGGGAAAGGAGAAGAAGGCCCAATACAGAGCCTTGGAGGACACACCACGGTCACTGGGCATGGCCTAGATGAAGAACCAGCAAAGGAGACTGAGGAGAGTTCTGACAGGCAGGAAGAGAACTAGAGGAGAACCAGAAGAGAGCAACATAACAAAAACCTAGAGAACAGGGAGTGTCCAGGAGAACAGAGTAACCAAGGGTGTCAATGACTGCCAAGAGGTTAGGAAGGATGAAGACCGAGAAAAGGCCATGGATTTGGCAATGGAGAGATTCTTGTCAGGTGCTCTACTAAACCGGAAGGGCTTTGAGTACAGACCTGGTGGTGGGCTCTATGTTCTGAAAACCAGTCTAGCTAAAATTGGAACAATTTTACCTCCAGGTGGGTGGCTTGCAGGGTGACAAATTTTCAAAGCAACTTTTAGATTCCATCTACTGAAGCCAAATCTGGGCTGCAAGCTCCTTTAAGGAGCAAGAAGTTGTAGGCACAAAGCCTTATTTCTTTCAAATTCAAGGGCAGATCAGAACAAACCGTGAAAACTGCTTGCAGAAAGAAAAATCACTTTTGTACAGTCTAAATCCCAGCTACTATATTAAGTGTCTTTACTATAAAACGAATTTAAAACCTTTTAAGACTCTCATCTGAATTATAATGGTAATCAAGTTATATAAGGGCAATTATGCTTGATTGAAGGATCTGGTATTACTGACTTTGCCTAAAGTTAAGCAAATTCATGGAATGGTTCTTTACAGGATAAGCTGTAAGAGCCAGTACGCCTCATCACAGGGAGTGCCTGCTGTCTGAGAATGTACTTCAATTCTTCAAGGATTGCTAATGTCCTCTGTGTGGATAGTCCCTTCATTGTTGCAGATTGCAGCATCTCAATAACTTCATAGATGGTTTGGAGCTATGTTAAGAAAGTGACTAAAATGTCCATACCCTTTGTTCTAGAGATCTCACTGACAGGTATATACCCCAGGGACCTCAGTGATAAAAGGAAAGGCTCCATATGCCAAAATGTCTATAGCAGCAATTTTTGTGGTAGCAAAAACCTCGAAACAAAGAGGCCTGTCAATTGGGGGATGATGGCTAAACAAACCATGGTGCATGAATGTAATGGAAAATTACTGTACTGTAAATATGATGAACACAGAGAAGCATGAGTGTACTCCTATGGTCTAATACAAGGTGAAGTAAACTAAAGACAATGATACAGAATAGCTACGACATGAACAACATATAATCAAAACTGAATGCTGTGACATGACTATACTTGGTCTCAAAGAAGAGATATGACAATGCATCTCTTTCTCTCCTCTCTTCAGAGTCAGGGGACTAGGGATGAAGAACACCGCAGATGAAGTTGAATGAAGTGGGTGTGTCGGCTCTCTGTTATCCATAGAAACAAACACATGCCCCTTTGTCTGGCACTATGTCTCTCTTCCCAAGCTCTTTCCTACCTTTGCTCTTGTCTTTTCCCTTCTATGATCCATCCATATTGGCCTTCTTATTCCTCATGCGTGACACACCGTTTCTTGACTCTGTCTTTGCACTTGTTCTCCATGCCTTGAAGCTCCCCCTTCTCATCTTCTGCTCTCGACTCTGCTGGCTTCCTTCAAGATTCAGCTCAAATACCACCTTCTAACAGACCTTTCCTGATCCCTCCCCTTCCTGCCACTGCTCATCCCTTTCCTCTGAAAGCACCTTCCATGTGCACTGCATATATCTTGAATGTACAGAGTTACTGCTATGTTGTCTCCCCCATTAGAATGTATGCTCCTAGAGATCAGGGGTTTCATGTTCCCAGTGGTTAGCATAGTGCTTGGGAGTCAGTCAACAAAAAGTTTTTACTGTGTGTCAGGCACTGTGCCTGGGGATTCAAAGAAAGGCAAAAACAGTCTCTGATCTCACAGAGCTCTTATTTGAAAGGAGGAAACACACATTGAAT
The DNA here is from genome assembly GCF_011100635.1 of Trichosurus vulpecula. Lineage (NCBI taxonomy): Eukaryota > Metazoa > Chordata > Mammalia > Diprotodontia > Phalangeridae > Trichosurus > Trichosurus vulpecula. The sequence goes on along the minus strand of NC_050577.1, from coordinate 70,767,231 downwards.
TGTTGCAATTGGAGCTGAGGAGGAAGGGCCTTCTAGGCACAGGGGCAGCCAGGACAAAAATACAGAGACCAGAGGTGGAGGATTGTGAAGGACCCCTATGTCTGTTCCCCTCCTTGCTCCAGAGTTCATACAAGTGCAAGAAGACTGGGAAGGCAGGAAGGAGCTGGTTGCGAAGAGGTTTAAGTGCTCAATCAAAACATTTCTTTGCTGACTGGTAAGCTTTGCTGAACCCCTCTTTTTTTATTCTCTGCTATCTGGAGGTGGAAATAAGACTATATTGAAAAATATACCCATTTAAAAACAAAATACATCAACTTTTAAAAAAGCAGATATTCAAACATTATCACAGCCAAAAAACTTACCCAGTGGCCAGCCTAGTAATGAATTTCTCCAACCTAATCTAGGTTGGTCCTCAGGAAAACAGGCATTCATCATTGGACCCCAATTTTTTATATAGGAAAAAGTACTAACTTAGAATACCAAAAGTAACAATCAAAACCTAAAATGTGTACATGAATTACTGTCAAATCCAAAGGAAAAATGCTTGCAAGCCCTTTAAACTGTCAGAGAAATGGACTCCCGGGGGATGTGCCAACTAGACAATAACAGATAACTACATAATTAATTTCAAACAGTGGTTCCCATTTTTTCCAAGTAGGACTTTTTCAGGTAACATCTCCTTGAATAAATTGGGGAGAGACATAAATTTACTTACAGATAAGCACCAAGTCAGGAAAACATGGAATCTCAGCATTGAAAGGGACACTTGAACAAAAATCCTTTTGACAACATCTCCAACAAGTAGGCAACTGAAGATTCCAGTAAGGGAGAGCTCAGCACTTCACACCACCCAGTTTTTCTGGACAGCCTCTAAATGTCAGGAAGCCTAAATCTGATCCTTCTCCAACCTTCACCAACTGTTCCTATTTCAGTTCTGTCTGGGGCCAAGAACAAGGGCAAGCCCTCTTCTACTTCACAGACCTTCAAACGCTTGAAGGCACACATCATTCTGATGACAAAGGATCAGAAACAAATGGGGCCTATAGTCTACAGGATCTGGGGAAAGGCCTGCATATCAGGACATCTTAAGGCAAAAATGGTAAGACAGAGGAAATAAATGGAAAAGGCCATGTGCCAATGCCTTAAGAACTCTGGAATTCAGGTGATTAAGGGGTTTGATCATTTGTCTTTCCTATTCTGGCTTAATGGAGTCCAACACTAAATATACAATTCAGATCATTTCAGACAGCTTACAGCAGACTTTTAAAGAAAAAAATTAAGAGCTTATTTCATGTCAACATCTATCTTTACAGAATGAAGATAAATATATTCTTTTCTGAAGAATAAATTTAAGAACTACTGTATAGTTTTGTCTTTTTAGAAGACTCTCCTTGCTCTCTTTCTACACACTGAAGGTATTTTATTTTCCCCTGATTCAATTTTCACTTTTGGTGGCATGGCATTTCAGGTTAGGTTACACAACTGGCTTCCTGATAAGATTACCATTCTATGCACTGAATGCTTCTGGAATCCTCTGATTCGTATACTTTTTTTTTTTTACACTGAATCCTTCCTTATACCTCTAAGTTAGCTTCCTCAAGGTCAGTGCTCATGAAATTAATTTTACTTTTATTTACTGCCCTCCTCCCAAAATGTTCTTAGGATGCAAAATTATATCCATCTTTTCAACTTAAAATTGATTTTAGCAATAAGAATGAATATAGTATTCTTCCTTTTGAACCAAAAGAAGAAGCCCTAGAAAAATCCAAAATCTATTTAAATATTACATACACTTGGTACAAGGAGATTCTAAGTACTTTGTTGGCTCTCTGTTTTTTAATTTCTAAGATGTTTATCTATTGTATGCCTTTATGGTTAAAGCTGTGACTTTCGATTTGTATGTAACAAAGTAATTTTGATACTTTTTCAAAGCAAATTCAATTTTTTTCTTCATAGTTTTAAAGTCTATGATATAACAATTCCCTTTACTATTCCCTTTCTCAAACTATTTATTTGGTCTTACTCAAAAATATACACCAAATCAATGAAGCATGTCTCATTTCTTTGGGTTACTAAAGAAATTAAATCCCCTATGAGAAGGAAAATAGTTATGCTCTACCAAAGGATTGATGTGCTGCTTTGTGAAAGCATCTTTAAAAAGAACATTTCACCTCTCAGAATCAAAGCAAAAGCTAATGTTGATGTTCACATGAAGGTAGACAAGTCAAGCAACTCAAAACCTCAACTGGTATAGCATGAGTTCAAAAAAACAGAAGCGCCATTTCTAATAATGCCCAACAAGAGGTCACTCAACTTCTGCTGCATGTCCTCCAGAAGTGGAGAAGTCATTCACTCTTGAGAGGGCACAATTTATTTTTAGACAGCTCAAAATGTTACAAAGTAATAATGAAATAAAATAATGAAATGAATAATGATGATGAAACAAAAGCTGCCACCCTCAACTATCTGTATATTGGTCCTTGTTTTGTTCTTTGGGGACAAGTTGAGTAACTTAATCTTTCTTGCATGTGTCAAGCATTCCAATATTCAGGTAAGACCGACCATTCAATACTATACTTTCAGGTTTGTCCTGTCCATAACTATAAGGAGATTCTAAACACACCTCCCTAGTGTTTAAGAGCCTAGAGGAGCATTAGTTTGACATTGCATGGGAAGAAGCATAAACTTATTTATGCACAACTATAAACTAAGCAAAATAAGATTATATTTTTAAAAATAAAAATAAGACTTTAGTTCCATTTCTAAAGCCCAAGACTAAAAGGTGTTCTCAGTACAATTAAACTATCAATTGTATTAAATAATTAAATTAATATCATAATTTAATATAATTTTAAGCAGCACCAATAATTAATATGATTATGAATCAATGTAATCATATTCATATTAAAAACTACTGAAGTGACATTAGCATCGTAGCAGTTATATTATCAAATCTTCTCACTTGAGAGATAAAGAAACAGAGTACTGAAACAACTTGCCTCAGTGCATCAAAAGATAAGAAGGCGTGATGGGGCCTGTGATCTGTATGACTACAACGAATACACACACAACCAGGCAGTAGTACTATTTTGATAAGCTATCATGGTTAATTAGGCATTCTATATGTTAACAATACTTCTGGGGTGGAGATTCTTAACAGTAATTATTTAATCACAGGGTTATTTAACAGCTGTCACAAAAAATAAATGTTATCCAAGCCTAAATAAAAACATATGACTGTGAGAAAGACATGTAAGAGATATTAAATGCTTCAATATAAGAAGATTTTTAGAAATGGAAACGAACATTTTCTATTAAGCTAGGATATTGCAATCTATGTGTCTGAGTGGTTAAAAAACCAAAATAAAACACAACTACTTCCCCCACCTCCAACCCCTCACGAGACCAACTGGATACCAGTCACTGTATTTGTAGCGGAAGAAAGTATGCCTTGGAAGTGACACTAGGGTTTATTTTAAAAATTTTACCTTTAAGTAATTCAATTATTCACCCTAAATTTTCATTTCAGTCTCTCATAACAGAGAAGACTTTTTTAAAAAATCAATTCATTTATTTTTAGTTTTTAACATTCACTTCCATTAGATTTAGTTCCAAATTGGCGTATAATCTAATATAGGCTCTACATATGCATTCATATTAAACATATTTTCATATTAGTCATGTTGTAAAGAAGAATTAGAACCAATGGGAGAAACCATGAGAAAGAAGAAACAAAAAAAGAGAGAGAGCAAATATTATGCTTCAATCTGCATTTATACTCCATTGTTTTTTTTTTCTGCATGTGGATAGCATTTTTCATCATGAGTCTTTTGGAGGTGTCTTAGATCCTTGCATTGCTAAGCAGGAATAAGTCTATCAAAGTCAGTCATCACACAATGTTGCTGTTACTGTGTTCTGCTCACTTCACTAAGCATCAGTACATGTCTTTCTAGGTTTTTCTGACGTCTGTCTGTTTATCATTTCTTATGGAACAACAGTACCCCATTACATTCATATATCACAACTTGTTCAGCTATTCCCCAACTGATGGGCATTCCTTCCATTTATAATTTTTGGCCACCACAAAATGAGCTGCTATAAATATTTTTGTATACGTGGGTCCTTTTCCCATTCTTATGATCTCTTGGGAATATAGACCTAGAAGTGGTATTGGTGGGTCAAAGGGTATGCACGATTTTATGGCCCTTTGGGCAAACTTCCAAATTGCTCTCTAGAATGGATGGATCAGTTTACAACTCCACCAACAATGCATTAGTGTTCCAAATTTCCCACATCGCCAACATTTATCGTTTTCCTGTTTTGTCATGTTAGCCAATCTGATAGGTGTAATGTGGTACGTCAGAATTATTTTGATTTGCATTTTTCTAATCAAAAGTGATTTAGAGCAATTTTTCATATGACTACAGATAGCTTTAATTTCTTCATCTGAAAACTATCTGTTCATATCCTTTGATCACTGATCAATTGGGCAATGACTTGCAGTGTTATAAATTGGACTCCATTCTCTATACGTTTTAGAAATGAGGCCTTTGTTAGAGAACACTGGTTGTAAAAATTTTTTCCAGTTTTCTACTTCCCTTCTAATCTAGGTTACACTGGCATTGTTTGTGCAAAAACTTTTCAATTTAATGTAATCAAAATTATCCATTTTGCATTTCATAATGTTCTCTATCTTGTTTGGTTATAAATTCTTCCATTCTCCATAAATATTACAGGTAAATTATTCCTTGTTCAGTTTGCTTATAGTATCAGCCTTTATATCTAAATTGTGTACCTGTCTTGACTTTATCTTAGTATAAGGTGTAAGATGTTAGTCTATATATAGACTATATACATACATATATGTATATAGTGTCTATAGGCATATATAGAGATATATATAGTCTACAGGTGTAAGGTGTGAGATATTAGTCTATGCCTACTTTCTGCCATACCATTTTCCAGTTTTCCCAGCAGTTTTTGTCAAATAGTGAGTTTTTATCCCAGAAGCTAGTGTCTTTGGGTTTATTGTACAGTAGATTACTATAGTCATTGACTACTGTGTCTTGTGTACCTAACCTATTCCACCACTCTATTTCTTAGGGGAGAAGTTAATCTTGACACTCATCTGAAGTGTTTTGAAACTCAATCAATAGAGCTCTCTTTTAATCTCTGATGTAACTTAAAAATTATATCCTCTTCATCATAAATTACATTCTTTATCATCCTGGAAGGAATTAAGGGAAATATTTTGGCGCTAAACTGATTGAGGGGAAATGTTAATACTGAAATATGGTAGATTAACGTAAAGGCAATAAAAACTTTTAAAGGAAGGTTACTATAGCAAAGCATAATTTTCACTGGAGCAGAAAATAAATGACGGACAAATGCTAAAGTTGCTGATTAAAATGTAAGGAAAGCACATATAAAGTCACCACTTTTGCTTCTCACTCATGACTTAGTACCAATCTCTCAGTTACCTTGACTTAAGTCTCAAGTGATCCTTGGTTTCTCAACCAACTGAAAAATCCTGCCATTTCTTCCTTGGTAATGGAAACTGATGTTTCTTCCTTTCCATTTTTGTTCCCACTAGTTCTTATTTTGCATCTAAACTACTGCAATAGTCAGCTTCTAAGCTGGTTTGCTCTAGTTGCTTCCCCTTTGCAGTCCATCTAGTATACTATAACTAGATTGAGCTTCTAAAGTACTGTTGCGATCCAGTTATTTGCCTCCCAAATGATACAAGCTCCAAAGTCTGGCATCTAAAGTCCTCCAACATAGGTCCCAACCTGCCCTTATCTCCCACAACACAAACCCTATGGGCTAGCCATTCTGGGCTATTTGCAATTCCCCAAACATCTACGGTGTTTCCTTCCACTGGGCTTCTGCTTGTGTTCTTCCCTCAAAATGCCTCTTCTCTAAAATTCATCAACTTATATTCTTTCAGGTGTAGCTCAAATTCCTCCAACATGCCTTCCATGAAACCTGTGATCAACCTCCCATTTTGTTTGTTTTTTATTTTTTTCATTTTTTTCAACCTCCCATTTAACTCATTTAGCTTAATACTATGATTTGGCCATTTTATTTGCTGTCTACATGGTTTTTCTAATGTGGGTTGTTAGGCTGAACTATTCTGATTACCTATGATATGCAAGATAAGTATTATTAAAAGTAACATGCCAGAATTGGGTTTGAAATCTAAAAACTCCACTGATGGGCAAAGACCTCGAGTAGAGCCCTGTATCTAAAGACAGACTTGAGGTCCAAATTATAAACAAACTCCTAGTAAAGGGGTTCTAAACCTTTTCAGTACCACGGACCATTGGGCCCTCTGATGAAGCCTTTTCTCAGAATCATGCTCTTAAATGCATAAAATAGACTGGATTACAAAGAAAACCACTCACATTGAAATATAGTTAACAACTTATTTTTTTATTTTTAGTTTACAACACTTGGTTCTACATAATTTTGAGTTCCAGATTTTCTTCCCTCCCTCCCCAAGACAGCATGGAATCCCACATAACTTCCACATATAACTTCGCATTGAATTTATACATTTATACACTAGTCAAGTTGTGGAAAAGAATTATGACCAATGGAATGAATCATGAGAAAGAAAAAACAGAACCAAAAAAACCCCCCAAAAACAAAAGAGAGAAAAAAAAGGGGAAAAAAAGGCGAGCCTAAAGTGTGCCTCAATCTGCATTCATACTTTATAGTTCTTTCTCTGGATGTAGATAGTATTCTCTATCGTGAGACCTTTGGAGTTGTCTTTGCACCTCGTGTTGCTGAGAAGAGCAAAGTCTGTCAGGGTTAGTCCTCACAGAATCCATATATCTGTGGTTGTGTATAATGATCTCCTGGCTCTGCTCTGCTCACTCAGCATCATGTCGTGTAGGTTTTTCAAGGTTGTTATGAAGTCCGTATCATCCCCATTTCTTATAGCACAATAGTATTCCATTACCTTCATATACCACAGCTTGTTCAGCCATTCCCCAATTGATGGGCATCCCTTTGATTTCCAATTCTTAGCTACTGCTAAAAAAGCTGCTATAAATATTTTTGTACATATGGGTCCTTTTCCCACTTGTGTGATCTCCTTGGGATACAACCCTATTAGTGGTGTTGCTGGGTCAAAGGGTATGTACGTTTTTATAGCCCTTTGGGCATAGTTCCAAATTGCTCTCCAGAATGGCTGGATCAATTCACAACTCCACTAGCAATGTAACAATGTTCCAATTTTCCCACATCCTCTCCAGCATTTATTATTTTCCTGTTTTGTCATTTTAGCCAATCTGACAGGAGAGGTGTGGTACCTAAGAGTTGTTTTGATTTGCATTTCTCTAATCAGTAGTGATTTCGAGAATTTTTTCATATGCCTATAGATATCTTTAATTTCTTCCTCTGAAAACTGCCTGTTCATATCCTTCGACCATTTCTCAATTGGGGAATGTAACAACTTATTTTTAAAATTTCCACTAATCTCAGATTAAGAATAAATTCTTCAATATATTTTGATGACTGCAATCATATAAAAAATTCAAGGTCTATCACAGCAGTACAGGACTGACTTGTTTGAAACAGATAAAGGATAGAAGAGTTAGCTCACACCAATCCTGTAGGAACCTGTCACAGATGAGCTTCTCAAGCTCAGTCTGAGAGTCTTCTCTTGAATTATCTTGTGCTCTGCTTCACAGCAATGACTTTGATTCTTTAGACTTAATTTTTAAATCAGGTTTACTTGAAAACAAACTGACTTTTCTGTTTCAACCAATATTTATTAGGTGCCATTTTGCAATGACCTGTGCTAGATGCAGTATAAGAATAAATAAGACACAACCCCTGCCCTCAAGGAGATTATATATTTGAGTAATAAAGGTCCAACTGGACTTAAAGTGGGCCAATGATGATAGTTCACATTCATAAAGTATTTTTTTATTGTTCAGTTGTGTTAGTCATGTCTGACTCTTTGTGACCCCATCTGGGGTGTTCTTGGCAAATATGTTGGAGTGGTTTGCCATTTTCTTTTCCAGTTCATTTTACAGATGAAGAAACAGAGGCAAATAGGGCTAAGTGACTTGCCCAGGGTCACCCAGCTAGTGTCTGAGGCCCTATCTAAACTCAGGAAGATGAGTCTTCCTCACTCTGGGCCCAGTGCTCTGTCTACTGCACCAGCTAGCTGCCCCATAGTTCAAGTGTTATCCCCATCTTACTGATAAGAAAAATTACGTTTAGCTTAAATGACTTGCCCAAAGTCACACAGCGAAGACTGAATGGAGTTTTTAAAATCCCTAAGAACATACGCAAGTACCGATAATCTCTTTGTCCTAGTACACAAAAGGCATTGTTAAAGTGCATCAATCAAAAGCACAAAAATAAAGGCTTATTTTAAAAAAGCATCTCCCGTAAAATGTTAGAAAAATTTTAAAATTAATCAACCTTATGATCATTCTCTTTAACTGCATGGTTTGTGTAGAGTAACTGTAATTTTTAAAATAGTACTTTTAAAATTAAATATGTGTCCCAAATACGATAAGCTCCCATTTATTCAGACACCAAGAAACAAGAAAGCTCAAATAACCAGAAATCTTTCCCTTATATTTTACTCTAAGAAAATGACAAGAATAAAGTTTATAAAATGACAAGAAAACAATTTCAGTATATAGAAGTTGAACTTATGCAGCTTATACATAATTCATTAACCAAATATTTATTGCCAATTAAGTGATATCTGTAATGATCCTGAAGCAAACAAAGTTGGCAAAAGGGTTTCAGAATTATTTAAATTTTAAAAATTTTCATTGTTTATTGGATTTTGTTGTAGGCTAGCATTTGATGGTTGGTAATTTATATGCGGTATAAATGCTAATTTAGCCAAAATACAACTATGACACATGTTAACTATCAATTAACTAGGATACACCAACCTCCCATTGATAGAGAACAGATAGTTTATCAAGTTTTTACAATAATCCTAACAAAATAAAAAGGAAAGCACTGTATTTAATAGTGTCACCAACAAACAGAACCAGTTTATATGACTTTTCTTCTTTCTTTTTTAAGTAGTCCTTTCTTTTAGAGGTCCCAAACTCAGGAAGTGATTCAGCTGTAGCCAGCATTTTTTTTTTTAAATTTATGCTGCCCACATTTTTACCTATTTGGGCAAGTGATATCCTCAAAACCTGACAAAAGTGTTCAGATCTGAACTTTATTTGTGACATTTCAAATAAACAGATGCTAAGTGAGCTTTTCACAAACGATGTTTATACTCTAGCTGACTGTGAGAATTGTTATTTTGCTTGGATACCTAGAACTGAACATGTCCCATGCATACTTCTGTCCAAAGTGATCTCTTCTCAAGAGTTCCACATTTCTCTTAAAAGCACCACTATCTTTAAAGTTGCCGGGGCTGGTAACATCACATCTATCAGTGACTCTTTATTTTCCCCTCATATGCATTCCACCACCCCCTTTCATGCCATCACCTCCCCCCACGTTGTCCTCAAGCTGCCAGGTTTGGTCCATTTTACCCGGAACTACTCCTCTACTCCGGTGTGTTTATTTTCTATCTGGTCCCTTTTCCTTTCTAGGCACCACAGAGCTGCCATATTGGTTTTCCTAAACCATAGGTTTAGGTGTGACCATGTTATTCCTCTGCTCAAAAAGTTTCAGTGACTCATTATCTCTAGGAGAAAATACATAATCCTCTGTTTGGCATCTAAAACCCTTCACAATTTGCCTCCGTTTATTCTTTCTGGAAGGGCAGCAAGGCAGTGCAGTGGATAGAGTGCTAAGTCAGGAAGACCAGAGTTCAAATCCAGCTTAAGATACTTACTTAGCTGTGTGACTCTGGACAAGTGACTTAACCCTGTTTAATTCGGTTTCTCAATCTGTAAAATGAGCTGGAGAATGAAATGGCAAAACCTTTTAGTATCTTTGCCAAGAAAACACCAAATGGGGTCACAATGAGCTGGACATGACTCAGATGACTCAACAACAACAAAAATTTTTAGCGGACAGATTTCATATGATTCCCCTGATACAACGTATGTTCAAGCTTCTGTTCTAGTCATTTTCCATACATGACATTCCTTCTTCTATATTTGACTTTATACAGACTGTCTCCTTGTCTTGGAATGCTCTCCTGCCTGTTTGCCAGTCTTCATGTTCTAAATAAAGTCTTTTGTGATCCTCCAATTGTTCATTCTCTCCTCACCTCTACTGAAATAATTTTGCATTTACCGTGTGTATTTTGCAGTTATTGGTATACATATTCATCACCTACTACCCCCTTCCCTAAGAGTATGTAAGCTCCTTATGGACAGGGTCTGTTTTTTCCCAGTATGTGAAATGCCTGCCATGTAACAGATACTTAATAAATGCTTGATCATAGCTGAATTGAACTCTAGACTCCAGAAATCTGAACTACTAATTGAATATTTAACTTCCACAACATACAGGAAATTTGCTTATTTAACCAACACTTTTATATGATTCTATATAAATAACTTCAAAGATCTGCAATTTTAAGAACGTGCTATTTCTATAAATTAATGTACTTAGAAATGACATGACTTCAAATAACATCAATTATGCTTAATCAATATATTATACATTGCATCTAAATTATTTTAATATTAGAATACTGATTCCAAAAAGAGTATCAACTAAAACCAAAACCACATTTCTAAAGGTTGCATAGGATATTCAAGGGGATTTGTGACAGTCTCTAAGAATGACATTAAGTGTTTAAAATTCTTTATGATGGTGTTAAAAGTTTTAAAGACAGAACCAAAACAAGACGCTTCAGTTTGAAATATTATCACAGAAGACTTGTTCGTGTACATGACTTTTCAGTAGATTAAGTAATCAAAATAGTCAAAAGATGAAATATTTTATATATACACACATTCCCCCTTCCCACGTGAGACACCTATGATTGACTGATTGTCTCCCAAATTTTACTAAGTAGTATAAAGGTAAAAAAGTGTTCTGGAAGCTAATGAGTTTGTATCTCCTAAGGCAAACGGTTCCTCTTTGGAAAAGATCAGTGACTGCACTGGTACAGTGAACTCCTGCTGAGGGAATTCCCTCTCCCAAGGCAGATTTCTATCTGTTCTGCAACTTATGAGATGCCTGGGGTCACTGAGAGGTTACATGACTTACATGGTCAGAGTCACGGACTGGGGGGTGTGAGAGGTGTTAGGTGAACCCAGGGGCTCTGATGTAGTTTATTTTTATTTATACAGCTACAGCAATATATGTACCATCATGGATAAGACGATTTGGGGAACAATTTAAGTCACAAAGTCTTTGAACTTGGATCACTGCTTAGATATTACCAAATGCTTTTCTTTGAGGACAGCTCTGTTCCTGCCACCCCACGCCTCCATAACTTCCGTGGCTCCCTAGCTTCCTTAGAACAAACAGGGATTATCTTGATAGTCAAAGCTCTTCATATACTGTCCTGGTGACACATTCCTCCCTTCCATGAGTTTTAGTCTGGCTGTGTTGGCCGTCCTGCTGTTCCTCACATGTGCCACTCCTATGGACATTTCTGTACCTTGTGGAGGCTCACCCCCACACCTGGAGTGCCCTCCTTTCTCTTTTCTATCTCCTCAGAATCTCTGATTTCCTTCAAGACGCTGCACAAATGCCACCAGTTACCTTGTATCAGTTTTATATGTGTTTTGCATGTGTATATATCACAGTTAACAGTAGTCCTATGTAGCGATAATAATATATCATATATTAAAGATAATTAATCAGCCACAATAACGGTATGTAAGCTTTGCTACTGTAGTGCTACTGGATGAACAAATAAGTCTCTCATCAGCAATACTTATCATAAACCAGACTATCTTTTGTGGAAACTACACAAAGAAAAACCTTTATTAAGCCTTGGACTAACATAGGAAAAAATTTTTCCTAAGGTGAAATAGAGGAAACTGAGATAGCTGTTATCACTTTACTTAAGGAAAAACAGATTAACAGCAAAAGCTTTTACTTTATAGTATGTAGATAATTCCTGAGGAAATACTTTGACATGCATAAACACATTTCTCAAAATTTAGTCTCCATTTTGCTTAATGAATCTTAGAATCATAGAATTTAAGTTAGAAGGGAACTCAAACAACCTTTATTTACTTAGAAAGGAACTCAGACAACATGCTATTTTTTAAAAATAAAGAAGTTTGCCTTAATTTGTTATTTACATTTCCTTGTCAAGAGAACGTAAGGCACAAACACCATTCACAAGAAAGTCACAATATAAACTGCCAATTCTGCATAGCAATTTTCTAAATCATTATTTAATATTTTAGTTTTCAGCATTAACTTTCACAAGAGTTTGAATTACGAATTTTCTCCCCATTTCTACCCTCCCGCCCACTCCAAGATGGCATATATTCTGATTGCCCCATTCCCCAGTCAGCCCTCCCTTCTGTCACCCTACTCTCCCCCATCCCCTTTTCCCTTACTTTCTTGTAGGGCAAGATAGATGTTTATGCACCATTGCCTGTATATCTTATTTCCTAGTTGTATGCAAAAGCTTTTTTTTTTGAACGTCTTCTTTTAAAACTTTGAGTTCCAAATTCTCTCCCCTCTTCCCTCCCCACCCATTGTCCCTAAGAAGGCAAGCAATTCAACATAGGCCACATGTGTATCATTATGCAAAACCTTTCCACAATACTCATGTTGTGAAAGACTAACTATATTTTGCTCCTTCCTATACTATCTGCCTTTATCCAATTTTCTCCTTTGACCCTGCCCCTTTTCAAAAGTGTTTGCTTTTGATTACCTCCTCCCCAATTTGCCTTCCCTTCTATCGTCCCCCCTTTTTTATCTTCTTCCTCCTTCTTTCCTGTGGGGTAAGATACCCAGTTGAGGGTGTATGTTATTCCCTCCTCAGGTCAAATCCAATGACAGCAAGATTCACTCATTCCCCCTCACCTGCCCCCTCTTCCCTTCCTACAGAACTGCTTTTTCTTGCCACTTTTATGTCAGATAATTTACCCCATTCTATCTCTCCCTTTCTCCCTAATATATTCCTTTCTCATCCCTTAATTTGATTTTATTTTAGATAACATCCCTTCATATACAACTCACCCTGTGCCCTCTGTCTATATATATGTATATTCCCTTCAGCTACCCTAATACTGAGGTCTCATGAATTACACACATCATCTTTCCATGTACGAATGTAAACAAAACAGTTCAACTTTAGTAAGTCCCTTATGATTTCTCTTTCTTGTTTACCTTCTCATGCTTCTCTTGATTCTTGTGTTTGAAAGTCAAATTTTCTATTCAGCTCTGCTCTTTTCACTGAGAAAGCTTGAAAGTCCTCTATTTTATTGAAAATCTATATTTTGCCTTGGAGCGTGATACTCAGTTTTGCTTGGTAGGTGATTCTTGGTTTTAATCCAAGCTCCACTTACCTCCAGAGTATCATATTCCAAGCCCTTCAATCCCTTAATGTAGAAGCTGCTAGATCTTGGATTATTCTGATTGTGTTTCCACAATACTCAAATTGTTTCTTTCTGGCTGCTTGCAGTATTTTCTCCTTGATCTGGGAGCTCTGGAATTTGGCGACAATATTCCTAGGAGATTTCTTTTTGGGATCTATTTGAGGAGGCGATCTGTGGATTCTTGTAATTTCTATTTTACCCTGTGGCTCTAGAATATCAGGGCAGTTCTCCTTGATAATTTCCTGAAAGATGATAACTAGGCTCTTTTTTTGATCATGGCTTTCAGGTAGTCCAATAATTTTTAAATTATCTCTCCTGGATCTATTTTCCCGGTCAGTGGTTTTTCCAATGAGATATTTCACATTGTCTTCCGTTTTTTCATTCCTTTGGTTCTGTTTTATAATATCTTGATTTCTCACCAAGTCGCTAGTTTCCACTTGCTCCAATCTCATTTTTAAGGTAGTATTTTCTTCAGTGATCTTTTGGACCTCCTTTTCCATTTGGCTAATTCTGCCTTTCAAGGCATTCTTCTCCTCATTGGCTTTTTGGAGCTCTTTTGCCATTTGAATTAGTCTATTTTTTAAGGTGTTGTTTTCTTTAGTATTTTTTGGGGTCTCCTTCAGCAAGTCATTGATTTGTTTTTCATGGCTTTCTCACATCATTCTCATTTCTCTTCCCAATTTTTCCTTTACTTCTCTAACTTGGTTTACAACTCCTTTTTGAGCTCTTCCATAGCCTGAGACCAGTTCATATTTTTCTTGGAGGCTTTTGATGTAGGCTCTTTGACTCTGTTGACTTCTTGTGGCTGTATGTTTTGGTCTTCTTTGTCACCAAAGAAAGATTCCGAAGTCTGAGTCTGAATCTGAGTCTGTTTTCAAGGCCTGTTCATGTTCCCAGCCAACTACTTGACCCTTAAGTTTTTCGTTGGGGTATGACTGCTTGTAGAGTAGAGAGTACTTTGTCCCAAGCTTGAGGGGCTGCGCTATTGTTCTCAGAGCTATACAGTAAGTTCTGCCACAGCACTGTTCCTCCTCCCCCAAGTACCGCCAACCCAGACTGGGACTCAGATCTAAGCTGGCTCTGCACTCCAGCTCTGATCAGCCACTTAATTCCTCCCACCAGGTGGGCCTGGGGCTGGGAGCGACTGCAGCTGTAGTTCTGTAGCTGCACCACCTCCACTGCCCCCAGGGTGGGTGGCTGAACTGGAAACTCTTTTCACTGTGTCCCAGCAGCTTTTCCTACTAACCTACTCTGTTGTCTTTGGTGTTTGTGGGTTGAGAAGTCTGGTAACTGCCACAGCTCACTGATTCAGGGTGCTAGGGTCTGTTCTGCCCCGCTCCTGGTCTGGTTGGTCCAGGCACAGCCCAACCTGGGCTCTGTTCCACTCTGCTCCCAGCTCCGCGCGCGATAGACCTCACCCAGCGACCATCCAGGCTGTCCTGGGCTGGAGCCCTACTTCCCTCCACTATTCTGTGGGTTCTGCAGTTCTAGAATTTATTCAGAGCCATTTTTTATCGGTGTTTGGAGGGTCCTGGGGGAGAGCCCTAGGCAAGTCCCTGCTTTCCAGCCGCCATCTTGGCTCCACTCCCTGCATAGCAACTTTCAAATGATATTTATGTCTATGTGATGTTCATAATCATCAATTCTACCATCAAAACAGTCTCAATTTTTCATTAGAGGAAATGCGGTTATATTAATTCTTTAATATACTGATTGATAGGGTTTTTTTAAAGGGAAAAAAAAACAGAATGAAGTTTTTTTCCTTCTTCATGTGGTTGGTTTAAGTATGATAGAAATAGCCAAGGAGAAAACTGATAAAAAATAAAACAGAATTTTGAAGGGTTAGTTAAGTTTACCTAGGTAACCAAATCACTTAAAAACCAAGTTTAAATGTTTTAGAAAATATAAAAAGACTTTAAAATGCCCTGTTGTCTACAGCAATAAATCTGAAACAACAGTTATGAAGTCCTCCTTTTTCGGCTACCCTTTCAGATAACGGCTCTCCCTCAGTTCTGGCCAACGTCATTAACATCTGATACATTGTCCACAAGGGTTTGGGTGTGACACATTACTTGGGTCATAGAAATAGGTATTAAAATCTTCTAGCTGTATTCAAGTTGGAGTTTTTACCTTAAACTTTAAAATAACAAATTGAAAACTAAGTAGATCCTGAAGAAAATGTAAACTTTGCCTTCTACATTTCTGGCTACAATGACACAGCAGATTAGACTCATACTGATGTATGTCTTTGACGGAAAAGTTCTACATAAAACTAATAAACAACTAAAAAGCAAATCATAAATGCACATGTGAGCCAGGCGCCCTTCCCATGCCCACATGCACCACCTCACTGAGGAGTCCCAGATGATGCATGTATATCAGTTTCCTTACTCTCCTCACAACAGTAAGATGACAGTCGGTTTCACCATACCCCTCCCTCCCCATAACTATCTGTTTGAGAAAAGATAAGAGATACAAACTCATTATCTCCAAATTTTGTTTTTTTTCCTTTGTGAACAGAGACAATGGGAATCTATGCTAAGTTTTAATGATGAGCATTGGATGAATTCTTCGGAATGTTTCAAGAGTACTCCTAGCCAAGGCTAGGTCCACTACACTTGTTCTATGCTGCCAAATTAAGCTTTTTCTGATAGGGTGAAGGTACCCACTAGAATTGCTGGTACCTGGCTGGTGAGAGTGAGTACAGTGGGATATTAAAAATATTTCTATTACTGGTACAGAACAGCAGAATTCTTCATTTCCATTTATGGCAAAAAATCTCTACCATGGGCAAGCCTGCTGTTTAAGCTTATTAATGATGGCTCTCTTTTGATGTGGTTCGTTCACTTAAGAATCTCAAATTTTGCAATGACAAGAACCCACTATACCACAGTCCCCTGTGGTGATATCTAATAGCTACCACTGTGATTTAATCAAAGAGATCCAAAGAGATTAAACAGCTGGGTCGTTATTTGCTCTACCAGAGGATTCAATAAAGTATGTAGACATTTAACAGACAGAACTATCTCATTCCAGGTGGATTTATCTGAACCCAAGTGTTAGCTTTACATAAATTTTTAAAGAAAAATCACTTGAACATTTCTCAGGATACCTAGACCACTGGTTATGACAAATTTATTGTACAAGAACTCCAGATAATTACATTTAAGGATTATAGTTGAATTCCTTTTCTTAAACTCATTATGAATTGTTTGAGACTTCAAAAACAAGTGATTAACTGAGTACCTTACAATTCTACACATATATCTCTATTGTTATGGTAAAAAGTTTAGTTGAAGGACAACAAAACTGCCATTATTAATTTTCAAATTCAATGAATTCCAGATCTCTTTGAAGGGGTAATTTAGTTAAGAAAATAAAATACAACCATCTGTCCTAACTTCTCTTTCCTGCATTTGTTCCATCCTTTCTCTTAGGCACTAAAAGGAGTTCACTGAGGTGACCATTCTAGGAGGAGGTCCTTTGCTATGAGCACTGCCACAAGTATTGTGGTTTTCCATTTCTGTGCTCCTGGGCTTGATTAGCCAAGGAAAATTTATTACCTTGAGGCATCTCTGGTTCTTATCACATCATTTTTAGGAAACTATATAAAAGGATGTCCCATTTTGCATAACTTTTTACAAACTGGTTGGACTAATTTCTTAGGAATTCAACACAACTGTGGTCATTGGAAAAACCACCTTAAGCTCTTGTCATTCTCTCAGAAGAAGAAAACCCTCGAGTTGTGATTGGAGAAATTACTATTATAATTTCAGATGTAGTGGATCACTGTGTCTAATAATATTCTAAAAATATTAAGTTAATCATGCTATTTAGGACTAGAATATGATTTTAAAAAGTTCCACTGAAAACTTATGTAGCAAATAAAATTAACAAATTACACATACAATTTTAACACTAGTCTTCTGCTTATCAGATTGATAATGCATTGCTGTTGAAATAGTGATAGGGAAGGGGAGTATGAAAACTTTTCCTGCTGGTAACCATGAGGCTCATGGCCAATAAGGCTGGTCTAAAATACATTTATCTGAAGAATGATGTATGGCTACTTATGTGTTTAAGTTTACACCATACTAATTCAGAACTTGCCATAATTCACAATGAACTAAATTTTACCTTTATGGTATAAAAGAAGGATTTGTTAAGCTTATTTCTAGCTAAATAAGACTACCATAGGAATATTTAGCATTTATATAATTTTTCATGTATTCTGTAAGCATCCATTTAAAATAACTCATGTTTGTAACTTACTGATTATGAATTTGTCTTATTTTTACTAACTGACTTAAGTAGGACTTGAATGGAAAGACTTTTACTTGGAAACACTGTAAGTCACCACAGTGTGTGTTTCTAAATAATACGACTATTTCTTTATACTTATTCTGTAACTGATTTAATTCCCACTATTTCAGATTCATCTTTTCTGATGTTGGTCTGAAGCTTACAAGGCTCCACTGCACTCTATGCATTTCTAGATGTAATGCAAGATTTTATCTTTCAGATGTAAAATATTTTAAATCTTGGTTTCATGACACAGTTTACAGACCACTGGAGCTATTGTTTAAATTCAGATTCTGCTACTTAGATTATCTTTCTGAAGGACGTAGACCAGAGACGTGTAGAGTCTGTTCTAGTTCCATATATAATGATTTCTTCAGCCTTCCTACAACCCAGTTTTCTCATGAATTAAAAAGGGCAAGGGATTATATGATAGATCACCACCCAATTATATTCAAAGTTTATCTAGAATTCCCGTATTAAGATTGATACCCTTCAGTACTGTTACAGTAAATGAACTAAGGAGCTCCTGGTAATTTGGGGACTGGCATTTTGGAGGACTGTGGGTCTTATGAGAATCAACATATTTAAAGAATAAGTAATTCTTGGTTGAAATCTGTAATACTTGTATGCATGTTCACAGGCCAAAATGACAAACATTCTGTCATTAAAATAATAAAAGTTTGAAGCAAATGTAAAAACCAATCCAGTTTAAGTTCTACCAATTTAAAATTATTTCTTAAGGTTTGGGAAGAAAATAGAGGTAAAGAGAAGTTTAACATTAAAAGAAAATTTCTTGATGAAACGTTAAATAATTCAACACTGATCTTGTTCCAAATTTTACACAGAACTTCACAGTAACGAAGATGCATAAATTCTCTCCTTTGGAAATAAATATCAGTATTCCACACTTTAACATCTAGGAATAGTAAGAAAGGCACCAAGCAAAACTTTAGCTAAAACAATTTATGTAAAACCTTTGACTCATGGAATGGGTTAACAAATGTCTTAAAATGAACTAGTTTTAAGGAATCATCAATCTCCTACTTGATGGAATCAAATCCTCTCTGAAGGAAACAAAATATTAAATTAGAACATATAAAAAGCTGTCCTATATAAAATTTTAAATAAATAGCAAGTCAATTTCCAGTAAGGTTGGTCAACCAGCAGTTTTACAAGCTTCACAGTTTTGTTAACAGATACTCTATCTAATAAGAAATCACCCTTTGATAATCTAAGTACAGGTTAAAAAAACAACAAAACCCCTCCTCTATGTGGTAAATAATTAACACTTTGTGCCTATCAAAATATGTGCTCAGAGTTTTCACATTTTGCTCCAAGAAAAATTGGTAGGAAGATGAGCCAAGTTATAAACTTTCACAGCATATCCTCACTATTTGCCCAGGTACAAATTCTAGACATCTACAAATAAACAGTAATGAAGACTTAAGATGAGCATTTGGAAGGATATGAACATTTCAAAGCCATTTAAAATGCAATTTTATGCCAAATCATCTTTACATTAGTAAGGAGATCCAAAGTGAGTGACAAAGCAAAAGTAATCCAACTGAAATTTACTGAGGTGGACTTCATAAGACACCTGAGTGAAATACTGCCTCTTTCCCCCAAACTATAATGATATACTGAAGACCCAGTGTCTTTTTTTTTCCTCCAAGGAATCCAAACTGATCAATAGAGAAGATAGTACTATTCTGCTGATTTGGTGTGAACTTGGTGCTAATGAGGTCAGAGTTAAGAACACAAAGACTGTATGAATTAAGTTAAATATGCATAAAGGAAAACACTTTCAGAGACAGATTATGATCACTAACTACAAAGACTATCTCACAAACTAAAGATTATTGTATTAAAAAAGTTAACACTAGTCCCTTCATATATAAAGGGCCTATTTTATTTATTTTTTGATTGGTTTTTTTTTTATTATTTTTATTTTTGGTTTACAACATTCAGTTCCATAGGTTTTTGGGTTCCGAAATTTCTCTCCCTCCCTCTCCTCCCCCTCCCCGCCCCAAGACGGCATGTAATCCAACGTAGGTTCTATATTTACCCTCACATTGAACTTATTTACATAACAGTCCAGTTGTAAAGAAGAATTATAACCAATAAATCATGAGAACAGAGAAACAAAACCAAAAAAGAAGCAAAAAAAAAAAAAAGAGAGTTTGCCTCCATCTGCATTCAGACTCCATAATCCTTTCTCTGGGTGTGCACAGCTATTTCCATTGAGTCCTTTGGAGTTGTCTTTGAACCTTGCATTGATGAAAGGAGCCAAGTCTATCAAAGCTGGTCCTTACAGATACCATGTGTCTGTAATCATGTATAATATTCTCCTGGCTCTGCTCCCCTCACTCAGCATCAGATCACGTAAGTCTTTTCAGGTTATTTGTGAAGGGCGTCTGCTCCTCATTTGTTACAGCAGAGTAGTATTCCATTATATTCATATACCACAACTTGTTCAGCCATTCCCCAATGGATGGGCATCCCCTTGATTTCCAATTCTTTGCCACCACAAAAAGAGCTGCTATAAATATTTTTGTACATATGGGTTCTAAAAGGACCATTTTATAAATTATCATTTAAATAGGGCAGAAACAAGATGCAGAGTCTTGGAATCAGAACTTGGGATTAAAGCGTGACTGCTTATTTACTCTTGTCATCACGCAAGTCACAAACTCTCACAGCCTCAATTCTCATTTGTAGAAATGAGATCAGACTGGATCAGTGGTCTTCAAAGTGAGGGCCATGGCTGGGATCCCTACGGGGAATGCAACTGACCAACCGGAGGAAGGAAAGGTGCACTCGCCAGCACATTGAATCAGACGCTTTTCTCCAACACAACCCTACCTGCTGTACTCTTCACTGATTATTCCTCTGAAATTTCACACTCTCCCCCGCCTCGTTTCTATTCTTACTCCCAATCTCATATCCCTCTCCAGCCCTCCTTTCCCCCTGCAGCCACAGCTCCAGCAGTGGAGTTACCGCTGGGGAAACCCCCCTCCCCAACACGCCTTCCTCCTGCACCTCTGCTCCCCTTGTGGCTACAGCAGATGCCTCTTAGTGCATTGGCTCTGTACCTCAGAGCAAAAAAGCTTTTTTTTTTCATTTTAGGTGAGATAGCAAGTCACAATGAGCCACCATAGATGGGTTCAAAGCTCCTCAGATTACATTTCCCACTAAATCTCTTCTCTCTTCTCCACAATTTCCCTGTTTTCCAGTGACCCAGATCTGGGACCTGGACTCCTTCCCTTTCACTCACCCCAGTCAATCGGTTGCCAAATACCGTCGTTTTTCTCCCCAGCATCTCTGGGCCATATCTATCCTCTTCTCTTCACTCACACCGCTTAGTTCAGGCCAAGATCACCTCTCACCTAGGTTGCTGTAAATCTCATAGTTTTTCTGTCTCTTTGATCAGCTTACTTATTTAATAAATGTAAATGACTTCCTTATTGAATCTAAAAATTTTAGAATAAGTTAGTCTTCTCATATAGCTACATTATTAGTAATTAATTCAGTTAATTAGATCAAATAATTATTTAAAATCCACTGTTATCTTCCCAGGCCATATAGAGGAATTTTAAAAAATGAAAATATTCAATTCACATTACTTTGACTAAAATATTACATTAATACATTAATAAATATGACAACAAATTATTAATGACTTAATCAGAACAAAAAAGTATTTTGTCCTGTTAAAAATGGGTAAGGTCAGGGATGGGGATAAGAAATGGAGTTGTAATTTACTAAGTACAGGAAACTCCAAGGTGAGGAAGTGTCTTCTATCAACGAAGGTTAATCCCTTCTGTGCAATTTATAATCTTAGAGAAATATCTAGAGAAATGAGAGTTAAATGACTTGTCCAAGGTCATGCAGACAGTACCATCAAAGGCTGTACTTGAACCCAGGTCCTTCTGGCTTTGCCATTGGCTCTCTATCCATTAAGCCACACTTTCTCTTAACTTCTCATCAGTGAGTCCTTCTTGGGAAATTCCATTTTGTGAAAGGGCTCAGGCCAGCCAGTCTTCATTCCCCTCCTGGCTCTGACTCTGACTTAAGGACTTGAAAATCATGATGCCCCATTCCCTACTGCCTCACCCCTCCCTTGTTCCCTTTTATATGTTGTCTTCTCTCATTAGGATGCAAACTCCTCAATGGCAGAAACTATGTTTTTGTTTGTATTTGTATCCCTAGTACTGAGCAGTGTTTGGCACATCAAAAGTGCTTTAAAACACTTGTTTCCTTCCTTCTACTAATAAACAAAAAAATTTAAATTTACAAGTATTATTTATTTTTCTTTATTCCATCTTTCTATTATTATATATTTAAACAATACAAGTAACGCAAGGTATGTATATGAAACTTATAAATAAATATACATTAATGGGAGTGCTCAAAATTTTTTGACCGATGAGGTTATGTGATCCAAAAAGTTTGGCAACCACTGGACTAGAGGATTTCTAATGTCTCTGCCAATGCTAAATCTACTCTTAGATAATCCCATTAAACACAAATACACACACACACCAACTGTCAAATGGTTGCTGGTAGTCTCTATGCAAGACAACTTGTTACATAGTTGGAGCTAAAATGAGGAAACCAAGGTTCAAAGATGAAAAATGAACTGTACGTACAAGGGCACCCATGCAATAAGTGCAAACTTGATTTGAACCCACAACCTCTGACTCTGAAACTAGTACTCTTTACAAGTTGCCTCAGAGGTCAAACATCTTCAATTTCTATCTTTTCAAAGAAATTCATTTGTGTAATTCCCTCCCTGCCCCCAAATAGAGCTAGCAGTATGTCTCCTTTCTTTCCACTCACAAAGCTACCACCCTCGTGCAGGCTACCTCTCACCACTCGAGCTTGGGAATTCTTAAGCTTCAATGGGTCTAAACTCCATTGGGAGTCCATGCTGTCTTGGCACTCTGAGACAGGAGGACCACCTGGCTATCTGAGGAGTACAGCCGTCCCTGTGTTGTTGCTGAGTAGTGGGATCCTTCTCTAGGCAGCTACTGCACTCCCAAGCCTCACAGACACCCACCCATATCCAACCACAATCAATGTACAAAAACTGAAAATAAAATGTTCCTAAAATCTTTTGATGAAAAAAAGCTATAGGTTTTTTTTTAACATATAAAAGGTAGAATCTTATTCATCTTAGAAATATTCTGTCAGCGTAAGAGCAAGGAAACAGAATTAAGATTTCCTGACTCCTAACATGGTGATCTCTTTGAATACAAATCTTTAGAAAACACATAGGAAAGGCAAGAAGGATTAAAATAATGAAAATATATTAAGTACTGAAGATATTTTAAAATACATAAAAATATATTAAACTCGCTATGAAAGCCCACTCTACAGAGACCCAGATGGAAGAAGGTGATTAAGATTCTATAAATCCTATGCCCACTTGGAGTTGGAGGGGGATCTTTTTGATACTCACACCCCAGGGAGAAATATATTCTACTACATTCCTACTTCACTTGATGTGAGTCAATGCCTCAATTTCCATTCTCCTGAAATATTAGAAGAGTTCTGACAACTCAATTCAAAATAAAGATTTATTAAGAATTTACTGTGGGAATTTCTACCTAAAAATCAATATTCTCTGATATCTAAAGGATAATAAATCTTCTGATTGTGGAACACCATGTGCAACTTCCATAAATACATTTTTTCAAGGTCTTTTTTTCAAAGCTTTTTAAGTAAGAAAACCTTACCAAGGCTATACATTGCCTAAATACATATATTTTTGTTTCTGTTCAGATATAGGATTGTGTTTTTGCAAAACATGAAAATACCCAGAAAAAAACCACTACATTTTTAATGACTGAAGAAACGTCTGAATAAGTTGAGTTATATCATAGTTTTATATAATTCCACAAAAACGACTGTGCCATAAAATGAAAAGAAATACAAAGAAATATGTTAAGATACACAAAATTGATACAAAGTAAAGAAAGAAGGATAAGAATATACACATTGACTATGTATGGGGGGAAAGCAGAAACGAAACTTCCTAAGCCCATCATCAGGGGAGACTAGGATTGCTCTGATGATGAGATGCACTTTGAGGGGCAGTTTATTGAGTTAGCTGATTAGTACCTGGGCCTTGGAAAGGCACAATACAGTGAAGGGCTCAGGTTTTATGGTTTTAATTTTTGCTTTGTTCTTTACTTGGCTTGCTTATTCTATTATTCATACTTGTTAAGATTGTTTATTCAACTTAAAATAATTTTTAAAAAAAAATACGAATCAGCAGATTGGCACCATTTAAACATTATAGTGAATACTCAGTATTCATTACTGAATATTTTATTACTGAATTCATTACTGAATATTTGGGACAACTGTGTGTCGCAGACTTCTTAGTGTAGTTAACTTAAAACGATACTAAGTGCTTTTGGAACACACTGAATTTATGTTATTATTTATATTTTGGGACTCTGATATCCATTAATATGAATTAAGCTAATTTTTCCTTGACAGGTGACTGAAGGTGTCTCCCAAGATTTGATGGGCCCAGGGAGCTAAGGCTGAAGATATAAATTCCCAGTAGTCTCTTGCCATAATGACTTGGCTTTCTGGTCACCTGAGGAAAAAAAAGGTCCATACACGTACAGTTGGGCCCTTCAGACTTGGTGGATATCCCATGATTGCAGAAGTCACTAGATCCTGTCTCAATGCCCAGACATGTTTCCCTATGGTGATGAACATGTTTTCATATTGAGGCTAGGGGACCCAAGCTAGGGTACTTTTGTAGAATATCTTTTCTATGCTATGTAAACTTCAGGTTATTAATTAACAGTTGAATGAACAAGTATCTCATTTTGCTCTAAACATCAAACCAGAACAGAGTTTCAGTTTGGGTCAGGCCTAGACCTTACGAAGACCCTAATGGGAAGAGAATTTCACCTAGCTGAAGTCAGTGCAAATGTATCCATATTTCTCAAATTATTTCTTCCGATTTGTTAAAGTTGAAAAAAGAAGTGAGAGATAACATATGATCATCTCTATGTGTACACATGTGTACATATTGTGTATACACAAATGTGTATACCTTTAAAAAAAGTTAAGAAGGCAGAGAATCTTGGGGAGAAAAGCAAGAATCTGGAAATGAATCCAAGGATATGTAAGCAACTTTATCAAAAGAAATACTGTAAAAAACATGATATAAAATAGTTCATTAAATAATTCACGTTACATCTAACACTAAAAGTGTTATTTCAATCTAGCCATAAGGCCTTGTATTACTATGTGAAGCTGTTTTTATATACTGTAGAAAAAAACTCAACAAGCATTTATTAAATGGCTACCCTGAATCTTGATGGTTAATATTTTAAATCTATTTGACTTAAAATGAAATTTACCCTAATTTAACTGTTTAAAAAATGTACCGGATGAATAACTGTCCAAACCTAGCATTCCATCTCCTGTTTCCATGTTTAGACCTTCTCTCATCATGAGAGATGAAGACCTGCATCTCATCTTGACCTCTCAGAATTCATAAATCTTCCTTGAAAGCTCAATTCAGGTTCCGTCTCCTCTGCACAATCTTCCCTGAGCCACTCTCTCTATTTGTTAATGTTCTTGTTCTCACTGATCTGTGCATATGTTGCGTATGTCCCAATAAAATGGAAACTCCTTAAGGGCAGGAGCTGTCTCCTATCCCCAACCTTAGCAGAATGCCTTGTACATAGTATGAGTTTAATAAACATTTCTTGAATTGAATTACAAACAGTTCCAGGATCTCTGAACAAAAGGAAAAGTATTCAATACAGCACATAAAACTTTAATACTGATGACTATTTTTAAATAAAATTAATACGCAATTTAGTAAATGAAATAATATTAGTAGAAAACTTTGAGCCTTTATAGGAAAGAGCCTATAAAGAGAAAACACAAATGACAACATGAGTCTTAAACCGAATTTTCTGTTAGAAAACTAGGGTTTTTGCCAAACCAGGAAAAACATTTTCTAACCTTTCCCCCCTTCTAATCCACTCTGCATATAGATGCCAAATAATCTTCCTAAAATGCCAATCTCCTCATGTTACTTCCCTTAAGTAGTGCTCCGTTACATAAAGAATAACACCTGAACTTCTTGGCATAAACTTAAACCTTTCTGTCCATGAGAGTGCCCCACCCCATACCCATCCCACCTCATCTCTCATGACTTCCTAACTTGCACCATCCATTTTAGTCAAGCTGGTCTTCTCATTTTCTCTCATATGCAGAATTAATCTTGCTTCTAAGATAGTTCTAAGAATGCTCTCCTTGCTTGGAATGCCCAACCAACTTTTACCCATCCTTCAAGGCCTCGCTTAAATTCTACCTTTTCATGATTCAGATTTTCATCACTAGCCTACAGTGACCTCTCTTTCCCTCCGAATTCATAGAACTTCCTTGTATTGTAAATTACATATTTCTTTGTGCTATTTAATGTGTACATGCTATATCTCCTCAGGGACCTTTTGTCCTAGAACATATAAGGGATAGGATAAATGTACTCAGAAGCAGGATTACTACTGTATGTGAGAGAAAATGAGAAGACAGAAAGTAATCAGGGGAAGAAGACCACCAGCAAGTGAGGTGATCTTAATCTTAATGTAGTCCAGCCTATACATCTGCCCGCATCACCACTTCTGCCTTTACTACACTCTTTTATCTCCGTGCTCCCTACACCTACAGCATTGTTGACTTCGTTTTTCATTTAGGAAGACAAGGTCTTGAATTATAAACTCAAAATCTAAAATTAACTCACTTAAAAAAGTTTTAGTCAAAAACTTTGCACATAAAAGCTCCCTGTTAATGTCGTGTGAATTATTTTGTAGAATATGAACAGATTTGCGGAGAGGCGGTCATTCAACTCAAATTCTTTTAAATCTTGTTAAATTTATGAGCAGCTAGATAGCAAAGTGGATAGAGTGCTAGGCCTGGGGTCAAGAAGACTCATCTTCCTGAGTACAAATCAGGCTTCAAATACTTACTAGCTGTGTGACCCTGGACAAGTCATTTAATCCAATCTGCCTCAGTTTTCTCATCTGTAAAATAAGCTAGAGAAGAAAATGGCCAAGAAAACCCCAAATGGGGTCACAAAGAGTCAAATGTGACTGAAACAACTCAACAACAACACATCACTTACACAAGATTTTTATGACCTAAAACAAAGGAAAGCTGGTATTAAATAACTAAGACTTTTACATCTACTACCTATTTTCCCAATGAATTTGTACTGAATTCCTCTTCGAAATTCTTAATTCTTCCAATGTGAATTTAAAACTGATTTACAAACACACATGCAACTCCTCAGTTTCCATGTCTTCTGGTTACAACATTGTTTAGTAAGCTTATTCAACAAAATACTAACAAGAGGCAATTGTGCACAAGTACAATATTTCAGCATTTTCCCCTGATACTCTTTTTGTCCTGAGGTATGGAACTTTTAGAGTTCTTTAAGTGCAGTAATTTTGCATTTAGTTAACAACAGAAAACTATCCATACTCAATGCCATCTTTGGTGGCTCAATTCAAGTCAGCACAGAACATAAAATCATTGATTAAACTTCAGGATAAGTTGACTATAGAGAGGTCTCATGCTACACTGAGCGCACATCCCAAGGGTCTGTCTTGGGTTCTCTTCTCTCCAGACACTCTCTCGTTTGGGGATTTTATTAGCTCCCCTGAGTTCAGTTATCCATTTCTATTCAGATGACTCCCAAAGCTACAAAGACACACCCTGCCCCTCTTCAGTGCCAGCCCCAATTTGCGAACTGCTTATTGGCAATTTTGACGTGGGTATCTCATAATTATGTCAACTTCACTATGTCAAAACCTAATTTATTTTCACTCCTCTTATAAACTTCTCTATTACTATGGAGGGCACCATTATCCTTCTAGTCACCCAGGTGTCATTCTCATATCTGCTTCTTTATCTCCATTAAGGTGGCCACCAACCCTAGTTCACACCCTCATCACTGCCTTCTTGGACTATTTAAAAGAGCCTTCTCATTGGTCTCCATCACAAGTCTTTCTCCACAACTGTCAAAATGATTTTCCTTAAGTGCAGGTTTAACCATATCATTCCCCTATTCAATAAACTCCAGGATGCCCCACCCCCTCTACAAGAAAAAATAAACTTCTCTGCTCAGATGTTAAAGTCCTTCATGATCAAATTTACATTTCCAGCCTTATTTCACATTACTCTATGATCCAGCCAAATATGCCTTCTTGTTGTTTTTCACAGATGGTACTCTGCCTTTGTTCTCAGTGTCCCCCCTTTCCTAGAGGGGGAATTTATCTCTTACTTCTACCTCAAAGAAGCATTACATGAAGCCTTTCCTGACTCCCCACAGCTGCTAGTGCCTCTCTCCCCAAAATAACCTTGCATTTATTTTTTGTTTATATATCCACATACATGATGCACATATATACTTAATTCTTCCAAGACAGATAGCGCACATATATATGCGTATGTACAGGTACTGTTTCAGTACTGGTTTTGTATCAACAGTACCAAGCACAACATCTGGAACAGAACAGGCTTAATAAAAAGCTCACTGACCGATACCTGCCTTTGTTCATACTACTGCCTTTCAAAGCTATAAGGTCGGTGTAAATACTTGAGTTTTCTAAATATACAGATATAGCTCCCAGAGGCAGATTGCTATGATCTGAGGCCTTGCCTGACTGTAGAGAGGAGGAAAGCTAGGGTCAGGACCTACACTGTTAGAATGCTAGCTGGTGGGAAGAGGCCCTTGGAGAGCTGCCAAGGCTGGGCACTCTCCTATTCCAGCTCTGAGAAGGGTGTAAGGCTAGAATGGTATCAGCCACACTTCAAGTATCTCTCCCATCGGTATGACATGAGGACCAAAGAGGACCCTCTTTGTAGCTCTGAAAGGGGAAAGTCATGTTCCCACTGGCCAGCTTAGCTCTTTTTCACTAAATGTTGGTTATACTAAGGTGGTCACAAATAGCGTATATTGAATAAACCCATGTACCCAAGCAAACTACAAATAGATTAGCTTATACAGATTAGAATATATCAAGCAACATACAAGAGCGAACCAGCTCTTCAGCTGGGAGTGAGATAAAGAACTCACCCCCAAATCAAAAGGAAAAGAACAACTTCACCCAGAGCAAGTCCATTCTAGTATTCTCTTGAATTTCAACCACACTGAAAAGACATGACGGGTCCACATTTTCCATGTCATTCTGCCAAACTAAAATCAGTGAGAGGGTCAGAGTCATTACTCTACTTTTTTGTCTCTCACTCCTCACCTTCTCTCCCGCTCTTTCTTCTCTTCTCTTTGGACTGTCTTTTATCCACACAACTCTCCAGAGAAGCTTTGGAACCCACTCAGTAAGTCTCTTAAACAGGTATGTAGCATCAAGTTCAAAGTCTTCCTACCAATCAAAAATCACATCTCTCTCCACACACAGCATTCAGTACTGGATTGCCACAGCACTACCATGCCTGGGTGAGAACTGGATTACACACATACACTAAATTCCAGCTAAGCTGGACTACTTGTTGCCTCTGGAGGTCAGGAGCAAGATGTTCATTTTTGTATCCCTTGTGCCTGAGTGTGGTTCCCTACAGATAAGTTCTTAAAGAATGAAAGTTCACTGAATTGGATTGTCCATGATGCTCATGATATGCATAAGAGTCTGAAGAGCTCAAAGTCCCAAGTTTCAAGGTAGCAATAATCTTATTCTAAAGCATAAGTGACCACAAAATCCATTTCTACCTGCTCCCTGGATGGAGATGCTGGATTATTAACACCTACGTAGGTATGCTATTTTGAAGCGATAGACAAATGTAATTCTGACTCCCGTTCACACATCACTCTGTGGTGGACACGGTGTTTTCCTCTACCAAGTTTGTATTATAGGTTGTACAAGTAATATTATTTTCCATTTTACAGAGAAGAAAACTACGATTCAGAGAGGTTAAATTACTTGTCAACTATCAGACATTAGGTGTCCAAATCCTAGGATGCCTCCCACCTCAGTATCCTTATCACTGATTACTTGGCATAGAGCTGTTTATGCACTGGCCTGGGCATCTGATGACCAGAAATCAGATTCCTCCTCTGATGTTGACTACCAGAGTGACCTTGGGTAAGTCACTTAACCTCCCTAGGCAGGCGTCTGTTTGCTCATCTGAACAACAAGGGTGTTGGACCAGATGGTCTCTGAGTGTGACTTCTAGCTCTGTATTTTTGTTCCTATGTCTCAATTTCTCAAATTTCAAAGTCAAGCAAATATTCATTACTTGGCTCACTTCAAAAAGAAAATGTTTTCCAAAGTTTCTAAAAACAAAATAAGCTCTGTTTTAAAAATAAATTGGAATAAGGAATTTTGAGGAAATAATCAGGATATATTTTTTTCCTCTAAGTCATAACTGTAAGAAGCACAAAAGCTGATCACAGTTCACTCTCTAAGGGCTCTACCATTGGGTAAAAAGTAAAACTTTATCTTACTGAAAAGGTCATTGACTACGAAAGGAAGAAAAGCATGTTCATGAAGCTAGACCTTACTGGCCTGGTAATTTTCACAGGGGAAAAAACTCCAAGAAAAAAATCCAAGTTCTTCATCATAATGGATTTTATATCAAACAAGAGTTAAAAAGAACTTGAACCAAGACAAAAAAAAAAGGTTTTGATGAGTTCCTATGTTTCCCATATTCACTTTAACTTAATTTTCTGGTGTTTATACTTCATCTTTATCAAACTTAAATAGTAGAAAGTGATCCACCTCCAAAAAAAATAGTAAGTTGGTTTCACAAAAAATGCGAATATTAAGCAATTTTAAGTATTACATAGATCTCTGCTAGAGTTTACTTTTATTTCAAGACTGAAATATATTAGTGTTTTCTATTGACATTCTTCAATTTCAAAATAGATTGGTACCATTAAGGAATATTTTTAAAAGGACAAAGAATGCCCTAATAACTACTGGTTAACTTGGTAAGGAACACTGCCTAGTACAATGCTTTTTAAACTAGGCGATCAGAAGCTGTAAGAGATTATAACGACGCATAGAATAACGTTTGGTAAGGACTTGTTCAAAATTCATGAAGTATTTTCAAAGAGTGTTTTTTTACATTCTTGAGGTTTTTTTAGTTTTCTGTTTACAGAAGGAACTGGTGCTAGAATGCACAGAACTAGAGAGAACACAAGAAGGGGAAGTGAAACAGAAGAATCCATTTTCTCCATAATCCACAGTTTGAATTAAAAGCTTCTTAGAGCTGGAGATAATTTTTATTCCTGGTCATTTATGCTGAGGGAAGGTACAGGGCAACAGCTAAAGAAACCTGGCAAACATCCACAGAAGAGAACAATCATGTAACTTTATTAATTGTTTCTATTTAAACTTTTATCCTCAAAGTTAAGAACAGAAGGTAAGGATTCAGCCATAAGTAAACAAACATGCATTTGCATTTCACAAATACAGTTGAATTTTGACACACCTTGAATTTCATGCCATGAATCAAGTTTTCAAATGTGGTAGGTTCTTTTTCAGGGCATAAATGTTTATCTAAAAATATAATGAGACCTGAGATTAGAGAAGAGTAAAACAGGATTCATCAGCTTGCTCATTGTTCTTTCTTGTTGAAGCCATTAACCAAGAAAAGACAGACTCATTTATCTATATAAGCTAATTACTCACATTTTTACAAATATTTTATCTCAGATTTTCTCCAAAAGTAACTAATTTTAGTGAGTTGTTCAGATATTAAGGCAGGTAGCAGATATTCAGTTTGCAAGGATAGAGTCACCTTTAAAGAAAAGTTTCTTTTTAGTATGAGTAAAGGTAGATCTTTTGTACCATTACCTTTAGTCTCATGGCTTGTCAGTGAAAAAATTAGTTCACCCCTGGAATTTTCCATGTTTTCTGTTTCTGTTCAATAACAGGGGAGCCTAACTGCAATTCTTGTTCTCTGAAGAAAATGCAGTAACTCTAAACACACCCACACTTCTGGGTACATCCTCCTGTGTATGAATGGGTTTGGAACACATCACAACTCTAACCACTCTAAACTATTAAACTGCCTCCCCTTCAGTGGGCATATATGTTGCATATGCCCTCCTGCTGGTGATGAACAACTGTGGCTCATTTTTATTAGAAAAGGCAAACGTTCCCTTAAATGTGTGTGTGCTGTGCGTATATTCAGTGTCACTACTGCCTTCAGAGAACAAGTATTATGATTTGTCGTCTCTTCTCAAGAAGGTAAGTGTACTTAATTCACCCTACTAAGAGGTTGCTTTACATCCCCAAATGGGGCAAACACTTTGCTAAGAGAGGGATTAAAAACAAGACCGGATGACAGTAGCTGTAAAAGAGCTATCCATGGAGATGAGGGGTAAGCCTGGCATGAGAGCCAACTAGCTCCAGAATGACCTTGCTTTACGAAGTCCCTCCTGACGAGATTACGACAGTAGACGCTGAGTCTAGATTCGTGAGTGTTCAGACTTGATCAGTGAGTGTCGACATGATCAGACTTGCCTACACAGGTGTAAAGCAGTGGAAAGTTGTTCTTATTGTGGCATCACGGAACTGTACCATCAGAGAACTATACCACTGGCATCCTAATTTTTTTTAAGGGAATCAAATGTCTGACAATTCAAAGGCTGCCTTGTATCTGTATAGTAACCACTGATATGACAGTATCTTAAAATGTCTCAGTCTCAACTGTTTGAACCAAACCTTTTCAAATCAAGTATTAGCACTGAATATTTTTCATATACCAAGTTATACTGAATTAATATATATATTTCACAAACTTAATCACGCATGATTTAACTCTTATAAGCATTTCACAAATTATACAGATTAAGGGAATAAATTAGCCAGATTTAAAACAGAAAAACAAGAAGACTTGGTGATAAAAGCTCTATTCAGATGGGATGCACAGGGGCTTAAGGAGATGGGAGGGAGTGAAGGAAGAAACGAGGCTAGCTTCTCCCCTTCTCTTCCTCTCTCAAAACCTCGCAGAACTGGAGAAAACAAGGAACCAGAGAGTTCCTACCTTTGCAACACAGGGTACCAGTAGCTTCCCTAAGCATTCTCAAAGTTGCACAAAATAGCAGAGACTTTGCTATTCTGTTTTACACACTTCTTGGCAGCCTGTCTGTTGACTCCCATTTCAAGGCTCTCACATCATTGCCTGGTACTGCTACAACTGGGTAGAAGGCTCCCCCATATCTCTAAGCATCCTAAAGAGGGGTGGGCTGAGAATATCTTATGCTTCATTCATTCTTTAAAGCAAACAATACATGCTTCATCCATTCACCGTTTAAGGAACATACAATTCTAATTGCATAGCTGCTGGTGGGGAGGTGTGTTTCCATTGAACAGATTATGTAATGATGAGGTCAACGGCCCCTCTTATTCAGTCTCAATGTTAATTTTGTATACGTAAAAGGTTCCTAGAGCAATTCATTTCCATTTACCATTATGTGTGTTTAATTTCATTTAAGATGTTCAAATGACTTCTATCATACCAAGAAAACAGACTTTTCAGTAACATTAGCTTTAAAAGATTTGACTTGCCTTAATTTAAAGGTCTGACTATGAAGATTAAAAAATATGGAGCAACTAATTAGGTTGGTGAGGCAAATCAAGAATTTTTCATCTTTGGTAGGTTTCCTTTAAATTCTTACAAAGAAGAAACAAATACTAGTGTACAGAAAAACAAATACCATAGATTCCATTCCTCAATAAAAATACTCAGTCTTCACCAGAAATGAGAATTGATAAAGGTTATGGTTTCTGTTAATAGATGTAAACTGAAGTACTAAATGATTCTATGAATGTTACCAAGAGCAATGTTAACAGTAAAGCAAAGCACTACTGGAGATGTAGAGGTGTGTGGAGTTTCTGGACACTGAAGGCAAGATTTTGCTTATTCCTATTTTAAATATATGTACTATTTCTGTGTTTACCCAAATGGAATACTGTATGACTGACCTTTTAAATTAGAACATTAATAGGCAGCATATTTTGGAAAAAGGAAGAGATGTTCTAAAAAGTGATCCAAAACCAATCATCAATGAAATTGAAGAATCAACTGAAAATGTCTAATGGGAAATCAGTTTATGAGACTAGATGAGGTATAAAGATAAGACAAGTTCAAATACACAAGTTCAATTTGGTTATTTTAATAACAAAAAATAGTAAACTCTTGTAGGCTCTTGGTTTTATTCCAAAGCATTTTCTTCAGTTAACTAGAAAAGTTAACATTCATTCTTTAAAATTATGCCCACACTGCTCACATCTTTACCACCGAACTGTCAGCTTCCATGCTTATGTAGTTTCTACTTGAATTTTTCTCTTCAAAAGCTGCTGTAATCTAATAGCAAGCTAGATTTTATTCTCCTGACAGCAATAATTTCATTGCTTCTAGAATTTTTTTCCCATAAGGAGCATATTTTTTGCTAATACTACCGCCAAATAATATCAGTAAGGAGAAACCCTTCACCGAACAGGTTGGCCACAAGGTGATAAATTTTTTGGCCACAGAAATTGTTGAAGACCAGCTACTGGATCAGAGGATAGCAATGGTGCACAGAGAAGCATGTGCAACGATGGAGGAAGTATAGGATGAAATTGAAGATTCCTGGAGAAGAGAAATACTATTAGTCAGTTAATCCAAAAGAGACTCCCCCTCTCCAAAGCCTGGGGCAGTACAGAGAACAGAGACCAGTTGTCTGGAAGGGAAACTCAGTCAACTTCACCAACGGCGCAATGCCGTCAAGAAAGGAATTTGCAGAAGATACCAAAATCCACGTAGAGTTCAGGGTTCTGGTATTGCTTTCTTGTTCAGAACTTTCAGAACAGAACCAACAAAGGAAGGGAGACCCAAAATTGAACAATGAGGCTACCTTCATCTTCAGACCTGCCATGTACTGAAGGATATACTGGTAAAACAGCAGAAAATCTGCCACAGAGTCGTTGTTGTTTAGTCTTGCTTACTGGCAGCCAAAGCAGCTGTTAACTGATTCATGCTGACCTATTTCTAGTCTTTAAAAAAATCCTCAAGTTCAATCTGCAGCCTTATTCTGGGGTGGAGAGAAGAGGCTCTAAGAGATACTACTTCACTGAGGACAGATCATTTTGAGAGTGTCCAGCAGAATATACAAGAGAAAAGCAAGAGGTTTCCTGTTGGCATCATTGGCAGCACTGCCACTGTACCTTATCAGTCCTCACCAGTTTTATCCCTGCTGAATCAGCATCTTCAGTGTACTTAGTTATCTACTTGGGAAAATAGTCCTGTCTATTACCCCCTCCATATGCTGACTGTTTAGGAGCAAGAAAAGGAGATTCTGAGTTTGAATAACTATACTTAAGTCCATAGCCTACCTTAGAAATCACTTCACCATAACCTTTCCAAGCCTGAAGGAGCATGAGCCTTGAGACTCTTCTGAAGTTTCAGAGAGGCTACAAATGACTTGAAGGGCTGCCTCTGAATCCTTCTGAGACATTTTAAAACATTTTTCCATCAGGTTATGATCCTTTCCAGGGCAAAATTTAAGAAGAAAACATTTTTAGAAATGCCCATAATGATTTAGTGCATTTAAGTTAATTAAAGTTAATTAAATGGCTTTAATAGTTGACCTTTCAGAGAGCATTTTTATAACTCAAATTTTTAAACTCAAATGTCAAGAATCCAAGAAGGGACCTCCATAAGAGAAAAACCATAACAAGTTGTCAATTGAAATTTAGAACCAGTTGTAAGAGAAAGGGAAGTTTTTGCAAGAATGTCTTTTTCTTTTTCTTTTAAAGGGGAAAAAAACCCACAAATTTCGAGAATAAAGATTGTATCGAAGTGTCAGCAGGGAGTGTTACTTCTGCATAATGGAAAGGGACTGCAGAAGGATGCTGTTTGTGACCTGCTGTTCACAGTGGCAGGCATCCATCACCCTCTGGTGAGGGGGTTTAGCCTGACGGTCAGAAGTTAGCTATGGCATGGTCCACCACCAGTCACATGCCAGAGCATGGGCCTGGGAGTGTGCATATAATGTGCATGGCTTACCTTTAGAGAACAAGGTGGATGAGCACCAACAGATCAAGCTCTTAGACCCCACACCTCCAACAATATTGAAAAAGATCTTCAGATCTTTCTTGGTGCAGGAGGGACATCTTTTTAATCTTCTTGTGGTGGTGGTTTAGGATTTTCCTGAGGGAGCAGAGAAGAGTAAGAGATTACATTGGAGCTATGGCTTATCCAGTGTGAGATGATGGTTCTGGCTTGCAAAATTTAGCCTTTGAAGAGGTTGGCTTTAGCAACAAGTGAGGACATCTCCTAGAGAGCTACCTTTCCTCCTTCCCACATTAAGCAATTTCAAATGAGTGCAATTGCTAGCACATAACTAAAAGAACAGATGGGGGGGCTGAGAAATGGGAAGGAACAATTGAGGTTTGGGCTGACAAATGGTCACACTCGAATTAAACTCAAAATCCACATGACCAAGGCAAATTCATTCAGAAGCAGTAGAGACAGGGAAAAATTGGAAAGAGCCCAAGGGGGTTTTCTTCCACTTCTCTCTTCCAAAGCAACAATCCAAGCACTTGCCTGATAAATGGCAGAAGACAAAAGCACAGCAAGCTGTGCTGGGAGCAAAAGAATAAGGAGCAGTCACCTGCAGACCAACTTATTGCCAAGTGGATCTCAGTTTTCATGTCTTTTTTCAAAAGGATGCACCATCCCTTACTGTCAGGGGAAGTAGTCACTGTTAGGGGTTGGATGTTCTACATTACTGGAATCCCATTCAGAGATATTTGATGAAACAAGCAAGTATTTTATAAAAATACAGCCACCTGACACGATACAATGCCAACACAACTCAAAATACGAACCTGAAAGCGTATGAGATAGATACACTACAAACAGCACAAGGAAACTATGGCTTTTAAAAATAGAAGAAAATAAAGCTTTGGAATAAAGAGCCCCAGAAGTCACAAACTGTACCTACAGTGTATTAGTAAATATAACACTTTTAAGAATGGCAAAAGTAGTAAAACTAAATAATGCAGTACTGAATATTGAATATTGATTTAATTAATATTGATTAATATTGAACTAATATTTTTAAACTTCATTTTGATGACATGGCAAGCTAGTTCAACTGTTAAAAAGTAAATCTACTTTAGCAAATACACAAAAATCTGTATGTAAGGTTGTCTCGCATCAGTAAATTATTCAAATACTGACAAACCAAATATTAACAACACTAATAAGAATAGCTGGTATTTCTATTGTGCTTTAAACTTTGCAAAGGTCTTTACAAACGTCGTCTCATTTTATCTTCACGACAATTCACCCTTGAAGGTAGGTGCTATTATTCCCCACTTTAAGACGAGGAAATTGAGGTACAGAAGGGTTAACTGACTTGCCCAGGGCCACGCAGGTGTCTGAAGTAAGATCTGAACTGGGCTCTTCTTGACTCAGGTCCAGCACTCTATCCACTGTACCATCTAGCTTCCTCCCAAACACTGGGGGAGGAGGAACAATATTGTGTCGATTTGTCTTAAACACAATAGATACAATAACTTTGTTGAATGAATGTGCTTATGGTTTTCTTATGTATTTTCATTTACTGCATCTAGTACAGTTTTGGCACATAGGAAGCTCTTCATAAATGCCAAATTGACTGAATAATGTCTTTTCATGTCAAAGGAGAAATGGGTTGATGATGGACATAATCGTTACAGAACAAATTCATTAAACTGGGCAACTTTTAGCTTTTATTTTTTAAATCAATCACATTTAAAAGGGGACTGCAGAGCCAAATATAAACTTGCTTTTGACAATAAAAGACAGCATTTTAACTGAAGACAAAAAGTCACTGTAAGGGCTAAAAACAATACATTAATATAAAATATTTTTTTCTCTCCCTAAAGTCCTACTTTAATACCTCCTCTTGGTTGGAAGTCAGATTGAGTTCCAGGGACCCAGAATACCTGTGCCCAAAACACAAGTTCTGCTGGATCTTTTTTAGCTGGAAAGACTTGTTGCCAAAGGTGCAGCCTAGGTAAATGGAGGAAGCCTCATCACCTGTAGGCTAGCCACTAAGTGATCAATTTTTGGCCAGGTCAACTTACAATTGTGTAGGGGTTACAATATTTTGGTGTAGAATTACCTTCATCAGAAAAAAAATCATTGGGCATCTGAACCATCAAAGTAAAATAAATAAAATTTAATAAAATTAATAAAGCTACTTCCTGCTAGCAAACTGGCTTGAAGAAGGGCGTTCTCTTGATGTTAGCAGGCTATTATTTATGAATAGCCAATGGAAACAATAAGAAAGCAACTAATAAATGTGTAAATTATATTTTTATTTATAATTCAATTATCAAGCTAATTTTTAAAGATATTATATCTTGATTATATGGCCAAGCTGAATGAAAACTACATTTCACCAAGTATGATTAAACTTTTTAAGTCTTACATTTTTTATTAGAAGTCCAAATTCAAATATTTCTTTTTGTTAACACTTCTGATCAGAATAGAAAGCCTTAAACATTTAAAATATTAGCTTAGATAAAAGAAGTTCAAGGTAAAATTAATCGATTTCCTAATGATTCCTTTCTGTGATTTCCTTTGCTTTACTATCTTTGGAAATAATTTTTTGAAGAGGAGAGCTGGATGAAGCAGAAGGTGTAGTCTGCTAAATGGGACCTTATTAGATGGTAACCCGCACAATAGGCCCATGGAACCTCCAGAGGAGAGAATAAGCTTGTCTGAATAAATGGGGGGAAGAAGACCGACAGCACTCACTTGGCAGAACTGAACAGGGGATTGACAGTAGGCTTCATGGAACCTCTTCTACATAAATGGTTGGCCCTTTGCCAATTTTTACTAGGAGGAGAGATTAAGTAAGATTCACAAACTAGTCTTAGATCCAGAGTTTTTAGTGCCCTCCTACATTGGATCTGTAAACATTGTGATTACATTAATTGAACTAACACTTCATTTCTTTCCCTTTAGTCACATAAAACTGGCAAACTCATAGTAGAAGATCTAAAAAAATACTTGTTGCTGGTGCCTTTTGTGGCATTTGCTCCTCCTCACTCCTCCTCCCAAATCACTAATGAACTTCTAGATATTTTACGTGTGTGTGTGTGTGTGTGTGTGTGTGTATGTGTATATATATATATATATATATATATATATATATATATATATATATATTCCTTTTGTCACTGATGTGTAGATGACCCCATTTCTTATGATTCTTAAAAGGTACAAATTTCTCAACATTTCAATGCAGCAAGCACTGATTGAACATGTATACCTCTGATTTTTTTTAAACATTTGGAGCATTTTAATATTGCCAATATTTATAATAACTTCTATCACTTAGCTATTGTTAAGCTCATTTTCTGCATATGTTTTGTGTTTTTTCTATTAAAAATCATCAATAGTTAATAATACTACCATACTCTTACATTCTGCATAGATACTTAGTGACATTTAGTGTTTCCCATCCATTATCTCATTTGTTACTCACAAAATTCTGAGTTAAGTAGGTGAAGTATTATCTTTATTTTACATATAAGGAAACTGAGTTAAGTGACTTTTCTAAGGTCACAGAACTTGTAAACAACAGAGTCAGATTTGATCTTGCCACTCCTAGTCTAAAGGTCCCTTCAGCATAATGTCACATGAGTCACTATAGAGAATGTGGAGTTAACCCCAATTATGTCACCGATTTGTTACACCACTTTGCTTATATTCATAATATAAAAGCAAAATGATCAAGAATGTTTAGCAGTAACCCACAGAAAGGCAACAAAAAGAAATGTTCCTGCCGGCCAGGCTGACCTGTGGAAACGTACTCCCTTTATCTGATCCTACCTCATCACTGTATCTTCTTCTGAAGACATCCTTCTATATCTTCTTACAAAGCTTCCCGTGACTAAGCAGGGAGATAAACTCACAAATTCTACATGACCAAAGCATACTCTCCTCTATTATGTATGCCTTAACTGCATGTTCATCTGCACTCATTCACTTCAACACCAGAAGATTTTTTTGAGGTTGGGACCAAAGTCTTCATTTCGTACA
Organism: Trichosurus vulpecula; assembly: GCF_011100635.1. Classification (NCBI taxonomy): domain Eukaryota; kingdom Metazoa; phylum Chordata; class Mammalia; order Diprotodontia; family Phalangeridae; genus Trichosurus; species Trichosurus vulpecula. Next base: position 70,727,371 of record NC_050577.1, on the reverse strand, counting down.
AAGTGGTGTCGACCCCACTAATATGAATTATCCCTTAGTGGTCTTATTCATATCCAGATATGAAGTCAGGCAGTGTGGAAAGCACTTTCACACTTCCATATGTCTAGGGTATTATCTGCATACACTAAAGCTCTTCTGAGTGCTGCCTGACCACTACAATAGAATTCCATGATGCGTCCAGGGCTCAGCGTGCTACGGCACCTGTTCCATAGCCATGCTACACACAGAACATTTGAATCAGTTAGGTATTGTGTTGCTTTTCACATTAGCAAGCATATCATACTTCCATGGAAGGTTAGAATGGAAAGAATAACAAGGTATAAAAGGAGAAGTATGGAGAAGATGATGTCTCCAGACCTCCTTCAGATCTAGTGTCTATTCAGTGTCAAATATACAAATTATATCAATTCACACCTCTCTCTTGCAGTAGTTGAGTTGTCAACTAATACAACAAGTACTTTTCTAGGTGTTAAGAGGACTGGATTTTGCAAGCTATCATCATATCTACTGATTAATAGTTTATTTCAATAACCAGCTGACGATTCAAGAAATTGCCTGCTTCCTATCTCAGCATTCATATCTTGTATGGTCACTAGATGACCTCTAAAGTTCCTTCCAGATCTGCCCACCTAAAAAGTTCTACGCTACCTAAGCAGCATCTATTTTTTCCTTTACCTTTTCAGTTGCTGGTACACCTTCTTCCTTATTCTCCAGTGCCCTTATGCTGCCCTTAGCTGTTCAAAAACGTATACAGTTCATTCAGATTGCTGAATTCACTTTCACTCTTTAATTAAAGCTTCTCTGTTAGATTGTGAGCTCCTTGAGGGCAAGGATTGATATTTTACTCTTTTTGCATCCCTAGAGGTTAGCACTGGGCCTGGCAAATAGTAGGAGCTTAATGACTGATGGTAAGACTTCATACATTCAGCTATGTTTCAGGAAGAAATCGATGTTGTTAAAATAATCTGTGTCAAGGTGAAACTGACTGACAGGCTTAAATCAGGACATATGCTCATTTGAAAAGAGAAATTTGTTAACCCATTATCAGTGTTTAATTGATTGTATGTATAAGGGAGATGTTTTGGAGGGGTATCTTCCCCTGTTTATTAGAAATGATCTGTAACCCTCTCTCTTGAAGAATAGCCTCTTAACATCCTACTTTGGAAATAGATGACTAACCCCTCCTGTATACTGTGTGTGACAGCACTATGCCACATATATCTCAATTTTTAGTATACTCTTGGCCTTGGCAAGGGAGTGGGGGTGGGTTTTGGGAGGGAGAGCCAATAAATATTAATTGTATGATAATTTTGTCTTTCTTTAGCCAACCTGCCCTATCAATTGCACATCACTTTTAATATGATTTTTATTGCTCTCTTTTTAGCACAGTTATATTTATTCTTTGATTTGTAAGGTAGCTTTCATTCCATAACAAGTAATTCTTACAAGGGAAAAAAAGATTTTCCACATTTTAATTATAGCATCTATCAATGAATTTTAGTTTTTCACATACTTGACTACTAAGTTCTCCTTTGTATAAAACATTTATTAACTTTAAAAATTAACCTTGCTCCCAAATTATTTTTTAAATTCAAAATATTATAATGTTCTTCTAACTTATGAATCTAAACATGAATTTCCATGGGTAGTCATATCTTTTCTTACAGGTTTAAGTTTAAAGATCCTCTTTTTTTGCATCAGTATAATTTTTATGTTCATAATTTAGGCATATAACAGCATCCAGTAGAGAGTCCTGTTTGGATCAGCCACTCAAAACAATGGACTTGATAGTCAACAATAGTTCCTAGATTCATACCATACTTTTCCTTAAAAAATCAGAAATATCTGTTTGTCTTTAAAATACAATAACATTAGGGCAGAATTCTTGGCAAAATCACAAAGGTCTGAGTGACAGATAGGATAATGTAAACTTGGCCCCATTCAATAGGTACCTAAACGTTATTTACTGCTCTTCTCCTCTATGGTAGGGATATAAAATGTCAGGGAAGAAAGAATGGCTGCTAAATGTCTAATGAATCATAGAATCTGCTAGAGTTAGATTCCCAAACCCCTAAACAATGGAATCTAGTTAGAAGGGGTTCATATATGTTTCAATGAGAAATAACAAGAAAAATTAGAGCTTTTAACATGTTTCCAAATGCCTTCCAAAAAGATTGCTATAAACTTACTGGTATCTTCATTTTGAACATTTTTATGCAGAGTACAGCACTGGATAAAGTTATATTCATTAGCAAAGCTGCGCTGGATTGTCACCACTGGTGTGGTATTCTGATTTTAGCATTTTTGTATGTCCTAAACTAATCCTCCTAGAGCAGTTCTTTTTCCATCTGTTTTCTGTATTTAGCAGTCTATTTTATGAAAGTGAGAGGGGTCACAAATTTCCCAAAGAAGACTATGCATTGCTAATCAGAAGGAATTATTTTAAAATACAATTTTTTCATTGTAAAATGTGAGGTAATAGAATAACTAGTAACAATTAGTAATTGTATATGCCATAATTAACCATATAATCTCAATTTGGAATATAGAATATATACTTTCATGTCAAGCTCCAGTTTTCCTTTTAAAGCAGGTTTGAGAAGCAGTCCATGAAGGCTTTGTTCTGCAATTCTAACCCTTCTGGCATCTATCTTACAGCCTAAACTCTGAAGAAAAAAAAAGCTAAATTTAGGTAAATTAAGGCTGGGAAAAGAAACAAAATTATCATCAACACATTGATATAGTTCTTTAATGTTTAAAATATGTACAACCACTTAATTTTTACATCAGGAAAGATCTTATGAGATCATTTAGCCTAACCTGTTAATTTTGTGGATTGGGAAGGCAATGCCTAGGCATGTTGACCAACCTGTAAAGGCCATATAGCTGCTTCAAAATTCTTCTTTTTCCTCCTCTAATTCTTTAGAGACTTAGGACTAAAGGATTCTGCTATATTACCAACAGAGAAGGAAGAAATTCTATATTGTATATAACACTTTAATATAGATTTTCAGTTTAAAAATCTCATTAGATGATCAAATTAAAATAAGCTTTCTACCTAAATTGGTTATTAATTTACCTTTTAAGAAAAGATTTATAGTTCAAATTGTAAAACGTTTATATACATAAAGCTTTACAATAAATTTTCAGCAGATATGCTTATTTTTTGATTTCCTAAAAATTGCAGGTAGCTAGATTTTTTTATCCAAAAGTCACTTTACATGTCTTCCCAAGAAAATTAAACAAATCCTACTTATTCTTACATATACTTCAGGGTTTAAATTAAGCCATGAAAACTATCAAACACACTTAGTTTTTCATCTTCTATGATAAAGACAGAGAACTTTGCACTGCGACCACCTTAAAATGGTTAAAAACTATAAGGAGAAGAAATTGAATAAAATAAACTACAAAAGAGAGCAGAATAGTGATGCCCCTAATTGTTGACTGGTTAAAGTATATAATGTCTCCTAATTTTTCAAGGTGAAAAGGACTACAGAAGTCATCTACTCTCATATTCTACCTCAGATAATAAGCATCAGTTCCCTCTACCACATCCCTCAGAGACAATTCCCTAGCCTCTCTCTGAATAAGTCCAGTGACAGGAAGCAGGAAAGTATCTTTGTCCCAGTTCTCCATCCCCTCCACTGCCACTTCCTTCATCATGACGGCAGTCATTTCAAACATCACAAACATAGAGCTGTCCTCACACAAAGACAGCTAGGCTAGAGGCCCCAGCTACTAAGTGACCTGTCCAGAATCACACAGGAAGCAAAATGCATAACCAGGATTCAGATCCTGGTCTTATAACTCCAAATTTCCTATTTCTGGCACCTCTTTTCCATATGCTACGTTTCTTCAAAAATCACTAAGAGGGTTCTATAACTGGATCTGCAGATTCTTTCAGAAAATCTCTCTTGCTCTTTAAGACTGAATTTAAAAGAGCACACAGCTGTTTAAGCGTTTTTTCACCTATTTCTTGAATACTACGTTCTAAGATTTCTAGTTTGAAGATGACTCAGAGAAGATGGAAGCCAGAGAAGTTGAGAAGCTTTGTTCTCTCTGACAACTTTTAGCATTATGCCATTCTCCAAATGTTAGCCCAGCATTTTTCTAAATAACTAAAAGTGTTTATTATACTCAGCATTCTTCATTTTCTCTCTTATCATTCTGAGCTTTAGCTTTTCTAACACTACCTTACAGGTTCTTGTCATTCTTTTGAAGTCATTCTCTCCTTCTAACTTTTGCATTTGTCCTTCCTTGACTTCCTCAGCCCCGCCCTTTTCTCCCATCTCATGATAATTTGTAGGTATACTGGCAGAACAGTGGGTTTCAAAATTCCCTGTCTTTCTTTATGCACATTCACTGAGACATGTAATCTCATGGACCTGGGCTTTCTTTCCTGCTAAAAGAAAGCGGAATGCAGAAAGTTTAGAGAAATGAAATGACATGATCAGGATAAAGAATTTTTTACCCCAATGTCAGTGAAATGAAAGTGAAAACAACCAGGTCTTGGTAGATTAGAAGGCATTTCAGCCTCTTTGCTCCAAGGCCTGCTTCTGACACCATCAGAGGTCTGTCTTCCCATCAGGCTCTACACACACACTGCCCCCAGCGTATCCCTCCTGGCTCTCTCCTCTTAGTCCCTCACAAACGTTCTCCCCTGTGCTTCACTAATCTCCAAGCGGAGATGACTCTCCTTGGCCACACAATGTTGCTAGGCTACCTTCACAATTGTGACCCGTCTATCTTTCCAGCCTCATATTTCCCTTTATATATTCCATGGCAGCCAAACTAGCCTTCTTGCTCTTTCTCACACGACTCTCCTCCCAAGGTTCTGGACCTTTGTACAGTTTCCTTAAAAGTTCAGTTCACCACACGAGGCCTTCCATGTCACTCCCCTACATGCCACACGCCCACGGTAGATAGTTATGGTCCTGCTGTCTCCTGTGATAAAATGTAAGCTCCTTGAGATCAGGGACTTTTTCATTTTTCTTTGTCTTCCCAGCACCTAACATATAGTAAGCACTTAATAAATACCTGTTAATTATTTTTCCATGCTTGCACCCTCTCCTGTACTTCAGAGTTTTAAAGGCTGTGTCTAGACACTTTTCTTGCTCACCCTTAAATTTCAGTTTTAAAGCCCTTTTGATTAGAGCAGCAAGTCACCTTCCAAACATGCCTTTCTCAATCCTTGTGAAAGGGACAGATTTGTTTTTCTTTAGGGTTGGTATCTTATGTCATATGTCAAGAAAACCAAAATCTGCCCCTTGAACAACCTCACTGTATTCAGCTGTTTATTCTCCTATCCTTCTATTTCTTCTAGATATTGAACTTTTAAGTCACCATAAGTAGGGATGAAACTGCTACCTCTCTTTCTAGTCCCTTCATTTCCTACCCAGGAGGACAGAAGCTCCTTGAGGGCAGAGGCTATTTTTCGTTTTCTTTGTATCCTGCCAGCACATAATAGATCCCAAGGAAGAGCTGGTTAGATTGGATAAGGCTTTCAATGTTGGTAAGTTTTTTGCTGCTGGAATAGTTTGCTTCCATTTGGCTAAGCAGAGGTGGGCACTGGTCAGTCTTGACAGGTTCTGTCATGTCTTAGATTCCTATTCCAGGAAGAGACAGCCTTCCCAGGCAACCCTGCCTACATTCAGTTGTAGCCATACCCCTCAACATGAGGTCACCAACCACAAGGACACAGCTCTTCCACCTGGACCAATAGTAGGGTTTCTTTGCACCTGCTAGTGCTTGTGGATATGTTTCATTGTTCTGGGAAATGTGAGGTGCTCTTCTGCATGAACCCATATTTATCCTCTATGGGAAAGAACTCATACCTGTTGTATAGGACCACAAGGTTCAGAGTTTCTCCCTGGCTTCCTCTTCATGGATTATTCCATCCCATCTGTTCGGTAACTCTTCATCCTGATAAACTGGAACAACAGAGAGGCATTCTTCAAACCCTTCATTTTCTCCTTCAGCAAGGAGAACAGCTTTCACTACAGTTCATAAGTGCCTTCATCAGGGAGATAAAACACATCACAAACATCACAAACCCTGGACCTGAACGTCACCAGATCATTTCCTTCACGTGTCACGATTCCTGATCTCACGTAAAGGCTATTTTCCTTTCAAGGTGGACCCTGGAAATTTTCCCTGAAAGTGTCTGCTTGTTTTTGCTAGGGCTAATAGTCCCACGGAGGCTTTGGTAATAGCTATTTCTTAAGCTAGCCTCCACCTCTGTGTATCCCTCTCTTCTTCCAGCTTAGTGGAGAACCTTCCTGTCCTTTCTTCTGTGTATTACTGGAAATCTCTCTCTATTAGTATTTTTTTTCATATTACACCTTCCTTCAACGTTATACCTGCTAATTCATTCAGGTTTTGAGAAATGAGTCTAGTTTGCTTATACAGACTACAGACACTAGCTCAGCCTCTCATTTTATTCTGAGAATCTTGACTAGAATATTCCAAAATCATTTATTCACCTCTTCTCTTGGAACCCTTTCGGTTGCCACACTTATTGACTACAAGCTACAAAATTAATATTAATGAATATTAATAACATTAATATAGCACAGACTTTGGAAAGGGACTACTTCTATTCTGAGTAACACGTTAAGCAGAACTTTACCTTAATTATAATGTCTTCTCCTAACCTGAAATTGATTGGTCTATAAAGTGTGTTGACCTGCCCCAGCTACACACCAAGAGAAATCTCTCTGGCTTCTTCTCTCAGAAGGGAGGGCAAGTCTTATCTTTGTGGCCTAGAGTGGGCTTTGACTAGGGGAAATTTTGAAGTGACCCTAACATCTGAAGATTCAGAGAATGACCTAAGATATTGGAACCTTGAAGTATATTAAGCCACAAGAAATGCTACTGACCCAGGGCCAAAGAATGTTCATGGATTGTATTGATTTTTGAGTTCCTAAAGGCATACTCACCAATTATGAGGCATTGTTTAAGAATTTGTTTTTACCCCATATTTTTTGTTAAGCTATATAAATCTTATATTATTTATACAAATAATTTACATTATAGTTTTGTTTTGTTTCTATGCACATTCTTAGGTTCCTAAAGAGCCTCAAAGCGCAAAATATTACACAAATGCTAAAAAAATAATGACCAGTGACCCTGATCTTTTCATTTTTGAGTAAGACAGGGTAGGATTTGGTGCCTGGGAGAGTGGTTCTAAAGGCATGTTTGACAACACGTCTTTATGTGGTTGGTATATGGAAAAGGGGTGTAAATTATCTAATGCATAAAAGTGCACTGATAGTCTCCAAGAGAATGGTCTGTAATGACTCAGTATGAATTGGTTCATATGCAAATACAAGCTTGTCGAGCAACTCAAAAAATCCAACATTCTGTAGATACAATTTTCTATCAGCACTAATGGGGTGTCTTTCTATTCCAACTCAAATATAGCCTTGTTGAAATTCGGGGAGACAGTGATGCTTTATAATCAATACTTTTCCCTTACTTCATTTATAAGCATGGCACAATCCCGATAAATATGCAAAGATTTAAGTTTTTCCATGCCTTGCTATTTTGCCTATTAGGTAGTTAAGATATACACTTAAAAGTTGACTGAAACTCTGGAGTCTTATGTCTTCAAACAAATTCTACAGTATTCACTAATTTAGGGGTAAACAGAATAGAGATGAGAAATCCAATTCCTTCCTGACAGCTATTTACCAGTCTGTCTAGTCTGGATGCCATTTCAGCGACAAACTAAAGAAAAACCTAAGCTTCTGGTAGAGTCTGTGTCTTTTTTTTTAAAAAGACAGCTGAATTAATGTATTTTCATATGAGGCATTTTAATGGGTGAATGACTGAAAATTTCATTAAGCAGGTTATATTATTCTGTGTGTAAAGTGTCTTAGGGGGTTAGTTTCCGACTATTTTCTTTTTAAAGTTTTTTAATACAAATACTAGATTTTTTAAAAAACTCTATAACTCATCTGTTCCTGTTCAAGACTCCTATGCTTCTTTGTTCTCATTCACTCACACATAGTCATATACAACCCTTCTGCTGACACATATTCACTTTTCACGAGCAACACAGGACTGCTTTAATTAGCAGTTTCACTAATTTTTAAAAAATCCAGCCTTAAATAATCTCCAAACAGGTATACCTATGAGACCCCCTTCATTATAACAATCTTGGAAAGCCCACAAAAAGAATCTAGCAATTCTACTGAAAGTCATGCAATCTGCATGTCAAAATGGGCTTCATCACTGAAAAAGCAAATTAAATTTGAAATTTTCATTAGGTAATCCAAAAATACAAGGCTGTTTCATATTTTGTTTAGATTGGCTTTAGGTAATTTCCAGGTTTGCTTTTCTACCTCTTCTTAATTTATTCAATAAAGATCCTGCCATAAACAAAGGCTTCCTAATAGGAGATGAATGTCTTCAAATATATTTTACTTGCACATTATAGTAAAAGTTTTTCCTCCTTAGTGATTACCCAGCTTAGTAAGCTATTCATAATCATATATACTTGTCCTTCCCACAATTCTAACATGTAAGATCATAATTACAATTTGTTAGATATTAGGGTTTTCTTTTTTTATGGTCCCAATCTCTATTTCCATTCATCCATTTCTGTATCATTGCTCTTTTAAATTCTTATTTCTTCTGAAAGTAAGATCCCCAGAACTTACTATCATACTACACTGACATTTTCAGGATGCTCACATTTTGACATCTTTACTTATCTTTACTTAGATAGGCCCAAACTGGAATTGCCTTTTTTTTTTTTTTTTTTTTTTTTTGCTGCTGCTGCTGCTGCTGCTGCGCAAATTAATTTAGTTATAATTCATGCCTGAGGATATGGAAAAACTTGAATCAAGAGTTCGATATATGCAAGAGTAATTTTTTTGGTGTATGTCACAAACTGATGTGTCGTACATACTCTTGTTCCATCTGACTATTTGGTGTGAGGGCTAGAATAAACCCACCCCCTAACACCCTAGGAAGGAGAAGGAAGGAGGCGCTCAAGGAAGCTCCCCCGGTCTTTAAGTTGAGAACCCAAAGTGTGTTTCTAATCTTATTTGCTAGTCTAATAGCTCTGTTCCAGGTCTATCTGGAAAAGAATAAATCCAGAAATCACCACAAATTAAATTTCATATGCTGATGTGAAATATTTTACAACTGAGTTTAATTTTGATTAAAATATTTAGACACTGGATTTACACTTATTTGACGTTTAACTTGACTTGCATATTATACTAGGAGAAGATGGAACAAGCATCACATGTATCAAAGTTCTGGGTTGGATAAAATGATCTTGGGATTCAATATACCTATGAGACCAGCCACTGGGAAGACCTCACCCCCCTGAATAAGTACAACCTATATTTCAGAGGTTCAAAGAGCTAACAAATCTATTCTAAGAATCTGAGGGTGTTTTATACATCCTAAACTCTGTTTGTTTGTTCTACCAAGACGTTAATAACTGAATATTCAGCTATTGTGTCTAGAATTTCCCAGATATGTATTTTATAAGAAGTTTATGACAATTATCTTGGAGTCTTTCTAACTTGAATTGAAGCCCAGGGCCTTAACTTCTTGCAACACAGTGAGTATGTAACTTTCTTAATGTACAAAAAATGCCTGTCTACCACAAAAGAAAAAGTCAGCTGAGAATTACCAGTTACAATTTTTAAAAGTTTAAGAAAACTGAGATAAACTGACCCCAAGCACATTCACTAAAAACAAAAACAAAAAACCAAAAAATCATCCAAATGACAACTCTAACGGCTGAATTCTTAAGCTGCTCCTTTGCTAAAACTATTCTAATGCCCTATAGAGCAGCAGTCTTAGTGCCTTAAAAACTAAAAAAGCCTTTGTTTTAAAATATACTCTCATCTATACAGTAAAACTATAACACTGCTATGACAAGATCTTCATGTTCATTCTTAACAAATTTAAGCATGTATTATCATAGCAAATGTTTAATGGAAATTCACTCCACAGAATTCTGAACTCAAACTGTTTTTAAATACTCTAAAGAATAGAACTATCTGAACTTAGAAAATTTGAGGGGTTTGTACCATCTGCTTATCTCTTTCTTGCTACCTCTGATGGTATCATCACCTGAAATACCCTGCTATGTAAATGTTCCCAACACCCACGCTCCCATTTAGGTCTGACAAGTATTAGAACTTGATCAGGCTTCACCAATTTTGATGTGGTAACATTCTCTGATGACAGCACAAGTTTGAGAACGTAATAGTTAGTAGACACCATCTGCTAGTTTGATGAACACTGTGAGACAGTAATTCGTCAGAAAATCTACCAAGTCTAGGGAAAGGGAACCAACTTCCACTGCTAGATAGCAGGGGGCTGTTATCTCCCATGAAAAGACACTGTAACAACCTCTACAGAGGTTAAGGGGAAAAAGCTGAGAAAGGGAAACTTTGTTAGAAAGAGAATTTATTGATATGTGGGTAAACAAAGTATTAAAATGACCTGAATCTGGTGAAAAATAAAGCCAAATGGTTTAAGCAGTACGGATCACTACTGCACAGTGGGAAAAATATGGGAGACAGGTAGAGGTACTTGACTGCATAACTAAATTGTTTAGTATTATACAATGTTTTCAGTTCTAGTATTTTCTCTGGGTTTGTTTTTTTATACATCTTCAGTTTAGCACAGTTTTTAGTGTTTGCTTATGTTCTCCCATTAAGCTATTATGGCAAGGAATTTTAAACCTATGTTTTTAAAAGGCTTATTGCATTCTTGGGTATAATTTTATCATATCCAAAGTCAATTCCTCCCACCCCAATGGGATGACTATTTGTAACAGAAATTAAAGAAAAAACAAGAAGCTTCATGACAACAAGCAGAAGTAATATTTACTCAGTGATAAGGAATACTTGTGCTTTAAAACAGAAATAAACCAATCTGTCAGATTACTATAGCGCAACCTAGTCCTAATAAAATCTGATCTTTAACTGCATAACTGTTTTTAAAAGTTAAGTATGACAAAAATAAAAATTTTAAATTGATAATCTGATTATCTCATGTACCACATGCATGCTGTCACTCAAGTACAGCTGATATAAACAGGTTTATATTAATATTATAATTACCAACATAATCTATTCTCATTCCATAAAAGCGCTGATTTTTTATTACTCACGTTGTAATCATTAAAATGAGCAAAAGTTAAGATATATCAGTTATATTCCTATTTGAAAATGTAAGTGAGAAAGTAAAATTATGGTGATTTTACATAAACATATTATAGTTAAAATGAAAATTTCTTACCCTTTGATTTCTCTTCGATGACTAGTCATTCCTTTAGACTTTCTTGATAGGGCCCGCCTATGTCAAGCAGATAGTAGCCAATCACAAAAATGGCATTGGATGCTCAAGTCTTCAGACACGTGTCCTTTCGGCCAATTGCCAGTTGAGAATTTAAACTGAAAACTAAATTACCCAGACTTTATTAAGATGCTCCCAGACCCAACAAATGTTCATGAGAGAAGAATCTGTACTAATGGAAACTGAAAGCAAAGTATCTTCTCACTAGTTTTTCTTCCTTCTAGGCTTAAGAATCAGAAGATATAAACTGAAAATAAACAAATGGGTAATAAAAATAGCCTCAATACATATTTTCTGAGGATAGAGTTTAAATAAATCATTGACAAAACTGTTTCCCTCAATACCCTGCAACCAAGAGTTACATAAAACAAAGATGACATTTATATATTGGCATTTATAATTTAAATACATTGTATTTAGAAGCACTGTAAAAATATAATCAAACACAAATACTTTTTAATGTGTGGCTAAATATCACAGAGAATTTACAGCATTCTTTAAAGATATTCCTGACCTCAGTTTACCAACTATTTGAATTGTTATATTCTTTAATATTGATGGTTGCCACAAACATGTTACACAAACAAAAACTCTAATGTATGACCTGATGAATTTTCAACACCAAAAACATGGGATGCATAATTATTATTATTATTATTATTTTCGTCTTAAACGCCAGGGCACTGTCCACAGTGACTCACTTTGTCTACCTCTCACTTTTGAGTAAGACGGAGAAGACAAGTACTTCTGCTCCTATTCCTGCTACTTTACACAAATAAACCCAGTACTTCAGTATGGCTTCCAGTTTTATCTTACAGAGTCCTAAAATAATTCAGCTTGCCTTTAGTACAGTAGCTCACTTCAAAGCATAGCTGTTATGCACCTTGTCATTTTCTATCCTTATCATAAACCCAGTTCCATGAAATCGAATGAAAATGAGAACAGTCTTTATGTCAGTGGACCAATTGTACTCCATATATTATGGATGTCTCCCTATGGACTATCCTTACCACTGACAAAGTTGATCCCATGTGTGAACTACAGTTCCTCTATATTCATATGCAGAAACAGTGTCATTGCTAATAGAGAAGAACAGAAGCACAGATTACAAAATTATCTAGACTTGAGAAAAAAATGAGACATTCAGATATACTTATATATCTACCTCCTCCATACCTAGTCCCAATTCCCCCTTTCCTGGCATAGCACCATGGGAAACAGTTGAGAGTCGGATGGACAACAAATGAGAGAAAATCAGAGATAATTCATGAAGTAAAGAATGCACTTTTCTTGTTTGGAATTTGCTCCATTGAAGCAAGGCAATCTAAGAATAGATAAATAATTTTTATTGAAAATCCTAACCAGAAGTGATATTTACTGAAAAGAGCATTGTCTGAAGTGCAATGACAAAATGCAAAAATGAAGACACAGTTCTTAATATCAACAAGTCTACATAATCTAATAGTGCCTAAAATACAAAGTCCATAAAGACAAATTTAAAACAAAAGGCATGACCAATCACATAGACACTAGTGTCCTGTAACTTAGATTGTAGGAGCTGAAATAAGCCTTAGAGATCGTTTCACCAAAGTCTTTCATTTCACAGATGACGAAATTAAGGCTTGTGTGAGCTCACACGTGGCCGGCAGGGACAGAGCTGAGGTGAGGATCACAGGGTCATGCAAATAACAAGGGCTGAAGGGGTCTTAGTGGTTATCGGAGTAAGACCCAGAAAGGTGAATGACTTGCTACAGTTCCACGGGAAGCAAGTAGCAGAGAAAGATTCTGAACTTGACTCCTGTGATCCCAAGCTCGGAATTCTTTCTACTTGCCCAGTGCTGCTCATTTTGTTGGCTCCTGGGTCCATCGTGTTTCTACCACACCATTCTGCTTACAACTACATGTGACCAGAATGAAAATTTTGATCTAGGAGCAGCCTTATAACAAGGGAAGTCATCTATAGCCAACTCTCAGTTTGCACACGAGGAAACTCAAGTCTAGGGAGGAATGACTTCCTCACCCAAAGAGTAAAGATCTGAATCTTTCCACTCTACCATTCCAAGCAGACACAGACATGTGGGGTTCGCTCGAGTATGCTCTGCTTGGAGAAGCATCTTTCAATCAATCATAGCACATAGGGTTATTTTCTTCTCTTGTTCAGCCTGATGAGAACCTCAAAGAAAAATGTCATTAAATACAGAGGAAGGCTGTGAAATCACCCAGGTTTTCACTAACTGAAAGAGATATGAAGAGAAATTTCTTGGGTAACTTAGGTTAGGAAATTAAACTTCGACCACCATGACAGAAGTATAAAGTAGAGGCGATGCTGATGTTCTTAACTGTATTCATCTTACTAATGTTTCAATACCATCATAACTTGGTTCCTAATATAGAAGAAAGATAATCAAGTCAACTAAGCCAAGGGACAAAGAGTATGGATAGAATCCTACTAAACAAAGGGCATTACAAAGAATTCTGTACATCAAAACCTCTTTTGTGCTCCCTTTGATGGCTCACTAGTCCTAACTGATGACAACGAATTCTTTAGAACAAATACTGCTCTTGTGCCTGTATAAACAGTCACTCTCTGAGGAAGAACCTAAAGGTGGACTCTTGTTGATACTGTCAATAAGTAGTCACGTCAACTGCTCTCTCTTCTCTACTGAATCTCAAACATGCCAGTCCTAGCCACCAGGGAAAACCACTGACACAACCAAGTCAGGAATGTTAGACAAGGAAAGATGGAGGAGGTGAGCAAGACTGTTGTTCTCCTGCCTGTCTGTTTTGTGAATTCTTTAGTTGCTTTCAAGGCTCAGCTCAATGATTCTCCCAGAGGTGAGAGCTTCTCCTCCCTGAAATGACCTTGTATTTACTCATGGGTTCATATGTTGTTTTCTCTCTGGAGCTTGTAAACTCCCCAAAGGCACAGGCTGTTTGCTTTTTATCTTTGTATCTCTAGTACCTACTTGAATACCAGGAACACAGCAGGTGTTTAATACGTGCTTACTGAATTAAATAACTCCTTCTTTACAGAATTCAAAATACTTCTTTTAGATTGGTAATTGAATACGATTTAGTGTTTCACCTTTGATGCTTACAGACTAAGAGTGTAAGTTCAAAATCTACTATAAGAAAAGGCTATCCCTCAAAATTTGTTATAATAGCCTTGGGTACCATATAAAAGTTGCTTTATACTTTCCTATATTTCATTTTATCCAGTTCTTTATAGAAGATTCGAACAACTCAAGTATTACCAGGATACTCCAAATCAGGTCAATAAGCATTTATTAAGGGCTCACTACATGCCATTCAAAATGTCAAAAGTTGTGGATACAACGATAGAATCACTCCTTACCTTCAAAGAACACACATTGTAATGAGAAACACAACTTATAAATATATAACTGTAGATACAAGATAGACAAAGTGGATGGAAGGTCATTTCAGAGGGAAGACCCCAGGGCCTAAAAGAGTGGTAGTAGAGACCAGAAAAGGCCTCCTGCATAAGATAGGATTGGAGTTGAGTCTTTAAGGAAGTCAAGAAAAGTAAGAGGCACAGGTGAGAGAGACTGGATTCCAGGCATAGGGGACAGCCAATGCCAAGGCATGGTTGGAGTACCATTTGTTAAAGGGCTTTGAATAAATAAAAAAGCATTTATTAAACTTCTACTATGCACCAGGCACTGTGCCAAGTACATGAGATACAAGAATAAAAAGGAAACAGTTCCTCTTCTGAAGGCGTGTATACCCTAAACAGTAAGTAACATACAAAGGAATTTTAGAGAGAAGCAGCAGCACTAACAACTAGGAATTTGGGCTAAGATTCCAGAGTTGTCCCTTGACTGCAACAAAGAAGACTGACACAATTCTGTAACATGAACTCACAGAAAAAAGAATATCAGATGAATAGGTAGAAGTAGGAATTCCAAAAAGAAAGGTCATAGTGAGATTTCACTAAGTTCTAAAGATAAAGACTAACCAATGGTCTATCTTTTCCAAGTCACAACTCACAAGCTATTTCTAGTAAAGAATAACAAGTAAATTAGTTTTAACAGGTTATAAAAGTTATAGTTCACATAGAAAATAACCAATTCTCCATTGAATGGGCAAAGAACCTTAAAAACCAACTCTGACTCTCTCTTTCCCTCCCACCAGACATTCTGTGTTCTTTGCTCTTGACTGCCATTTATTACAGAAACAGAATCAAAAATTTTAGCATTTAAAAACAAAAGCTTTTATTATCATTGAAAAATTTTAATCACAGAGGCATGCTATATTTTAGAAGCTTATTTACATTCTATCTGGATGCTAAGCAATATAATTTAACATGAATATTTGAAAAGGTAGTTCTTATGAGTACAACTAAAACTCTCCAGTTAACCGAAGATATTCTATCACAGAGAGTGACAATCATGGTGATGGCAGGTTTTTTTTTTAACATTTCACCTAGCATTGCAACAAATATTTTAGCGGAAGGTAGAAGGAATCTCTACTTAGCACAGAATTCCAAAAAATTATTTCTTTATCTTCTCAAGAGCAAAACTAATACGGCTGTAACAGCAATTTTTACCTTAAGCTAATAATTCCTGCAGGGAAAAAAGTGCAACTGGTAAGAAACAGGTTCATGAGTCACTTCTGGCAAGGGATTCTGTACATCAAAATGAAAAACCCAACCTTTTCTATGATATTTGTGCCTTTACAATTTTAGTGATGTTGGGTTATTAGAGGAATGGTCTATTTAAATCAAAAGAGAAAGAGGTATGCTTGCAAAGATGCTGGGTTGATTTATATAAAACTTTACAGATATTGTAGTAAGAGGCTGTAACTTAAAACAGAAAAAGCATTTGTCCAAATAATCAGTTGTACTAATACCACCACTAATTGAATACTCACATTTTCCCTTAACCTTTCAGAATGGCTAAGATTAATAAATGAAGAAGGCCCCCAAGTAGAATGAAAATAGCTGTCACAAAACTACCCCTTGTACCTTGCCTTATCCTTGCAGACACACAACTTATATGACTATCTTATTTAAGATACTTGAGGTATAGACCAATATCATCTCACACTGTATACCCAAATAAACTCCAAATATATACATGACAAACATATAAGGTTACATATGAGGCAATTAGAGGAGCAAAGATGAAATTACTTTTCCAACTCTTGGTTAGAAGAAGAGTTCAAGACCAAAGATGGGATACAGAAAATCACAGAAGATAAAATGATAATTTTGCTTATATGTAATAAAAAAGTTTTTGCATACACACACAAAACCCAATGCAGATAAGGCAAACTAGGGAAAAAAACCTTTGCAGTACGTTTCTCTGATAAAGGTCTCACATCCAAAACATGTAGGGAACGAATTCCAATTTATAAGACAAAGCTACTACAATAGATAAATAGTCAAAGGATACGGACAAGCAATTTTCAAAGGAAGAATTTTAGCTGTGAATTAGTCAATGAATTAGTCCAGACATTCTGGAAAGCAATTTGGAATTATTTAACCACCAGCCCCCTCCCGAGTCATTAACCTGGGACTTTCCTGCTACTAGGCCTATGTATCAGAGAGATCAAAGAGGAAAAGGACCAATATGTATAAAAATTTTTCTAGCAGCTCTTTTTATAGTAGCAAAAAACCCCTGGAAACTAAAGGGGTACCCTTCAGTTGGGTTAAGACTGAACAAATTATGCTATGTGAATGTAATGGCATATTGTTGAGCCACAAGAAAGGACAAAATGGACATTTTCAGAGGAAACTGGAAAGATCTTTATGAACTGATGCAGAGTAAAGTGCAATTCAGACAATGAACACATCAATGAAGAAAAACTGCTTTGAAAGACTTGAGAACTCTGATCAATGCAATGAAAAACCACAAGTCCAGAGGACTTAAGATGAAGCATGCTACCTATTTCCCAACAGAAAAGTGATAGTCTAAGAATGAGATATATATTTTTGTACTTGGGCGATGTGAGAATTTATTTTATTTGACTATGTACATTTGTTGAGTGGGTTGATCTTTTAAAAATAATTCAGTTGGGGGAAGGAAGTGGGTAGGAAAAAATAAATGCTAATTAACTGGAAAAATAATACTATTAAATTTGGAAGAAAAAAAATTATATGCACTGTCCTTTATCAGTACCAAATTATTTATTGAGATCCTACATAAAGTTAACTAACAATGCAAAGCAGTAAATAATAAATGCCAAAAGAATGATATGATATATGCTACAGGACTTCTAAGTAAAGAGGAATTACTTTCAACTAGAAGCCGTCAAAGATTTCACAGAAGAGGCTGCAATGTGAATGAGCTGGGCCTTGAATAATGTATGGGATTTAGATAGGTAGAGGGTGGAGGAGATGTCAAATGAAAAAGCAAAAGAGACAAGAGGGAAACACCAAGCTTCCTTTGGGTGAGGAATAGCAAGCTAGGGTTATGAGTTTAGCTAGTACAAAGTTTACTTACTGAGATCATGAAAGAGGTAATGCTAGAAAATTAGGCTGGAACTCGTGGTTTGGGATTTATCCTATAGGCAACAGGGAGGTCACGGAAGGCTTTTAAGCAAAGGAATCACATAATCAAAATGATGTCTCAGGAAAATTACTTTGGTAGCAGTATGGACGTTGTGTAATTGCAACAGATTTGGAAGAATTCAGATGGTACAGTGCTCAGCAAACACCGGAAAAAATCCATGACGACTGCCTGTTGGTGAAATAAATGTGCAAGTGAAAAAACAAGGGAGCAACAACGACTCTAGGTGGTTCAGATAAGACATTTGCAGCACCTGGACCGTACAATGTTGAGCTTTTATTACCTGAAGTGCTGATTCAGTTCCCAGAAATCTCACTTATTCAGAATCTTATCTCTTCACCTTGTCCTACCACATCATTCCTGGTTCAAAACCTGTCAGTGAGTCCCGACCGCTCATAAGATTTGGACTTCTCAGAAAAGTATTAAAAACCTTCTATTCGGACTTCCCTACCACCCCAAGTGGACTACTAGCTCTTCTCTGACGTCATCCTGCCCTCTCAGTGGTACGAGCTCAGGTCATGGCCCACGTCTGGAATGCACACCCTACGACACCTATGCCAGATAAAATCCTCCTTTTCCTTTGAATCCTGGATCAGGTACCCCCTCTTCCATGAACACTCCCAGATTTCCCCAACTCAAAGTAATGTCTCTTCCTCCTCAAAACAGTTTGATCTGGATCTCCACCCCCTCCCTTTAAATCACATTCTACTGGGTTTTGTACTTCTAAATTTTTCTTATCTGTGACTTTAGATCCTTAGCTCCTCAACAGTGGAACTGTCCTATTTTATATCCTTTATCCCATTTATCTTGAACATAGTTGGCATTTAATGTATTTGTTCAATAGAATATTTTACTTTAAATAAATATAATAAAAGTTGTTTTAAGAATTCTGCCCAATATGCCTGATGTATTTTTATATGACATAATTTACTCTATTGAAATTCATTCTGGATATGGAAGAAAAACAATTCAAAAGTTTATTTGCAAAAAAGAATTACTTTAAAATCATGTTTTGCGTCACTAAGAATAAGATCACCTGAGACAAATACAAATTGTCTGTAGCGTTCCCGTGTTGGTTTGTCCGTGGAAGGTCTCCCTTCACGTAGCACTGCGGCTGTAATTCTATCCCTATGAGGGCTACCGCAAGAGAGCCGCTGGGTTAAACTGAAGATGAACCTGAGCTGCCATAGAGATTAGGTAAACCATAGTCTGATTTATTTGTATTTTGCCAAGGCTTCATGATTACCATCTCATACTTCTTTTAACTCACAGACTGGTAACAACGTCATTAGCACTACCCCAACTAGTTCTTAAACTGAGTAAATGACTTAATGATCTTCTGCAGGCAAATCCCCAATCAACTAGAAACTGTAAATGCAGACAGCAATATAAACAAAGCTCCGCTGGGTTCTATAAAGAAGTATTTCCCTGTACGACACCGTCCTCACCCTCCATCTTCCCGTCCTACAAACCCAGGAAAATAACTAATTCCATTCATTTGATAGCCAATTAACAGACAGTAAAACTAAGGCATATGGATTCTAGGAGGCCTAACCCACATCGCAGAGATGATTAGTACCAATATAGTATAATATATTACACACAGAACTCCAAACCTAATTTCCAATGTTCTTTCATAAGGGTCATTATCGTGAAACAAGCCATGGGGAAAAAAGATTTCTTATCAGTCAATAACCATTTATTAAACATTATATAAAGCATTATATATTAACCTCTGGAAGCTTTGTATATAAGTTTGTTTTCTAATTTATTATATAGGGAATTAGAATGAGATCCTCCCAGAATGCTTTATGGCTGCTTATATGTGGACACCACAATATCTAGAGAACCCAATGGCGAAAGATATGATACAAAGGTGGCGGGAAGGAGGTACAGGTAGGCCGCAGTCCATTTTCAGTGATGATCTACATGTAATAAGTAGAATAAAAGATCTTGTACCATAAATGTATAACCTGAAAAAGGAGATGGACTAGTCAGATGGCAATCCTGGAGGGACAAAAAGCAGACAACCTGATATGTACTAACGTCCGCACAGAGGGGCACATGAACGAGAATCACACAGGATGAGAATACGCGGATAGCTTGCAACCTGCACTGATTAAGGGCCTACTCATCTCACGATATCACATATACTGACATACTATCGGATGAAGGCAAAAGTTAGATAATTTCAAGAGTCCAAAAAATGATAAGAGTCCAAAAAATTACAAATTCCATGGCCTGTAAAGATTATTTTCCTTTGCCATATGACTGACAACTCATTAATGGGAACTATTTCTTTTCCTTAGAAAATGAATGAAACTAAGTAACCAATCCTGAAAGTTAACATGTCAGTGACTAAATTTGGCTCCACACTTTTCTTGTATTACTAGTATTAGCAAGTTGAAAATTCTAAGAAATGTTCACAAGCATAAAATGGATCACAATTCTATCTAAAAATATGAATTTGTGACAAGTTATAAATATTTATAATTAACTTACCTAACTCTAAGATCCCCCAAATATGGAACAATTAGACAAGTTTTATTTCAAAATTCTGGTTCCCTTCTACCTCTTAAGTTACTATTAAGTTTTATACACCTGGACTTATCATAAAATCTAGAATATCAAATAGCTAACTTCCAACCTTGAGCTGTCTCTGAGGCTAAATAATATTTGCAAGAAACTAATATAGCAACAGTTACTTTTGCCAACTAAATTTATGAGTTCTACCAGAATCTCCCACAGTTGGTATTCCTGATAAATAGACTCTGTATGAAATGATTTTTCTTCAGTAACTTGAGTCCCTGATTATAAATATGGGAGCAGAATCAGAATACCCCAGCCAGAGTGGAAGAGAAACACTTTCAGGATCAGAACTAAACAAGAAGTAGGAACAACAGTGATTTGGGTGCCCACTGCTCACAGCACTGCATGCACGTCTTATATTAGCACTTCTTTTCCATACTTGCTAAACAACTATATTTGTAAATAATGCACTTGACAGAGAGAACAAACTGAAAATGACCGTGATAATAAGAAAGGAGGCAGGAACAAGGATCTTTGGCTTACCTTTACTTCTTCAAAAGTTGAACATCCTGCCATGTATACATACCATTCATGTATACTTGAAGTCAAATATGTGATTTAGAAACTACGTGTCTATTGCTAATTGATGGCCAATGAATACTATTTCTAAGTTTATCATTCCTAATTATAGCAATGTAAAATAAATTTTCATAGCACACAGTCATGCAAACACATAATAAATTTAGAGGTCTTAGGGCAATTTTATAGCTTTAAAAATTGCTGTATTATCTGTATGGCTTCTACATAACCCTTACCTTGGCATAAAAATAGTACTTTAGCTTTAGTCTTTTTAGGGTTTAGCCTTAGGATCCTAGAATCACTGATACAGAGAGCTGTAAAGGTCTTTAGATGCCAGTTAGTCCTACATGTTCATCTTACAGGTGAACAGATGAGGACACTGACGGCCCAAGTGGCTGCCCACGGTCACGACTGAGCGGGATCAGGAGAGTCAAGACTTGAATCAGTGTCATCTGACTCGAAAGCCAATGTACTGGGCTGTTTTCCTAGGGGATTATTAATGACAAGATTTCAAGACTGCTAGATTTGATGGACAGATCATTTACAATTCCTAATCTTTCTATATTTTGGTAAAATTTATTTATATATTTTCTTCAAAGTTCTAAGGTTTAGAATGACCTAGATATGTATTTTATTGCCATGACTGATCAAAGTAATGTGGATGCCCTCTTGTCACACTGTTTTTCAAGATATCATAATAATATGGATTTCATAATCTTCTAATATTCTTCTGATGTAGGTAGCTCACAATGTTCAAAATAAATCAAAGCCCATTTATCTAGTAACTTAGATTTACAAAAATAGCTGAGAACCAGAAAGAAAGTTTAAGGGAAAAAAAGTCTGTCCAGTCAAAACTGATTTCATTCTTTACGCACTAAAAGCTACAAAGATGTGCTTTCCTTCTGGAGAGTTTCTCTGTCCTTCACTCCGGGCCAAGTTACTCTTAGTTTACTTACATAACCCCTACATACTTGGCTACGTGCTTTCTCAACTCACCAGGTATTAGAATTGACCAGTGGACCATAGATTTAGACCTAGAAAAGACCTTAGACACCTTAGAAATCAATCTCCTTCATTTTACAGATGAAGAGACTCATGGAGAGAACTTAAGTGAATTGCCTGGGGTCAATATGGACCTAGTGATTTGCATGTTTGTCTCACCTTTTAAGCAGTGAACTCCCGGAGGACAGACGGGGCTATTTTTTTCCTTTCTTTGTATCCCCAGCATTTAGCACAGTGCCTGGTATATAAAGAGTTGTGCCTAGCGTAAACTTCATATGCCTAAATGACCCTTCACCATATTATACGGCACAATACAATAATTAAGATCGGTAAATGATAACCCTGATTCAACAACAAAGTTTTAAATTATGTTCTGTATACTCTAAGATGGAAGGGTGTGATAAAAATCTAAAACACATCAGGAATTGTAAAAAAAAAAACCGTGGCTCTGAAAGTATTAAAGTTTTGGTTACATGGAAAATGAATGAATAAAAATCATTCATTAAATTCTTACTCTGTCTAGATATTTTAATAATTCATTCATTTCAATAAAGCCATATGTGTTATTATTTGTCAATACCAGGATACATTCACATGTTGATGGCCTTGTTAATTCAGCAAGGCAAACACATACACACACACACACACACACACCCTCAATATTCCAAAATCCAAAATGAAAAAAAAAATCCTATCAATTAGGCCTGTAATGAATTAAATCATTTCCTTACAAAGTTTATAGTCTTTACCTTTACCTCAGAGATTCTATTGCTACTCATAGAGCTCCAAGGAGGTAAATGATAAAAACGAAGGTTTCATATACACCTACATATTGAGAGTAGCACTTGGTGGTAATAAAGAACAGGAAAAGACAAGAGATGCTCATTGTTTTGGGAACGGTTCAACACACTGGGGTAAGTGAATGTAAGGGACACTACATTACTGCGCTGGGAAAAAAAGAAAAGCAGCAGATATATAGGAATTGATGCAAAAATAAAATTAGTATAATCAAGAAAACAATATATATGACAATAGCAATATTAAGAATACAACAAAATAACTGAAACTGAGTGCAGTAAATTATACTGACCAAGACTGGCCCCAAAGAAGTAAAGTTACCTCTCTCCCTTTTTTTTTTTTACAAAGGAGGCATACTATGATTGTAGAACATTAGCAGATATCAGACTTTTTTCAATGTGTTGGTTAATTTTGTTCATTTTTTTTCTTTTTTCATTCTTTGTTACAGGAAATGGCTGTCTGGAAGGAAAAGAGAAATTATGCATTACCTAGATGAGGAAATGTGGGTCCTGTAGAAAGAAAATATAATAAAATTTCTTTTAAAAATTAAGTTAGTCACATCCAAATTTAAACGTACATTTGAAATCTATCTAAAGCTTGTAGAATAAATTGTCACTTTATCATAGTGGTTTTGTTTTCAAAATAGTTGATATAAATTGTCTTATCTATTAACTGTCTGTCATTCAAAACTGAAGATGAGTTTCTGGTAGTAGAAAGATTGAGATATGTTAATGAGGACTTCCCTCTCCCAGTGTTCTAATATTCATTCTCATTCTCTCTCTCCCTTCCACCCCACCTCCTCCCTTCTATACAATATCTTTTTGTCTTTAGCCCAGGAAGAAAAATCCACCTTGTTTAGTACCAAAAAGGTACGAGGTTCTATCTATGTATCTATAGATATAGATATTCATATCATATACAATCTCAACACGGGATTTATAGATGCTCAATCTTTGATCATTGCACAGAGTAGGTTTTTAGGAAATCTTAATAGCAGAGGTGCCAAAGCACAGCCATACCATTTTAAACAGGGCCTCATACAATAGTCATCTTGGCAGTAGGTAATTCAACATGTGTGACCCTTTGCACAGCAACAATTCTAAACTATAACAGCCAAGACTGTAGTCATCTATTTACTTCATCACCATCATTTAAAAAATGACAAAAGAGACAGGTGAGGTACAAAGAATTAACAGGGTACTGTTTTTCAAAAGAAAGCAAAGCAATGATGAAAAGAAAAGTCCAAGAATAGCCAAAGAAAGACACAAACTAACAACTAAGAAAGAGGTATTCGGATTTTTTTAGTTCTGGTTGTACTTGTATGAAATAGATACTACTAAATTGCCTAGTTAATGCTCATGAAATCTAATACATGCAAAGAAATCAAAAGATAAAAGTCTGAGTATATGCGCTGAAGTTGATAAAGTTTGACTAAAATTTTAAAAAGGAAAGTGACTAGCTATATGAGTGGGTTTCTATTTTTTTTTTTTTGTCCATTGGAGCATTTTATTGGTATGTTTGTTTTACACCCTTAGAAAAAGAATCCCAGGATTTTTCCTCCTGTGTGTTTTCGTCTTGCTTCCTCATGGTCCATGATGCCAGCTGAGGTTGTAAGCACAATAAACCCAAACTGACGGGATGGTAGGAGATTATTCTGCCACTTTTCCAGATCTTTCAATTGAACATCAAATCTGGGGCTGATTACACCACACTTGTTTAATCTGCCCGTGAGGTTCACAACAATTTTCCCTGCTCTGTGATCATCAATGATCTCAAATTCGCCAATATAACCATGCTGCATCATCACAGTTAAGAACCGGACGATTACTTTGGAGCACGGCCTGATGAGAACCTGGCGTTTTCCTCGCTTTTCTGCGTTGTTGATGCTTTTGAGAGCATCTGCCAGGACGTTCATGAGCACCATGGTGGCAGCGCTGCAAGATGGCGGAAAGAGGGGTTTCTATTTTATAAAGATGTCACTGAAATATAGCTAATTCACCCTTTAGAAGATTCTGCAAATCACATTCCCCCTTTTTATATCTGAACACAGAAACAATCATGCAAACTAATCAAGAGGATTGTTTGAAGGGATCAATTTTTACACAAAATGGGGCTTAATTATGGAGTAGTCTAAGTAAAAATAAAAGTTTCTCTTAAATGACAAAAACTGAATGATGCCCATTTTTTCTACTGAGAAGTTTGAAAACACTGTCAGGAAAAAAAATAAGACACAAACTTTAACTTTTTCTTACTTTCTTCCTAGAGACTCATAATACATAATTTCTTCAGTCAGAATAAAAGTACTGTAACATCTCATTTTTAGTCACGATAAAGAAATGTGTTGTCCTATAAAAGCATTTTCTAGGTAAATGAAATATCCCTTCTAAAGCACCAATACTTTTTTTCTAATTATTTTAGGGAAACATAAAAACAATATATTTCAGTACCTTTACTGGTTATCAGTCCGATCACTGACTGTGAAACAATGTTCTGTAATACAACAGAGTAGGATGGTTATTACTACCCTAGGCTCGTATCAATTACACTTTTTTTTTTACATATTATCCCTATGCTCCTAGTATGCTCATTTTCCAAATTTAATGGGCTCCTTTTACTTTCTTCTAAATTCTTAGCTCTGTCCCAAATGGCAAAAGTTTCCTTAAGTATGATTTCCAAATAAGTAGAACGTAAATATATCTGGTCAAGAGTTTCTGGGGAAAGTGGAAATTGATGACAGCACATAGAGCCCTAGACTTGCAGTTGGGAAAACCTACGTTCACATTTTGCCTCTGACCCTTATTAGCTACGGCAATGTCACTGAACCCGTTTGGGTGGAGGAAACTTCCAAATATTTGGGTGTCACAGCAAACAAAAGTACTGAACTGGAGTCAGGGAGACCTGAGTTCAAATCTGACCTCAGATACCTGTCAGCTGTGTAACTTGAGCAAGTCACTCAGTTTCCTCAACTGCTGCAAGGATTAAGAGAAATAACATCTGTAGAGAGTTGAGCAGTGTCTGGCACCTAGTGGGTGGTCTAGAAAAGTTTCTGTTTAAGAATTCTTTCCTCTTGAGCAATCACAAGCCACACTGCTAGATTGTGACCCCAAAGATCCTGACAGGTACAACTGAGAGAGTGCACAGAACTTAAAATGAACTAACAGAGATAAACGGAAAAGTGAATCTACACAAAGAAAGGAGGAAAAGGGCACACATACACACATGGGTGTGTTTGTATATGTATATATTTAAATTGTCCTACAGACACACAGATACATAAATACACACACACATATGAAAAGCACTTAGTGGTTTTTGTCAGCTACACATGTAACAGGAGTCAGCAGTCAAAAATGTCCACGTAAATTCTGGGTTACACGAATACAAGTATAATGGCCCAGACAAAGGTGGTGATGGTCTAGCTACATTTCATACTTGTCAGACCATATCTGATATATGGAGTCTAGGTCTAGATGTCATATTTTATAAGGGACACCGTCAAAACTGGAACAAGCCAGAAGGAGGCACCTAGGATTACACAGAGACTAAAAGTTAGGCCATAGAGGACTGACTGAAGCTATTAATAATGTTTAATTGGCAAAATTACAAAAAAGGGGGAATCACGAATGCTGTTTTTAAACATCTGAAAGGATTAGGCCTGTTCTGTTTTACTCTGGAAGAAAGAAACAAGTGAAATCTACAAGAGGCTGATTTTCATTCACTAAAAGGAAAAACTACCTAACAATTAGGGATGCTCCAAAAGAAACTGGCTAGCTTGGAGGAGAGTGAGGTCCTCCTCAGGGGAGGCCTGCTCACAGAGGCCAGATCAGCTGTCACAGATAACCTCCAAGGTACCTTCTAACTCTACCCACTCTGATTTCAGTTCTCCTCTCAGTCTAGGCATGGGTTAAATCATCTATAAAAAAGTACCACCTAGCATGTATATGAAAAAAAAAAAAACTCCACAGAAGCCTGCTCCAGTGTTTAATCATCCTCATGGTGCAGTTCTTCTTATGGTTAGCATATTATTTTCAATTTTAACCTAATTTTGTTTCCTCTTGTTCTGAGGAGATTCACAACTGATTAATCAGGTTCCTTCCTTAAGATGTACTTCAAAGATAGTTAAAGGAGGCATTTTGAGGTTGTTTTTCCCCCTCAATAGTGGTGATATATTATTTGTTCCATCTCAAGGTCTTCCTTGGTCTTTCTTGTGACTAAGAGAAGGCACTTAGAAGATGACAGGCTGGGGTTAGGAATGCAACAGCCTCACAGAGAGTGGCTGATGCACATGGGAATTAAACCTGTGACTTAAATCTGTTGAACACCACTCGCTGCACAAATTAAAGTGAATGGCCACCCACAACAACTCTCCTTACAACTCCTGTGTAACTCTCATTGTATCCTCTGTTCCCTCTAAGTTAAATGTCTTCTAACTCCAACAGTCAAAATTCACCTGACATCAACATTTGATGTAACTAGAGATATTTAGTCTAGAGAAAAGGAAACCTGTCTCTCCCAAACCTCAAGTGCCTCCTACCCTCCCCTTTCTTTCCTAGATGTCCTGGCTTCTATTTTATTGAGAAAATTCAATAAGAACTTAAAAGTGTAGTTCTCTTCTCTCATAGTTACACATCAAAATCCCACCTTATCTTCGCCCCCCAGAGCTCTACTCTTTTTTTGGTCATAGTTAATCCTTCTACTTGTGTCCTCTCTCTGCTCCTCCCTCAGGAGCTTTTCTACTAGTAATTCCTAACAGAATTGGATGGAACATTGGAGTTCATCTAGTTCAACTCCTTATTCTTGCCTCCTTTTTCTGTCCTCCCTCCCTCCCCACCCACCCCAGGCCAAAAAAGAGGAATCAAACCAGAGGTTACAGGACTTGGCAAAACTATACAGATAGTGAGGAGTTGAGCCGGGTCTTTTGGCACCAAATCCCCCCCTTATAGTTACACCCTTGTCACAGTCGACCTTTCTTCAAAAGACAACTCATTTTCTTAAAAAAAAATTCTGCCCCATCCTCTAAACTTGCCTATTACTAGGGAAGGTACTACTGCCCTCCAGTTTTGCAGAAGGTGGGGTTTTCAACTGAGACTTAAAGGAAGCCAGGAGATCCAGGGAGCCTCAGAAATGTTAAGGAAGAGCATTTAGGCAGGGGGACAGCAGACAACAAGTGCCTGGAGTCTGGGAAAAGCAAGGAAACTAGTATCACTGATTTTAGAAGATGTAGAAGGCAGTAAGGTGTGAGAAGGGAATCTATCATTTTGCCAGAGGTTACTCCCTTACTTTCTCCTGGCCCCAGAGTCCTTGCAGGCTCTTCTCTCCATGCCTTTTCTAGTCCATCTTCCAAAAATCAGTCAAATGAGTCCTCCTCAAGTACGAGTGTTCCACATCACTCCTTGGCTCAAGACTTCCAGTAGCTTCCTGTAACCTCTGGGATGAAATACTAAGTGCTAGCTGGAACCTTTATTTTCAGACTGATTTCACATCATATCATGGCACTGTCCTTCCCCCCCTTTATTTTCAAGCAAAACTGACTTCCTAGATGCTGTTAGCCCCTTGCATTTCATGCTCTCCCTTCTTGCCTCTGGCTCAAAATGCCACCTCCTTCGTGAGGCCTCCTGTGGTTAGTGCTTCCCCTTCCTCTCCCTGAAATTACTTTGTATGGATTTCATATTTTATTTATGTGTTCCTTGTTTCCCCCAAGTAGAATGTCACCTTCTTGAGGGCAGAGGCTGTCTTTATTTTGATTTCCTCAACAACTATGCTCAACAATAAGCATACTATGTATGTTTGCTGAACTGAATTGAAGGGGTGTGTTCAGTTATAACAGAAGTGTTCAGTGAATGAGGAGGAAAACCATGAGTATTGTGCCATAGAAGCCAAGGGATTTTAAAAAAACAGTGATTAACAGAGTCAAATGTTACAAATAGTTAAGGATAGAAAAAGCCACTGAATGTGGGGATAAGATGAGAGAATAGTTTCAGTGGAATGAAAGATACTGGAGTCAGAATATGCACAGGATTAATTAGGGATTGGGTCTATATTGAGGAAGTGAGGTGACAAGCTTTTAAAGACTCTTAGATAAGAGTTTATTGTCCTCTTTCACACAACAGATAAATAATAAGCCTAGAATTTGTTATCCTGAGATAGCATTAAAACTCAAGAAGAGGTTAAATTCTCAGATGACAAGTTTGTAAATGGTTAAGGAAAACAGAAGAGGAAGTTTACTTACTGGGGGCAATCATGGTCTCTAATAAAAGAACCTTTGGTGCTACTGTCACAGATGTAATACTAGATGGACTAAGAACATCCATCGTGAAATCTACTGAGATACTTAAAAACAATCTCCTTAATTAAGAACAAAACAAAATAAATTTCAAGTTACTTAAAATATTAAGATATGAAAAAATAAGGTTTTTTTTAGAAGCTAGTACCAATGTCATTTAGATAGGTTTCTAAAAATGAATTACAGCTTAACAGTTTTCACTGCGTTTTAAAAACCACTGCTTCAGCCAGACTATGGGAAGTCTGTTGCATCAAGAAGGAATTCTTTTCTATTATCAAAATTTATAGTAAAACCCTGCCAGGAGGGTTCTGCCCAACAACGCAGAAGCAGTATCTGGATATGGTGTATTCCTTTTGAAGCTTTTCCTGAAGAAGACCCATTTAAAGTTGGCGTCTCTCTTTCCTACAACCTCCCTCACCCTTCCCCCTCCCCGGCTCAGTTGACACAGGGGCCAAGACTGTGCCCAGGCGCCTACACATTCACACAACGTTACTCTCCGGCTATAAAGGAGCTTTTTAAAAGGGAGAAGGTGAATATAATGGGGAGAAAGGAATTGGGAATAAAGAAAAAGCGCCTTTTGTGCCTTGTGAATTATTCAGTTGAGCAATGAACTCGCCATTTCTTACCCTAACACATCCATCAGGGAACTCCAAACAGTGAAATCAAAGGCTACTAAATTTTTAAAAATCTTCACTATTCAGCAAATCTACTGAAAACAAATTCTGAAAAATGGAACTTCAAATTACCTTGACTAAAAACATACACACACGAATTCTATAAATCATGTCAAGACAAGAAAATTAAAATTTCAAAGTAACTAAAAAACATTTTGTAGACATCTCAATATATTAATAATCTGTGTGTTGCTCCTCCTTTGGCATTATTCAACCAAAAAACTAACTGTGGCAAATCTCGATTGTCACCTTCTTTTCTGAGGTGTTGTTTTTTTTTTTTTTGTCTCGTTGGATTACTTGATAACCACCTTAAAATGATTCCAGAAACACTATCTCTCCTTCTGAGAATGACATCAAGATTTCTTTCTACAGATGCCTCAGGAAAGTAGTGCTGGTTATTTAATCAACACAGAGCAGAGTCATACTTTACTCACATCCATTAATGATGTTTGGTTGCCTACATTATTAATAGAGATTAATTCTCCTTTGGATAAGGGTAGGAATAAATTATTTGCTTTTTTCAAAAGGGTAGTAGGTCCCTATTAAACTAATCCCTTTTCCTACACATTTGTTATTATGTGTTTTTCCTCTCTCCTTCAATACAAATTATAGTAACTAGGGAAGAAATGAACTTAAAATCTTTATCATTGGGGCAAATTTTAATTTTTCATGTCTTTAACTTAGTTTCTATGGTCAATTCCTTGTAGACTGGTGTCTAAGTCACTGAACTACATAAGACAAATGTGAAACAATTTCCTATGAGACTCAGTACATTAAACCTAACTTCATATAGATTCTCATTTACAAATTCAAAAAGCCTTTTTAAAATCTATAGAACCTGTTTTGATTCAAAGCCCCAATCATTCTTGAGGTCTAGATGATACAAGGCAGTACAGAATAATGGGATATAATCTATAACATAATGGCATATAACCACTGGGTTAGCAGTTAGCCATCCGATCCTGAGCAAATCATCTCACCCCCTTTGGGTGTCCTTTTTTCATGTGTAAAATAAGGGGATTGTACCAAATATAAACATACTCTGTGATCCTGTAATGCCAAGCAGGGTGGGACTTTTTGCTGTTTTTTGTTTGAGTGCTTCTCAGCACGTCAATTGAGTGCCTTTGATTGAGTCTTGCCTTCGTTTCAATCAAGAGTCTTTGATTCAATCAGGAATCTTTGATGACCTGCTTAAGCCACAAGAAAGCCTAAGTCTCATGAGTTTGAGTCACATGGTAGTGATGCCCTCTGACCCTGAAGAAGTGTATATGTACTCTGAGGTCAGCATTTTGTTAAGGGTACACTCATTGGAAGACTGTTGCCGTGGAGACTCTGGGTAGTTGTCAAGGAGGCGCCCCCACCCCCTGCTTTGAAAAACCTAGATGTTGGTGCTTCTCTCTCTGCTAACTTTGTATTGTGATTTGGTTAGACAGAAGCCTCTCTGTTGGCTTCTGTTATTCTCTCTGCTCATAATGCCTGTTTGTAATTCCTGTTAGTGTCTTCTCTGAAGTTCAAGGTACTGACTTTTTTCCCTCAGTGAATGATATATGTATTTTTAATTAAAGTGAGATTGTAAACCCCTTAAAATTGCTTTCCTTAGGAAAGAGATCAAAGAACTTGTGCTAGCAGCCCTCCTGTGTACTGGTGGTGTTGGTCTTACACAGCCACAGCAGCGGCAAGTAGCGCTGTTGTTACAGATCCCTTAAACCTCTATGATTCTATGCGTCCCTTCTCTAAACTGGCCGTGTCCTTGATTCTACCTTTGCTTTTATCTCAGACGTGTCTAGCTATTAAGATTGGCATCGATCTGTTCTACCGAAGAGGTTCTTCTACTCTGGAATTGAAGGTGCCTCTAGCAAGGGCGGCCCAGAACAATGGCATCACCACTGACAGTGAGAGCCACAGGTCTGCTACCCACGTGCTATGTTACAGAGTTTCTGTGTACCTGTAGAATGAGGGGGCTGAACTAGATCTGAACCTTCTCTGTGTCACAGACCACTGTGGAAGTTTAGTGAAGCCCACAGGCCCCCTTCTCTGAACAGTGTTTTTAAACATGTAAAATGCTTAAGATTACAAAGAAAACCAATCATATTGAAATAGTTATTGTCATTCAGTCGTTTTTAGTCACATCTGACACTTTGTGACTCCATTGGGGGTTTTCTTGGGAAAGATAATAGGGAGAATGACATTCCTTCTCCAGCCCATTTTACAGATGGAAGCAAACAGGGTTAAGTGACTTCCCCAAGGTCACACAGCTAGTAAGTATCTGAGGCTGGATCTGTATTCAGGAAGATTAAGTCTTCCTTACTCCAGGCCTGGCACTCTATCCCCACTGCATCATTTAGCTGCCCCTAAAATACAATTATCAAAATGTAAAAACAAAACAAACAGAAATCCTCAAGTTCATGAACACCATATTAAGAAGCCTTGAACTATAATGACCTTCAAGTTTTACCATCCTGTGCTATGAGGTGGGCCTAAAAAGAGACAGTTTATTCTCTTTTGGAAGCTTTCCTAACTATACAAAGGGGTCCCTGTAATTTGTCCTTATTTTAGATCCTTTCCTAGAGTCACCTGTTTGGAATTCTCTCCAGCTCTCTCAGTAGTCTACAGACTAGTTCTGTAACATTCTGCTTACTAAGAACTAGCTTCTAGACTTCAGACAAGGTTTGTGCGGTAACAAAAGGTCCAAAGATGAGGCCTAAGAGACAACCAAGACCCTTCTGATGAATCACTAAGCATTGCGCTGGCAGCTTTCCCCTGCTAAATAAGCCTGATTTGCCCAGCTCAGACAGTGCAGCATGTTTCATTGAAGCCAACGGTCCAAGCTGGTAAGGTATGCCACAAACAAGGTGCTACCCTGGCAGTATTCTTTGGTATGTTCACGGGATCACTGTTTTAGAGCTTAAAGGAACCTTAGAAGTGTAGTTCCCAGTTTCTCCAAAACATTATTTTAAACTTATATGGGAATGCCACATAATAACAGACATCACATTATCCGACCTTCTGAAGGCTGGTAGTAGTGTTTCTTTATTATATGTATCACAATACTTTACTAAAGCCATTGAGCCTTCAGGGTAAAATAGGACAAGCTCACGTTCATTCTTCTCCTTCATGTCTTTTTCTGTGCCATCATTACACTGCCTTATAAGGTTATACTCTCTATCAAGGTGATTACATAAAGTAACCCATTTTAATATTGGTAAAGCTCCCTAAACAGGGTGAATGGCTGTTCACTTGAAAGGTTGCTATTCTCTTCCTCCCTCCCTTCTGTATGCTCCATGAAAGAACACTGGAATCGAAGACCTGGGTTCAAAACACATTCCTGCTACTTTTACCTATGTGAACCTAAGCCAATCACATTATCTCTCTGGGCCTCAGTGTCTTTATCTGAAAAGTATGTGATTTCTGAGGTCCTTTCCAGCTCTAAAGCCCATCCAATATCTGATAAAGCCTCAAACTTCAGTATACCAGAGAATTGAGAGGGTTTTTTAAGGCAAAGGAAGATATACTTTTACTCGAACAATTTTCTTGTACTTTTGTTTGTATCATATGGTTATATTACAAGCAAACATCTAAGTATCATGAGGGTTAAATTCCTCTGAAATTGAGGACTTGAAAAGTACATTTTTTGTATCTGCTTCAAGTAGGAAGGGAAACACCAGACTGAAACATAGCATTTGAGTACAAAAGATTCCTCAAAAGAAGTCTGATAAACTTGGTGAGGTTCTAGAGGGGTGAGCATTTGATAGCTTCTCCCTATGGAAAGGGCAGGCAAATCCTCAGTCCTCTCAAGGTGGAGTTAATGGGCATTCCCAGGGCCTAAGTACTCCTTTAAGGTGAATGGTTATTTTTCCACTTAGGACAGGGAAAAAGTTTTTGAAAACCTGGACTAGAGAACTGAAGCTGCAGGAGCAACAAGAGACTAAGATGTGACCCAGGGTATAAAATGTGAACTTTGCCCTCCATTACAATGGTGGGTTATTCAGCCAATGCATATCCAATGGGAAGCGGATTGTTTCTCTAGCAGACCCAAATTTATTTCCCTAACATGTAGAGACTAAGCCTCAGGCTGGGCCTGCAAGCAAGTCCCTGTGGTAAAAGTCTGACTGTTTGGAATACGCCTTTCTAGCAGTAGCAAAGACCTTTTTCTTTACATACGTTATTTTATTTGAGCTTCACAACAATTTTGTGGGGTCGATACCATGGATATTCTTGTTCTACTGGACAGACAAGTAAATGAAGCTTTAGGAAAGTTTAATGACTCGACCGTGATCACACAGCTCGTAAGAGTCAGAAGTGGGATTCGACCCTGGGTCATCACAATTCTAAGACCAGTATTCGACCTGCTAGTTCATCATGTCGTATCGTGCTAGACAATTTTAGATCATACCTTGAGTGCTCACATGGGACCTGGAGTTTACAAACTATATTTTGTGGTCATCTAAGGAAACTCTAGGTAGAGGCAAAATACCCCAGAGGTAAGACCTTTTAAGAAGCCCCAAGACTGAACCTGGTCCATATAAAATCATAGCTTGGGGCACTCAGTCATAGGTCACATGAAAGAAAAAAAGGCAAGAAAACTCTTGTCTGTATCCATGACTAGTCATGCAGTCAATCATGAAACAGAACCTTTCAAATGACAACTGACAATTAATAAAAATGTGATTGAGCTGCCAAGAAGAGAAATGAGCCCTTTAACGATCTGCACAATTGAAGGTGCTTTTAATATTATAATTCACAATGAAAACCAACTGCAAAAACCATAAAGGAAAAGTTGAGTCTATGTAATCAATTATCTTCTTTTCTCATTCTAGTTTATTTTCCATTCTACAACAAGAAAAAGTCCTTGTCTTGAGAGACTTAACATGCTAGAGAAAAGAACAGAAGATTGTCTGTTCCTCATACCTCCTAAATTTATATCTACACAGTTTATGTTTAAAATAAATTAAAAATCAGTCAATTTTAATGGCCATGCCAAAATGTGTCATCTCTTGCAGTTTTATCAATAGCGTTTTAAGTTTCTGATGAAGCAGAAACTGTTTATGACTACTAAGGAACTAGAGGAAGACTTTGCCGCAGACCTTAAGCTGTTTTTTCTCCAATTAAACTAACACTTACAAAGCACCTGCACTGTGAGTGTTAGGCTCTGTGACAGACCTCCTTGCTCTCAAGGGGTCACATTCTACTGGACACATTTAACAAGTGTATGAGTAAGTACAGTTTAAGAAAAATCTAAGGAGGGAGAGAATACTAACAACTTGTTGGGGGTGGGGGTGGGGAGGACCAGAACAGGCTTCCAAGAAGAGGATGTACCTGAGTTATCTTGAAGGAATAGAAACCGTTTATCCTCACTTAAGGCAGTATAGTGAGCTCCAGCATGACCTCTTATAGATGCCTGTCCCTCCCAGCCCACATAAAGTCTATTGACCATAACCCTCAGTATTCAAAGTCTAGGGCTGGAACAAAA
Source organism: Trichosurus vulpecula (assembly GCF_011100635.1). Taxonomy (NCBI): domain Eukaryota; kingdom Metazoa; phylum Chordata; class Mammalia; order Diprotodontia; family Phalangeridae; genus Trichosurus; species Trichosurus vulpecula. The sequence goes on along the minus strand of NC_050577.1, from coordinate 70,692,169 downwards.
TAAATTTCTTTCTAAAACCTAATTCTTCTAAATTCCTCTTAAAAGGAGGGGGTGGTATGGATAGTAATAGTATATTACAGTATGATACACAGGCCAAATGCCTCCTTACCCTTCAAGAGGCCTGGACTCACATGAATAGGATTCATCCTAAGAAGACTTACCATTACCCCCAAAGGTAGGGGAGGTTAGATTTCTCTCTGGTTCACTGCCCCCAGCTAGTAGGAACTTGAGAAATCACCAAGACAGGGGCTATTAATCTGGGGTCCACAAAACTCCCAAGGGGGTCATAGGTAGAATTCAAGGGATCTGTGAACTTGAATGAGAAAATTACATCTTTATTTCAACATAATTGGTTTCCTTTGTAATTCTATACCTTAATGTATTCATTTAAAGACATTATTCTAAGAAGTGGTATATGACACAAAATCCTGCAAATCTAAGTCAAAATTTACATATATCTCATGTTTAAGCTTTCTCCAAAAAGCAGGTAGCAGACTTCTATCAAAGGCACCCAGTGTACAACATGGGTATAGGACAAGGGTTTATTTCTTCCACCACAGAAAATGCTTAAATATAAGACTCATAAATTTCAGTTAATACAGAAACAATAACCCATTATATATACAACTTTGGGTGATTGCTGGAAATCTCAGAAATTGTACTGTCAAGTGAAGTTGATGAGCCTTTATTAAATGCCTACTATATGCCAGGCATGGTGCTAAGTGCTGAGGCACAGAGAAAGGCCTGACCTCAGGTACCTTACAATCTAATGGAGAAGACAAGACATAAGTAACTGGGTAACAAACAGGATACACACAGGGCAAATCACAGACAATCTCAGGTGAAAGGTACTAGAGTTAAGAGGGTCTAGGTGAAGTTTCTTTCCTGTCTGAGAGACCACAAAGTCCTTATCTCCTGGGCCTGCTGGTCATGGCTTAGGCTTCCTTAATACTTCCAGATGCATCATCTTTCAGGAAGTGGTCTGTTTCTCCTCTGGGAAGCACTGCTGAAATTACCACAAGGACTGAAAATATCTATTTTTTTCAGGACCACTAGCCACTGGCCTGAGCCCCGTGAAGATTACAGAGCTGGTGAACAGGAGGAAGGGACTGCCCCTTTCCTCTTTGGCAATGGCATTTTGTGGCAGGAGTGCCTAACAGGGGCCAGCTTTGGAGGTGAGTCAAACTGTTAATGAGGAGAGAGAAAGTCTGGTACCTGGGCCCAGGATTTGGCTTGCTTGCCAAACTATAGGCCTCAGAGCTAAGACAGAGGGAACAGAGTGGTAAGGGGACTGCTGATTTCAAGGTAAGGAATCTCAGCTCTTTCTGGAAAAATGCAAATCAGTATCCTAGGCCGGCAGTACTAGAAGATGGACACAAATCTATCACAGTCACCGCTGCCAAGTATTGGGACCAGGTGCTCCACCCAGTAATAGACCAAGGGGTCCAAAAGAGCAATGTACCTTGTGAAGGGCAGCATAAAGATAACATGAGAAGACATCCAGCTGGCTTGGCAGCACCTGAGAGTCAAGGTGCTTTAGCCATATGTTCCCTGTGATTCTCACAGTGGAGAGCTTATAGGGCTCTTACCAGTGGGGGCTCATAAACTATAGATTTTAGGAGTAGAGACCTAGAAGATACTTTGAACTTATGATAGCCATGGTCTGGGAGACCAACTCTGTGAGCATAGAGGGGAAGTCACAAGTGTGTATGTGTGTATGTATACATGTATATGTATGTATGTATGTACGTACAGTGTGCCAAAGCATTCTCATAGATCTCATTTAATTCTCATTTCACAACAACTCCTATAAGATTAGTGGTACAGTTACATATATTTTATATGTTCTAAACACCTATAGAAAAAAAGGGGTTGGGGTTTCAAGAACACCTGCAACTTTCTGCAGGGCCACAGTACAACCCTTATTTTCCTTTATTTTTTTCTCTCTGTGACTGCTGGATCACTGTCATTGATCTTTGAAAGATTATGGCAAAGAAGAGATAATGCTCCAGGACTGAAAAGGACAAATATTGACTCAATTTTCAAAAAAGTTAACAGAAAGTAATCCAGAAACAATAGAGCAGTGAAATTGGCTTTGATTCTTGGTGAATTTTTATACTGTATTATTAAAGGGATGGCTAGGATGCATCTAGAAAAAGAGAAATAGATTACCAAGAGCCTGTGTGGCTTTATCAAGGATAAGTTATGTAACAGACTAACCTTATTTCCTTTTCTGACATTATCATTAGACTGGAACTTCAGAAGAATGCTCAAAAAATAGTTTATCTAGTTTAAATCAAAGTGTTTTAAGAAGTCTCTCTTGGATGAGATGCAAACCAAGGACTCTGATTCTTATAGTGAGATGGAGGGGCATGAGGCCTGGTCATTTGCACAATCGCTGCTTCCTAAATCCCTCTGTGCTTGATTGTCTGGACTGCTGCTAAATCCTCCAGACCCCTGGATACTGTCCTCTGCCATAGTGATAAACCACATGGGCCCCAGAGCCTCAGCATCCCCCTGAATCTGAGCTCTCTTCTATGCATTGTCTCCATCAATTAGGGAGTGAGTTTCTTTAGAGCATGGATTGTCTCGTTTTTCTGTTTGCAGCCCTAGCACTTAGCACAATGCTTGGCACACAGTAAGCACTTACGAATGCTCTTTCATTCATTCAAATTATTATTGTGGCAAAGATTACGAGATCTAGCCTAGATGAGGGCATAACTAGGTGGATTCAGAACTAGGTAAGTGGTTCAATGTCAATTTGGAAGAAGGGTCTGTTCTTGGCCCTGGGCTACTAAACATGTTGACAAATGGCTTGGGTAAGCGTGCTGTCTGTACCTTTAACAACTTTGTAGGTACACAAAAGAAAGATGGCAGAATCAATATCCCCAATGACTATAAGATAAAATTTAATAGTCACAAATGTAGCATTCTACTTGAGTTAAAAAACAAAAATGGCAACTTCCTAAGTACAAGATGTGGGGGGGGAGGAGGGAAGTGTGATACAGAAATGTGAACACCACCTGGGGGCTTCTGTGAACCATGAGCTTAATATGAGTCAATAGCCAAAACAGATAATGCTGTTTTCCAATGCATTAATAGAAAAATAATGACCAGGAGGACTGTGGAGGTCACGGTGTGCCTGTACTCTACCCTCATCAGACCATATTTGGTGTTGTCTAGAGCTCTGGGCACCAAATTCTAGGAAGAATATTTGCAGAGTGACAAGACGATGAAGGGACTCTCGAGATCATGACATATAACGAGCAGTTGAAGGGACTGAGGATGTTTAGTCTCAAGTAAAAACTGAAGGTAGATGCCTGTGTTTTCAAGTTTTTGAACGGTTATCATCCAGAAGGAGGATCAGATGTCATAACTGTTACTGACAGGCAGCTCTCAGAGAAGACTCCCAGATCTCCAACTCCAACTCCACATATATAAATCAGAACTCTTATTCTTCACCATGCCCAGCCCTGCTAGCTTCCCTCTATTTGTTGGGGGCAGCACCATCTTTCCCACCTTCGAGGTTCATACTTCCTGAGGACAGGGACTGTCTCCCTTTTCTGTCTGTCCCCTAGCGCCGAGCACAATGGCTGAGCATGCAAGCTGGTGCTTGTTGAATACTTCCTGACTGGTTACCCACTATTCTGTCCCATTTCCCCCAATTCCGTTTGGTCACACAGACACCACTTGCACTCAGGCTCTCGTCAACTCCTGCAATAGCCTTCTAATTCATCTCTCCCCAGCCTTTCTCTTCTCCAACCTGCCCTCTATCAAGCTGGCCAAATGATATCCTCAGGGCACAGGTGTGATAGCTTCTTTCTGCTGTTTAGGAGGCTCCAGGGATCCTGCTGCTGTTGCTCCAAAAACAAGAAACTCCTCTGCTGGTTATCAAGAGCCATTCACAATGCAGCTCCAGCCCACCTTCTCAGGAAGATCACACACTACCGCCCCTCACACATGGTGCATTCCAGGCCAAGTGGCCTCCTTGATAAGCCACACACAACATCCTCTCTCCTGTAGAGACACATGATCTAAGGTGCTAAAAGCATACTGAGGATGTTACCAGGGGTTACAGCCTTCTAAGTCCATCTTTTGGTATCAAAGAACTTCTGATACGCATATCGTGTTTCAATTTGTATTAAGCCAGTTTTACTGATATTCTTACATTATATATCATGAAGAGGAAACTATCAACACAAAATTCTCCTTTAATCCATTCCAATGCCTTCTTCATTATCTAGCAACATTGACAACTCGAATATTTTAAGTATGTCTATAAGTGACCAAGCCAAAAAGAAGGGCTGGAAACATGAATGATATGGAAAAGATGATCAAAGATAATGAATGATCACCCCCGTCCCCCAGCAGCTCTTTAAGGGCAGGGAAAGGCTTTTATTAGCAACTTTCTATCCTCAGCAACATCTGGTACATAGGAGGTACTTAACAAATCCAAAAAATTGTTTTCAAGACTGAATATTCCTTACTTCTTACACTTTAAAATGTTCCCCCTTCTCACCAAATACTACAATATAAATAACTATCTTTAAATATTTGTTTTTTTCATTTTATTAAATGCATCAATTATTAGACAGCCTTTTATAGAGTATTTAAATAAGGTTTGAAACTGGAGTGTTTGTACCTCTTTGTTAAGATGAACTCTAAAAAATATTTGCATATTTTATTCCTGATTTTGCGAATTCCTTGAATCAGCAAAAACACTTAAAAAATAGGCTGAATTCACAACGGCTCCAAGCCCAATCTACGTATGTTCCAAATAGGCCTGAACAAGTTAAACTGCACAAATTGGAAAGAAGTTTCCCACAAGCCCTGTGTGTAAGGAGGGCATAGTCTTTCTTTCATACAAGGCACTGAATAGAGCTTTTCTTCTGAAACAAAGTCTACGAGGTACAGCGAACAAACTGTAAAGGTAACTCAGCCTTTTGTCACAAGGTCCACTAAAACTCTTTTAATGATGACCACTTATTTCAACCAAGTTCAGTAAAGAAACAGTGGCTTCTACTACAAAACGGAAATCTAACATACACAGACATATAAGTACAGTCATACAAACTACCTTGTTTGACACTACTAAGAGAGCTGGACCTGAGAGGTATAACATTTTAAGATCTAAGAATTCAACTTTTAAACATAAAGTATTAATACAAATTTTTGTTTTATCATCTTTGTAATCCCTATGCCTACTACTACATAGCACTAATAGGTTTTTAAATAAAAATTTACTGATTTGAATGTTAAGATTTACACTGTGCTATTAATGTTATACAACAGTTTAAAAGATAATTAAGTCCACAAATTTTTACATACCCATACATTAAGCATAAAATGCAGAATTAGCTTAATAGTTAATGCAACTAAATGAAACACCTCTTAAGAGATACAGCATTGTGATAACATTGCCTTCTTTGATGAGAAAGGAAAAGCAGATTTACTGCCCAAGGCTGTATATTTTGTTGACTTCTTATAATTAGGCAATTGACGCGCCTGTTACACAACAGCAGCGTGTGGAACAAATAGTAATCGTGCATATCAATCAGCCGTACATTAATGAGTGTAAATCACAAGAGACCAGCTCCATGTTGGGAAAAGTCTAGAAGAAAAGACTGATAGTTACCTACATGCTGCTGGCACTTTCACCTCAAAAAGAATAGTCATCCCAGCCCCCATACCTCACTATAATAGAATAAGATAAACGTGGGGATTATGCCAAGTTGACCCCAAGCTTTGTTCTCCCCCTCTAGGCACATTCAGGGAAAAGGTCTAAACACACATCTGATTTGACAAGCATTCAGGTTTACAAAGAACGTGGTGAAAGTGAAATCATACTTGGGGCATTCATGGGTTCCTATGTCAAAGGTCATTTAGCAGTATATCAGCTGCTGCCTACAAAGGTTTAAATGGGTAATTTTAACCCTATATCTACTGTACAAAAGATGCATTCATATGAGAAAATTGTAGTTTATTATATGTTCAAATAACTTTGAATAACCTACAAAAGTATTTAGGATATTTTATTTAGCATGTATTCATAATCCTTTAAAGGAAAAGACGTGGAAAAGATTCCTATAGAATATATAAAATTTAAATTTACATAATCATCCAACTACAAAATCCAAATGTAGGAAATGTAAATTGTAATAGCATTAAAATATGTATCAGACAATCTCTAATATGATTCTGTAATAAATTATTCTGTAATAAATAAATTCATTTTTTAAAAGAAAAGGGAAACTCTACTACCATGCTAACTTATGTTACAGTATCATCAAAATGCAAATATGTTCCCCTGCCTGGTTAACCAAAGTAAAGATCAGATTTAGTAGTCCTTCTAAAGTTCAATGTACAGAACTGATTTACTTCATAGATCAATCTTTTGAAAATGTTCAATTTAAGAGTTGATGAGAATTTACTTTGGAAATGAAGGTAACTATGTCTCAACACAAAGTGTAGAAAGAAAAAAAGCTTCTAAGGAGCTTCTTAAAACAAAAGCACGCAAATACTTTAAAATAGTGGAAGGGAAAGATGGTGGAGAGAAAGGGAAAGAGGAAAAGAAAAACTGTGAGGCAGTGATAGCACTAGAAATAAAAATAAATGTGTTTTGTCTTCCTATCTTTGTGAAGAAAAAGAATCAAGTCCAGCTGCCACACAAATCAGCACAGATATTACTCAATTACTATAGGAAAAGATGTGGGATTCTTTTGGGAGAGGAAAGATTGGAACATCACTGATGTAACATTAATACCAAAATTTAACTGTGAAATAGCAAAACGTCAATGTATATGTTCTCATCTTATTTAATAAAACATTCCTTGCACACATATGTGTGGTCTATTATCTATACAAAATCAGTTTTTAAAGCTGTATTAATTATATCCTACATAAAGTTATCCAACAATTAACAACTATCAAGAAAGCAAAAGCTCTGTTTATTTCAAGTTTGCATACTTAAACTAAACTCAAGTCAGTCATCAATTCCCAGATTCTAAAGTTATCTAACGCTGTTGGTGATTTCCTTCTTCAGGATATACCTGAACACTCTCACTGTCCAATTCTAATATTGAGACCACAGAGAATTCTGCCCCTTTACTATCAACCATCCTGTGTAACAATCTACAGCTTATTACATGAGAGATTGCAAATTTGCCCCAAAATTCTGTGCAGAGTATGTAATTCTTGTTCATCACTCTTATACATGACTAAATCCTAAAAACATTTCTTTTCAGGAAGAAATCAAGGTAATATTAAACAACGTATTATTCAGCTTACTTCCTGGAGTAAAGAAAGTAGACAAAACACGTGCCAGTCGAGGGGATAGGCAGACTCCACTTTGATCTCAAAAGACTTTCAAGAACTGTCTGAATTTGATAGTTGTAGCCTATATTTTCACACATCTTTATTTTTTTTTGCATTCAGTAGCCATTGCCTTTTTCTATTTTAATACTTGCAACATGTATACAACATATATGTACTTAACTCCAAAGGGAAAATAGGTCACTTCCCTCAAATACATTAAATAGAAATCTATCTCTTCTAAAAAAAATGTAAAGGCAAATTTAGCACAGAGGTAAATTAAAGAATACATTTTCCCTCAAGCACTAAAGCCTGTAGCATCGATGCACTTCATATGATGAACAACAAATCCATATCAAACCAATTATTTGAAAAGCATTATTCATTGCATGGAGCTCACAACAGTAAAAAGAGAGCAGCAATAGCCAGAGCTAGTGATCACAGCACAATTTCTACGTAACTGGGCGTAAGGCTTTACAAAGAGATATTATCCCAAAGAAGAGGCTCTGAAGAGGTCAATATTCTTTGCTCCTCATGTCTAACCAAGCATCAATACTGTTTCTTCCTCTCAAATGCTGTTTACATGGGATCCTTCTTTTCCACTTTCATTTTAAAAATCCTTACTCCCTGGTGCCATTCCTAGGATACATCTAACACCACTTTTCCCACAAAGTAATTATTCATGCTACTGCTGAGTCATACATATATGTGCATGTATATGTGTGCGCGCGCACACACACACACACACACACACACACGCACACATACACTTCATTATGACCCAGTATCTTCCTCTCCAGAGCCAGAGTGGAAATTCTCTGAAGCATTCCCAAACCATTCCCATCCTATAAAGGCTCTTCAGGACTGTTTTATAAGCCAGCAGTCAAGTTGCAAATAATCAATAAAACAACATAGCTAATGCAATCTTAAAGCATATTAATAAAAAAGTGTAATGTCATTATAAGGGAGATAATCTTTGCACCCTAGGTATGCTCTGATTAGCACAGAACACAGTATATTATGTGCCAATATACAGTATATTGTACAGAATATCCTGGGTGCCAAACTTTAAAAGGATATTAGCAGACTAGAGGGCAATGAGGATGATGAAATCTTGAAAATGTGCCATATGAGGAAGAGCTGAAAGTACTGGGCATGTTCAGCTTGGTGAAGAGATGATTTTAAAGGGGTGGGGGGATGGAAGCGGAGATATTATAGGTATATTCAAGTGAAGAAAAGGATTTAAGTCATATAGCTTCAGAGGACATAACTGTAGCAGATTTCAGCTCAGTTTTAGTGGGAACAATTAGAATTGTTCCAAGGAGAATGAGACAGCCTGGTGAGACACATCACTGAAAGCATTCAAATAGAGGCTGCATTGCTATGTATGTTCTAGAGGGGATTCATGGGTAGCAGGAGGCTGAACTAGGTGAATCTGAGAGGACCCTTACAACTCTTAAGAAATCATAGAATCTTACCTCTTCCTCCAAGGCCTGGTATATGAGGACACAATAAAGAATATCTAATGACCGTTAATCTAAGCTCCACATCTGTGATTTAAAACTTATTTAATTCTAACACCTCATTCTTATTAAAATTTGTAGCTCTGTCTTTCGAAAAGAAAGTATTACATAACTAGACTATATCACTCATCATTTCCTCACAATATTTTCAGTCTGAAACAAGGAGCAGGTGAATTATTGGCATTTTGGTCCTAACATAGCTACACTTCACTACTTTTGGGACTCTCATTCCTATTTCAAAATATGACTCCTTGTAATATTCTCAGGTTCACATACCTATTATCAAACACTTTTGAGAAAAACTGAGATTCCCTTGAGAATTACATTAAAATTATGTTCTATCTATTTAGAGAACTAGAGGTATTGGACTAATACTATCAGAGAGGGTTTCAATTCTATTCTAGTTCAATAGTCACAGGTCTTTATTTTAAGCAAGTACGATTTTTTAAGGACTGGATTCTTTAAAAAGGTACTTTAACAAAGTTATCCATGCCAACCACATCAAACTTTTCAAGTGCTGTAGCACTTGAATAATAAATAATAAATGATAAACCCAAGCAGTTGCCTCATCTGACATCATTCCTTTTCCAAATATAGATAAGCTTTATTACAATATGGTTTGAACTATACTTATAGTCTGATGAAAAGCAAACACTAGCAGGTTCCCTCTAGTCCTAAAGAAATACCGCTATCAGGTTACTGAAATAGAGTTTTCATTTATCATAACTAGGTGATTTTTCCACATTATTTCCTATTTCGTTCCATTATGTAGAACCATAGCATAAATTATTGGGATAATTATAGGTCAATATGAACTCAATACTTAGAATAAAAAATGTTAAACACCCAAACTGTCAGAGACAGTGGTGCCCACCTGTAATCCCTGCCACTGCAGAGGCTGAGTCTAGTAGATGGCATGAGCTATCTCATGAGTTTTGAGCCGCAGGGAAGCTAAAGTCTATCAAGTGTCCCAAGTAAGTCTGGAGGCCACCATGCTAAGGAGGGGCGAACCAACATAAGTTAAAATCTGAATAGGTCAAAGCTCCCATGCTGATTAGTAATGGGATCAGGCCACAGGTGTGGCACTAGATTTCCAGCTGGATGAGATAGGGAGTTCATCTCAAAAACTAAAATATATAAAAAGACAATACACAAAATATATAAAAAGACAATGTGCTTGTGAGATGGTATGCTGGAAAGATTATTTTATTGGGAACTGGCAGACCCATACATTAGTCCACACTTTGCTTCCAACTTGCTTGTGCAACCCTGAGCAAGTTGTAATCTCTGTGGGCTCATATAATCCATATACCAGTAAAAAGAAGGAATTGGACTAGGTGACTAATAACATTCTAGTTTCCTGTGTGATTTAATAGTCTGACGTCCAAGTTTCAGGTTTGAGTTTTAAGCATTAGTTTGGGAAAAGAAGAACCAAAAAGACCTGGTTACTAATTACATCTTCCCATGCATTTGGGAGATATACTGAAGGGTGCTAGCAGCTCTAAAGCAAGCTCCACACTTCCAATGGAAAAGCAATGGAGGCAGAAATGAGAAAGGAGACTATTAAGAATTAACATCTGGGACAGGAAAAAAGGAAATTCCAATTACCCGGTTAGTTTGTGTGTATGTATATTATGTGTATGTGTATACACACATACAAACTTGTCTCCCCACTAGAAAGTGAGTTCCGCATAAATAGGATTATCTTATTCTATGTACTTGTAGCCCCACTGTCTGACACAGTGTGTGGCACATGGATGGTGCTTAAAAATGCTTTTTGAATGACTGCCTTGTTCCCACTTCATAGTGCCTCCCCCACTCAGATATCCTAGCTCCAGACCCATCAGACTCACCCTACTGCTCCAGTTAACTCTGCTCTCACCTTTGTCTGAACCCTTGTTGAACTCATCTGGAAAACACAATTATTTTGGTTGAGAATTGTTACATGTATATCTGGTAAATTTTTAGAAATCCACAACTGGTACCATGCACTCGTTGTAAACTCCATGAAGTCAGAATGTCTTCAATTATCTTTTCACCTCCTCCATTACCCACCACTGGACTACCATTTGTTACTCAGTAATAAATGGTTATTGAATGAATACATGATAATGTCACCTTTCTCACAGAAGATGACTAACTAGGAAGCTAATATGTGGCAAGCACTCCAATGTCCCATTTTATAGAGCACTGGATATATCATTACCCAGGTTCATCAAGAAAGAGGAGCCAAAAAATCTAAATCTAGCAGAATAGGTTTTGCCAGAAACTCAGGGGCTGTGGTTGTAGAAAAACATGGTTCCTACTTTAGTGCCCCTAACTTCACCATATATACTTTCTTCAGATACTAGACAGAGAAGCTGGATTCCACATCACATAAGTAAAGAACAGATGACAGTTATTATTGTACTCTAATCCTAAAAAAATTAAAAAATAAAATCAAATGTATCCTTGATCTGCTTTTTATACTTCCAAGAAGATTACCAATGAAATTTCCCACTAATATAGACCAAATCAATACCTTTTTGAAGTTGGTAAAAAAAATCAAACCTATTTAGAAAAATGGCAGGGATTTTTAAAAGCTAGTAAGTCTCAATGAAAAGTCTATAGGATAAAATAGTCAAAAAGCTCTCGGGTCTTATCCATATGGGTGTGCCTTTTAACTGCACAGATTACTATATCCGTTCCCATTCATTTGTGCAACTCTTGCCCTGTGTCCTGTCATAAATGTGGACATCCACCCAACATACTGGTCTTTTGACATCGGAAAAACTAGAAGGAGAGAACACAGTCTACCAGTTATCCTTCATTCTTACTATAGAACCAATTTGTCTTTTAAAATCATATAATTCCTTGATTACAGTCTATATTCCAGTTTGTTTCTAAAAGTTTTGGTCTTGCAGCCTGCTCATACTGACATGCTAACCAATCAAGACTCTGGCCTAACTATGAAGATAGAAAAAACAAGTGGATGAAAAGTGACCATTATCCAACTTATAACACAAAGCTGGACAATATATAAAGCTTATCTTATACAGGTACTAGGAATGGACAATGAGTTGCAACCAGAATTAAACAGGAGGGGGAGAGGGGTTGGGATTGCCTTCATGAAACTGCAAAGGTCCTTTAATGATCCCCAATTTCTTCCAGAAACAAAGGCCCACCTTTTAAATACTAATAATCTGCCAGAGTTGTTGCATGGTTGTAAGTCATGGAACTAGGCTCCAGACAATAAAATGACTATCATAAAAGGGTTAGTTATAAAACGCTATCAAAGAAGAGCAGTTTTATTATTTTGTAGTATAATATACATAACAAATTAAGGTTTAAACACATAACAAGCAAAACAATGTTATAAAAAATTAAAATTTACAAGATAAACTTTGCATGAGATTGATCAAATATAAAATTCCCTGAACATAACAGAATTAAATTATTGGACTTTCCCTAAATATATTAGGATTGCATAATTGGATCCAGACATGAATGAATGAGGAAAAAAATTTATTAAGTGCTTACTATGGGCAAGGTATTGTGTTGAATCCTAGAAATAAAAATAGAAAAGAGAGTCCCTGGTCTTAAGCACTCAAATTCTAATGGAGGTGACAACATATTTAATAGGTTTTGGTTCCAACTCAGAGAAAAAGGCCCTATTGGTCCTTAGGGTACAACAGCAAAGCAGATGGTAATTCTGCATGTTTAACATTATATCCAATAGTAGAACCATATCTTTTTAGGATGCTGAACCATTTGACAATGGCAAGGTCTTTTGGTGGCATGGTAAAGAGATCTAATTTCTTGAGTTTGAGGTTTGAAAAAGCTGCTGATTTTAGGACTTGATTTACCTCAAATTCCAAGAAGATATTATTCTGAACTTTTACTCAATAATAATTGTTTATGTTATGCTTGAATTATAGAAATTCTCAACCAGTAGGTTTTCAAACTAATGGGTTTTTGTTTTATTTTAAATTTAAAAGTTTTGACATGCAGATAGAGCTTTTAATAATTGAAATGAGATACATGTAAGTAAAGCAGTCTGAAAATCCTAAAACACTAGATAGATGCTATTTATTTTCAGTGCATATTAAAACATCTAGGCTACTTTATTGGACTCACTTAATTTAGGCACCATAATAACACTGAAACAATACGTGCCATAATAGTGCGGAAACATATAATTTTAAAGATCTGGAACAAGTGTGGTGATCTAATTTTTAAAGCAGCATCTAATTTAAAGCAGCCTATGTAATCAGTTTATGTTGAATCAAACACATTAAGAATACAAAGTAAGTACTGAGAATACCAAGTACGCCTCAAAAGAATCTATAACTTTGTGGAACCTCTGGTCAATTTCATTCCTGCTCCATTTCCTGTCTTCCTTGGATGTTAATGATCTCTTCAGGAATCCCAGCTCAATTTCTTGGAGTTGAGGTCTTTCTCCACTCTTTGCTGAAATTCTACCTCCACTCCATCTCCTCCCTTGCGTGGCAAGCCATTATTAACCTAGCTTGAGGGGCTCTGGACCTCTCCTCTCCTACTGCAGTGGTCTCACACCCAGCTTCCCTGCTTCTACCACCCCTCCACTCCTCTTCACACAATTTATCCTACACACAGCTACCAGACTATCCTTTCTATAAAAGCACAACTCTTGATCCTATCATTTGGATGCTTGGTGGACATAGAGCAAAACAACATTCAATGACTGACCACTGACTTTTATTCCAAAATTTAAAATCTTACATCATTCAAGAGCCTCCATAATCTGGATGGCCCTGTCTCCTTCCATTCTCGCTCATGACCTTAAATTCCAGCCAAGCAAGAATTCCAAATTTTAGCCAACCTTTCTCTTTGCTCACGACATTCCTTCCTTCTAACCAGGATGCCCTTCCTCTTACCATCTCCTGCTGGAATCCTACCTATCCTTTAAGAATCAATTCAAATGCCACTGCCTCATGTTTCAAAGATTTTCATAGGGGTGTGGCTGGTCCTATGGCAAGAGAGATAATCAATGAAAAGCCCCCATGCTGCATTAGTATCCCCACAATGTCAAGTGAATTAGAGGAAGGCCCCAGCACCCTGGGTATCCTCAGTGCCACAAACAAAGAGTCCTAATTAGAAGAGAAAGCATGCATTGGTCGCAAGCTGAATCATGGGAGGAAGGAACCACATTTGAGATCACGAGTCCAATGAGATATCCAAGTTCCACGGGCAAGCAAGCTGTTCTAGCACAAAGCTCCTTTTTCATTTCGTGTGTTAAGGAAAAAGATGTGAGGATGCTAAAATATGAAGGAATACCAGCAAATCTTTCCATTTCAAACCCTAAATAATGTAATAATGTTGACTTGTGAAATTCAAAGAATTTATAAGGATTTAATGACCCATAATCGCATTATGACTTATTATATAATATAAATAAGGGTGAAAGAGTAAGAAAGAAGAAACGTCACTTACTGTTTCAGACTACTGGTAGCTGAATGTCTATCTACCATTGCCCCTTTTACACTCTTCCCCATCCTATGGCTTTCAGCCACCAAATACAAGATTTGTTTGATTTACTGTCCTTAGAGATCATCTAATCCAATACTTTTTTTTACAAAGAAAGAAATTGAGGCCCAGGTCTCAAGTGACTTGACCAAGGTCACAAACATATTATGTCCAAGAGCCGGCAAATGAACTCAAGTACTCTGACTAAATCTAGCACCCTTTCACTGTCAATAATATATGTGAAAATGTGTGTGAAGACCATCAAGAAGCATGTACTCAGTCCAGTTACTGTTAATAATATTCTTATTCTATTTAAATAAGCACATTGTAAATAAGCTGATAAACTCTACTAGCTCATCTTTTCAGGCATCTATAGGACACTGTAAAGAAAGGCAGCATGAGCTGACAGGCAGAGATTTGGCCTTGGGGTCTGGACTGCAAGGCCCAATGCAATCTCTGCCTTCTTTTGGCTCCATGCCCAAGGCTCCAAGTTTACCCACTGCCATTGTGGGAGAGATCCTGCAGCTGCAAGTGCCCCCATCCCAGTGGTTGCCCACACTGAAGAGATTACAGGTTTGGACCTCCTTCTCTGCCCCACAAGAGAGTACAATGATAACTGATGTTCATAGGGACTGTCCTGAGGCTCCATAAAAACAAAGTGCCCTCTGACTCAGCAACTACATGTTGAATTATATTCAAAATACTTTGGCATAAAGAGTTACATTCTAATTCCCTAAAAATCATAATAGTATAAGCAGAATCTCTGACTAATCAGAACAGCTCATTTGATGACCATGTAACAAGAACTTGCAGTTCATATTACATGAAAACAAAACAATAAGCATTTATAGTCTGGATATTTTCTTCAACAACCTGTTAATCTTGTCCATCATTTTCTCATCAATACTTCTCAGGTCTACCCAAGGTGCTGAATTCTGAGCAACACTTAAGGGGCAGCTGCTCCTGACACCCCATACCCTCTGGCCCAAGCCCTTCCCTGCCCTGCTATGGTTTCAGGAGCCCCTGCTCCTCCCTATGCTGCAGTTCTATTAGGAAATCAGCAGCTATAAGCCTCCCTGCCTTACTTTCTTTCCCATGCTTTCAGGCTCAGAAAGAGTAAGGACTAGATAGCCCATTGCACTATGGGTTATGCAGATTTTTGTCAAGAAGCCTGGGACCTGAAGGTAGAGCCAGGGGCTGTACCTGTGCTTTCATTGACAGAGGGAATTTACCAAAGAGGAAACACCAACAGCACCTTCTTTGAGAGTTACCTGGGACCCAGAGAAATTTTAAAAACAGCATATACAAGGGGATGTCTAAGGTTCCTTACAATTTTGGTTCTATGATACTTGTGTGACTTTTCACCCAGTGGTGAAACCTTCTCTATAACACATCCTCTTAGTGATTCTCCCTCCCACAAAAATATACCTAATTATGTTAACATACTATCCATTTTATTAATCTTATCCATGAGCAGATCATGAAAGATTATCAAATCCAGATATATTACCTTTAGCAGTTTACTGATGTAGACATGGAATAATTATCAAAAAAGTTTTCCAACATCAATTGGGAATAAGGTCCCAAATAAATGAACTGTCCAAATAACTGAAGCTTATTTTTCAAGTAATAAACATTTTAAAAAGTTTAAATCTTTTAAAATATTATATACTATTTTTCCTTAATAGAAGAAACTGAATATAATTAACCTTTAACCTGTGTTTAACAGAACTATAATACAGAAATGACCTCAAGAAGTACTAAAGAACACAGAGGTATTTCTCTCAACATTAAAGAGCCCTAGAATGCTTCAACTTTAAAATTCTTCTATCTATTGTTTCCCTTAGTTTTTCTGTGAAATTTTATTGAGGAGTTGGAAGAGATTTTAGAGGTCAACTAGTCAAACCTCATACCTCTAGAGGTCCCCCTTTCTCTATGTTAGCTGTGGTTTGGGGGAGTCACTGTGTGCCTGCTTTTAGTAGCCTGCCTCATATGTGGCACCTAATTACCAAGAGTTGCAAGATTAATTCATAAAGTATAAAAATTGTATATAAAAAATAAGGCTCTGCCTAAGGGCTCTGTATGTGAGAGAACTGTCATCTTTCATGAGCTTCACAAAATGACAACCATCAACAAACACATATGTACTTTATTAAGAAGTGCTTTTTGTGCATCATCTCATTCGATCTTCAACTTTGTGAGGTAGGAAGTCCAAGTATCACGATCCCTCTTTTACAGAAGGGGCTGAGGCACAGAAAAGCTGACTGATCTGTTGTAGGCCACCTAACTTCTAACTGGCAGAACTGGAATCCCAAATCCAGTGCTTTTTCCAACACAAGTCAGCTTCCTCCTATCAATTTCTGCTCCTCTAAGGCCTCTGCTAACAAGCTCTTCTCATACCTTTCTCGTGCTGTAGCCAGGACAGTGGGCTATATTGGATACGTAACTGAGTGTAAAACTCTGATGGATCATACTAACTTGTCAAAGCTTTAAATACAAGCCAAGCAATCAATTCTGTATTTGTCATGACAAGTTCAACTAAATTTGGAAAGATTTGTCACCAGGTGACAACAGGTGATTAAATTATTTTAGCCACTGCAAATCTACTAAGGCATGGAGGGGCTGTGACCTACATCAGTGGAAGGATTAGCCACAGTGATGTAAGTACAAATGTTTTCAGGTATCATACTTGCTTAGAAACTATTTTTGGTTACTGCTTGGTTCTTGGCTATCTTACAAATTTTTAGGTTATTAAATAAACTATTAGATGAACCTTAAAAGCAGTTAAATTTATTGTATTTGATAAAATTTGTTAAAGAGAGTCAGGCAAATAAGCAATTAATTGTTAGTTTTCCTTTCCAGTAAATTTTCTTTTTGTTCTTATGTTTTGTTTTTTGTTTTGTTCCTATGTGGCTCTTCCACAAAGTCCTATCCTGATACCTCACTGTAGTGTACTAATGATCCTGGTTTCTAACAGGTTTTCCAAAGGAGTGCAAACTCTAACCTTTCTACAAAGCCGGAGGAGGTTTCAAGTATAGTCTCAGGAAAAAATATAGCATGCTTTCTGAGTACCAATCAAGTTAAGGATGGAGAGGTTTGTAACAAGGAAGCTGGCTACTTGGCATTGAATTCTTTGGCCACTGCAACCCAAGAAATAAAGACAAATACAAAGGTGCTCAGTTCAACATAACCCATTTATTTTAAACTGACCCTTGTGGATGAGACAGAGGGCACTAAGATCACACAATATGTAGAATAACTATAAACTTTAACTTGGTTGTTACTACTCTACATGAGAGATCCTCGTCCAAATAAGTGGACTTACTATTGGAAGAACTGACTTATATCAATATTAACATTCTGACTGTAAGTAAATATCAGAAGACACAAGGTAGTTGCAGCTAAATGGTGAGAAAGCCCACAGGTTTTTCTCGTACAGGCAAATAAAAAGGTTTTGGTTTAATGAGACCAAGGCCTTGAAGAAATGTCACTGGGTAGTTTTTTTGTTTAGTAAGTATTGTTGTGTTTGTGATAAGTTCTTTCAAAAAGATCACCATGAGAATAATTATACCTTAGGTACTAACATCCTTACATAGGAGGAAGAGATAAATTCTATATGGAACTCAATAAGGTCTCTGAACGAACTGATATTTGGCAAATTCAATGCAAAGATAAGAACAGATATCAGTTGGTCAGTCAACAAGCATTTATTAACTGATTATTTCATGTTAGGTACTATGCTAAATACTATGAATACAAATTTAAGCAAAAAAAAAAAAAAGACAGCCCCTGCCCTCAGGGAGTTAATATTCTAATGGGAGAAGACACCACCCAAATTTAACATAGGTTTCCAAAGTGAGCCATATCGCCCCCTGGGGCGTACTGGAAGAACCAGGAGGGTGGTAGCAGCCTCAGGTGCAATGGGGGGAAGTGGACAATTGAATAAAAATAAGGGGGAGGTGGACACATAAGAAAAGAAGAGAAGATAAAATCTGTTGTGCAACAGAGTTTAAGTCATAGTGATTACATTATTTTCCAAATAAACACCCAAAATGCAAGTTATAACCAATCAGCTGTCAAGTCTGACAACAGGTCTTAACAAGCAAGTGTTGGCAGGCAAGCCCGCCTTCAATCATGAGGAAGTCCAGCATGCAAAGGTAGGAATATGTGCATGTAATGACTTGTTTACAACACAATACTATACAGTTACATACTGAGCATCAAAATTTCAGTGCAGGAAAAAAAAACCCCACAAATTCACAATAAATTATTAAATTTAAGATGTTAATTTTTTAAAAAAATATTTTCTATTTTTTGAAATGATGCAAATTAAGAAAAAAACCATCAAAGGGTTAAAGAAAATAGATTTCCAGGAGGGCACTGAGTGATTTTTTTTTGAAAAGGGGGCAGTAGGCCAAATAAGTCTGGGAACCTCTGACTTAAAAGGAAGCTGAAAAAATGGTGGGGAGGGGTAAAGAGAGAAAATACCCAAAAGGAGGTATGATGGAGAAGTCTGGATTACAGCCTGGTGAGAAACAAAGAAATGATTGTCCTAGGAACCCTCCTTAAATGGAGGTTCTAGGAGGAGCCATCCAGTCAAAGAGAGGGACCCTCCAGGAGCAGAGGTCCGAGGTATGAATTGCAGAAGGAATCAAATTTCTGGAGCATGGTAGAAAAGTCCAAAATGCAGCCTGATGAGAAATGAAGAGAAAAGTGTGTGTGAAATAGAAATTCATGGTTTTACATTGAATACTCTTTTTATGTTCTGTTGTATACATAGAAATGTTCTTTTTTTGTCTTTTTATATTTAAGTTCAAAATGAATAAATTAAAAAAAAAAAGAAATGAAGAGATGGCCGATTAGCCTGGGTGCCCTCCTGAACTGGAGGCCTTGGGAGGAGCCAATCAATAAGAGGATGAGGACAACAAAAAAAAAAAACAAAAACAAAAAACAAAACTAAAATGAATCTGTGATGGCATCAAGTCAGAAATGAAAAATAAATTGAAAAATAGGGATTGGGAATAAGAAATGAGTGATTATGAACATGAAGACTACATAGAAGGCTTATGCTGATCTGAAGCAGCTAAATGGCACAGTGTTGGATTAGGAATCAGGAAGACCAGAATTCGAATCCTCTTCAAACACTTGCTAAGTGTGAGATCCTGGGCAAATTATCTAATTTCTCAGCCTCAGATTCCTCATTAATAAAATGTGGATAACATCACATACCTTAGAAGGGCAGGAGTTTTGCAAACTTTAAAGCCTATATAAATGCTATTAAATACTAGCTATTATTTTTGAGAAAAGGAGGTAGGTGGCTTAGTTGATAGAATGCCAGACCTGGAGTCAGGAAGACTCATTTTGCTTAGTTCAAATCAGGCCTCAGACACTTACTAGTTTTGTGACCCTGGGCAAGTCACCTAATCCTGTTTGTCTCAGTTTCCTCATCTCTAAAATGAGCTGGAGAAAGAAATGGCAAACCACTCCAGTGTCTTTGCCAAGAAAATCGCAATGGGCACGAAGAATCAGACATCGCTAACGACAAAAATAATTTTTGAGAAAAGCATCAAAAGGTGTTGAACATGATGAGTATCAAAATAACATCATAAAAATGAAATTAAATTCTATTTTAATAGTCAAGAAATGATTTGCTTCTAATGTATGAATCATTTCAGAAATAACTTTCTATGTAACATTGGATCATGGACTTGTCAGAGCAAAGATAAAAGTACAAAGCTGGAAGAATAAAATGAGAAAAAGATAAGGCATGCAATTAATGCAACGTCAATGTGTCCTAAACAAGTTGGTGATGCCAACAATGGGATAGAGACATAAGAAAAGACAGACATCACTAACAATAACTTCACATGTGACAGATGTAAGTCAAGTGCCATGTTGGGGAGGCTGAAGGAGCCTATTAAATGCCTTACTAGTCAAGAGATACGGCGGCCAAAGGCCACCATAGATTTAGAATGAAGATAGATACAGATATGTACGTACAAGTTGTGAATAGTATCACTGCCTAAAAGACTGAGAAGCACTAATGGGTAAAAACCAGTTTGAAGAAAGCCTGATAAGAGACAGAACTAAGCAAAGGGAACTTAAGAATGAAACTAAAAGGTCAACAAACAGATGGATATAAAAGAACTGCAAAGATTTTTATGACAAATAATTTTCACCATCCATGGCTGTGAATCCACCACACTGGGGACAGTAATACCTCAGGCATGGTTTTAACTAGAGATGAAGTAGAAGTTACACCAAAGAGAACAATGTCAGGACAAAAGGGTGGGTCAGATGAAAGGAACATCAAGGAAGAGATCTGTATTAGAAAAAACAGTTGTGACGTCACTGATCCACAAACTAACAGGAAGTGAAAGGTAAAGGTATGAGAAAAGTCTTGGACGTTATCATGACCCCCTCCGAAATCAACTAGGAAGTCATCAACAACTAAGCTCTATGGGCCTGATTTTCCATCTATAAAAATTTTTGAGATTGTTATACACATAGGACGTCCCAAAAGTCTTAGTGCAGCTGTAAGCCATTATTAATAGCTTTAAACTTGATAGCCTGTCTCTCAATGACAGGTAATGAGGGAAAATTTAGGCTTCCTTAAGTATTCTTTCACGGAAGACCACCTCTCTTTACACAAGTCATCAAACGATGGAAAGAACATAATTTCACACTGTATCGGTGACTAATTTTTTAAAAAGCCTTTCCATTTAGCTGAGCAGACTACTTCCTTATAAGCCTCTTTTTCCAACAAGAGGTCTCCTATGGACACATCAAAATGATGCAAAATTCATGCAAACATATAACGACAGAGACTTTTGTTTTGTGACAGGGCATAAAACAAAAGGATGTAGGCTTGGAGTGCCTAGATGTATGCCTAGAGTCCAAGTTGAGGGGGGCTCCCCAGGGTCAGGAATTCTTAACCTTTTTGGGTCACGGCTCACTCAATCAGTCTGGTGAAACCTAGGAACTCATCAGACTAATGTTTTTAGATAACTGAAGGGAATGCTACATTTCAGTTAGAGGTTAAGTAAAAATAAGGAATTTTTACCTCCATCCAAGTTCATGAACTCTAGGCTTAGAACCTCTGCCGTATGATTATGTCCTACAAATGCTCTAACTTGGGGATTGCCATTACAGAGCTATCTGGACCAAAAATGACAATCACTCAAAAGGGTGTGCCCTAACCATCTAACCAGGATGAGTACAAAATGAATACACGAAGTACCAGAGCAAAGGACATCATCAAAGCAAGGCATGTGTGATTAAAAAGCAGATAAGCCTGGCACATGGCAAAAGGGAGGTCAGGGAGAACTGATGTTCCCCAGCTGTCCTCAGAATGCCAAGAGAAAGAGAAGAAGGGCCCCACCAGCAGAGTAGGCTTCTTATGGAAAACTTAAAGGAGGCCGTAGTCCGGAGCTGCAAAGGATGAACAAGCCTGGATGGGATGCGACCTGCTTCACTGCCGAGAACATCCCCCTGATAAGACCACAGATCCATTTCAGTATTTTAAAGTGTTTTGAAGGCTGTGTATACCTATTTTAAATCATATCAAAGGTGACTCTCTACTAAATGATCCACAAGATTAAATTTGTTCAGGAAAGAGAGACAGCAAGGCATAGTGGAGAGAGTGCTGGACTTGGGAGTCTGAAAGATCTAGGTTCAAATCCTACCACAGACATTTACTGCCTTGGGCAAGTCACTGACCCTTTCTCAGCCTGTTTCCTCATTTGTCAAATAAGGAGTTTTGGACTCCATGACTTTCCAACTCTAAATCTATGATCCGTGATCTCTGAAATACATGAGGCTAAATCTTAACAACTGTCCCAGTAATTTTTTGGGGTAACTTAACCATGCACTCTTACCTTTATATCACTATCATTTCAGAATTAAAAACAAACAACCTCCTTCCTTATGGATTGAAACCTCCCTTGTGATATTAAAGCGGACCTAAGGAAGAACATCTGTAAATCAATACAACTTCAAATAATGTTAAGTACAATAAATGCAACTTTATTTAAAGATGCAAAAAAACATTTCTTAGCTCATAGACCATACAAAAACCAGCTATGAGCCAGATCTGGTCCTCAGGCTATAGTCTACAACGGTCAATGAAGTTCCTTACAACTCTGAAATTGTTTTTCAGTAAACAGAATTTAAAATAGAATAATTAGTTTAAATGTTATCCTAAACTATCCTAAATCAAGATATAGCATGTGTTGTTGCAGGAAGACAACTCTGAATGGGGCAGTCTACACTTTGATAGGATAAATTACATATTAAGGATGTTTCTTGTGAAAAGAGAATCAGAAAATCAGAAATTTTCAGCAAGTTATGGACATACATATGGATTTTAAATACACAGCTATCTTTCTATTTAAAACCAGAACTTTACTCTGACTCTATATGCAAATAAGAAAAGACCGGCCCAGAAAGGACATTTTATTTATATCATGCTTAGAATTTTAAATACAAAGGGATGAAATTATCAAATTAATCCCTATAATTAGCATATAGAGCTAAACAGGCAAAATGAGTAAAAAGGTAAGGATAAATTAAAAATAATAAATTTTAAATAAAGAAAGCATAAAGTTCATTATGAGGAATTTGGGGAAATATGATGACTTCATTAAAGACAATGCAGACCAAGAACAACTTTAACAAAATAGGGAGAAAAGATCAGCATAATCAAAATAACAAGAACATAAGAGTAGTCTAAAGTTCTTTACATTTCCAGGGTATGAGAAAGGCCAATAAATTAATTATAAAAGGCTCTTTTTACTTTACAGAAAGGGGGAAGGAAGCAATGCTCAAGTTACTTTGGGGTTCAGAAATTGAGGTCCTCCAAAAATTAGATTTCTTCCCCTAAAAAAGCAACGTTTTTGAGTAAGCTATACTAAGACATCATTAAAAACAACTGGAATAATTAACATCTACGCTCAGAGCAATTCTAAAGAGGAAGCAGCGAAATGTCAAACACCTTGTGATTGTGAATTATTTAGCTAAAATGACTACATAAGAAATACAAAGGTAACTAATATCTGAAATGAACAATCACAAATACTATATCCTGGTACAAATAATAATGCTATACAGATAAACTCTATCAAGTTTGGTAGAGTAAAATCACAAAAGTGTAAATCACTGAATCCATGTTACAAGCTTGTGTTCAAATCCTCATTTGATGCAAACAACTTGTATGACCCTTCACCTCCCTGGGTCTTAATTTCCTCCTTTTTAAAATGAGGGTGTTGGACTAACTACCCTTTGAGGCATCTTCAGTCCTAGATTTCTGGTCCCATGAATCAGCAAAACCCAGGCTCATCCTCCTAAATGGTCATGAAATCGTGGATCAAGGTCTCAATGTAGTATACTTAGACTTTCAGATAGTCTCTTTTGAAAAATGAACCCTTCAAAAGAAACAGAGAGCCTCAGTAATACAGGGCTAGACCTGGAAATAGCAGCCTCCTACAAAGCACCTGCCCTGTTTCCAGTCCAGTCCCAGCAGTCATCATCCAGGAAAGTGACCTCTGTAGAGAGGAAAATTGGTAACTGCCTTTGCAGGTGCCACAACCCTGACTCCTCAGCAGCCCCAGCCACTGAAGACCAGAACAAGAAGATTTCTTACCTCCCAAGGCTTGGGTATTGTCAAATGGTTATAAGTCAGAAAAATGACATGGCTTTATCAGGGTAAATTACATGAAAGGAAATGCATTGCCATCTGCTTTGATGTCACATCCCCGAGGACCATGGGGCCTTTTCATCTGACTTGAAGCTGAAATTTCTAATGCCTATTATCTCCCCCATTAGAATGTGTGCTCCTTGACAGCATGGACTGTCTTGCTTTGCTATATACATATCTCCAGGGTTTAACTCAGCGTTCTGCACACAGTAATCATTTAAAAAATCCATTTTCATCTATTTGTTCTATAAATTTAAGATAAATTTCTAGCAATTATTCTATTTCCACTTTTATTTTTTATTTCTATTCTGTGCATAAAGAACACAAATGTTTCGCCTTCATGGATCAAAGTCACGTAAAATGAGTAAAGACCCTGTTTGTAGATGGTAGTTTCACCAAGGCCCCTGACCTTAGAACTTTCCTTCCGCACTTTGGTGTACTAGGTGCATATCTGCATTTAACACCTGCAGAGCTGCTTTCTACCTCCCCCACTACAATCAGTACACAAAGTACCTGAGGAGTAACCAATGTAATCCCACATGACAGAGCATCTGTGTTTACATCTGGCTCTCCTCACATGCTTGGACGTGATTAACACAGGAAAGGGTAAAAAAAACAATAAAAGAAGCTTAACCACAATAATAAGTAATGTTGCTGTTATTAAAAATCACGCATTGCTAATTAGGATCCTTTGGCACATTTAGAGTGGAAAGGCATGATGGCATTTAGCAACAGTTGATAAAGATGGGAAGAAAAAGTATGATCAATCAAAGCTAAATTAAATAACATGCATCAGTGAAAGGTGGGTCTCACTTTAGAAATAAGCATTATTTGAAATTTTACTCCATGCTACAATTAATATGTCATTTAAAAAAATAATAAGTTTCATCTGCTCAGAAAAAAGTGTGATCAGCACCACCACAATTCCTGCTAGGCTCTTGATAATTATGAGAACGCCAAGTTTAAGTAATGCCTCTGAGGTGATAAAGACCTAATTATAAAGGCCTACACTATTTATATGATGACACACTAAGAAAAATTACATAAAACCAAAAAAATCATATTTTCATGGTATTAAGTTTTCATGTTTATCTTAAGAAAAAAATGTGTAGCTGTCGCTTTTTATTAAAAGTGTTGCTATATTTACACAATGTTACAATAATTGGGCAATTAGATATTTCAGACATTTGAACTAAATTAAAAGCTTAAAAATTAGTAGTATATTTATACAACTGATGAAAAATGCAAAGTACAAGGAGAGTTACTTTTAGTGGTCCAAACCTGAGATTTCATTAGTATGGTGAACAGCTAGAAGGGAAACCCCCTTCCTGTGCATGCATGTAAATGGACAAGCCCTGGAAAAGAATTTTAAAGTTAGCTTGAGTACTAAGAAGATAAATGACTTGGTGGTCATAATACAGCCAGTAGGCGTTAAAACAGAACTTGAACACGGGACTTTCTGAGTTTAAGGATGGTCCTCTATCCCCATACCACACTGACTCTGTAATTACTTTATTAAACAGAATATGCATTTTAAAAACTGTAATTTCAATTTTTATGTAAGACTCTATTGGATTCGGAGCACTACTTCTTTCAATTGGCAGTTTAAATCCATGCAAAACATGATCCCTAATGAGAAGGATGGGGGTGGGGTGGGTAAGATGAGGAGAGGATCATCAAAAGGAGAAGGTATCCAAGGACAAGCAAGGAAGAATAAAAATGAAAGGAGAATCCTTAAGTTATTAAGGTCTTAAGTCTAGTGGTAACACCTTAAGGTTAACTTAACTGCCATATAATCTGTGTTTACTTTTTTAAAAGAGACATAGTAATAATTTTTAAAAGCTATGTTATTGCTTACTTCAAGGATTAGAACAATTCCCCATAAGGAAAAAAATCCCAGTGGAGAAATGATTGCCACTCTGTTACCATTACATTATTAGAATTTTCATATGAGATTTCATGTTTGCTCTGCTCCAATTGTAATTAAAATATAGACACTATAAAAATATGGCAAAGTCATTAAGTCCTCAAGCCCTACTCCCAACACACACACACACCCCTAACCATATAAGATAAAGAAAAACTAAGAACATAGGCCTTCTAGTAATACAGTTTGGTCCTACTGCAATTTTAAGGTAAAGATTATTAGATCTGAAAATATTTCTATCCACATTTCAGTTACGTTACATCTGTTACTTAAAACTAGCATAAGGTGAAATAATTTCACAAAAATGGAAATACTAAAGGTTCTAACATGGTAGGAGGTAAGAAGGCTCATGTACAATATATCTCTTTTGTTAGCATCCTCTACTGGTGGATTCCAAAGACAGCAAGGAAGGAGCCTCCAACGTATGCATGTACCTTTCCACTCGGTTAATAACCACAATGACAGGCTTAAGTTACTGGAGTAGACTCTCCAAAAGAAAAGGCTCTAAGAGGTGGGAAAGGAGAAAATTTAACTCTTAAAATACGTATAATAAACACGGCAACCAGGGTCATTTTGAAATCAATTTAAGCAGCTCTAATTTATCTCCATTAAAGATAACTAACAGCATTAACATAAAGTTCACTGCATAAGGTTTGTTCTATGGGCAAACACCACTCAATCGGATTGACTAGCTGTCAAGGCAACAGTACTCGATACCCCTATTTTACATGCCCCCTCCCCCCCCCCGAAAACAGATATTCCAGAAAGGAAATTTAAATGTTTTACATAAGCATCACAATCAGCTATTCCTTAATCTAGAATGAACAAAAATTATTTCCATACAAATGAAATTAAGTACCTTTATGAACACGTCCCACCGTAATCAACGCTTATTTCTGAACCATACGCCTTTGAGGGTTAATATTTTTACTGGCAGTTCTCCTCAGAAAATATCTGCAACTTAAACATGACTGCGTTGCTAAGAAATATTAACCGGTGCCCATCCTGAGATTTCACTGCAATGGCATGACAAGCTCATTTTTAATTCGCAAAATACATCGCTATTTACAGCCTAGAAAGCAGCTATGCTAATTGTCTACGAATGAAATGCATTTCAGAACAACAACAGAAAAAGATGCGACGCTAGGATCCCGAAGTGATGAAAATGGAAGGTACCTGTAACAGTACTATCTTAGACACCTTTTGTTTTCTGTGTGATGCATGCCGCAGACACATCGTTTTGCGCTAACCAGCCTCAAATCTGTTTGTCTAATATTAAACACAAAGGAAAAACACTGACAGGCATCGCGGTAAATAAAGGCGTCCCCGGAGGACCAACGCGGCAGACAGGAGGGGGCTGACACGCCGCCGGCAGCACAAACTCAGCCCCATCTTTGTGTCTACCTGCACAAGTTGCCATTTGCGGCGGCGATCCGAGCCGGCCTCTCTCCCCAGGCTCCCGCAGACCTTTCCCGAACGCCTTTCCCCCTTAGGTCATCTGTTGATATGCCTCGGGAGGAGAATCTTCCTAGGACGGGATGTGGAGGAGCAGCTCCATTCTCCCTCCCGTGCAGGTAAACATGTTTACAGCAGCTGCACAGACACTGGTGGCTCAGACTCACATGTCACACACATGTCGTCAGCAACAAGAAAAGCCCCTTCCTCGGACGCCCCACACCGTAAGCGGGGAGACGGCGCCGCGCTCTCCCAACTTACCTTTCATCCAGCCCCGGCGGCTGCGGCGGTTCGGGCGGCCCCCGCGCCGGGGGCACTCCCTGGCCTGGGAAGCGAACCGGGCCGGGCCTCGGCCGCGCGCCCCCCGCCCCCGGCCACCCCAGGCCCGCGGCGGCGGCGGCGGCGGCACAATAACGCAACTTTAAACCGCAACTTCGCGCGTTCTTTCCGAGGCCGTTTATTTACGTGTTTCGATGGTTAATTAAATCAATGGGCAGGAACCGCAATCCAAGTTCTGGTCTCCGTAGAGCCCGCCCCAGGGCTGGCAGGAGCAGCTTAGAGCTTCCTCCCGGTCTCCAGACAGGAAGCGCCCCCCCCAACACCTCAAATTGCAGGAAAGGTTACAAAGCCTCTCCTTCCACAGCCCACGGGGGACTAAGACCAGCGTCCCTACTTCAGCACATCCCCCCATTTTCTAGGAGACAGAGACTCTGTCACAGGCACGCCGCGTCCATCTCCCCCTTCTCAAACTCATTTTAGAAAGAACCCACGTACCCCCAAAACAGCCCCCGGCCCGAGGTCTGCGACGTCCGTGTCATTCCTTATATAGACTCGGCCGCTCGGCCACGCCGTCCCCACCCCTGATTCGACACGCAGGTACGGGGGCAGCCGCGGCGGAGCCCGAGGAGGAGGGCTCGCCCGCTGCCCGCCCGGCCACGGCAGTTTCAGGCCGGGAAGGGCTCGGGCGGAGACGCCAGAAACTTACACGGGAGCCGGCAGTTGCCCCGGGGCTCGGGCTCCTTTCGGGCTGGCCCCGGGTGCGGGGGGAGGCGGGGGGCTTCGCCCGCCAATCAGTCCTGATCAATAAGCACTGCTGCTGCAGCGGCAGCCGCGTCCGTCCGTCCGTTCCCCCCCGGCCCCAACTCGAGCCCGAGCCGTAGACAGCTTCACGCTCGGCTCCGCGCGTCTCCCCCAGGTAACAACTTCCCCAAGAACACACGCTCAGCGAGCCCCTCCGCAGCGAGCCTCGTCCCCCCACGTGCCCCCCAACGCCGGGGCGGCCGGGGCTCCCGAGCCAGGTAACTTGCCCGACGGCCGCGGGCACCACCCAGGGCGGGCGGGCAGCAGCCTCCCCCACGCATCCGCTCGCTCCACTCGGGAGAGACAACTTCGGGCTCCCCCTGGCCCCTGCCCCAGGAGCTGGGCGGGGGGGGGGGTGGTGGCGGCCGCAGCTCCCCGCCCCTCCTGGCGCACCAGAAACACAGTTCACAACCACCAGCAGCACCGCCACCCCCCGCCCCAGGCCGGGCAAACAGCACGCCCCCCCCCCCGGCCGCGCGGGTGCAGGGGCGGGGGGCCACTTTCGCCCCTGGGGACGCAGGGAACAAGTTTGTTCCTCGGGCTCCCGGGGGCCTCCGGGTAGCGAAAGAATGACACCGAGGAGGGCTGAGAAGGGAGGAGGAGGGGGGCGGCTGGAGAGAGAGGCAGAGAGGAGAAAAAGTGCGAAAAGCCGCGGCGGCGGCTCCACCCGGAGCCCGAGAAGTGGCCCCGCCGCCCCGAAGGGGCTGGGGATGCGGCCGCGGCGGCGGCTAACGGTCCAGGGAGGCAGGCGCGGCGGGAGCCGCTAGGCGGAGAGACGCCAGGTAAGAGGAGCCGAGCTAACGGTTCAGGCAGAGGCAGCCGCCGCGGGGCTGGGGCTGGGGCAGGGGCAGGAGCAGGAGCAGGAGCAGCGGCTCGGCTCGGCTCGGGCTCGGGCTCCGGCTCCTGCTCCAGCTCCAGCCCCAGCCCCAGCTCGCAGAGCAAGAGGCGGCGGGGGGCTCCCAGCACTACTTTCTACTTTCCCACTCGACTTTCCCCGTCCCTCGCCCCGCGGCCCCCCGGCCCGGCCCGGCTCTCCCTCCTCAGCCCCCGGCGCGCCCCGGCGGCCGGGCTCGCCCTGGGCCCCGCCGCTCCCCGGGCCCGTCCGCGGACTCACCGTTATTGCGCCGCGGGTTCGCCTGCTTTCTGCGCTTACACCTGGGGCCATCCGCCATGATCCTCTCGCTTGTGTCTAAATGCTCGAGTCACCTCCTCCCCCTCCCTCCCCCTTCCCCCCCCTCACCCCTCCGCCTCCACCCCTCCCTCCCCCCGCTCCCCCCCTCCCCGGGCTCCCCACCGCACCTGGTTTACGACACTCGCGGCTTTACGACATCACCTTCCTTACACCTAGAGGCTCTCGCTCTACGACCGGAACCTTGTTGCTAGGGCGAGGGCGGTTTGCGGCAACGGTGGGCGCTGGCGAGCTTTGCAACTGAGGGGCTGAGGGAAAAGTTCCCCCTCAGGTACCCGGGGGGTGGCGGGGAAGCGGGAGACGGCCGGGACCTGGGCTGGACAAGGTAAAGAGCGAGCCGAACGAAGCGGCGCTAGCCACCCCCTCCCGCGATCACGTCCCGTGTGCCCCCTCCCTTCCCCGAGCCCCTACCCACCCCCCCGCCGCGCTCGGGGCCGAGCTCCAGCGCCCTCTCATAGAGCGGGGAGTGGGGGCTAAGCCGGGCTGCCTCCCCTCCCACCCGTGAGCCCAGCTGGGGGACTGTCACGTGGACAGGTTTCGGGGTCTGACAGCTGTCGCACACAACGCACACCCAGAGGACCCCCGGATCCGCGGACGGGAAAGCGGGGCGGGGGGGAGGGACACACAAGAAGCCCCTCGTGACCACGACGAGCGAGGTGGGGCGCCCGGGCTAGATCTCACCTGTGGTGGCCCTGGCCTTCCGGCCCCTCCCCCTCCCCCTCGGGGCAGACATAACGGATTGTGGGCGTTGGAGCTGGAGAGTTACGGGATTAATCGGCTGTGATTTACAGCCCCGAGGCTGGCGAGCTTATTGCTTTAGGGGACCCTAAGTCAAGAAACAAAGCGGGGGGGGGGCCTGGTGGTGCAGTGGAGGGATCAGCTGCTGCCCCCTGGCCTTGGGCACGGACCTCTCCACTTTGCAGGACCCCAGCACCCGAAAGTCTAACCATAACCATTCATGGGAGACTAGCTTCCCACCCCCGAGTCAGCGATTAAACCACCGGAAAATTAAGTGTCCAATAGATGAGTCTGTCAGATGTGTCTTAAAGACAGTAGTGGCACATGGAAAATGTAACAGTTGGAATCAACTTTCAAGTACCCAATGGATGAGCTTAGATGTGTTTTAAAATACACTCGTTGTAATTGGACAATATGACAGTTGTCAATGACTGAGACAGAGAAAGCAGATGTATGCTCTGCCATACGTTTCTATTAACACGCGTTCAGTTTTTATCCTTGTTCTGTGAAAATTGCCTTCCTGACACGTCCTACTTAAAGTAGTTTGGGAAGATTTTCCAATAAGCTCTTAGTCTTTCTTGAAAATTACATTAACGATATGAAGAATGACACAGGATAATTTTCGTTGTTAGAAAGTTTGATTCCGTAGGTCAATGACAGTTCTGCTTCTTGTCTACATTTTGGCTTGGACTTCTTAAAGAAGTATATGTACTATTTATTTGAAATTCAAGGTGTGCCTTAAAATGAATGAGATTAGTATTCTACATCAGATTTTTATCCTCATGTCAGTTATCATCTGCAAAGAATCAAAATTCCCCCTTCCCTTAATTAGCATTTTGAGTAAATCACTTCTCAGGGCCTTCCAATGGCTCTGAGTCGCCTTTAGATTTTAAGTTTGGTGAGTAACTCATTCTCCTTTTAATTAACTACCTTCCTCCAACCTACACTGCTTCTGTCAGACACAGTTACTCGCTACCTCCAGGATACTTTATACAAGTGCCGTTTCTTTTCTGAAATGCCTTCTTGCTCTTCTTCTTTCTTGAATCTTTACCACAGAAAGTTGTTCTCATTGGACTCTAATCATCCCGCCTCATTCTTTATCCTTTTCACCTTTCAAAACTTAGAACTTTTAATATATGTGTTTGAATGTTATAATACTGTATGTTCCACTTATATGCACGTAAAAGGACATTTCTGTAGAGCATTTTCAGGTTTGCAAAGCACTTTTCTTCGAATAACCTTTTGATGTAGGTAGCACCAGCCCCGTTTGACAAATGAAGAAATTGATCCCCAGAGGGGAGAAATAATTAAGCTAGAGTCACATACCTAGTGTCAGAATCAGGACATGAACTCAGGGCTTCTGAATCAGGAACTTGTTCTTTCCTCTCTCACTGTTTCTCAGTGGTGCTGCTAGAAATACCAGCATTTAGTGACTCAATTGTTTCTGTATGCCTCCCTATGCCTCTTCTCAACCCCCACACCCCTCCAAAGTTTTCTTTTTGTCTCTTCTGTAAAATCAAAATCCTTTACAGGGAGCATTCAGTTATGTTCAAAGACACATATGTATACACATGCATTAACCAAGGTATGTACTCAAATGGTTTGATAGCTCTTTCTCACACATACAGTTCTGAGCTATGTAAGGGCAGTAATCTTGCTTTTTTAAAAACTTTTTTGCTAGATTTTCATGACGTAACATGTTTGTGTTAGTGAATACTAACTCTGAATACATTTCATTTGCTGTTTTTATTCATAACACTGTTTTTATTCATAATATATGTATTGGATAACTTGGCTGTTCCCTCTGTTGGTACAGAGCACAACTCTTTTGTGTACCACCTCATCCTGACCAGTTCTTGAAAATGTTCTCTCATGTATCCTTCACAGAGGAGCTGTCCTTGATTCTAGTAGCTCTCACAGAATCAGAGATGGAAGGGCACTTACCCCCAAATCCTCATTGTACAGATGAGTAAACTGAGGCTCAGAGAGTCCAGGTGACTTGCCCATGATTACACAAGTTGTACATATCAGGGCTATGACTTGGACATCTAGATCTTCCAGCTCCATATCCAGCGTTCTTCTTTATATATCATGGCTCCCCAGCACTCAGTTTTTCCATTATCTCTCATTTCTGCTGTATGTACAGCTGGAAAAGGTAGTGGATCAGTCATTTTCTGGATGATATCCCTTATTCTTGCCTGTAGGTATTAGGCGTATGCCAAAGCCTAGCTAAATTCACCATGTCTCTTGGCATTGCCCTTTTGGTCACCTGGTAGGTATTTTGGTTCTTTGAAGTTTTCAGTGTTCTAAAATTAGTAACTATATAACATCATAGGGGAGGCAAGAAGACCTTAAGACAATATGAATAAAATATTTTATATAATAACCATTTATCAATTGCAACATTTGTAAAATCTTTAAAATCTAGTATTGATAAAAAAATCTAATGGGTCACTTCCCTATGTATCATCCTTATTTCTCAGTTTTGATGTTTCATTTTTCCATTTTAGATATCACTAGTAGCTAAAATTAGAAGTGCTAATATTTTTACAGTGTACTTCATGAGGAAAAGATTGGATTATGCTGATGATCGGAAGAATCAATTGGTACCATTATAGAATTCAATATGCAATATATTAATAGTACAGAATTGATGAACGCTTTGGTATGCTCTCCCTTAACTCAGAATTTTCAGTTCCCATCCAGCTTGTTGCTTCCCCCTTTGCCCCGCCCCCACTTACTTATGTATCACAAGCTAAAGCCCTTGTATCATGGTATCATCAACGAGATTCTGCAAGCAGTGGAACACAAAGGAAGCCTAAAAATGAGGCCCAGCGAGGTCAGTAGTCTGTTCTACGAGCCCAGATCAGCTCTTCATCTCCCAGTAAGGCCTTCCAAGATCAAGCACTTCTCCTCAACCACACGTGGAGTTGTTGTTGTGGTTGTTTTTATAGGATCATGTAATTAGAGCAAAAAAGGACTTCATAGTTCATGTCAATCAACATACCCTTATTTTAAAGATTCCCAGAGTTTGTGACTTGCTCAGAGTAGCAGAGATGGTAAATGACGCAGCTGGAATTGGAAACCAGTTCTTTGCCTGCAAGTCTGATACTCTTCCTTTGCGCCATATTGAAACTAAATGTTATTTGTTAGTCAGTGGGCAATGAGAGAGTTAAACAGTGAATTTTTCATGGACCTCTCTTTAAGACCATCTTTAATTTGTATATTATCAGAGCACTGTCCATATATCCATGAGTACAAGTGAGTACAAAATAAAATAATCCTTTCCCCCCAGATCACAATTTATATTTAAAATGGAAAGCTTCCCCAAACTGCCACCTTCGAAGGTTGATTTAGAAACGGTTCCTTTATTAATATTATTTGTTAAACATGCCCAAGAGTTCATTTTTCGTTATACAAGATGAAGAAATAACATACTCCTTGAGACAGAGCAATATCTCGATTTTGTCTTTTGGCATGTTTCAGGCAATAGTCTGAAGATCCATGGTTGGTGCTGCTTCCCTTTTGTCCCAGTGTTCTTCTCTCCTTTCTTCACATAGCAGCCAGCTGTCTCTGTTGTTAGCTCTCACTAGTCCTTTGATTTCCAGCCTTTTCCTTCCAGTTTTCTCTCACTTCTCTCACTGATAGAATACACTTCTTGGAGCACAGGTAAGTCGTGTGAACATTAAGTATTGAAAGTGCAGATTCTAAATATTATATTTCACTTTTAGTCAAGGAAAAAGTTGACAAGAAGCAATGCGTCAGAGGCAATTTCATGCATAATTCCAAAGTCTTTCTTTAGTCAAATTGCATTCAAATATTTTTCAGGCCCTCATTTTCTTTTGTTCCTTTGTCCATTCTGCTTTCTCAGGCAGGGATATTGTCAAATCCTTTCATCCTATCATCCCCTTTTATTGTTTTTGTGTTGTTTTGTCCTGTGTCTGAAATACCTCTTCTCAGCTTGTCAAGCTCCCTTCCTTCCTGTGTTCAAGGACTTTTGAAATCTTCCTGTTCTCTGAAGTATTTCCCTCCTTCACGCAGAAGTAGGAGGTAGACTAGCCATGGATTGCTATTTCTACTACATTTTAAATTGTATTAATATTTGAATATAATATGAACACTGAATTCTCTTCAGTAAATAGTTACTGAATGCTTAAGTATTTACACCCTAAAGGAGCTTAGAGTTGCTGAAATTTTACATGTAAGAAACAAATAGAAGCCAGTAAGTAAAATACATAGGATTACAAAGGAAATCAATTATGTTAAAATAGTTATAAAATAATTTCTTTTTGGAGGAGGGAGGCAAGGCAATTGGGGTTAAGTGACTTGGCCAAGGTCACAAAGCTAGTAAGTGTCAAGTGTCTAAGGCAGAATTTGACCTCAGGTCCTTCTGACTCCAGGGCCAGTGCTCTATTCACTATACCACCTAGCTCCCCCTTATAAAAATAATTTTAAAACAAATTCACAAACCCCAGATTAAGAATCCTTGCCATAGACACATTTAATCCCAACAGTGCCAGTTCTACGAGGAGCCAGCCAAAGTGAAATAGAACTCTTGAGGTGTAGAATGAATGGATTCCAGACGTGATGGCCCACTTGTAAATTATCTGGTCTCAAAGCTGACTCCCAGGTTGAAAACAGGAACTGAAATATAGAAATCTAACCCATAGATTTTGGGTACCCACTCTCCTGATTAAAAAATAGTGCCTTTCTAGCCTTTATATGAATATAGGACTAGGTCGTCCATATAAGTTGGCATAGTATTATAGAAAATATGTGTATGATCGTATAGTTTTGCTTCTCTAAAAAGAAATTATAACCTTAGTGTTAAATATAATTGAATTGAAAATAAATACCTCAAAGAGAACATTGGAGAGCTACGTGGTGGGTGCAAAGCGTATTGCAATATAACAAATGAGGAACTTCAAAGAACTGGAGTAAAAAATATAGGGGAAATGCATGATGGAAAAAAAGATAGCCTTGTCATGTGTCAGAGAAGAGTGACAATGGGTGAACAGACTACATGCTCCACTGGGACTATAGAGATGTCAGAAAAAAACAAGGAAGGGTCTCCAGCAGGTCACGTGGACACCTCTGTGGTGAACCTACGAGAGAACATGTACAAGAATTGGACAAAATTAGAATCTGCATTGTTTGAGGAAACATTGAAATAGAAGTCACAGATACTTTTAAAGCATAAGTGCAATAGGTTAACTATTAGATTTCTGTGTTTATAGTCTTTTTTAGTAAATTTTACAATGTTTGATTGATGCATTTTATTTTTAAATCACAGTCGTTTCTGGAAATACGAACACACTTCCCCGCTGACCTATCCTTTATAAAAAAGAGAAAACTTTCAACTAGACATACCAAGACTGTGATCTAAAAACATAAATGACATGCTCAGTCACACCTGATTTCTCTAGTTACTTTCTCATGACAGTGACACCACTCAAGAGTGAAACTGCATGGTTGCTCTACCTGGCATAGATTATAAATAGACCCTGAACCCTCTATCTCTTGCTTCTCTTTAACAATGTTATGGACTTATGATCCCTGAATTCATCTAAATTCTTGTCAAAGCCATTTATATTTTCAATCTATACCACTTTTAGAGGCGGAGTCAAAAATATATATGTATATGTACATATATATAATTGGATATTTATCTGAAAACTATTTCAAAGTACCCCTTAGCTCTACTATTCTGTAATTTCATAAATCCATGTTCATAATCTATAATGTTTATAATTTTGTTCAATAAATAAATTTTGTTTCCTTTCTTGATTTTTGTCTTAGACTGAAGCATCCCAATTTTTTATGTGTTTATGTCTATTTAATTTTAGCTATATTGTTTTGGACTTTCTGTTATAACAAACTATAATCACAGTGTTTTCTTGAAATAATGAGAAAAGAGCCTGTTTTATATTTCATCATGGGTTCTAATTAAGTAATTTAACAGTGCCCTTTTTACTAGTGAAGTCTCAAGTAGCAGGCAAAGTTGCTGGTGATTAGAATTTTTATTTGAAAGTTTACATTTTGGTTGTTTACCCATCTGAAGTATTTGGTTTATAATATATTTTGTATTCTATAGTTAAAGTCAGAAAATACAAAACTCTAGGTACAGTTTAATCATGCAAGGTAAATTGAATTGTTACCCGAAATAGATTGAAGGGACTAGATTAATGATGCCTTAACATTCTTCTGAGTACATGCTTGGCCAGTAACGAGTGACCGATGGTCTATCCTTAACAAAGTAGAATTATAAAATAAGAGGAATTCAAGGACTCAAAAGTGACAAATCGGTTCTGTCTAGCTAATGCTCAACTCTTTTAATGGGGAAGGAAAGTATCATGGATTGATATAATATGTAATCATAAACCATTTGTTATTTCGTAATTTTAAATTTAATAAAAGCCAAAACTTCAAAATGCCAGCCACTTTTCAGATCATCTGTGGCAGTATATTTTAGCACAACTTTTTTCTGTCATCCAGCATACTTCTGAGATAGCTCTATTAGTGGGTACTCAGGTTATAGAAACTAATTTTTATATTAAAACATTATTAGGAAGATAACAGCTCACATTGCTCCAGCACCTTAAGGTTTGTAAAGTGCTTTAGTTGTTCAGGTGGATTGTACAAATAGCATTTTCTCTATTTCATACATGAGATTGAGGGTCAAAGATATGTGATTTGCCCAGGCTCAAGTAATTACTAAGCTTATGAGTAGGGATTTTAACTGGTTTTTTTTTACTCTAGGACTGGTGTTTTTTTCATGTTACCGCATATAATATTGGAGATGCAACTGTGATAGAATGGAAAGAGTACTCAGTAGGAGTCAGGAGACCTGGGTTCAAGTCCTTTCTGAGTCACTAGACATTGTACAAGTCCAATTCTCAGTCTCTTCTAATCTATAGAACAGGAAAAATAATAGGTTCCTTTCTTTGGAGAGTCATTAGCATCAAAGCATAACATATCAGTGTGCTATGAAAATGTGAAATATTTTACAAATCTTTATAAATTGTAAATATATTCTGGCCAAATATGATTTAAAAAAACAACCAGATTTCTAATGGAAATAAACTAGAGGTTTTCCAATAAGATCAGGAGGCAAAGCAAAGGGTATCCATTATCACTGTTATTTAATATAGTGGTAGAAATACTAGCTATTGCAAGTAGACAAGAAGTAGTAATTGAGGGAATACACATAGGCAAAGAGGAATCAAAATGATCAATTTTTCACAGGTAATGTGATTTAATTATAGAATCACCCAAAGATTAATTGAAAAAAATAACTTCAGCAAAGTGGCAGGATATAAGATAAGTCCATACAAATCATTAACCTTTCAGTTCCTTTCCAACAATACTAAGCAGAGAGAAATTCCACATAAAATGCTACAAAATGTATAAAATATTTGGGAGTTTACCTACTAAGGCACATATAGGAACTATATGAATACTACTACAAAACACTACAGAAAAACAAGCTGGAATAACTGGAAAGATAATAATTGCTCATAAGTGGACCATGCAAATATAACAAAAATTAATATAGTATTATATAAGTTAATTTTACCTTACTCTTTGCCATACCAATCAAATTAACAAAAGATTACATTGTAGGCATAGTAAAACAATTCATCTGGAGGAACAAAAGTTCAAGAATCTCAAGGTAAATAATAAAAAGGGAGGGAGTGTAGTTATATCAGATCTCGGACTATAAAAAGTAAAGTTCATCTAAACTATTTGATACTTTTTAAAAAAATAGAGAGGCTGATCTAACAGGACCACTGACAGTTTAGGTGCAGCACATACAGAAGCAAATGAACATAGTAGCATAGTATTTCATAAACCAAAAGACTCTGATTTATGGGGTAAGGACTCACTGTTTTGGGTAACTAGGTGGCACAGTGGATAGAATGTGGGACCTGGAGTCAGGAAAACCCAAGCTCAAATATTGCCTCAGACACTTGCTGTGTGACCTTGGGCAAATCACTTAACCCTGTTTGCCTCAGTTTCCTAATATGTAAAAGGAGCTGAAGAAGGAAATGGCAAACCACTCCAATATCTTTTCAAAAAAAACCCCAAATGGGGTCATGAAGAGTCAGACACAGTTGAAAAAAGACTGAACAGCAATGACAACTCACTATGTAACAAGAACTGGGGAACCTGAAAAGCAGTCTGGAAGAAACTAGGCTCGGATCAGCATCTCACACCATATGCTGAGAAAAATTCCAAGTGAATAAATGGCCTAGATATAAAAAGTCACATCATAAATTAGAGAATGGAAAGAGATAACCTCCACAATTATGGATAGGGAAAAACTTATAACCAAGAAGATTTAAACAGACAATTCTGATTATGTAACATTAAAAGTTTTTGCATCAACAAGATTAATGCAGTTAAAATGAGAAGAGAAATAGTTAATTGGGAAAAGTAATCTTTGCAGCAAGTTATCTCTGACACAGGTCTGATACCCAAGCTAAATAAGGAACTGATTCAAATGTATAAGAACTGGAACCATTCCCAAATAGAGAAATGGTCAAAATTTATGAACAGGTAGTTCTCAAAGGAATAAACCCAAGCCATCAACAGCCATATGGAAAAAGTGTTCCAAATCACTAATAGAGAACAGTAAATTAAAGCAACCCTGAGCTCCTACCTCATACCATCAGATTGGGAAAAAAAGACACTCTCTCTCCCCACAAAGGAAAAATAACATGTTGAAGGGGCTGTGGGAAAACAGTAACAATGTATCTTTGGACTCTAGCTTCTGGGGTAAGAACTCATTGTTTGACAAAAACTGCTGGGAAAACTGGAAAACTGTGGCAGAAATTAGGCGTAAACCAACATCATAAACCGTATACCAAGGTAAGGTCAAAATGGGTACAAATTTAGAAATAAAGGGTAAAATTTTAAGCAGATTTTGAGAGCAAGGAATAGTTTACATGTCAGATCTA
The DNA here is from genome assembly GCF_011100635.1 of Trichosurus vulpecula. Lineage (NCBI taxonomy): Eukaryota > Metazoa > Chordata > Mammalia > Diprotodontia > Phalangeridae > Trichosurus > Trichosurus vulpecula. Next base: position 70,652,808 of record NC_050577.1, on the reverse strand, counting down.
TGAAGAAGGGAAGAATTTATGACCAAACAAGAGATAGAGAACATTATGAAATGCAAAATGGATAATTCTGATTACATTAAATTTAAACGTTTTTGCAGAAACAAAGCCAATGCAAACAAGATTAGAAGGGAAGCAGAAATCTGGGAAACAATTTTTACAGCCACTGTCTCTGATAAAGGCCTCATATCTAAAATATATAGAGAACTGAGTCAAATTTGTAAGACTACAAGTTATTGCTCAGTTGATAAATGGTCAAAGGATATGAATAGACAGCTTTCAGATGAAGGAGTTAAAGCTATCTATAGTCATATGAAAAAATGCTCTATATCACTATTGATTAGGTACCATATCACACCTATCAGATTGGCTAATGTGACAAAACAGGAAAATGATAGATGTTGGAGAAAATGTGGGACAGTTGGAACGCTAATGCATTGTTGGTGGAATTGTGAACTGATCCAACCATTCTGGAGAAAAATTTGGAACTATGCCCAAAGGGTTATAAAATTGTGCATACCCTTTGATCCAGCAATACTATTACTAGGTCTATATCCCAAAGGGATCTTAAAAAAGGGAAAAGGACCCACATGTCCAAAAATATTTATAGCAGCCCTTTTTGTGGTGGCTAAGAATTGGAAATTGAAGGGATGCCCATCATTTGGGAAATGGCTGAACAAGTTGTGGTGTGTGAATATAATGGAACACTATTGTTTCATAACAGAAAAACCTGGAAAGATTTGCATGAACTGATGCTGAGTAAATGAGCAGAACCAGGGGAACATCATACACAGTACTGCAACATTTTGCATGATGATGACTGATTTTGTTAGACTTAGCTCTATTGAGCAATGATCTAAGACAACTCCAAAAAACTCATGATGGAAAATTGTATCCATATCTAGAGAAAGAACTATGGAGTCTGAATGTAGATTGAAGCATACTATTTTATCCTTTTTTGTTTTTTCTTTCTTGTGGTTTTTCCTTTTTGCTCTGATTCTTCTTTTAGAACATGACTAATGTGGAAATAAGTTTAATATGATTATAAAAAAAAAATGTATCTTTAGGGAAACTGAATTACTCCCAGGGCTAGGAAACCTGTGGCCTGGAGAGCCACTCGTGGCCTCCATGGTGCAGGTTCCACTCTCCTGCTAGCCATTCAGTTCAGTTCAGTAAACATTAAGCACCTACTATGTTCCAGGCACTGTGCTAAAGAGAATTATCCCCCCAAAGGAATCAAACTGCATACTTTTTAACCCAGTGATACCATACTACAAGGCCTGTTCTCCAAAAGGATCAGAGAGAGGCAAAGTACCTAAGTACAAAAATATAGCAGTTCTTTTTGTAGTCACAAAGTACTGGAAGCTAAGGGAGTGCCCATAAATTGGGAAAGGGCTCAACAAATAAGCTATATGAATGTATGTAATGGAATACTGTTGTGTCGCAAGAAAAAAATGAAAGAGACAGAAAAACCTAGGGCAACTGTATGGACTGATACAGAGAACAATTTATACAGAAACAGTAATATTGTGAATTTAAGTAGCTTGAAAGACATGACTTCTGATCAGTGCAATTCCTATGATTCCAAAGTACCAGTGATGAAGCACAGTACTCACCTTATGACAGGTGAGGAATCCAAGGTGCAGAATATGATAGACTTTTTTTGTACATGGCCGGTATTGGGGTAAGGGTAGGGGTTTGTTTCACCACCTATATCTGATACAAGAGTTTTATTTCTTTCAAATTGGGGGATAGGAGCTGGGGAGCAAAAGGGAGGTAGTAATGTATTTACCAAAATGAAAAAAAGAGAAAAGTACTATTAAAGCGTTTTTTTAAAAAAATGCATAGATAAGAATAGAATGAAGGTCAGTAGGAAATAAAAAGGACTGTTTTGGAGATTAAACCAGATGTTCATAATGCAAATTTATAGCATCATTTAGGTCCTATTTTTCTGTTGTGCTTTGTATGTACAAATGCTTGTTTGGGTGTTAAGTATATAATTTTAAAAAAAGGATCATCAGCTTTTTAGATTGTGCATTCTACTTTCCCTTTCTAATAAACTGACCAACTGGAAGTTAAATTGCTATTTAAATTTTGAAAGGAAGTCTCTCTCTCCTTCCTTTCTCTTGTCTACCATCTAATAGAATTGGTTATAACCAAATACAATAAATAGCCAAAGACCAGGGAAAATGAGCAGGAATGTTGTATAACCCGTGGAATAATTTTACAAGCTAACTCTCTCCAAGTAATTGTTCTGTTGAGTAACTCAGTCAGATTTATATTCAAATATACACAGGAAGTTTGTTATCCAGGAAAGATTTCCTTTAAATTATGCTCTTTTAAACTTGCTTATAAAACAATGTAATTATGTCATTGGAGTGTAAGTACTTTGTGAGTAGGGGTTGTTTCTTTATACTTGTATAGTGATATTTTTTGTACAGTGCCTGGCACATAAACACTTAAATATTTGTTGATTGGGATATTTCATCAACGTTTGACTTTGTTTCAGGCAGCTGGGTGGCATGGAGAATAGAGCAGTGGATTTGGAAGACCTGAGTTCAAACCCACCTCATGCATTTACTAGCTGTGTAACCCTGGGCATATCCCCTAGCCTCTGTCTCAGTTTCTGCTTCTGTAAAAAGGGAGGATCAGATGAAATGATCATTGTAAAGTGCTTAGCGCAGTGTGAGGCACATAGTGAGCACTGTATAAATCTTAGTGAGGATGATGAAATTGTCTACTTTTTTCCTTCCAGAACAGTTATTATTACTATGGATTATAAAAATTCCTTAAATGGTACATGATTGATTTATTTCTGCCTTGCATTGTATGGTGTTATATGCCATTAAATAATTTGATTTTACCCTAAAAAAGTATAGTAAATAGTTTAAACTGCAGACTAGATAATCCCTGTGTTATCTAGGATTCTATTAATCTGTATCCATCTACATATTTTAGCTATTGCAAAGAGGATTCCTAATATTCCAAATACCCATATATTGCATTTATCCATTTCATAAAATTACATCCATTCCATAAAGCCATTATCCATTCCATATATATCCCATATATTCATATACTCCAATGCCTATCATTCCATATATGGCGCTTTGGGAATCTAACATTTAACAAGTCTGGTGGCACAGTGGATAGAGCCCTGGATCTGGAGTTGGGCAGACCTGAGTTCAAATTCAACTTCAGGCACTTACTAGCTCTTTGACTCTGGGTGAGTCACTTAATCTCTACCTGTTTCAGTTTTTTCATCTTAAAAAGGGTATAATGGCACCTACTTCCAAGGGATGTTATAAAGATAGAATGAGATATTTTTAAAGTACTATGTAACTACTCAAATATATATATATATATATACATATATATATATATATATATACATATATATATATATATATATAAACATGCATATACACTTTTGTGAAATTTATACACACACACATTTGTTGTTGTTGGTCAGTCTTGTCCGACTCTCCCTGCCCCATTTGTAGTTTTCTTAGCAAAGACACTGGCATTTCCTTCTCCAGCTCATTTTAAAATAGATGAGGAAACTGAGGCCTCATTTGAATTTAGGCCTTCCTGACTCCAGGCCCAGTAGTCTATACGGGGCACAATCTAGCTACCTCCCTTTCCCACCCACTCCCCATCTCCACGTACACACACATATGTATATATACACGTTTTATACATACATACATACATACATACATATATATATATACACACACACACACACACACATAGAGAGAGAGAGAGAGAGAGAGAGAGAGAGACAGGTAGATAGATAGATACTAAGAAGATGGTAACATCTACAAGTGAGAAATATATGATTAATCTTGAGATTATCACATCTTTTAAAAAAAGTCTTTCCTTAGTTTGTGCCTAAAACATTAAAGGCACATAGTAAATGAAGGAAAAATATTGCCCAAAGTAATTGTTATTTTTATTTTCTTAAAGTGAAGTTACAGTTTTGTAGGCATCATTTTCAATAATCTACTAAAGTTCTTCGATCACAAGGCAAAACATTAAAATAATCTTTTTTTAAAAAATGAATGTTTTTCTTAGATTTGCTTATCTTGAGGTGTTAAAAGGCAATTAATAAGAAGGAAGGAGCAAGTAAAAGTGGATCTAGGCAATCCGCTACATTAAAAATCACACCCTGAATGATTTGAGTTTCTCCCAAATTCAAATTTTAAAAAAATTCCATTCATGTCCTGCATTTTTTCCTTTATATGAGTTATTAGTAAGTCTTGTAACACATGTATGACATTGGCAGTATAACAATAAAGAACATCATGTTATCAAATGAGAAATAAGGATTCTGAAGATGCTTTGGATCACTTAATTTCCAGGCCAGTTGAGATCAGATACAGTTCAATGCACAGACAAATTGCGTGATCTTGGGGAAAGATGGTATTGGAGGTGAAGGTAAAATGAGTTGGTGGCCAATATAGTTCACCTTAGATCTCAGTCATTTTTTTCCTGACTAGGGAATTATTATTCCCATACCATTCCCATAAAGAAGAGAAGACTTTTTTAGAAGACTTCTTTACAATAAGATAGCAAATAACAGCCTATGTTTTGATTTTAGGGGAAAACAGCTTAAAGCAAAGGAGCTATATATTTACTAGTTCTGCTTAAATTTAAAATAGGGAACACGGTGGACTTACACCATTGTGTTTATATTCAAATTTAATAAACATTAAGCACCTACAATGTATAATATACTGTATTTAGACAAACTTCTACTGGAGAAAGGTGTATGTATATACACACAAGTAACCATATAAGTATAAAATATACCAAGAGCAAGCAGGAATAGCTCTAGACAAAGTTCTATAAGGAATATAAAAAGGGAGTAATAATTTTTAACTTCAGAGAATTAAGGAAGGCTTCATGGAAGAGGCCCTTGAAGGAAAAGGCCTTCACTAGATGGATATGTGTCAGGAGAATGTTCCAGATGTAGAGGAATGGTTTATACAAATGCATAGCAGTGGTGAACAAATTCCAGTTTGTTGGGAAGGTATAGTGTTTGAAGGAAAATAGAGTGGACTGAGCCTGGACATGTAGGGGGGAGCTAAGTTTTTTTTTGGGGGGGTGGGAAGCACAGACAGAGCATGAAATGCCATGCTGCTGAAGAAACAGCAGAATAAAGAACTTGCTTTTGGTGCTTGGGTTCAAGTCTTGCTTCTGACAGGTTGGCACCATTAAGACATAGCCTTTCAGTGCCACTAGACAACTAAGACCACACATTGCAGAGTGAATAGTGATCTGAATTGACAGAAGGAGTTTCCTCGCCGAGATTTCCCTAATACCAATGAAATCACAGTTCAGGGTGAAGAGCAAGGTTTCTACTTTGTCCTGTAGACAATAGAGAGCCACTGAAGGTTTTTTGAGCAGAGGTGTGACATCATCAGTCCTGATAATTTTGGCAGCTCTGTTGAATGATGGCCTGCGAGGGTAAAATTCTGGAGGCATAAGAAGTCAGTTAGGAGCCTACTAGAAACAAAAGGTGCTAAGAGGCTGAGTGAAGTGGAGGGGAGGGCACAGATGCAAAAGGGAGTGACAAGTTATATTTGGCAACTGAATGGGTGTGGAAGATTAGGGGAAAAGGAAAAGCAAAGATGATGCCAAGGTTTTGAGCCTGGACAACTGCAGGGGGTGGTGCATCATGGACAGAAATTGGGAAGCTAAGAGAAAGAGAAGGTGACAAGTGTGTTATGTACATGTTGAGTTTGAGCTGCCAGTAGAACATAAGGCTGGCAATTGGAAGGAGAAAGAACATAGAGGCAGCCTATCATCGAAAGAGACGTGGTCTCAGGGTTTGGAAGGACGTGAGTTAAGAGACATCCTGCTCTTTTGGAGCTGTCTCACCTTTAGTAAGTTACTTAATATCTCTGAGCCCCTAGTGTCCTCATCTGTAAAATAGGGATAAGAGAATTTATACTACGTACCTGACAAGATTGTTGTGAAGCATGAACTTTGTAAACCTTAAAATATGAATTGTTATTACATCTAATTGTGGAATATTATTTGACAAATGAAATTGCTTAAGAGTTCAACATACATATCCTTATTGAGGTGGTAGTTCCTTCCAGTGTTCAGATTGCAATCCATCAAACATTCTTTTCGCATGTTCTTCTTGTATGTGGCCTATTCTGGTGTTACTGTGTGATAAAGACTTAAATAGAGACTATTACAGAGCCATAAAATTTCCTTATGGCCCAAGTGAAGTTGCCAATACAAAAATGAGATGAAATGATTCCTTAGTGACCTAAACAGAAAGGTAGTAAAGGGTGGGGCAGCTAGGTGGCGCAGTGAGTAGGGCACCGGCCCTGGAGTCAGGAGGACCTGAGTTCAAATTTGATCTCAGACACTTGACATACTAGCCGTGTGACTCTGGGCAAGTCACTTAACCTCATTTGCCTTAGTTCTTCATCGATAAAATGAGCTGGAGAAAGAACTGGCAAATCACTGCAGTATCTTTGCCAAGAAAACCACAAATGGGGTCACAAAAAGATGTGACTGAACAACTGAACAGGAACAAAAGCATGAGCCACTGTTAGGTAGTAATTGCAGTCTATTGTCTTCCTTTGCTTTCTCCTCCAAGCACCAGGCTCTCCTTCAAAAAAGAAAATTAAACTAAAACTTATACCTCAAATAAGATCCCTCACAGAAGGCTGAGAATTACATTTTTTGAAAAAAAAATCTACTTTTTTTTTTTGGAAAAAAAGTGGGAAAATCAGAGAGAACGAAGCCAGGTTTCCCAAAATATATGTGAAAATGATAGTTAATTTAGGAGGTGAGGGAAAGTTTTAAGAGAAAAAAAGAATTAATTCTGACACAGACACCTATAGGGAATTAAAAACAGAATAAGTCAAGATCCTATCGTCCTTTCTCCACAGATCTGAAAGATAACTTTTTTTCTTGCTCTTCTAATTTATGATGTGACCTTTTCATCTAATAAACAATATCTCCATTTGAAGTTTATCTTGGTAGATAGCATGAGGTATTGATCTAAACCTAATTTCTGCCAAACTACTTTCCAATTTTTCCAGCAGTTTTTGTCAAATAATGACTCTAGGAGCTGAGGTTTTTGGATTTCTAAAATGATAGACTGCTATGGTCCCTTTGCTTCTGTGTGTTCTATAACTCACATGTTCCAGTAATTGGATCAACCGCTCTTTTTTTGTCAGTGCCCAATCATTTTGATGAGCAAATGGCCAAATGAGGGATAGAGAAGACCAAAGAATTTAAGCTTATCAGTTTTGATTACTCAAAACTAAAAAGTTTTTACACAAACAAAAGCAATGCAGCTAAAACTAGAAAGAAAATAGTGAAATTGGAAAAAATATTTGCATCAAGTTTCTCTTGTTAAGGTCTCACTTCCAAAGTACATAAGGACTTGATTCAAATTTATAAGAATTAAGAGCCATTTTCTAATTGATAGTCAAAGTATGTGAAAAGACAGTTCTCAAAGGAAGAAATCCAAGTTATCAACATCCATATAAAATATATTCCAAATTACTCATGATGAAATGGAAAATTTCAGGAAAACCAGGGATGACTTATATGAACTGATGCAGATAAAGTGAAGAGAATCAGAACTACTCATACTGTTGTTAAACAGCATTTTTAAAATAACTTTGAAAAACTTAGGAACTCAACTATGATTCCAGAGGACCAATGATGAACCATGTTCCTGACCTCCAAACAGAATGGTGATGGACTTGCCAACTAGGACATATGTTGTTGGACATGGAATATGTAGATATTTGTTTTGCTTGACTATGCAATTTTTTACAAGGATTTTGTTTTGTTTCAGTTGTGGATATGGAGGTGGGAGAGAGACAGTGGAGTCAAGAAAGAAAATGTGTAGATATAGAGAACTTAAAGGTCTCCTTCAGAGACTGTGAAAGGAAAAAGAATATCTATAAAGTTTATCAAACCAAGAACTTTCTCACAAAGGAAATCCTTGTGAAGCTGGAGGGATTTACATATGAATTTGCTAGGTTATGCATGTCTGTGGGCCAATGAAAAGATATTATATGCTCTCAAAAGCCAGAAAGGTTACTAAAGAAAAAACTCACTTTTCTCCCCAGAAAATTAAAATTATACAGAGCATCACACCAAGATAAGATAAAACATGAGATCAAATACATTGATCAAAATATGCTATTTAACATTACGAGCTTAGCTTAGAAGCAAGATAAAACAGCTTACATGGACAGAAGGGAGGGCTGACTGGAGAATGGGGCAACCAGAATATATGCCATCTTGGAGTGGGGGGGAGGGGCGAAATGGGGAGAAAATTTGTAATTCGAACTCTTGTGAAAATCAATCATGAAAACTAAAAATATTAAATAAATTAAATTTAAAAAAAAAACAGCTTGCATGGCCTCAACATTTTTGAGTGAGATAACTAGGAGACTAAAAACATCACAATATATTCCTCTATAATAATTTCCAAGAAAAATGTACTTCAATATATTTAAGAGTGTCTGAGAAGAGCTGAGCATATTAACTACTCAAAATAGGTATTCAATAAATGACTAATCATAACTACTCAATATTCACTATTTCATTAATAATTTGTCTTGGCATAAAGTAAGTTGTTTTTTATAAAGAACATTTTAGAGTTTTTTGTACATTGCTATAAAAACAAAAGCTGTGTTGTCTTTCATTAAATGGAACCCTAACACCTGTTCCTTTAACTTACCTTACTTTGTTTTGTTAATACAGTTTTCAAATAAAGTAATTGAACATATGTACAGTTTCATCCATAACATATTTACATCTTTCCATTTCACTAATGATAGAGCAATAAACAATGATTTATTTGTTCAAGAATACAAATAGTGTTATCACAAATAGTCTGGTAAGCACATATGCTTACACAAGGGGTTGGGAAATTGGTAGGCTAGACTTGTGACCTACTCCCTATTCATGTGTACCAATCCTTTCTATTATTTCTAGTAAACTATCATCTCCATGCCAGAACAGATCTGAAATAATATTCTGATTAAAGAATATGAACATTGACTCAAATTTGAGCCATGTTTATCAACTTCTAGCTTTCAGCCCTAAAAGTTTATATGCTTGCCAAATTAGAACGTGTCTAATAAAAATATCTTACATTTGTATAGTACTTCATATTTTTCAGAGTGCTTACACATCTATTATTTCAACCTCAAAAGAATGCTATCAAATAGGTAAGGCAAATAATCCAGAAGAGTGCTGTGGTTTGGTTCTTACTCTTTGGAGAAAACAGGCCTGGAGCATGACCAGAAGAGGGCAATAAGGATGTTGAGACAGCTGGAGGACCTGCCGTATGTGAGGATGGGCTGAAGGAACTAGAGATGTTTATATCCTGAAGAGAAAGCTTGAAGGGGCTGGAAGAAGACCATGAAAGCTGGAGGACCTGCCGTATGTTATGATAGGTTGAAGGAACTAGAGATGTTTATATCCTGAAGAGAAAGCTTGAAGGAGCTGGGAGAAGACCATGAAAGCTGGAGGACCTGCTGTATGTGAGGATGGGTGAAGAAACTAGAGATGTTTATATCCTGAAGAGAAAGCTTGAAGGGGCTGGGAGAAGACCATGAAAGCTGCCTTCAAGAATCTCGAGGACTGACATGTAGAAGGAGGAATGGATACAGTTCAAAGAGGCCAAAGGAAAATGATCCATATATACCAAAATATTCATATTTTTGTGGTAGCAAAATTGGTACCTATACATTGGAGCAAAGCTGAATAAACTGTGGTATGTGGATATTATTATGCTATAAGAAATGGCAAACATGACAAATTCAGAGAAAATGTGGAAAGATTTGTGTGAATTGCTACAGAGCAATCTAAGTTAAACCAAAAGATGTATGTATATAGATATTTAATGAATGTAAATAATAAATATAAATCTGTATTATAATATGAATCTATATTAATAAATCTAAGTATATCTATACACACATTGTAAAGGAAACCAACACTAAAAGACATCAGAAATTCAGATCAATATAGTTTTCAAATGACTCCAAAGGTCTGATGATGAAATTCATTTCTTTCCTTTTGAGGCCTACAGTGTCATATATGGCTAATGTGTTTATTTTTATATTAACTGCACTTATTTATTGAAAGGGTTCTGTGTTGGCAGAAAATGACTGCAATGTCTTAAAAAATAGAAGGTTTTTACCTGTTTTTTTAAAAGTAATTTTAGTCTAGATGTAAAGAAGGAAAGTCCTAACAAATGGATCTGTCCGCAAGTGGAATGGATCACTATGGGAAGACCTCACTAGAGACCTTCATATAAGACCTTCCCTAAGTGCCTACTTATCAGGGATATTGTTGAGGGGATTCCTTTTCAGGTATGGGTTGGACTAGATGATTTTTTTAGATCCCTTCCAAATCTTTGATTCTGAGAATTGGACCTACATACTAAAACACTACTCTCTTCCTCTTCCTGATCCCCAAATTTCTTTACTCCTCTTTTTTCATTCTAATTTCTCCCTATTGCAATCTTACTGATTCCATGGCTTAAGCTATCATTCACTGCTTTGAAATCTCCAACTCTGCATCTTTTCCAAGTTTCAGGGCTGCATCTCCAGTTGCCTATAGAAGGACATTTCCATCTAGATGTCTCCTTGGTGTCTCAAGCTCAATGGGGTTGCTTATTTTCCCCCTTAAAATGGTTTCTTCTGACCTCACTATTTAACTTTTTCCTATCCACATTCAATTGATTAAAGAGTCCTGTTGATTCTTCCACTGCAGTATCTTTTATATCCATTCTCTCAATTCTCACTGTCAACACACTAATATAGACATATGGTAGTAGAGCTCTTCCTTTCCCGTCCATTCCTTCCTCATACTTTTGGCAGATTAATCTTCCTGAGTAGAAATCCTTTAATCATTCCTCATTTCTGATTAAGTAAAATTCATACTCCTTAACATGACATTTAGGAAGTTTGGTCTCTCAGTATGTACCCTGTACTGCATCTACACGGGCTATCCACTGTCACCAATTTATACCCTGCACTTTAGTGCTAGTATGCCTTTACTCAAGCTGTTCCCTAGAATGCCCTTCTCCTCTCCTTTCTGTCACTTATTCTTGAAAGCCCAACCCAAATACCACCTCTTCCATAACATATTCTCTGACATCGTTCCATGGCTTTTCATAGAACTTTGCTTGTACCTTCTTGTCTTATGCACTCATTTTATATGTTATTCGTCTCACAGTTATTTGTGTCTGTATCATGTCTCCGTACTAAATAGAAGTTTTACGAAGGCAGGGAACATGTCCTATATAATCTTAGTCTATCTTACTTTATCTTTCTGGCCGTCCCAAGGAGAATAAACAAAACTGTTGGAATTTTCAGATGCAAACAACTGCCAAGCTCACTGAGCAACATGCCCCTTAAGGGCAGGCACCTAGTTTTATTTATCTTTCAACTTGTAGCAGTTATCACAATGCCTTATACATAGTAGATGCTCAACAACTCTTTGTTAAATTGAACTGAAAATTTTTAGAAGAAGTGAAAGTATATCTTTTAGTATTGTAGTGAGTTAATAAGAAATTCTTTTAACTCAAAAATGAGATATGCTGGAAGTAACTAGGAAATATTCCTAGTTTATAAGCCAAAACTGTGAAAACATTCTATTTTGAATACTCAGATTATTACATAAGTAGAAATACACCTCTCTGGAACAGTCTTTCCTTATAATGTATGTTAATGATTGTCTGGAGTACTAAGCGCTACAGGCTGTGCCTCAGGTCTAACTTTCCCACCTGGTCATTAGCTAAGCTAGTGAAAGAACAGCCCGTCATACATCGTTGTATAAATCAGTGCTAAAGAAACATGACTGCCCTTGAAACCTAAAGATTTTTCTCTTGTTGCTAGAAAGTTTTCTTTAGGGGACGAATCTTCTTACTGTGATGTATATAGAATTTCTAACCAATGTTAATATACATGCATATTAAGAGATGGAATACAACCCTGAGTCGTCTGACTAAAATCTTCCACACTTAGCCAAATGCCTTTTATGGACTCATGCAGTATGTCAGAGAGAGAGAGAGAGAGAGAGAGCGAGAGCGCAGGACTGCGTATAAACTGGCCCAGGCTTCAGTATGTTTTTAAAGGTCTCCAGGTAAGGAGATTCCCAAGATCCCTGGGTTACCCATTCTACATTTTTATTGTATTGTTAGAAAAAAGTCATTTCTCAAATCCCTTTTTACATCCGTTGTACATAAGTGATCTGCCTTGTCTTCTCATTCACTTTTAAAAATTAAAGACATGTATTAGTTCCCATTTACCTTTTTTTCAGGGTGAGATTATACTGTATCATTTATAAACTGTAACAATCCTGAAGCAGTCCTATAAATAATAATAACAACAGCAATGATAATAATAGTTGACATTTATATAGTATTTATTATATACCAAGCACTGTGCTAAGTACTTTAAAAATACTGTCACTTGATCCTCACTACCCTGGGAGGTAGGTGCTATTATTATTCCCATTTTACAAATGAAGAAACTGAGGCAAACAGAGGTTAAGTAACTTGCCCAAGGTCACACAGCTAGTAAGTTTCTGAGACTGGATTTGAACTCAAGTCTTCTGACTCCAGGCCCCAACAGGCCATAAAAGTTTTATCTTCTTTAACTCAGACCAAAGAAGGCATAAAAGCTTAATTGTATTGAAATATTATCATGAAATATTTCATATGAGAAACGTTCTGTAGACTTTCAATATTACTGTTATTCAGATTATATAAGCCCCTTTTCTCATTTATAAAAAGAAAAGTGAAAAACTTGGGCTGTGACCTATCTCATCTTCATACATTCCATCAAAATGAAAGTCTTTCCCAAAGAGCTTCAAACTACTTTCCAATTAATGTCAGTACCTTGCTATGGTCATCACTGAGATTATTCAGATGATAAGAAGGTGGAGTTTGCATTCTATTTTAATAGCATATGTCAGATACAAAGAGGGCTGCAGGTAATGGCATCACAACTCCTAGATTTTACCAGCCTAACTACAAAATTGGATCATCATTCCAATTCCACAGACTGGTGTGTCTAAAATAACTTTACTACCAACTTTAATTATGTTTCAGTTAATGTTGATGGCATCTTATTTGATTCATTTTCCATTACTAATGGAGTGAAGCCAGGTTGCTATAATTGTTCCAGTTCTATTTAATCTATTTCATAAAGCATACTTAATGCACCAGGAGACCTAGCTAGGGTAGTTGCAACTTGCTAAGAAACCTTTGAAGAGCAGCTAATATTCTGTCGCTATATGCTTATAGCTATGTCTTTGAAGTAATGATAGGAACACATATTAAAAAATAATATAAAATTATAGATTGACAAACTTAAAGCAGACTTAATGTGCAGTATGCAGAAATCTAGGTAGGAAGCTGTCATACAAGCATAATATGTTAATCACAGACTATCAGACATGCATTTTTAAAAATTTTTCAACCTATATAAAAATAGTACTTATATTTACCAGAGTATTACCTATAATTGCTATTAACAAGCATTGAACTTCAGAAAAGGATTCAGTTAAGTTATGGCTCTGTGCAACCTGTTTATAAATGTGTCTGACACTTAACCTCTAGTTGACATCTTGTAGCCCCAAAACTATTCAAACCTGGCAGGCCATAATTCATACAAATGTCATGATAAATTCTCCAGGAGCCTAGAATAAGGAAAACAGCCTATGTTTGGCAGCATATCTTGATAGCTGGACACCACTATTAGCTCTGTGGAAGATGTCCATGACTGTCAATGCCTATACTCAAAAGTTCATGTAAGACTATATAAAATAATGACTTTAAAAGAAACATCAGAACTTATTCATCAAAATGTATGTTGTCCTAAATAGTCATGTAGGAAGGATATTTACTCATTTAAAAATGATACTCTTGTCCAAGACATTTTTTACATCTTCAATCCTGAGTATGCCCTGTAATATTTCTTTGCTGCCTAAATTCACAGAGAAATTCTAATTTCTCTTACTATAAATTTATGGTGCAGATAACCTCAAATGGGTCCTCACTGTGTCAAAAAACCTCCTATCCATTTCTCATTGGTTGCATTATTATATAGGCAACAATGTGACAATTTCAAATCTTGTTCTCTCCTTTTAAGCTAGTGGGTGACCTCTTCTTTGAGAAGATTGAAACTGTCCTCTACACCTGATAATTTCTCACTATCTTTATTCTCTGCTTCACCTTACTTTCTTAGGGAATGTGGTGTCTTAATCTTTGCCCTCCATTTGTATCTGTGAACCCAGCTCCTCACACCTCAACCAGTGATTAGATCCATCAATCAATCCATCTCTTGAATGCATTTCAATCTCTTCCTCTCAAGTGATCCCTTCCTATCTACCTTTAAATATACTCACACAATTCTGTGGGGTGGGGTGGGGCAGGGCAGGGAGAATCACCCTTTCATTAATGTTTCTACGCTGTTCAACCACTTTCCTCTCTTGCTTTTCTCTGACTGCCAAACTTCTTGAGAAACTTCTTAAGTAGTCTACACCCAGTCAATCATGTAATCAGCAAGTATTCCGTTTTTAATAAATACTTAGCCCAGCACTGTGCTGAGTGGGGGAGAGACAAGTACAAAGAATGAAACAATCGTCACCTGAAAGCACATATCTAAATATATACCAAATAAAGTGAGGAAATGGTAAATGCAAATACATACATAGTAGTTAGCTATATAGTAGTTTGGGAGGGAAGGCACGAACAGCGAGGGGATTTGAAAAGATTTCATGCAGAAGATGATGCTTGAGCTGCTTCTGCCTCCTTACCACCACAATTTCAACTGCTTGTAATCTGGCATTTTTCCCCACTATTCTACTGACACTACTCTATTCAAGGACACTGGTGTCCTCTTTATGGCTAATTCTGGACTGTTTCTCAATCCTCATCATTCCTCTCCGAAGCTTTTGAAACTGCTGATACCACCTTCCCTCCCCACCTCAACCTTTTTAGATATCCTCTCCTGCCTTGGCTTTGGAGACACAACACTTTGCTCCTATGTTGCTGAATGATTTCTTCTGTATCTTCTTTGCTGAGTCTTCTTCCTGATTTCTTAAAATTGGTGTCTCTGGAGGTTCTGTCCTCGGCCTTGTTCTCTCTTTCTTTCTATACTATCTCCCTTAGCAATTTCATCCACTTCCATAGCCTCAACCATCATCCTCAAAAGAGATTGATTTCAAATCTTTTCTCTAACTGTGGTTTTGCTTCTTAGCTTTGAACTTACATCTCCATTTGGATGACCCTCATGTGTAAGTGGTACAAAACCTAACTTAGGTTTTTTTTTTCCCCTAATCCTTGCTTCTACTTCTGATGCCACCATTTCTGGCAGTGGCACCACTGTCGCCTTCTAAAATGTGATGCCCAGAACAGAATACAACATGTGTTTTGTACAGTGAAATTCGATTTTTCCCTGACCTAGACAGTCTATTTATGTTAATGCAACTTTTGTTCCAGTAACTTTTCTAACAGTTGTACCTCAACCAAGCAAAATTGAATTTTTAAACTCTTAGTTTATTTCACATGAAAGGGTGCTAAGCCAAGTCTCCCCTTCCTTATATTTGTGCAATTGATTTTTTAACCCTCAATCAATGTAGAGCTCTTGAGTTTGATATTTTGTTGGCTAGATAAAAACTAAAAGAAGCAAGAATGTGAGGAAAAGCTAGAAGGAGACATATGTGCTTTGGGGGTAACCCCCCCACCAAACACATATATTTCCTTGTACAAAATTTGCCGATTGAGAAATTGGACTAACGAAAGATGTGATTTGTTTCTGAGTAAGAGGATGCAAGAAACCAAGTAATTCTTCTAATTAGATCTGGCTTTCCCATTAGCTAAATGTCTGTGGTCCAAACATGAAGTTCCTTCAACTATATTTTGGAAAAACAGTTTTGGATGAACTGTCTCCAGGGAATGTCAGAAAACAGTAAGAACATTTATATTTAGTGGTTTAAAGTTAGCAAAATTCTTTACATGTTACCTCATTTCATATTTGCAACAACTGTGTGAGGTAGGTGCTATTCCTGATTGCATTTTCTCTTCCACACAAAAAGCACTGCTATATGCTTCCAAGTTAGTGTTCTCCAAACAGCATTAGAAGATTGGAGGTAGCAGTAGATGATATATCCCCCTTGCTTCCAGGATAAAGTACAAACTCCTCATATTGGAATTCAAAGCCTTCCACAATCTGGTTCCCAACTCTCTTTCCAGACATTTCAGATTTCACCCCTTTCATGAGCTCTGTGTTTCAGCCAACCTGGTGTACTAGCTGTTCTCTGAATTTGACTTTCCATTTTCCAGTTCAGTGTCTTTCTGCAGAGTTTCCCTCATGCCTGGTGGACCCCGTCTTTACTTGGCCGCTTAGGATGCCTAGCTTCCTCCATTCTCAGCTCAGGTGCCGCTTACTTTTTGAAATATTTTTTGATTTTCCTTCTACCCCCAGTTTTAAATGTTCTCTCTTTCCTCAAATTATCATATATTCTCTCTGTACATTTTGTATGAACCATCTCTGCCCCCCCCCCGCCACTGAATGTAAGTTCTTTGAAAGCAGGGGCTTTCGTTTTAGTCTATACATCTCTTGTACTTAGGCTTGCCTTTGCACATGCTAGGCATTTAATGGAGGTTCATTGATTTGAACTGAATTGCTACAGAAAATACATTAAGGGGTCAAGGGCACGGTGAGCCGAGCAAAACTGCAACATTGCATTTTAAAATTACTTCCTAGAAAACCATATGTATTATTCATAATTTTCATTAAACACCATTTATGTTATATATTTGCATGTGTATGCATATACTATAAAAATGGTACTTAAGTTTACCAGGTTATTACCCATAGTTGCTATTAACAGGCATTGAACTTCTGAAAAGGACCCTGTTAAGCTACGGCTCTGTACAAACTTTAAATGTATCTGATGCCAGCCTCATTGACATCTTGTTCACCCAAAACCATTCAAACCTAATGGGCCATAATTCATATAAAGTGCCAAGATAAAATTCTCAAGAATCCTAGAATAAAGAAAATAGTCTGTGTACATATGTCCATAGCTAGCTAGCTCAGGAAGCTTGGCCACGTATACACAACAAAATCAGGAGTTAGGAACAAAGGGCTAAGGTGGAGGGTGACACCTTTACTCTTGCATTTACCCACATCCTTTAAATTGAAGCTCCAGAGGATCTCGAGGGGTGTTGAGGTAAACCAAGAAGTCTCGTAGGCAGTTGGCTCTTGGTTTGTTGAAAGGGCATTCAGTCCCTAAAGTGATGAGGAAGGAGTGCAAGTTAGGAATCAGAAATTGAGGCAGTTAAAGGAGACTTTCTAACTCAAATAGAGACTTGACAGGATGATGAGATTCTGAGACAGATTAAAATGTCTCTGAGTTCTACTTGACTAGCTAGCTATTACATATTACAAAAAATCTTGGCTTCTAGAGCTAAAAATTCTCCTGGAGAGATAAGATGCTCATAAGTAAGACTTTGGGAGTTGACTGAGAAAAGATGACCTTGGGGGTTGACCAAAGACCAGTAGGGATGGGCCCTGTGAGCAACATCACAGCATCTCAAGACAGTAGAAGCCCCTAGCATCAGAGGTATGAGTTGCTCTTCCATACGTAAGATCTGGTCACATGTCCCTTATGAGTATTCCCTAGGTGTATTCACTCTTCCCACTGATTTTCTGTGTGTATGTGTCTGTAAAACAATGTGTCCCAAGTTTACAGTAAATACTCTATTGCTGCTGCTATTTCATTTGCTTTAAAATATTAGTGTCCTCTGGCTCACTAATTGAAGTAAATAATTGTTGGGGATATGTAAACTATAGGTTTTTAAGTAGATTCTGAAACATATAGTACTTTAAACCTAGGGCAGTTGTTCTGGGGAGCTTTAAATATGAGAGTTGTCCAAGGTGCTACATACATTTTCTAAACTTCAAGTACATTTTATTAGGGAAAAAAGATATTTGAACATCATTAACATAAGAGTACATGAATTAAAATCATTAGTTGGAATCATTAAATTAGAAGGGACTTTGGAGTTCAATGTCCCAACACATGAAGGGATCCCTTTTACAGTTACCTTGACAGGTGGTCATCCAGCCTCTGGCTGTCCTCCATGCCTGGAATGCTCTCCATCCTCATCTCTTCCTGGCTTCCTTCAAGTCTCAGCTTAAATCTCACCTTCTGAAATAGGAAGCTTTTCCCGGTCTCTCTTAATTCTAGTGCCTTCCCTCTGTTGATTTTTTTCTTTTTTCTTTTTTTGTTGTTGTTGTTTTTTGGAGGGGGGAAGGCAGGGCAATTGGGGTTAAGTGACTTGCCCAAGGTCACACAGCTAGTAAGTATGTCAAGTGTCTGAGGCCAGATTTGAGTCCTCTGGACTCCAGGGCCGTTGCTATACTGACTGCATGTTGATTTTGTTTCCTATTTCATCCTGGATATAGGTTTTGTTTTTCTTTTTTTGTTATAGTTGCTTACATGTCTCCTCCATTAGATTGTGAGCTCCTTGAGGGCAGGGACTTTCTTTCATCTTTCTTTGTATCTCCAGCACTTAGCACAGTGCCTGGCATATAAGAGGTACTTAATAAATGTTTATTGACTAATTGAATGTGATCAATGGTAGTATACTATTTAATAAAACAATCCATTTACTCTTAATCGGCTCTGTGGTTTGAAAATCCTTTCTTTCCCAGATTCAAAATCTGGTTCTTTCTAACTCCTGCTCATTGATTTCTCCAGCACCTGGCAGAGTGCTTAGCGTATAGTAAAAATGTTGTTAATTGGTAGATCCTCTTTCTGCACTCTATAAAGTAAAGAATAAGTATAAAATAGACTTTCGCACAACTATATCCAAATCATCACAGATGCCTAATTTATATAATTTGATCTCTTAACTGTCCAGAGAACTTCTGAAGGCACACATAAAATTACATTTGGTCCTGCCATTTTAATACTTACATATGCATATAAATATCACAAGTTATTTCTAACCTTGTGGGTGACACATCTCATATTTTTCTATAGATCTATATACACCATTTTATATTCCCTCTTCTCACACCTCTATTACTTCTTGTCTTCTAATAGAAAATCTTTTGTTCCTTTGGCCTCTTCTAATATAATTATCATCAAGCTAGGTTGCATCAAATTCTTGAAACGTCATTCTTTGCAAACATAATCCAAATCTTAATTATTTGTTTTGTGCACCTTTATTTGTTTTATTGGCTGTCTCACTCTACTATTTATTATTGTAATCCTAATGCATTTACTTATTAGATGTCATTGGTCTATCTTATCTTTCATTTGATTTATTTTTGTTACTAAGTGCTTCAATTGTTATGAAAGGTGCATGTCAACCAATAAATATAGTAAAACCTTAGTAATTCATACTGTATGGACAGAATGTTGAAATTTAGAAAGCATGTGAATAAAGACAATTTTGTGAAAGGTGCTTAATCAAATCCAGTATCTCCTTATGTCATAAAAGTGATCTAGTTTTTGAACTGTCACTGCTTTGATTGAAAGACTCTGCCAATCAGATGTAGCATCAAGCAAGGGAACTTTGTATAGTTCACTGAGAATTAGAGCATAATATACTAAATTGGAAGTGACAAATCTATAAGGCAGATAGAAATGCTATATAAGAGGGATGTTATGTGAAATATAAACATGGATTGGCTTCTTTTTGTTACCAGGAAATTCTGTACCAAGTAGCATGATCATCCTCAAAGCATTTAGCTTCAGAAAATATTTCCCTTATCCTCTTAATGACAATAATTAAAAAGCATTAATAACTAAGGAAAAGGTCCTTAATAATACTATAACCACTATAGCTGATGGTAAAAATGTAATAGTATAAAATAGTTAATTTATCCATTTAAAATAATATCGCAATTTGAATAAAAAATTTTCATCTGGATAAAATTGGGTCACATTTAGTCCAAAACCCCACTCCTAATTCACGCTTTTCATTTAATGGAAATATGTTGATTATTTAAAGGTGTCCCTCTTTCTGATAGTATGTCTTACTTAAATGACAGAATATTAATGCATCACAAAGTAGTAGGTATCACCTCTATTACTGTGATCTCGAGGTAATCTCATGTGGAAAGGAACAAGACAGATGGTCTGAAGACTTGTCTTTATAGCCAGTGAATTGGCAGCCTGGCTTATCTTTATTTAGCTCATCCATGCATTAGAATCAATTCTTTCCTTGGTCGAGAAAATTATTATTGTTGGTATGAAAATGTCAGGGTGGGAAATCCAGCAAAATGAATATGGATTGTTGATCAGGGGTTCCCATTTTTTCAAGCTTAAAGCCTCACCATCATTATGATTCGTATCACCCTGTTAGCCATAGTTAAAATCAGAGTGAAAGTGCTTTAAGGCCACTATCCCTGGTAGTCTACATGTTACCAGGGTAATGTGGGTATGTTGGTTGAGACAACCTGCTGGTACTTTAGGAAAACATTCAGAGAATATCTGGATCAGAAGGGACTACAGAGACCTTTTAGAGCAATGGATTTGATGAGCCCATCTTCTGCTTGAAGACCCAAAGTCACCCCCTGCCTCCTAAGGCAGCCTGAATCACTTTTGTTAGGATGTTACTCTTTACATTGAACCTAAATTTGCTTTTTAACAACTTCCACCTGCTACTGTTAGTTTGGCCTTCTGAGGCCAAGCAGAACAAGATATCGAGTGATGGTCCTTTAATTACCTGAGATCGCTCTCATGTTTCCACTAAGTTTTCGCTTTTCCAGGCTAACAAAAGTGATTCGGGCTGCCTTAGGAGACAGGGGGTGACTTTGGGTCTTCAAGCAGAAGGTGCGCTCATCAACTCCATTGCTCTAAAAGGTCTCTGTAGTCCCTTCTGATCCAGATATTCTGTGAATGTTTTCCTAAAGTACCAGCAGGTTGTCTCAACCAGCATATAGGCTGTGCACATTTGTAAATCAGGTGTTTAACACATTTTCCCAAATAAGCAAACAAGCCTTTTAAGCTTTTGTGGAACTGAATCATAGCAATAATGATGAACCAAAGTATTACTTCAAGTTCTTCATCTAAGGACCAAGGGACCATGCCATGCTGGAGGAAAGGGGTTGCTCCCTTTTCTCCTGGACTCATGGAAGGCTCTAGGCTAGGTAGTGCTTGTGTGATATATGCTGTAAGTGCGAGAAAGAACCTAGAGAAAAGGAAGATCAAAGAAAACTGGAGTCATCAGAAATAGCTTCAACTTTAACTGGGTCGTGAAGGTTGTATAGGATTTGGATAGGTGCAGGAAACAAAAGAATACATTCTAGGTAATAGGTACAACATGAGGGAAAGCTTAAGAATGGAAACAGCATGTTTCTGGTTTCCTGAGGGACCTGGACAAAGGTTAGATGGATAGATAGGACAGGACCAGATAACAGAGGAGCTTGAAAGCAGGCAGAGATGTTTAGATCTGATGTAGCAGGAAACAGTAATCCACTTGAGATATTTGGATGGGAGATGACAGTGCTTTAAAAAAATGAATCCAGCTGCAGTGTGTTGGGTGTTAATAGAGGAAGGCAAGGTGGTGTAGCTGTTACAGCTATACAGTTAGGAGATGATAAAGATCTGAACTAGTGAAAAATAAGTAAAGGACATTAGGATAAATCAATCAATAAGTTTTTGATGAGTGCCTATTGCATACCAGTTACTGTGTTAAGTGTTGAGGGTGTGACAAAAATGAAAAGTCCTTGTCCTCAAGGACCTGACCTATCAGATCACAGGATCGTAGACTTAGAACTGGAAGAGACCTTAGAAGTCATCCAGTTCAACCCCTTCATTTTACAGATGATGAAAGAGGGCATAAACAGAAAAAAATTAAAGAAAAAACATTGACAGGATTAGTGATTGACTGGGTATGAGGAGTGAAGGAGGGAGGATGAACCAAGATGAGGCCAAGGTTTTGAACCTAGATGAATGATCACTGGGGCAGCTAGGTGGTACAGTGTACAGAGTGTTGGTCTTAGAGTCAGAAAGACTCCTCTTCCTGAGTACAAACTAGTCTCAGACACTTACTAGCTGGGCCACCCTGGGCAAGTCATTTAATCCTGTTTGCCTCAGTTACCTCATCTGTAAAATGAGCTGGAGAAGGAAATGGCAAACCACTCCAGTATCTTTACCAAGAAAACCCCAAATGAGGGTCCAGCAAAGAGTTGGACATGACTGAAAACAATAACAACAACTGAATGGTCATTATGTTTTATTTACATCTGTTGCCACAGAAAAAAAGCTCATAGTTCCAGGGTACTCAAAAATGGAAATACTTTGCCATGACTGCTGGGGAGATGCAAGATTGGGTGTTATTTAGAGGTCACAAATTATTGATATATGTAGGTTATTTGAACTTAGTATGTTTTATCTCTGTTTTGAACTATGCTAACCAGAAAACAAATTTCACCTTTTCTCTGTTAGTAGTAAAAGAGAACAATAAAATCAACCTTTCTTTACTCATAGAGTAGTAAAGAAATTGATTACATCAGTATGGTTTGCCCTAGGGGTGGAAAATATTTTTACAAAACAATTGTTAAAGCTAGTCTGCTGATGAGCAGACATTCGGTTTTGGTTTATAATCCCAATATTGATTATGCAATTTCGTTGAGAAGTTCCTGTTCCCTGGAAGACAATGTCACCCCACTAAATTTGTTAGATAAGAAATATAGAAAATTACATGATTTTTACAAGCAGTGAAAGTGGAAATGTTGTCCTACAAGCAAAAACTTTAGACAGGGCTGGCTTGATTTTTTTATCTGGAAAATTGATCTTCATCAGAGAGAATCTCTTCATTTTAGGCTCCCTTTACAATGCAGGAACTTCTTAGATGGTATTTACATTGTCCTGAGACCTGTTAGAGCTGTGTTCTGAGAAACTGATGACCTTCAATGGTCAGAGGCTATTCTATTTGGAACAGATTTAACTCAAAAGGAAATCAAAAAGGCTGTAAACTCTCTAAGAAGGTAGGCTAGTGTCAATCCTAGGAAACCTTCCCTAAGGGGAAAGAAACAAATAATTAAAAATATCACATCATTTCACAGCAACTTTCTGTCCATTTCACAGGGAGCAAGTGATTGAAGAATGCTAGGAATAATTCACAATGTGGGAAATATAATGAACCCAGTTAATTACTATTCTCTTTTCAGGGATGCTGTTGCTTTAAACCTTGAAATTGAACTAGGTTCTAAAAGAAGCCAGTTGCTAAGGGATATCAAATAAGAAGACTGTTAAAGAAACCAACAAGTATTTTATGTAGGTTAAGTCTTTTTAACATCAATATTCTCCCTGAAAAAAGGCTCATCTTTTTAACATCAATATTCTTTTGCTGGTGGTCTGTGGTTTTGAATTGGGGAATGCCACGGCCTCTAAAGCATTATAGTTTCAGGTTACCCAAATGGTGATGGAGAAGCAAATAGTGGACATGAGCACTATAATGGTAATAATGGGAGATAGAAAATATTTCTAATTAAGAAATATATAATAAAAGCAGTGCAAAGAATATCCAAGGGATCTAAGATCAAAATAAGGATGTGGGCCAATGGAGACACAATTGATATAGGTGGCCCACATATCCCTATGGTGTGCATGCAGTGCCAAGAGATCTAGAGGGAAGGCGTCACAGTTCTGCTCCTTCAGTGTCTCCACTCTGAGACTTGATGTGTCTTCAGTAGTAAGAGTCCCCACTCTAGGAACCAAGTACTTTTTCTTTGATCCCTCTCAACACAGAAGGTTGGAGTTCAGGAAGCAATATTCTTGAATTCCTTTCTCAGGCTGTATGCAGCCGCTTATCTCTTTCATCCGTGTGCTTTTGCTACAAAGTACCATTGCTGATGGAGGGAGGTTGGCAGGGGGAGAAATCCCTTCCCCAATTGCTGTACTCTATGAAAAGTCCACGGGAAGAAATGAGCAACTATTCCTTGAGAGCCCAGTCCTTCTCCAGGGTTGGGTCCCTTCACAACTTTCTATATAGGTGGTTGGAGTTCTAGAAGCAGTGTCCTCAAATACCCCTTTCAGGCTGTGTGGACATCTGTCTCCCATGTCCATATGCTTTTCCCGCAAGACAGTGTGGATGGTGGGTGGCAGAATGGAGAGAAATCCTCCTCCTCCAGCACGCCCACAGACGTGCGCGCACACACACACACATACACACACACACACACACACACACACACACACACACACAGAGCACCCTGATAGAAGCTTTCTTAAGAGCTGTCTCTGTTAGACTGGACTGTGTACCAGGGTTGGTTCCCCTGTTTCTAACTGTTCAGTCTCTTCATTTTCCCATGTCAAGGAGTGGAGAATAGGGAGAAAAGACACCAGCGCAATTCAAGACCAGGGAAAAGCACAGTTCTCGGGGAGTTCCCTAACCCTTTCAGTTGCAGATCTACTCGAAGTCTGAAAGGGATTTTTGCCCTACACTTTTAAAAATTGCAGATGGGTTGCTGAAGTCTGAGCCTCTTTTAGTTTTATGTAGTGGATTGGAGACTCAGTTGAATAGGTGTCCCAAGATCAACCTCCTGCTACACTAGTAACGGGGTTTATATATCACACAGTTACCCTAAACCTGAGTCTCTGCCTCTTATTCCCCTGCTCTACCCTGTACCAAATTCTTGCCATGGCTCGACTCCTAGTCTTCTCTGTGACTGAGTCCTGGACTAGCTCTAAGCATCTCTGATGCTGACTGCCACCCTGCTGGATGACAGTAAATTATCTAGCTAACCATATCGCGTTTTTCTTATTTTTTTCTCAATTTCAGATTTGTATTTGAGATTCAAGTCCCGTGTGTCCAGGCCAAGGAAAACTGATCTCTCACTTGGTTCCCATGTTTATTGCTGCCTTTTGGCCAAAGCTATAGGTCTGTCAGGATTTCCTGTCTTCTCCAGTCTGACATGTCTCTTGGCTTTCCACGTCCCATTCTCATCCAGTCATTCAAAAACCATTTACTGATTATTTATTTTATGTGAGATTTGCTTTTTGTTACTGACTAACCTCATTTTAATAATTTATTTTTTGTTCAAAAGAGAACTCATTATCTTCCCCCCCCTTCCTCCCATCTCACCCCAAACACTCCTCTTCTAAACCTCTCTTTCTATCAAGCGTACGTCCATCCTTAGAGGCACCAGGTGCACAAACTCAGTCATCCTCAACCTTCCCTATCTTTCACTTTTGCCCCCCCATATCCAATCAATTGTCATCACTTCCATCTCCACAACATCCCTCATATGTCCCCTTTTCTTCACTCACAATGCTAGCATAGTTCATATACTTATCACTTCTTGCCTGAACTATTGCAATCATCTTCTAATTGCTCTCTCTCTGCCTTTGATTGTTCCCTTCTCCAATTCATTTTCCACAAAGCTTTAAAATTGACATTCCTGAATATGATTGGCAAATCTGCAGTAGGGGTATACTCAGCAAAGCTCCCTTACTCAGTCATTTCAAAAAAGCAAGTTTTCCATTTACTTGAATACCCTTGGATTTCATCGGATTCTTAGTTTCTGAATCTGCCAGGCACATTCATTCATATGTAAAATGGAGGGGAGAGACCAAATGATCTCTAAGATTCCTTCCTAGTCTAAATCCTAGGAGAGGTGGGAGGTTATCCCCAGAGTTCCTTTAATTTTAACTTCTCAGATTATGAGTGATTTTGAATGGCTTCAAAAATTTCAGATTGACTTTTGATAGTTTGAATCTATACTTTTGAAAACTCTATTCGTATCATTTGTAATATCTACCACCCAATCATATTAAATTACCTTTTTTAAAAAATTAGCACTAGGTGGCTTTAACTTGTTTGCTTAAAACAATAGGATTCCAATTTCTACCATCTTGCTCTTATGTAGACATGTATCCAGTCTCCTTTCTTTCCCAGTCCAGATTCCAAATACCTTGAATACACTTTAAGTGTTTATAATTTTGAGAGGGAAGCAGGGCTCCAGCCCCGGACAGCCTGGATGGTTGCTGGGTGAGGAACAGGCCCTAACGCCCTCAATCAGTGAGCTGTGGCAGTTACCAGACTTTTCAACCCACAAACACCAAAGACAACAGAGAAGAACTGCAGAACCCATGAAGTAGCAGAGGGAAGCAGGGCTCCAGCCCAGGACAGCCTGGATGGTCGCTGGGTGAGGTCTATCACACACGGAGCTGGGAGCGGAGGGGAGCAGAGCCCAGCATAGGTGGCAGCAGGACCAACCAGACTGGTAGCTGGGCGGAACAGGCCCTAGCGCCCTCAATCAGTGAGCTGTGACAGTTACCAGACTCCTCAACCCACAAACACCAAAGACAACAGAGAAGGTTAGTAGGAAAAGCTGCAGGGACAGAGTGAAAGGAGTTGGCAGTTTGGCCACCACCCCAGGGGCAGCGGAGGTGGTGCAGCTACAGAACTACAGCAGCAGTTGCTTCTGGCCCCAGGCACACCTGGTGGGAGGAATTAAGTGGCTAATCAGAGCAGGAGTGCAGAGCCTGCTTAAGATCTGAATCAGGTCCAGGTTGGCGGTTCTTGGCGAAGGAGGAGTGCTGGTGTGGCAGAGCTGGCTGTATAGAAATAGTTCTGAAAACAACAGTGCATCCCCTCAATCTTGGAACAAAGTACTCTTTACAAGCAGTCATACTCCGACGAAAAACTCAAGGGTCAAGTAAGTTGGCTGGGAACATGGCCAGGCAGTGAAAACTCACTCAGATTCAGACTTAGACTTTGGAATCTTTCTTTGGTGACAAAGAAGACCAAAACATACAGCAAGGAGAAGTCAACAAAGTCAAAGAGCTTACATCAAAAGCCTCCAAGAAAAACATGAACTGGTCTCAGGCCATGGAAGAGCTCAAAAAGGATTTGGAAAAGCAAGTTAGAAAAGTAGAGGAAAAATTAGGAAGAGAAATGAGAATGATGTGCGAAAACCATGAAAAACAAGTCAATGACTTGATAAAGGAGACCCAAAAAAATACTGAAAAATATACTGAAGAAAACAACACCTTAAAAAATAGACTAACTCAAATGGCAAAAGAGCTCCAAAAAGCCAGTGAGGAGAAGAATGCCTTGAAAGGCAGAATTAGCCAAATGGAAAAGGAGGTCCAAAAGACCACTGAAGAAAATACTACCTTAAAATTAGATTGGAGCAAGTGGAAGCTAGTGATTTTATGAGAAATCAAGATATTATAAAACAGAACCAAAGGAATGAGAAAATGGAAGACGATGTGAAATATCTCATTGGAAAAACCACTGACCTGGAAAATAGATCCAGGAGAGATAATTTAAAAATTATTGGACTACCTGAAAGCCATGATCAAAAAAAGAGCCTAGATATCATCTTTCAAGAAATTATCAAGAACTGCCCTGATATTCTAGAGCCAGAGAGTAAAATAGAAATTGAAAGAATCCACAGATCACCTCCTCAAATAGATTCCAAAAAAAAGACTCCTAGGAACATTGTTGCCAAATTCCAGAGCTCCCAGATCAAGGAGAAAATACTGCAAGCAGCCAGAAAGAAACAATTTGAGTATTGTGGAAACACAATCAGAATAATACAAGACCTAGCAGCTTCTACATTAAGGGATCGAAGGGCTTGAAATACTATATTCTGGAGGTCAATGGAGCTAGGATTAAAACCAAGAATCACCTACCCAGCAAAACTGAGTATCATGCTCCAAGGCAAAATATGGACTTTCAATAAAATAGAGGACTTTCAAGCTTTCTCAGTGAAAAGCCCAGAGCTGAATAGAAAATTTGACTTTCAAACGCAAGTATCAAGAGAAGCATGAAAAGGTAAACAAGAAAGAGAAATCATAAGGGACTTACTAAAGTTGAACTGTTTTGTTTACATTCCTACATGGAAAGATGATGTGTGTAATTCATGAGATCATGAGACCTCAGTATTAGGGTAGCTGAAGGGAATATGCATACACACACACACACACACACACACACACACACACACACGTAGACAGAGGGCACAGGGAAGTTGAATATGAAGGGATGATATCTAAAACAATAAAATCTAATTAAGAGATGAGAGAGGAATATATTGAGAGAGGGAGAAAGGGAGAGAGGGAATGGGGTAAATTATCCCGCGTAAAAGTGGCAAGAAAAAGCAGTTCTGTGGGAAGGGAAGAGGGGGCAGGTGAGGGGGAATGAGCGAATCTTGCTGTCATCGGATTTGACCTGAG
Source organism: Trichosurus vulpecula (assembly GCF_011100635.1). Taxonomy (NCBI): domain Eukaryota; kingdom Metazoa; phylum Chordata; class Mammalia; order Diprotodontia; family Phalangeridae; genus Trichosurus; species Trichosurus vulpecula. The sequence continues at coordinate 70,624,584 of NC_050577.1, read as the reverse complement.
GAGGGAATACCATACACACTCAATTGGGTATCTTACCCCACAGGAAAGAAGGAGGAAGAAGATAAAGGGATGATAGAAGGGAGGGCAGATAGGGGGAGGAGGTAATCAAAAACAAACAAACCCTTTCGAAAAGGGATAGAGTCAAGGGAGAAAATTCAGTAAAGGGCGATAGGTTAGGAAGGAGCAAAATATAGTTAGTCTTTCACAACATGAGTATTGTGGAAGGGTTTTACATAATGATATGCATGTGGCCTATGTGGAATTGCTTGCCTTCTTAGGGAGGGTGGGTGGGAAGGGAAGAGGGGAGAGAATTTGGAACTCAAAGTTTTAAAAACAGATGTTCAAAAACAAAAAAAAAGTTTTTTCATGCAACTAGGAAATAAGATACACAGGTGATGGGGCGTAGAAATTTATCTTGCCCTACAAGAAATGAAGGGAAAAGGGGATGGGAGGGGAGTGGGGTGACAGAAGGGAGGGTTGACTGGGGAATGGGGCAACCAGAATATATGCCATCTTGTAGTCGGGGGGAGGGTAGAAATGGGGAGAAAATTTGTAATTCAGACTCTTGTGAAAATCAATGCTGTAAACTAAATATATTAAATAAATTAAATAAAAAAGTCAAAAAACTGTTAATAATTTTTTTTATTTCACCTTCTCAGTTTATGTAGCAGTATACTCAGCTTTGTGGAATATCTTATGTAGTATATATGCTGGTTTATTTTGTTTTTGGATTATCACAATGGGGCTTTTCTTTCATATTTTATATTTGATTAATAGTCCTCTACAATTTGAAATTATATTCCTTGAAGTGGAAATTGCTCCCTTGTGTCTGCTTAAAAATTCTTTATTTCGAGTTGAAGCTCTGGACCTTGATGATTAGATTTCTTGATGATTTAAATATAGGATTCATCTCTGACAGTGCTTTATGGATTCTCTCAAATGATATAGTGTTCTCTTTTTCTAATACTTGTGGAAAGATTTCTTATATGTTTTCCTAAAATGTAGTATTTGCATTGTTTATTTCATCATTTTCCCCTTGAAATGTCAACATTTATCAGATTGTCTAACAGATCTCTGTTTTCAAAGTCCACAGCTTTAGTTTGTGGAGAGTATTAGTATTCTTCCAATTTTTCTATAATTTTTTAAAAATGTGATTCATATATTTGTTGTTGCTTCTCTATATTTTTGTGTTCAGTCTGTTATTTTCTTTTTTCAGAGTTTCCACTTGTGTCATAATACTGTACTCCTCCTGAGGAGAAAATTAAGAATTTCTTGTTGTATCTGTTGTGCAACTGAATTTTAATTACATAAGAAAGAATATTATCTGAATGTTTCATCTGAATCTTCAACAATGGTAAAGATGGTACAACAACAACAACAAAGACTCATGGGAAGATCAGGAATAAGAGAATGACAACAAAAATCAAGACAAAGAATAGTTTTGATAAAACTGAATAAAACATTATTGTTTGAATCAGAATATGTTAAAAAATTCTCAGTGTATATTATATATATATGATATATAAAATGGCTAACTTAGATGTATGTAGTAATTTTATATGATTAATTTCCATTGTATATCTCTATATAATACCTGCATTTAGCCCAGTGACTTGTTAATGTTTGTTGACTTGGAGAAAAAGAAGTCCTTCATCTTCTAAGCCATTGAGTCTCTTATCTTTCAGAATTCTGCTTTACAAGTTCTAATTTCACTCCTCAGTTTTTCTTTAGTTCTTTTATTAAGTTTCTCACACACTATGGGGTTTTTTATTATTCCATTCTCATTTCTGGGAGTTTCATTGTTTTGGAAATACTATTTTTCCCCTTGAAGAGTTTTCCTCTCTTTCTCTTACCCCATAGTACTTATTTATTTTATTAAGGTCTCTCTTTTCTTCCTGGTTTTTTTTGATGAGGTTTTTTTGTAAGGATTCTTTTTTCCTCCCATTCTCTTTTTTTTATTGTTCTTTCAATTTATTTGGCACATTTCTTGTTGTCCTAAAGCGTCTAAACATGAATACTCATATATCTTATTGGATATATTGGATTAGAAAATTTCCTTATGAGAATGGTCCGCGTGCACATTAAAAGTATCTTTAATGAAAACTTGAAGAGATAATGAGTAGGCCCTTGCAGAAGATTTTCCATAACAGAATCTATAAAAACACAAATTGACTTAGAGGTGTAGAGAATATAAGTATATACTATATTCATTGACCACCAAAAAAAGAGGAAAAAAGATTATCTTGGATGAAAAAAAATCTCAGTGTTGGAGAATTCTCAGTGTATTTCGCATGCATATGTTAAGTTCATACAATATTTCAACACATTTGTTAAGCCTCTACTATGTTTAAAGCATTATGCTCAGTGCTGAGAGGATAAAAAATATAGATAAGACATGGTCTCTGTCCTTATTTAGTTTATAGCCTAGGATAGGACACAAACACAAAGAGCTATAATATATAGTGAAACAAAGTGTTATAGAAGGTCTGGGAAGGAAGGTTCTTATTAACCACGGCAGTTCAGGGAAGGCTTAATGGAGTAGGCACCATATGAGTTTCCCATGATAACAAGTAGAAGTGTAACAGGTATAAAGCGGGAAAGAAGGCAATCCTAGGCAAATGGAATAGTGAGAGCTGAACTACAGAGGTGGAGAGTGTGGAGTGCATCCAGTGTCCAGAAAAAAGTAGACCAATGTGGCCAGAACAAAAGTAGGTGGAGGGTAATCGTGAACTAAGCCTGGAACTCTTGGATGGTGCCAGATTATAGAAGACTTTAAATACGGGGCAAAGGACTTTAAATTTAATTTGGGAGGCAAATTAACATGACTAGATTTATGCACAAGAAAAATTCAAGACCTAGTGTAAAAAATATCAGATACATAGGAATGGAAAAAGAAGTGGGCTACTTATGTCATAAGTATAAGAGATAATATATAGATAACCAGATTGTTGCACTAGGACCTACAAAATATCAAAAGCTCTAAGAGAAGCCAGGAGTGGGGAACCAGTGGTCTCATGGCCATGTGCAGACTTTTGACTGAGTCTGAGTTTTACAGAACAAATCCTTTTATTAATGGGATTTGTTCTGTGAAGTTTGGATTCAGTCAAAGGGCTGCACCTGAGGACTTAGAGGGCCACATGTGGCCTTTAGGCTGCAGGTTCCCCACCCATGGGCAGACACTTTGTGGAGGATTTCTGGGGAATACCTAGATGAAAAATTGACCAATTGGGAAAGCTGGATAGGTTGAGATCTACACTGAATGAGGTGGTACCTACATTGATTAAATGACTAATCTAATGAAATATCAGAGGCATGTGTGTATGTGTGTGTGTTTTAAATAATTCCTTTCTTCCAAAGAGCTCATGGTGCTATAGGCATTCAGTTTCCTCTGTCACACTTACTAGCTTATGTACTATGGGCAAATCCTTAATCTTTATTGCCCTCAGCTTCCTTATTAGTAAAACTAGGATAATAATATCTGTATAATACTTACCTCAAATGTTGTGAGCCTGGGAGGAGAGAATGTGTGTAAAACACTTTGCAAATTTGAAAGTGCTTATTATCTAGTAGAATATAAGCTCCTTGAGGGTGGGGACAGCTTTTCATCTTTATGTCCTCAGCACCTAGCACAATGCCTTCCACATAGTAGGCCACTTTACCATTCAAAAGGGCTAAAATGGGGGATTAATGGAGAAGGGACAGGATAGGAAAGAAGGTACTTAGCTAAAGAGTATGGCAAAAAGAACAGAAGACAAATTTAAACAATGGTAAAAGCATCATGATTCCAATATACTGATTGATATTGATAGATTAAATATAGTATTTTAGAAAATGGATAGCAATTGGGGTATATATATGGCCGTCAGTCTCTAAGAAGAATAATTATATAAGATGAAAGTATATCATAAAATCTTTAACACAAAATTTTTAATTAAAACAGCTTCAAATAACACAAGTCTGATTTGAAGTCTGATTGGTGAAGGGCAGTGTGTATGATGGAAAGAATGTTGGGAAGTCTGGGATATGGGTTAGCATTCCAGTTATAATACTTATTAGAATGACTCTGAGTAAGTCACTTAACCTTCCCCAAACTCAATTTCTTCATCTGAAATAATAACTAGTATTTATATAGCATATGTATTTCTGTAAAATGAGGATAATAAAGCAACTTCTTCACAGGATTATTGTGAAATCAAATGAGATAATATGTATAAAACACCCCACAAACCTTAAAGCACTATATAAAGACTTATTATGTGTGTAAAAATGACAATAATGATATTTTCACTACCAATCATGGGGCTGTGAGAAAGGTATTTTGTAAAAAATTTTAATGTGCTGTACCAGTGTGAGCTTTTATTTGTGAATTTTCTAGGTCCCTTACATTTCTGCATTCATGCTCATTTTGGAAGTTTTGTGTACATTTCTTGGTTTGTTAATATTTCCCTTAGCAAGTGATCAGGAGAAAAAAGAGGGAGTAATTCAAATCAGTTCATTTTATTACTTGTTAGAATTTCTGATAAGATTTTTAATGACTCTATAGAGTGAAGAGTGAAGCTAGCTTAAATGAACTTCTTATCTGTCATTTTCATTTGTCTCTGTCTCTCAAAGTAATTGAGGGTATCTATAAAAAATGAAAAACAAAGGCTCATTTGAAAACTTAGATTTCCCTCTGCTAGAATGTTGGCTGGTTTGTCAACAACTTAGTCGTGAAAATTAATTAAATTACATTGAAGTATGCATAAAACACAGTCCAAGACATTCAACTTAGATATAAACTATTTTTTCATTGTATGTCTGAAGGACATCCATTTTGGTAGCTATACCATTTTTATGCTACCTTTTCATACATATTTAAAACATTGCAAAGAAAAATTATTAATATGTGATACCTTGGTACACTTAAAAACCACATATACTACTTTTACCATAAGGATATGTTTACATAAAGAAATAAAAATGTTCCTCCTTCAGCTTTCAATTAGAAATAAATGCTTATGCATTTACAATCCTTAAAGCTGAAATCAAACATATCAACACTGATTTTTCTAGTCCCCCAATGAAACAAATGTCTATTTTAAAATCATTGGAAATAAATCAATGTAGATAAAAAAGCAGCTCTCATTTTCTTGGAGATTGTCCAGTTGATTGCAGAAGGTATAACAGCAGTGGCGTAGTAGCTCTTTCCAGGATCCTGAAAATGTAATTTTATTTCTATCAGATTATGGAAAAAGACTTTTCCTTTCCTTTCCTTTTCAGGAAGACTGAAAACAGAACCATATCGCCAAGATCCACGATTTCATCATTGTCAATGCTTCCTCTACCTATGCACATTGCCATTGTTCTGCTCCTTAGTAGATGAACTGCCAGAAACTTAATGGAGAAAATATTCAATATTCAGGCCTAGTTTATTCCCAAAATCTTATATGAAATTGGTAAAAATTAACTATCTTTTTAAAAAAAATTTACCCTCTAAATTTATGGATTGCCATAGTATTAGGGATGAACATTTTTTCTCTACTGATCCTTAAAAAGCAGACTCAATCTGTTGGTGAATTAATTTACATTATATCTCTGGGTCAAAGGGTTTGCACAGTTTAATGACTTTGGGAGCATAGGGTTTAAATTACTGAATAGGAGGACTACTTCACAGCTGCACCAACAATGTATTACTCTACTTGTTTTACTGCAGCCCCTCCACTATTTGTCATTTTCCATTTTTTTGTCACTTTGACAATCTGACAGATGTGAAGTGGACCCTCAGCATTGCTCCAAGTCACATTTCTCTAATTAGAGAATTCTCTAATTTCCTAAAATTTGGAACTTTTAAAAATATGGCTATTGATAGCTTGATTTCTTCCCTTGAGAACTTTTTGTTCATATCCTTTGACCATTTATAAATTGGGGAATGGCTCTGGTTCTTATAAATTCGCATCAGTTACTGATATATCTTGGAAATGAGACCTTTATCTACAAACTAATTTACGCTGTAAATTGTCAACTAAGTTAGCAATATCTGTACCTGTCTTATGGAACAGCTGGTTTTGCTTCCACTTATCACACAATATAAGACTCTTCAGCCAAAGCCTGAGTGCTCCTGCCACTTTCATTATTCTTTTCTTCTGAGCTCTCACTTCTAATCCTTTCACTCTTTATTTATAATCCCCTTTACTTTCCTTCCATTTCCCTACTACATTTCACCTCTTGCTTCTCCCTGCTTAGTTCCTATTTAGTTCAGGCATTAGGCTATATCTCTGTCAATAGATGACCTTTTTTTTTTAGTTCAGGAAATAAAAGGCAACTTGTAATCCTTATAAGGCAGACTGGAATAGCTCATTTTAGGTCCCATGTGCAGCTTCTCCTTGGCAGCTATTCTGATGATGTTCCTTATTCATAGTGTGTCTTTATTTTTCCTCTTTTCAACATATGGTTTTGAAAATAAACCCTAATTTGGAGCTTCATCTTTCTGCTGCTATAGCCTTGAGAGGTCCATTCCTCATTGACACTGGAGATTTGTTGAGTATTGATACCCTCAATGACTGTACTGAGGGTTGTGACTTAACTTGTTGTATCCTTCACACCAAACAGAAAAAAATAGAAATACAAGGGCATGAGGCTCATAAAGGTCTAGCAAGCTTAAAAGAGAGAGAGAGAGAGAGAGAGAGAGAGAGAGAGAGAGAGAGAGAGAGAGAGATTTACAAAGGAGTTATTTGATTCTGCCTATTCAAACACAGCAAGCAATTTCAGTTTCTAATTGTGCCCTCATGAACTGCTCAGAAACTGAAAAGTATCAAGCTTATTTATAATAAGCCATCTTCATTTTCACCTTTTATGTAATGAGAAAAGAAAGCAAATGCAAATCTAGAAAATAGTTTGTTCTGACTTCTATTACTCATTCTCCCAAATACTTTTTTCTTTAACTACAAATAAATATTTTTAAAGTACAATTTTAAACATTCTTTTAAATTTATTTTAATTGCCAGTAGTTTTTATTTTTATTTTACTCTTGATTTCTTTTTCTCCTTATGCTAGGGGCAATAGTTGACATTAGACATTAAAATACCTTCAAGAGGAATATAGAAAGCTGTCTGTCCTCAGTATTTTGGACATCTGTGTGCTTGGAGGTAGGGTCTTGGATCAGATGATTTATCAAGGCCTCTTCCAGTTTTATTGTTCTATGATTCGATAATAGCACAATAGAATAAAGTTTGTTTAAATGTAAGGTATTATTATTTTTTGTTTTGCAATGCATAGAAACCTTAAAGGGCCTAGAGCTAGGAAGTGGAAAACTAACACAGAATGTGCTGAAAGCAAACAGGGCATGGTGCCCGTTCAAAAAAAATGTAGACATTGCTCATCCATGTTATTTATGAAATTTTCCCTTGGGGAAAGTTACCTTTGTGGTCTTACAAGCAGTAAGTACATTTCCCTAGTCAGTCACACAAAGTTCAATCCCTTGAAGTTCTCTTGAAATATTTCCACATTATGGTTAAGCGCTGTGAGTTTTGAATGCCTTCCAGGATTCCTTGAATCAAATCTAAACTTCTAGATTTGCAGATTTCAGCTTGACAGGGCCAACTCTGTTCCCTGCCATGAGGCAATATGAAAAGCTTAGCAGCATTGGGTACAATAAGTTTCACCTCTAATTTTGGAACTGGGAAAATGTTCTTCCTTGACAAATTTAGATTTACTTTTGGACAATTCCATTGGACTTGGCAGCTTCTGAACCAGAAATAATAACATAAATTAGCCAAAAGTAGAAAAGAACTATTAACCTCACCATTCAAAACCATCTAAAAGTATGAGACGAGTGGGAAAAAGAAGACACAAAGGACATAAACTGTTGGGAAAGAGATGTTTTTTTCTCAAAGCCTTGAAGCTTTATTATGGAAAGGAAAGAGTCCTGGGCAAACATTTTAAGATTTAAAACTTTGTAAGAAATAGGATGTTAAAAAACAACAGAATCTGACACCAAGTGATTTTATTTTCTGTTTCCATTCCCCCAGCTCCCTTTCCCCCCTAACTCACCTCCCCATCCCCATGCTGAACTCAGTTTTTTGACATTGCCTCCATGTTTAGACATCTTTGGGAAAAGATGCAAGGTTATTGTACAAGGACTTGAGATTCTGAATATTAAATAAGCAGATGACTACATTAGCTTGCCCAAATTCCTCTTATTCTTTTTTTTTTGGTCATTAATCAGACTACAGGAATTAAGCCCATCAAATTAGGCTGTGGAGTCCAAGGCCTTTATGAAGAAAAATAAAAGAAAGCAACATTTAGTCGAGAGAGAGAGAAAGAGAGAGAGAGAGAGAGAGAGAGAGAGAGAGAGAGAGAGAGAGAGAGAGAGAGAAACCCAAGGGAAGATTTAGATGCGGCTGTGGACTAGATAACCTTAAGAAGTCCCTTTACATCCTTTGCTTATTTTTCTTTTTAGTTTAGGTCTGTGATTTCCTGGGTATGGGGAACTGCCAGATAAGGAAACTCCCTCTACCAGTGTATACCAGCCACTATTGTGCGACTTACTGCCTTAGAGAGTTGCCTGAGACACTAATAGGATAAGTTGATCAGATAGATAGTATGTGTCAGAGTCTGGATTCAAGTCTTAAACCCAGTCTGTCCTGACACAGAGGCCAGCTTTACCACATTTTCTTTGCTAACTATATATTATAAAGATCCTGCATGGGTAGAGGCTAGAACATTAGAGCTGGTTCTCATTCTTTGAATCTGACCAGTTACCATTGATGTGCGATTAATGAGGAAAAGCCCATCTGACAGGAGGGTCCTGGTTGTGTCCACATTCTACACCATAGTTACTAGATGAATCTTCAGTAATTTCTACATGCCAGCCTCCCTCCATCAGTAAGCCTCATGCAGCCCAGTGTTGAAGGTACTATACTTCCCCCCTTTCCAATAACCTTCAACAGTTATGTTGGGACTGTTGGCCCTGTTACCTGCAGGCAGTGTTCCTGTGAAATACTCCCAGGTTCTTTTTCTACTCTCAATTAATAAGCCTATGTTAATAATAATGAAATATTTTACCGAAGGCAGTCATTTCTATATCCTCCATACTTTCAGAGGCTCTAAGCACTTTTTTAATGCTTATGCAGATTTGCAATATTCATGGGAAATTCGAATTTGATAAAATTATTGACAGAAAAGAGAGAGAGGTAAAAGAGGTAAATGCCTAGGAATTAGGTAAATTAGGGCTATGGAAAAGGTGGAAAAGAAATGATGATGACACTGTAACTCATAATAATAGCTAGCATTATTGTAGCACTTTTTAGGTTTGCAAAGCACTTTTTACATGTTATTTGATCCTCACAAGTACTCGAGCTATTACTATCCTCTCATTCTAGAAAAGGAAACTGAGTCAGGTTAAATGATTTGCCCAGGGTCACACAGCTAATACATGTCTGAGGCAGGATTTGAACTATTGTCTTCCTGATTCTGATTCCAGTAGGCATACTCTATGCCACTAAGTGCATCCCTAGGCAGTGACTGAAAGGTGTGATTTTGCTCCTCCTCCTCCTTCCCTGTGATGTCAATGGGACAGTGTAGCAGAGTGGAGGCGTTAGCCCAGGAGATTCCAGGCTTGAATTATAATCCCAGCTATGCTGCCAATTTGCTGTGTGACCTTGGACAAGTCATTTAATCATTCTTTGCCTCAGCTTAATCATCTGTAAAGTGTGGGTTTGTGAATATTCAACAAATTTTTTTTGTTAAATTGAATTAAAGTCCTTTCCAGCTGTAAAATTCTATAACTCTAGCCTATGGTCTTTCTCCTTGGACCTGGAATTAATCTGGTAAATCCAGGAAAACATCTGGTTCACAAAGATATACAGACTACAGTGTAAAAGCCAAAGGTAACTCGTCATCTTTCTTAATCCATTTTGTCAGAGACAGGTGGTGTGTGTGCTTCTCCCCCACCCCTCCTAGGACTGCCTGTCCCTTTCAGCCAATCAAGCATCAAGAGGTTGGAAGACTTGAAAGATGGATGTCTTCTTTAGTCTGATCCTTGCTCTCTATTCCCAGCATATCTTCATTATTCCCATTCTTTCCAGCTGTTACCCTTTAACATATTCCCTATCCAGTATGCAAGCAAAATACACGGAAAGTAGAGAAAGACCGTCAGGATGACTGGGGGGGAGTCACCAGGATTTATGACTCCACAATAGTTTTCCAAGTACTCATGACCAAAGTCATAAAATTGGCCTAGTCCATCTCTGGAAAATGTGATCTAGAAAATAATGCAACCCCAGTAGGTAGATAGATAAAGGATTAAAAGTCACCTCTTTTGTCTCATTCTAGACTCCAAAGGGCTTTTTTCAGTTTATTATTGGCTCTTAGACCCTCCAATGATTATTTATTTAATTTCTCCCATAAAGGACAGTATGTTAAGGTTTTTTAAGGGGAAATTATTTTTGGAATGCATTTAGTGCACTCTACTTAAAATTCATGTTAGAACAACTATTTTAAGTACAATGAAGTACCGTTTTAAATGATTTCATTTTTTTAGTGATGGATAACTACTCTAAATTTACATACCAGCTATGTAAATGGATTGAAGTGATTTTTCATTTTCCTGAACATAAGAATGATGAATAAGTTGAGGTACCTATATTCAATGGGCTTGCAGCATTTTCAGTGGAGAGGAAAGTTTAACCTTGGCCTTGCTAGGGAATCCTCTGTGGCCCTGGGATGGTGAGAGTCAGTCTCTGAGGAGCCTGTACAGAAATACACAGAGGGTATATATTATCCTCCTATGATGAAATATGAAATGTATTGAGCCTGGGGAAAAGAAGGCTGAGGAGGAGCTCAGTAACTACCTTAAGTCTATAACAGGTCAATAAACCAAGGACAACAATCTGACGCTCTCCATCTCCAAGGGGATATAGGCCACAGCTGCAGTAAAAGGAGGGATTTAGATTAGAGGAACTCTGTGGTGTGGTCAGTGAGTTCTTAAGCCTGACTTCTTCATCTTTAGGTGCTGCTCTGCTGTGTCCACATGGAGATTCCCATCAGCCCCTACATTTCTAGGGTGTTTGGCTTCTAGGATGTGGCTGTGCTCTTTCTTCTGTCTCATTTTGTAACTAGTTGTAGTCCATGCTCTGAGATTCTTATTATTCCAGCTCCCACTTTCCTTGATGAGTTGCATCCTCAGAATGTGGCTACTCTATCCTCTCAGGGGTTTAAGGTAGGTCTGAATTCGTGGGAGCTTATCTTTCTCCTTCTGTAAATCATGAGTCCCCACCTTTCACTCCATTTGGAGCAGCCTTAGATAAGCCACTTAATTTTTCTGGGCCTCATTTTCTTCATATTTAAAATAAGGGGGTTGGACTTAATAATCTCTAAGGTCTCTTCCAGCTCTAAATCCTGTAATCCTATGACCTAGTTCCTTTAGTCCAATGGAGAATATACAACATTAGCTAAATGATAAAAATGCAAGATTAATCCTAGCTTGTCTTTCAGGTAAACTCTTTAAAGGTGTACAGGCTAAATTCAAAGATTTTTTGGCCACATCCCATCATTAGTAAGCTTCTATTTCAATGAGAAATGTTTCATTGAATTTTATTTAAATCTATTATCTTGTAAAAATCCATAATTCCAACATATATATTTGGGTGTATATATGCATATATGTATATGTGTGTATGTGTGTATATATGTATATACACATATACATACATACATATATATATGTATATACATATATCATTGTCATGTTTTAACAGCTAACAGCTTTGGAGATGAAAGTTTGGCTTGATAAAGGAAAAAGATTTTTCGTGGTGACAGTTGAGATGGTTAACCAATAATTAGTAATAATTCAGTTATATTAATTTATTGTCATATTTAGTCTTTATAATCAGAATATTTTTCCTGATGGGGGAAAGACACTCTTATCCAAGTGCCATCTTTGAAAGTTTATGATTTTCCGTACCCTATTCATGATAATCATATTTTTTAGCTACATCTACCTGTTTGCAGTTTGTAGAGGTCATAGTTAGCAGAACACCAATTCTTGAGCTATTTTTAGAAATTACCCTTGTATGGAATGTATGGTATTTTGAAAGGAGTTCCTAACAAGGTCAGTCTTATGAAGGATGATTTTAGGAGTATCCTTGAAAGATCTCCTTGCCCCAAAATGTCACTCCTACAGCATAGTGCCTGAAATTCCAGTAACACATTGTGTTTTTAGGAGTACTGTTATAAAATATAGATGCCCTAGGGAAAAGTAACATGTTCAGCCATTACCTGCATTTTCATCTTAGTATGAAATTGTCAGTAATCCATAGATTAGTCACCTATCAAAGAACTGAGATAGTGTCACATGATAAGCAAGTTTTTTAAAAAATTAAAAGCTTTTTCAATTAAAAAGCATTTACTTTCCTCCCTTCCCATTCCTCCCTCCCACTTTGAAAAAAGAAAAACAAAACCTTTGTAACAAATATTCATAGTAAATAAAGCAAAATAAACTCTCATATTGGCCATGTGCAAAAAGTATTCTTCATTCTGCATATTTAGTCCATTTCTTCTCTGTTAGAAAATGGATAACATTCTTCATCACTGGTCGTCTGGACTCATGGATGGTCATTGCACTGATCAGAATTCTTAAATTCTGGAAAGTAGTTTGGAACTATGCTCCCAAAGTTACGAGACTATGCATGCCATTGGATTCAGCAGCACTGCTGTGAGGTCTATAATCCAATGAGATCAAAGAAAAGAAAAGGCATATATGTACAAACAAGTTTTCAAAGGAGAAAATGGGGAGAAAGATCTAGAAAAAGCAACTTTGTCCAGTGTGTGTTTTAAATTGGGGAGATGGGATGGGTGGATAGCATGGTAGTGGGAAAGCGGGATAGGGAGAAAGTTCTAGTATTGAGGAGAAGAATGCAGAAAGGAGAGTAGGGAAGGAAATAAAGATAAATTTTGCCTTTTTTGTTTACAACTTTCTCTGAGGCCAATCTTGGCTGACAGAACATGTTGAAAGTGTTTTGTTTTGTTTGGACTTGTGATTTCTTTGGATGAGGAACTCCTGCTATGGAGGCTGATATGCAGCATCAGTTCGAGGGCTGAGATTTGCAGTCATTTGCCCCTGGTCAGACTGTGTCAGAGGCTGTGTTTGAACTGCTGTCTTATCTGTGGCACTGTCATTCATTCACCTTGTCTCTCATTTTCAAAACCTTAGGATTGTATTAAAAATCTCTCTCCCTTATTTCTCTTATCCAGTCAGTTACCAAAGTCCTGTCCATTCCTCTTCCTCAGCATCTCTTACATCATATGGTAAAGTAGAAAAAAGCACTAGATTTAGAGCCAGAGGACTTGGGTTTGAGTGCTGGCACTGACACTTAATATCTGTGTGACTTTGGGCAAGTCACTTCATCTCTGTGGGCTTCAGTTTCCACAAATATAAAGATTTGTCAATGACCTCTAAGAATGCTTCCAGCTATAAATTTATGACCCTCTGATCTTCTCTTTTCCCACTGCCACTACCCTAACATGATTTCTCATTAATCTCCTTACTAGTCTTGCTATTGTTGACTTATCCATGCTTAATCTATAATTATGAAACTTCTCAAATAACCTTTCTTATGCATGAGTCTGGCCAGCCCACTTCCATGCTCAAAATTATTCAGTAGCTTTCTGTTGTCTACCAACTAAAGTTTGACCACCTTTGTGTAGTTCTTTAGACCCTACATAATTTGGTGCTAACCCACTCTCCAGTCTAATATTGTAGTATTCTTTTCATGCAAACCACCTTCGACTATTTTCTGTTCCTGCAAATATGTCTTGTGCTCGCTCACTTTGCTCATGCCTTTGCACATGCTGTTCCCAGGGCTACAATGTCCTCTCTTCCACTTTTTGCCTACAAATTTCCTACCCATTCTTTAAAACTCAACTACTCTATATATGCAGGTTTATATGTATAAGTGTATGTATATATCTGTATGTGTATGTATATATCAAGAAATATCTAAATTATATTGTAGCCTTCGGGGGGTGGGGGGAGGGAAAAAAAGAACAAAGTTTAAAAGTGCACAGCAGAAAACAAAAGAAAACACAAGGAGGCAGAGAAAAGATGGACAATTCTCAACACAAGGTGTATTATTTATCATACAGGCTTTCTTGAAATGAAAATTTATTATTATATATTTTCAATCCTGTCCTATGTTCTGCTATGCACATGACATTGCTTTTTTCTTTCTTACTTTATATTTAAGTTTCAATATTTAAGTTTATGATATTTTTTTTCTTTTCTCTATTTTGTATTTGTGTTCTGGTAAAATAAAATTTAATTAAAAAAACTCAAATACTGTTTAAAATGTCATCCCTTCCCTTAAGCTTTTATCCTTGTCTTCATCTTTCACCAGTTAGGACCTTTTCCTTTGGGCTTCATATACACTTTTTTGCAACTTTAATAGATTTTACAGATAATGTTGTATTTTATGGTATTTTTGTCTTAACCTCCTACGAGGCAAAAAAGGTTCATGAGGGCAGAGGCTGTCCTTTTTCCAAACCTTGCTTCTTCCCTACCACCTAGCATAGTGTTCCATACTTGTTAGATGCTTACAAATGTGTATTGAATGAATGAATTCCAATGGGTTTAGTAGAATAAATGAATTCCCATGGCCCCTCCCAAGTTTCCTCTGACTGATTCCAAGGCAGCCTCAAAAAGTGTTTCCCTGAAACTCAAAGCCTTTTTCCAGGTGGTAGTTCTGAGGAGGAGTGATCTTTCTTCCTCCCTCCACCCCCATATTTTCAGATCCTGCCCAATGTTTAAAGATGATGTGATTCATTTTCCCTTCTTTGTTATCCTTGGACCTTTCTCAGGAATATTATTACATTATAATAAATGACAAGTATGAATATTTCATAGGAGCATGGAAAGATTTATATCAATTATGGCAAAGCAAAGTAAGCAGAATCAAGAAAACAATATACGCAATGACTATAACAAGGCAAACAAAAATAACAGAAAACCCAAACAATGTTGTGTAATTATAATGACCAAGCTTGGATCTAGAGAAGAGTTATGGCTAATATCTCATAACCTCAAAATAGCAACAAATAGACCAAACAACTTGAAAGGATAAAAATCAAAAAGAGAAGACACTAAAGAAATACCAACAGGGATAACATCACAGTAAAATTAATATAAAGACTAAAGAAATGAATGATCAAAAAAGTACCCCAAGGTAAGGAACAAATGTGATGGTGTCAAAGAAAATGAGGACAACTCTTCAGAAGTAAAAAGTGATACTTCAACAAATAGACTGAAGAGAAAATAGAAAAATTACAAGAAAATCCAAAACAGTTAGGAAACTCAGTAAAAGAACTGAAAGAAGTCTGAGACCTATAGTGATGGAAATCAGATCTTTCAGAGAAAAACACAAAAACAACATAAGAATCAGCAGCTTAGAAAATATTAATAAAGGAATGGACTCTGAGAAATAGAACATCTGACATGATGTAAAGATTCAGGTTTGGAAGAGAAAATATCAGATCAAAATCAAAAGACAACAACTCTAGAAGAACACTTGCGATCTCTACCATGATATTTGAAGACAAAGCTTGGGGAGACAATCTGAAAATTATCCTCTCAGAACAACAGAATGAAACAAAGAACCTAAATGACAGATTCCAGGAAATCAGGTAAGAAAATTACCTAGAAATACTGGAAGCAGGGCATAGAGTGATAAATAGAATGAATACGATGTCATGAGAGACATCTTAAGTTTAACTCCCTCCAAAATATTCCAGAATTTCAACTTTAAAGAGATCATTTTATAAGCATACATGAGGAAGAAATGTTCATATGAAAATATCAATTTGGATTATTCAAAACTACTTATCAACAACATGAAATGAAAGAGAAGGGAGAAACCATTGTGGAAGTCCTTGATACTAGTGATGGGGACTTAGATGAAGCTTCATCAAAGAAATAGACAGATCAGTAATACATAAACAAGAGATATTTATCAGAATATGTTTCAACTACTTGAGGGAAGTTCAAGGCTTAAAGTGTAGCACCCAGAGGTAGGAACAAAAAGAGAAGGGTATAATCAAAGTGATCTCCAGAGCCTCAGGAGAGTCTGGTCTTTGAGTCAAGGCAAAAGGAGGGAAAGAAGACCAGTTAACAGGTAGCTGTAATTGGCTGGAAGTTTCTTTTTGTAGGAAGCTGAAATTGGTCTTCCTGAATTAAATACCTTTGATAGGAATCTGACCTACAAATCTATAAAGAATTGCTAAAATCATAAGCTGAAGAACCATTCTCCAATATATAAGTGGTAAGAAGATATGAACAGTTTTCAAAAGAAGAAATGCAAACCATCAACAACCATATGAAAAATGGTCAAAATCCCTAATAATTTGATATCTGCAAATTAAATAATCTTGTTATTACCTAAAGCCATCAAAGTGGCGAAAATTATAAAAATTGGATAAATTAAATATTGACGAAGCTATGGTGAGACAGGCACAAAAATTCATTACAAGTTCAACCATTCCTGGAATAACACAGAACTTTGAATCAGAGATTCCATGACTGAATTTATATCCCTGAGGAGGTTAATGATAGTCAAAGAAAGATCTTGCGATACAAAAACATTCACTGCAATACAATTTGTGATAACCAAAAGTTGGAAATTATGTGTTCAACATTTGGAGAATACTAAATCAGACACAAAACTCCAATTATTAATCAACAAGCATCTAATAAGCACCTATGTATTATACATACATATATATAACTACACATATATGTGTACACACATATATGCATATATATGTGTGTATATGTATATGCATGTGTATATACACACACATATATAGACACAGACACACAGTGTAAATCAGAAATAAGTCCAGAAGGAAGGAACTAATGGGGAAGCAGAAGAAAGGGGACTGGAAACAGAGAGAGATATATGCCTACCAAAATTAAGCCAAATCTTTTTAAAACCAGTATTCTGTCAGTGAGGCTATAAGGCTGTTAAATCATGGAACACCAGGATCTCTGTAGAATCAAAATTGTAGTAAGGCTTATAGAGCTAAATTACTCCTGTCTTATGACACTCTCATTGGTGACCAGCCCTATGCATTTTTAACTTGGAGGGAATTGGGTTACTGCTAGCTTCTTATGGTCTTAATTTTTCCCTATGCAAATAATTTTAATAAGAGCCATATGGAATGACTGTGGCCCTGTGATCCTAAGCTCTTTAATGTCAGGTCTAATATTTATCAAGGACATTTGTTGAAATGATTTTCTGAGTCTTTGATTGGTCGTTGATTAGGCATACAGTAGCTATACGGCATTTGGTGAAATTTTGCTTTGCCATGAAGTGATTATTGTTAGTCACAAAGCTTGACTAAATATTACATATTTATATACACTTCAGTTATTATCTCGAATTGCACTGCAGAATGTCATCGGCCATAGCCAATTGCCGTTGGCTATTTCTTTGTGTTTATCATTTTTATTTATTGTACTTAGTATGTATTTAGTAGTATTTAGTGACCTCCAGAAGAAGTTCATTTTCTTGGCAGGCACATCTCCCTTTGGCTACAGAGGAGCCTATGTGTTTCCCTCGATCTTTCCAATAGATGGGAATGCACCAGCAGATGAATATATGAAAATAACCAGGAGCAAAACAGATACTTAATCCAGAAAAAAGACTGGAAATGAATTTGCAGCAGCAGCATTAGTTTTGTTCTCTTTGGACTCTGACCATTCTGCAAGGATAAGTCAAAAGTTGGCTTCCCCATTAGTTACTGGTGGCTGGCAAAACATGAACAGAATGAAATCTGTATAAGTCTTTCTGTTACTTCCCATTTTAAACATAGATGAGTGAATCCTGGACATAAATTTTGTTCTGAGAACCACATGGGAAAATAATATCAAATTCTGAAATATTTGTGCATGGTGAGAGTATATCAGAGACACTCTAATATCGATTCTTTCTTCCCTTCAGACCTATGATTTCATCCATTTATGGAACTCCCAGGATGTAGAAACTCCTTGCAATGAAGCATATCAGCAGCTTCTCTTTAGCTTGTAGTCTTTGAGGTTGCCTTAGGCACTGAGAGGTTAAATAGCCTGCTCATGGTCACACAGCCAGCATGCATCAGAGACAGGACAGGAATTTAGGCCTTCCTGGGTCTTTGGTAAGCCCTTGAGCTGCTACTCTACACTGTCTCTCTCTTTATTCCATTTTTTGTGAAATACAAATAAAACTTCAGGACTTAAAAAAAAGAATGAATATAGTAGGTGGATGATGTCAGTATTTACATTTCTACTAATACTTTTAAAGCAGGCATTGCTTCAAGTCAAGGAACCTCTGATTTCCACTGATTGGGAGGCGGGAGGCTGCTGAGGTACACAATGTCTTGAAGCAAGCATTCCAAAAAAAGTAAATGTCTCATTCTAGGGTGGGTTGTTCTTTCTTCAGCATTCCTAACTGACACAGCCCACGTTTATTTAGTTATATGTTCTGCTACCCCTTGAGACTCCTGGGCGGTCCCACCCCACAGCCTTAATTCTGCTCCATTGCCATAAAAGTCTTCCCCATGAGTACTATTTAAAAAAACAAAATAAGTGGGCTGCATTAGGACAAACAACAGCATCCTCATGGCCCAGAAACTTCATGCTTCTGGCTTAAAATGTAATGTTCCCATCCCTTCTGAGAGCGGAGCAAAGTGTGACTGGGCAGAGTGACCCCATAAGTGTTCCAAGTCTCATCAGGGCCCAGGCCTCATTTGTTTGGTGTCAGTACTCATTCCTGGGGACTTTTTTTTTATTCCATAAAATTCTAAACCAAAGCTACCTTTGAGATCAAAGAGATAGAATTGAACACTTCAGGCATTTCATCCATGATTCAGAGATTTATTTATAAGATTGTTGCTTTTGGGACACCAAAACTATTGCATTCAAGCTGCCGGAGTGAGTCATGTTTGTGGGAGATAATTACTACCAGAAAGTACAACTGACTTGTAGGCTTCTCTTTCAAATGTCCACTCACAATCTACAATTATGGCAAATGATAGGCTCTCTGAAGGATTCCAATGTTGTGTGGTTGTATAGATTTGATACATGTGCATTGAACAAGACCTGAACACATTTTTGTCAGAGCAGGGTATTAGGAGGAGCAGTGGTTTGCTTCATTAATACCTGTGTGGATGGTTGGTAGATGTGGGGTTGGAATGATGTTGATCTGAGGTTTCCCTTCCATTTCCAGTAAGGATCTGGCTCAACCTATTAACCGATTGTTTAAACTGGGGGGGGGGGGGGGGCGGGGCAGGGATGTTACTCAGGTAACATTCATTCTTAAAACACTGAGCCTCAGATTCTGTTTGCAAATCTCCTTTTGCCCATAGATGCTGAACTGAGGTTGTCATACACATATATACCTCTTAAATACGCTGGCCCTTAGCTTGATGCCAGCCCTCCCCAACTGATTGCTCAGTGGCTTGTTAAGTCAGGGCCAGCCTTTACACACAGACAGATTAGGTGGCTGCCTATGCAATAGGATTCTCTGGGAAGAATCCATTGCCCCCAAATACCAATTTATCTCCAACCTCAGCAGCTTTGCCTTTGAATTTTAAAAGTCTGTATAATACAAATACCAAATACTTCCCTCCCTCCAACAGGGGCCTTTAAGTTTTATCAGGAGCCTACACTTTCGTGTTTTTTAGGAGCATCATTACAGAGACTTTAAGACACCTGAATCCTAGAGTTGGATATGGGGAGGGGAGAGGGTGTTAGAAGGAATATCGCCGTGATGGAAATAAGGCATAGCAAAGGGAAGCCGGATTTGATATAGACAAGCTTTGCTTACATCATAATCGTAATAATGAAAGAACTACGGTACTTTTTGGTTTTATTTTTTAAAAAGCCTTTCCCTGTAAGGTAAGTAGTACAAGTATTATTATACGCATTTTATGGATGAGGAAACTGAGGCTCGGAAAGGTTCAATGACTTGGTTAGGGTCACAGCTGTGAGAGTGTTGGAGGCAGGACAGTTCTGCCTCGGTCCAATCCTGAATTGTCACTGTGCTAACTCCATTCACATTTAGGTCAGTAACACTGAAATATGTTTTAGCTTTCCCTAAGAGTCCTGTCTCTCCATTCAAACATGTGTAAGGGGCTTTCTGCTACCTTCCCACATGACCAGAGCTCCACAAGCCTCTTGATTCTGTTCCTGGAGCATTTTGCTTCCAGCGTGGAGTAGCCCTCTTTCGGCTGGGGGAGATGTTGCTTACTTTGGATGACCCAGGAGAACTCTCTGTACACATTGCTAAGCCTTAGGGCTCGCCCCTTTGTTTTCACTATATATAATTAAATGAAATAATGTATGCAAAGTATTTTGTAAGACATTAAAGTACTATATAAATATCCACTATTGTTATCCAAATCAGTCAGAAACCCACATCCATATCCTTAATTAATAGGCCAGTTATATCTTAAAAACTAACCTCTGATTTCTCTACTTTCCATATTTTTGTTATAGGGATCGATAGTGTCCAATTGACTGTGTAGTCTTCTCGTTTCTAAATCAACCCCCTTTCTCTTGTTCAGCCCCTTCTCTCCACTCACTAGATCCCTGCCTTTCCCCTGGACTATTGTGATAACATCTGATTTTATTCCCCTGCTTCCAGGCTCCAGTTCTCCACACAGCTGCAAAGTGACATCTCTAAAACCAAGGTCCTACTGTGTTACCCTCCTACTTAAAAAGCACTCTGCTTAATTTTCTGTTGCATCTGGACAAAATGCGAACTCCTTTATATAGCATTGAAAGCCCTTCACAATCTGGTTCAGGCTGCCTTTTCAGGCCTATCACATAATCAGCGTTCCAGCCAGACTGGCCTCCTTGCTGTTCCTCATTCATGACATTCCATATCCTGCCTCTGCTTTTGCACAGATTGTCTCCCATGCCTGGAATGCACTCCATCCATCCTATCCTCTCCTTCTCTAGTCCCCTTCCAAGCCTTAGCTCAAGTGCCACCTTCTACATGAGACTTTTCTGGACCTCCATGGTGTTGGCTCCTCCACCTGAAAACTTACATCTCATAAATTTGTACATATTTTGTGTTTGTGTGTGTGTGTGTGTGTGTGTTTGGAGGGAGGGGTGTATTATTTCCCCCAATAGTATTTAAGCCTTTGAGGTCAGGATCTGTTTGGTTTATATCCCTTGTGTCTTTAGCACCCAGTACAACACCCAGCACCTAGTAGGTGTCTTTAAATGCTTGTTGATTGATTGTTATCGTGCCCCATTTAAACTCTGTGTACATATTCAATAATTTAATGGTGATGACAACCTATTTGCTCATATGTCTTGAACAGATGGATGTCACTTCACAGTAAGCATGCGCCAAAGAATTTTAATGACTTCAGGGTTCCACGATTACGAAGTCACTAGTGATGTCCATATGGCTAGCTTTTAAGAATAAAGCTTATGTTCTCAGTTGGTTCCAGCACTGTTATGTATACAAAGATGTAGTAATTTTATATCAGATAGAAATGTTAGACCTCTTGGAAGTCCACGTTCTGATTTTTTTGCCCCCCCCCCCACTAAGATTGCTAAGCACTTTGTATTCTTGAGGGATAACAGTGTCACAGATAGTTCTTGGAGTCCCCCTGGATGAGGACAAAAATGCACTTCATTAGCTTTTGTAAACCTACAGCTAGTGAATGGATTTCTGAGCTGATGTTTTGCCTGGAGAAATTGTTAGTCCAGGCACTCCACACTGTATATCATTTCCCATTTGAAATCAGAGACAAATACCCTGAGCATTAAAGGACAGAAGGCCTTCTGGGATTTTCACATACTTTTCCAAATGGGGTAAATAGTAGGTTACCACCTGTCAGAACTCTGTTGTTAACTTGCCTGGGAGAATTTTCATGGAACCTACTGTTGCCTGTAATCACAAGGGCTTCAGCTGTAGAGTGGGACCTGATTTTCTATACCACGGGGAGATAATGTGCAAATTTTATTTTTTAAACTTTTCATGGAGAGAACCAGAGAGTTTTCTTTGGAGCTATCGAAGGTACATCTTTTCTCACTCTAGGATTAGAAAAAAAAGGCATCCCATGTTGTATGTCTTAAATGCCCAGAAATATAGTGTGTATAGGTGCTTGCAAATGTATGTGATGACAATCAAAGACCAAATGCTGGCTGATGCCCATAGCAAGATTAAACTCACTGATCCTATGAAACCACTTCCAAAGGGAGAATAGTTACCACCACTGAGAATATTCAGATAACTGTGTGATAGGCTCTGAAAGCAACTCCAAAAGAGGTATTCAAAAGAATGTCTTCATTAACAGCACTAGAGAAACTTAATTGCTTCCCAAGGTGACGGTAGTTATTGGGATGTATTGCAGAAGTCCAGGACAGAATCAGGATTTGTTAGCGCTGGATGGGACAGAATCCCAACACCAGGGTTGGAAGCTCCCTCAAAAGTCATCCATGACAATCTCCCTCTACCCCCTCATTCAATCACTTGTCAAGTCCTGTTGTTACCCCTTTAATAACATCTCTGATGCGTGTCCCCTTCTCTTCTCTGACACGGCAAACTTCATGCCTGGACTATTGCAGTAACTTACTGACTCAGGTCTCTCACTCCAGCCTATCCTCCATTCAGCTGTCAGATTGATCTTCCTGAAGTGCAGGACTGACTATATCATACCCCAATTCAGTAAATTCCAGTGCCTCCCCATCACCTCCAGGACAAAATTAAAGATCCCATTTGACTTTTAAACCCTTTATAATTTGGCCTCCTCCTACTTTGCCCATCTTTGTATGCTTTATGCCCCTCTATGTACTCTGTAGTCCAGTGAAATGGGCCTCTTTGATGTTCCTCATACAAGAAACTCCATCTTTAGATTCTGAGCATTTTCACTTGCCTTCTCCTATGCCCAGAATGATCTCCCTCCTCTTCTCTGTCTCCTGGATCCCCTGGCTTCCTTCAGTCTCAGCTCAAATCCCACCTTCTACAAAAAGCTTTTCCCAGGCCTCCTTAATCTTAGTGCTTTCCTTCTGAGCCTATACCCAATTTAATTTTTTTAATATTTTATTTTCCCCCAATTACATGTAAAAACAATTTTAACATTCATTTTTTAAAACTTTGAGTTCCAAATTCTTCCTTCTACCTTCCCCAGCCCCTTCATCGAGAAGGCAAGCAATATAGGTTATACATGTGTAATCATGTAAAACATATTTCCATTTTAGTCATGTTGGATGACACCCAATTTATCCTGTACAAATCTTGTTTGTACACAATTGTTAGTATGTTGTTTCTCTCCATTAGATTGTGACCCCCTTGCGAGTAGGAATAGTGTTTATCACAGTTAATGTTTAATAAATGCTAGTTGACTGATAATATTAACAAACAATAGGTGTTCAGCCTTTACTTGAAGACCCTTGGAGAGGAAGAACCCACTACTTCCAAACTGGACAACTCTTATTGTTAGGAAGTTTTTCCTTATTTTAACCCTAAATCTATCTGCCTATAATTTCCATCCATTATTCCTAAGTATTGCCCTTTAGCAGAATGACTATAATTCCTTTTCCATGTGACAGCTTACAAAATATTTAAAGATGATTCTTATGATTCCTCCTCCCCCAAGTCTTCTCTCCTCCAAGTGAATCCTCCCTGCCAATTCCTTCAATTGATCTTCTGATGGAACTGTCTGTAGTCCTCTAACCACCTTAATTACCCTCTGCTAGATATACTCCAGATTGTCTGTTCTTCCTAAAATACCATGCCTAGAATTCCAGTGTACTCCAGATGTTTTCAGACCAAGGCAGAGTAGAGTGTGACAAATATTTTAACCAACCTTCCTCATTCTAGAAACTATGCCTCTCTTAATCCAGTCTGGAATAATGTACTACCCCTTCTATGATGGTTCTCTCAGCTCCTATTTTCGCTAGAAGATCTGGGCCCCGGAGGGTGGTGACTCCTCTTCCTCTTAGAATCATGATGGTGGAGGGAGTTGGAAGTTTTCTAATACTTTTTTTCTAGTACTTTTTGTCAAGAGCCCTCATCTGTTATGATTTCCGTTGATTATCAGTTAGCCAGACAAGCTTAACCATTTTTCAGAAAAGGGTATTTAAGAACAGTTATTACAGAAACTTCTTCCCCTACTCCCCCACCCCCAAAATAATCTGGGACATTCTCCTCTTGTACATGCAAGATACCCAGGGAGGGTTGGCTCATCAATTTGTGCACAAATGGACAAAGGGCAAATTCTGGTAAGCTCCTGAGTGCTAGAAGTCTTTTGCTCCATTTGCGGCATCTTCATGGAGCTCCTTTAAGGTGCAGGTCTTTTTTGGGTTCCAAAAGTCAGGGCTTTTGTAGAGCCCTGAGGCTGCCTGTCTTCACTGTCTCTAATTTGTGCTTCATGAGTCTGTTCTTGTTGCCATCAGTCACTGCTGTTCTGAGGACACTGTTACCAGTGCTGATAGGAAGTACATATGTTCTTTCCTTCCAGAGTTCACAAGATCATCTCCTGGTCAAGATCAAGGGAGAGACATTCAGTCCTTCCTGAAACCTTTCTGCCCTGTGGATATAGGAACAAGGGGTCCAGCTCCCCAAAGAACTCCCAAAGCTTGAATGACTTACTGCTGGAATCCCTCCTCTGATATACATAGACCCAGTAGTGTGTTTCATTTTTCCAGCCAATCCCAGTCTTAATACATCTCCTGTGCCCTTATTTGATTTTATCCAAAGCACTTCACTCCTCCCAGATTAAAGACTCGTTGACATTGGGTTTGAAATTTTGATTGATTCTGTAACTCAGGAGGAGCTAAACCATCTTGCTAGTTATACTAATTGTGGATGAGCATATGAGACTCTCCACTTAAAATCTCATCAGGGTTTTTGACTATGTCATATGTCACATTGTTAACTCATACTGAGTTTGTATCCTACCCAAACTCCTAGATCTTTCTACAAAAATTATTTTCTTACGAACATCTCCCTCTTTTTATCCATGTAAAGTTGATTTTTAAAACTCAAACGTAGAACTTTAAATTCATCCTTATTAAATTTCATTTTCTTGTATTCAGCATCATTCCAGGCTGGTGAGGTCCTTTGGAATCTGGCTCTGTCATCCAGCCTGTTAGTGATCTTTCCTAGCTTCCTGACAAACAAATTGTCTATGCCTTTATCCAAGTCATTGATCAAAATGTTGAATAGCCTAAACTTGTTTGTCTCTTTACAATTTCTACCGTCATTCCTACCTCTGCTCTTTGGAGAGACACCTGGTAAGCTGGTCAAATACTTGATGAGTGCTATCATTTCCCTTTTGAATTTTTGCTTCTCTAGACTAAACATCCCCAGTGATACTCATGCCATTGACTCAAGGCTCTTCAACATTCTTGGCTACTCTTCTCTGGATTCTATCTTAGCAATGTCCAGCATTTAGCACAGTGCCTGGCACATAGTAAGCGCTTAATAAATGCTTGTTGACTGAAGCTTAAACCCAGATAGACTAGTAACTCCTTATTCCTGGAAGCTGTACTTCCTTTAATATAGCCAAAGATTACATTAATTTTTTATGCTACCATATCACATAGCTAATCATGTTGCGCTTTCAGTCCTTTGAAATCCCTGGATCTTTTTCATCAAACTGCTTTCTAACCACTCCTCCCCCATCCTGCGTTTGTGAAGTTAATTTTTTTTTGTGCCCAAGTATAAGACTTTACGTTGATTCCTACTGAATTTCATATTATTAGATTCAGCCCAGGGCTTTAGTTTGTCAAGATCTTTTTTGCTTCCTGACTTTGTCATTCTGTGTGTTCACTAACCCTTCTAGCTTTGTGTCACCTGCAGATGTGATGAGCGTGCCATCTATGCTTTTATCCAAGTCACTGATAAGAAATAATTCAGAGCCAAGTATAGATCCATTCTGTCCATCTCTGCTTACTCAACAAAAGTGCTCAGATGCTATTGTTTCCCAGGAGATTCTGCTTAGCTTTGCTAGGTAAACTAATTGATGTTGTAGGATTTTTTCTTTGGCTTTTGTTATATTGTGTTCCAAACTTACCTTTCCTTTCCTTTCCTTTCTCATATTTTCTACATAATCTTCTGTGATCCTAACTGTGATACCTTAAAATGTGATTTCTTTACCCTAAGCTACTATCAACATTTTTTAAAAGCTGGATGAATGGATTTGATCAGTCACATTTCTGGGGAGATTAAATTTGGGGTTTCTCTCAAGTGATGAGCTTTAGATTTTATTTTTGATGCAGTTGTTGACATCAGACACTCCTGTTCTGAGTACAATGATACCAATGCTGATGGGAAGTTCAAATTTTCCTTCCTTTCAAAGTTCACTATTGTTAGATTTTTCCAGCTACTAATCTAAGAAATTTATTCTCTTTTGAAATTTTTACTCAAAAGCTGTAATTTTTCATCTCTTGCTTCAATTCTTCCCTTGATTTAGCAGGCCTTCTATCTACTCTTAGAGTCCTTGTAAGCAACCCATTCTTTTTCTGAAGTCCTCCTTGTAATTATTGAGGAAGTATTTTCTTCTGAAACTTTATCTCAGCACTTTCCTAATTCATAACACTTCTTCATTGTTTTAAGAATTCTCTTCTGTTTGCTCATATCTTTAATCTCTCCACTAGAGATCACTGGCAACAATCCACATTCTTTACTATTTCTTTCTTTCTAACTTATCTGGGTTGCTATAATTATTCACTCTAGACCTCTGGTGTAGGACAGCAAGTAAGAATAGATGGTTGTGAGTAACCACCCTAAGATCCCAGTCTTTGGTCTTGAATAGACCCAGCCAGCCAGCAAGCTTGACTGATAATAGCCATTTGGCTCCATCTCCTCTAGCAACCTTGGTATGGGACACTGAGGCAGAGATCATAGTCCTGAATGGAACAGCTGAATCATTGTGCCCTGCTCCTTCGTGTGGTCCTAGCTGTGGAAACTGGGCTAGGATTGATTAGGCTTAGGTTTTATTAAGCTCCTTTCTTGTTGCAATCCTAAACTGGGATGGTGAGTCTATATCAGACCTGCTCCCTGCAGTAGTTTTGGATATGGCTACCCATCCCTGGGGCAGCTAGGATGCACAGTGTATGGAGTCCCAGGCCTGGAGTCAGGAAGACTCATCTCCATGAATTCAAATCCAGCCTCAGACACTTACTAGCTGTGTGACCCTGGGCAAGTCACTTAATGCCGTTTACCTCAGTTCCTCATCCATAAAACAAGCTGAAGAAGGAAGTAGCAAACCACTCCAGTAACTTTGCTAAGAAACCCCCAAATGGGGTCACAAAGAGTTAGACGTGTCTGCAAAATGCCTGAAAACCCAACTCCCCACCTTCCCAGAGTCCGAGAAGGGAGTATTCCCTCCCACAGGTGTCTGAGCTCACATCCTAGGAGTGGCTAAGCCTCAGGTCTTGTCCCCCTCCTTGTCCACCTCCTGGAGTCCTAGACCAAGATTTTGAGCTTCTTAGACTCCTTGAAGGAGTTAGCCACACCTAGTCCTTACTTCCTGCCTATATTCCTGGAGTGGGGGGGGGAGGAGTTGAGCAATTCTCCTACTTCCTGCAGTCCTAGACAAGAGGTAAGAGCTTAGAAGGAAGATCTCCTTTTGAGGTGCCTCTGAGGCCAGGCTCTAGGTCTCTCTTTCCTTTCCACTCCCCTAGTTCTAGATGGAGGTGCAGAAGCGAGGATCAGGGGTTCCTCAAAATTGACTCTGATTTGTAACTTAGAGAGTCATCATTTGTTGTTGTGGATTTAGGAGGAATGTTTTTTTTTTTCAATTATGTGAATGACCTTATTGGTGTTTCTCTTAGCAAATCAATCCTCTTTGTCAATTCTTTGTTTCATTCAGTACTGTTTCCCACTGCCCCGAGGTAGTTCTGTGGGGAATTGGGCTTGGCTAGAACCTTTCACATTACCATCTTTGCTGGGATCACATCCTTTCCTAAGGATGGAATGACTTTATATTATAAACGGATGTTTCCCTTGGCTGCCATATCTTTCCACTTGGCACTTAAGTGTTTGCTAACTAAGGCAATTTTTAGGGATTTGGGGGTTTCTTTTTATGCAAATTTATTTTCACTGAATATACTTCTTTATGAAATTAGTTTAGTCAGTGTCAGTGTTCTTTCCTTGATTTATTTCTAAAGTTTCAATATCAATACCTTAAAAAAACAGGTCAGGTTGGAATTGTTTTAGCTGCATGTCCTCATTTTTATTTTTTCTCATAGCTTTGTATTAAAGTTGGTCTTGAAAAAGTTAGTGGTCTAGCTTACAGACAGCTTATTCAAGAATGACTCACATCAGTACCAAGTCATTTCCTGTCTATTAAAGTAAAATCAGTTTCTTTTTTTTCCTCTCCCCCAAATCCTCACCATATCATACTCCTTAAGAGTAGAGATTATTTCATGTAAACTACAATTATTTTCATGGTGGTCTTTTTGTAAATATCTGTCCTGAGCACTGCAATATGAGATAACCAAATGCATTACAAAATAGGCCATTGAGCCAGGATTTCACCCTTTACATTAGTAAATATTTATAGTCAGTTTAAGACTGTGGTTCTTAGTACCCTATGCTCCCTATTTTGCCACACCATTACCAACACTACAGAAGCAGAATTACATGACACAAGACTATGGGAAATTTTGTATTTTCTTTTACTTCATTGGTTGCCATGGCCAAAGAATATATCACAAAATCTCTAGTGTACCTGTGGCCATTCTTTCATATTTACCTAGGCTGGCCCTCAGGAAACAGGCAGAATCTGTTGTTGGCATCACAGTCAGAGTCTTTCTAACATGGACCTGCCGGAGCTTCACTCTCCTGGTTTAGCCTAGAAAGTGGCCAAGATCACTTCCGTGCCACTATGAAACATCAAAGTAGGACTTTGTGGTGGAATTTGTGACCATATCATTCCATAAATCCTCCATAAAGGATCCAGCTAACAGGACAGATGCCAAGATACCAATGACTTGATGTCATCCTCTGCTTCTGGCAATATTCACAGGTCAGTGCCCCCAGGAATACCAGTCCTACTTCTAGCCTAGCCTCTGGAGCCAGATGTAACCGTTGTGGATATGTGAGCTGGCAAATACCTAATGTAGGTGCTACATCCCTTGATTCCTCAGCAGACACAGCTACTGAAGACCAGGAAAAGAAAGTTTTAACTACCAAAGCCATCAGCACTGTCAAAGAGCTCAGTATCAGAGCAGATAGTATTTTATCAATGTGATGACATTCAAGCAGGTCCTTTACTTCTATTCCCAAAGGATCACTGAGCCTTTCAATTCGACTTGTAGCTGAAACCTCCCATATATATTCTCATTCTCTCTCTCTCTCTCTCTCTCTCTCTCCTCTCTCCTCTCTCTCTCTCTCTCTCTCTTTCTCATTAGAATGTGAACTCTTAGAGATTTGGGACTGTCTTGCCTTACTATTTGTATTTCCAGGGTTTAGCACAAAGCTTTTGGTAGCCAGGTGGCTCAGTCAATAGAGTGCTAGGTCTGGAGTCAGGAAGATCTGAGTTCAACTCTGGCCTGAATTCAACACTTAGTAGCTGTGTGACCCTGGGCAAGTCACTTAACCTCTGTTTGCCTTATTTCACTGAAGAAGGAAATGGCATACCAGTCCAGTACCTTTGCCAAGAAAACACCATAAGGAGTCATGAAGAGTCAAACATGACTAAACTGCAAAAGCACAAAGCTTTCCACATAGTCAGTACTTAAACTATCTTTGGTATTATACTACAGCTAGTTTATAGCCACCATGGTGTTTCCATTGTTCTTTGGGTAATTCCCTTCTTCTGAGATCTTTCCATGAATCACAGCTAAGCAGTTTTACCAGGAGAATATTGGTGTTAAAAAGTGGGGAAGCAGGAGGGGAGGTACAGGGTGGGTGGGGAAGGATCATTGAAAATGACACACAGTTTCCTAAATACAATCTAGAGCAATCTCCTCCCTCTATGCAGTTCTGGGCCCTGTTCATTGTCATTTGGTAGGATCTGTCCAAAACACTTATCTTGATGGATTAACTTGCTTGCAGGTTTAATGTGCGCAACAGGGTGATATGCCTTTTTTATAATTGATATTTTTTATTTTTAGTTTACAACATTCAGTTCCATATAATTTTGATTTTCTTTCTGCCCCCCCCCCAGGACGGCATGAAATCCAATAGATCTTCTACATATACCTTTGCATTGCACTTATTTACACAATAGTCAAGTTGTAAAGAAGAATTATGACCAATGGGATGAATCAGGAAAAAGAAGAAACAAAAACAAAAAAAAAAACAAACAAAAGAAGAAAAAAACAAAGGGAAAAAGGGAGTGCAAACCCTGTGCCTCAATCTGCATTCTTACTTCATAGTTCTTTCTCTGAATGTAGATAGCTCTCTCCATCATGAGTCCTTTGGAGTTGTCTTTGCACCTTGTATTGCTGAGAAGAGCAAAGTCTATCAGGGTTAGTCATCACGGAATCCATATATCTGTGGTTGTGTATAGTGTTCTCCTGGTTCTGCTCTTCTCACTCAGCATTATATCGTGTAGGTTTTTCCATGTTATTATGAAGTCCATATCATCCCCATTTCTTATTGCACAATAATATTCCGTTACCTTCATATACCACAACTTGTTCAGCCATTCCCCAATTGATGGGCATCCCTTTGATTTCCAATTCTTTGCTACTATAAAAAGAACTGCTATAAATATTTTTGTGCATATGGGTCCTTTTCCCACTTGTGTGATCTCTTTGGGATACAACCTTAGAAGTGGTATTGCTGGGTCAAAAGGTATGAACATTTCTATAGCCCTTTGGGAATAGTTCCAAATTGCTCTCCAGAATGGCTGGATGAGTTCATGACTTCACCAGCAATGTAACAACAGTGTTCCAATTTTCCCACATCCTCTCCAGCATTTATCATTTTCCTGTTTTGTCATTTTAGGCAATCTGACAGATGTGGTACCTAAGAGTTGTTTTGATTTGCATTTCTCTAATCAGTAGTGATTTCGAGCATTTTTTCATATGCCTATAGATATCTTTAATTTCTTCCTCTGAAAAGTACCTGTTCATATCCTTTGACCATTTCTCAATTGGGGAATGACTCCTTTCCTATAAATTTGGCTCAGTTCCTTGTATATTTTAAAGATGAGGCTTTATCAGAGACAATAGTTGTAAAGATTTTCTCCCAATTTTCTGCTTCCCTCCTAATCTTTGTTGCATTGGCTTTTTTTATACAAAAACTTTTCAATTTAACATAATCAAAATTATCCATTTTGCATTTTGTAATGCTATCTCTTGTTGTATCATGAATTCTCTGCTTTCCCATAAATCTGATAGGTAAACTATTTCTTGCTCTCCCAAATTGCTTATAGTATCAGCCTTTATTTCTAAATCATGAACCCATTTTGATTTTTTTTTTGGTATGTGGTATAAGATATTGGTCTATGCCCAGTTTCTGCCCTACCATTTTCCAATTTTCCCAGCATTTTTTGTGAAATGGTGAATTCTTAGCCGAGAAGCTGGATTCTTTGGGTTTATCAAAGAGCAGATTGGTATAGTCGTTGACTTCTCCAACTTGTGTACCTATCCTATTCCACTGATCCACAACTATTTCTTAGCCAGTACCAGGTAGTTTTGATGACTGCTGCTTTATAGTACAGTTTAATATCTGGTATGGCTAGGCCACCTTCCCTAGCATTTCTTTTCATTAATACCCTAGATAGTCCAGACCTCTTGTTCTTCCAGATGAATTTTGTTATTATTTTATCCAGCTCTGTAAAATAATTTTGTGGTAGTTCAATTGGTATGGCACTGAATAAATAAATTAATTTAGGTAAAATTGTCATTTTTATTATATTAACTCGGCCTAACCATGAGCAACTGATGTTTTTCCGTTTATTTAGATCTGACTTTATTTGTGTGAAAAGTGTTTTGTAATTGTGTTCATATAGGTCCTGGGTTTGTCTTGGCAGGTAGATTCCCAAATATTTTATAGTGTCTGCAGTAACTTTGAGTAGAATTTCTCTTTCTATCTCTTGCTGTTGGGCTTTGTTAGTAATGTATAGGAATGCCTAGGATTTATATGGGTTTATTTTATATCCTGCAGCTTTGCTAAAGTTGTTTATTATTTCAAGTAGTTTTTTTACTTGATTCTCTAGGATTCTCTAAGTAAATCATTGTATCATCTGCAAAAAGTGATAATTTAGTTTCTTCTTTGCCTATTCTAATTCCTTCAGTTTCTTTTTCTTCTCTTATTGCTACAGCTAACATGCCTAGTACCAAATTGAATAGTAAGGGTGATAATGGACATCCTTGTTTCACCCCTGATCTTATTGGGAATGCATCTAACTTATCCCATTACAAATAATGCTTATTGATGGTTTTAGGTTGATGCTATTTATCGTTTTAAGTAAGGCTCCATTTATTCCTATGCTTTCTAGTGTTTTTAATAGGAATGGCTGTGGTATTTTGTCAAAGGCTTTTTCTGCATCTGTTGAGATAATCATATGGTTTCTGCTAGTTTTGTTGTTGATATGATCAATTATGCTGATAGTTTTCCTAATATTGATCCAGCCTTGCATTCCTGGAATAAATCCTACCTGGTCATAGTGTATTATTCTCATGATAAATTGCTGCAATCTTTTTGCTAATATTTTATTTAAAATTTTTGCATCAATATTCATTAGGGAAATTGGTCTAAAATTTTCTTTCTCTCTTTTGACTCTTCCTGGTTTGGGTATTAGTACTATATTTGTGTCATAAAAAGAATTTGGTAGGACTCCTTCTTCACCTATTTTCCCAAATAGTCTATAAAGTATAGGAATTAATTGTTATTTAAATGTTTGATAAAATTCACATGTAAAACCATCTGGCCCTGGAGATTTTTTCCTAGGGAGTTCATTGATGGCTTGCTCAATTTCTTTTTCTGAAAACAATAACTATGCAACAGATCAATTCTGAAACTATTTTTTTCTATTCCATTTCAGGCATTATAAATTAATTAAATTAATTATTTATAATTATAAATTAATAATAATTATAATTATATATATATAATAATTATAAATTAATTATAAGTTAATTAAATATTTTACTACTAACAAATCATCACTAATTGTTATAGGCATTGTTAGAAGGAAAAACTACATGAGCATCTGCTTATGTCACACTGTTTGGAAACTAAGGGTTGAAAGTATGTATCATGGTGTTTAGGAAATATAAGTATTACTTATTATGTCATATTTAGTTTAAAGACTTTAAAATATCAACATGCATTTATTTACATTTCTTTTCTAGGCAAATTTGGCAGTCTTCAATTTTCTCTATAAAAGATTTTATGTAAGTCATAATTCACAGACTCATTATCAGAGCTCTGAGCCCACACAGAATGGGTTCAAACTTGGGGACTTCTCTTGCTTTTGTCCAAGGTTTCCTCTGGGATAATATCAGCATCTGGTTCATATTTAGGTATCCACAAAAAAAGTAAAAAGTCCCCCGGCTCCCATACAAATGCTGAAGTTAACGAGACATCAAATATAGGACAGGCTTTATTTTACTCAATCCAAAACAAAACAAAACCCAAAGGATTCACCATTGAACCCATAAAAAGTGGAGATACCTCTTCTTCCCTCTTTTGTGGGCCTCTGCATTCCCCAAAGACCTATACAATTCTCTAAACTCATGGTGCTATCTTGGATTTGCTCCTCTACTGGGGAAGAGCAATCAGGAATACTGAGTGTTTGATAATACTCAAGAATCAAGCAACCCATTCCTGTAGCTGGCCCATCTTCTCCTGGGTTTTATATTCACTCTGCCCAGGGGCTGAGTTCCCCCTACTAAAGGAGGAAAGAATTACAGTATTCTAGAGTTGGAAAATATCTCAGTCTACTAAGTCATCTTATCCTGTTTGCCTCAGCTTCCTCATCTATAAAATGGACTAGAGAAGGAAATGGCAAACCGCTCCAGTATCTTTGCCAAGAAAACCCCAAAAGGGGCCATGAAGAGTGGAACACAACTGAAAAACACTCAAACAACAACAATGAAAAATTGTTAGAAATGGAGTCAGGAAGACTTGAGGTCAAATCCATCCTCAGACACTTACTAGATATGTGACCCTGGGCAAGTCACCTCTGTTTGCCTTAATCCACCAGAAAAGGTCATGGCAAAACACTCCAGCACCCTTGCCAAGACAATGCTATGGACAGTGTTGGTGCACAGTGGTCTGCAGGGTCACGGCTGAATGATGGAAGAACAACAAAGATCATCAGGAAATTTGCCTCTTTTCAACTTACACATTGCGCCTGAGTTTTTTCTCAGGAGCCAAACAAAGCAAATCTAAATAAATTTTCTTTCAAATGGTAGCCCTTCAAATACTAGAAAACAGCTGTCTTGTCACCCTAAAGATTTGTCCCCCTTCTGTAGGCTACACGTCCTTGGTTCCTTCAACTGGTCCCCCCATGACATGGACCCAAGGTCCTCCTGGTTGTCCTCCTTTGAATGAATGATCTTCAGCTTATCAATACCTTTCCTAAAATGTGGCCTCTAGAATTGAACACAAAACTATAGCTATAAACTGTGTAGATCAGAGTTTAGAGAGATGATCATTGTTCTGTTCCTGGAAGTGACATCTCTCTTGATGCAGCTCAAAATTGCATTTCTTTTTATCCTATATCAATCCCCCTGTTAACTCATACTGACATTTTAGGCCACTAAAACTGCCCAAATCTTTTTTTTGCCACAAAATTGCTATCTAGTCATCTCTCCCCTTGCTTGAACCAATGAAGCCATTAAAAAAAACCAACTTAAGTGACTTTACATTTTTCCCTATTGAAATTTGGTGTTGCTAGCTAGTCATGCTGTCTCCAACTGTCTACAACTAATTTGTACTATCTATGGATCTTTATGATCCTTATGGACTCACAATGCTAGGGCAGGGCAAGCTCTGTGTTTGTTCTTCTTCACGACTCTGCCTTCTTATTCCTCCCTTCTGGTTCTCACAGATAATGCTGCTGCTGCTGATGATGATAAAGAAAAAGATAGATAGATGGATAGATAGAATTTATATAGTACCTTAAAATTTGCAAAATGCTTTACAAATATCATCTCATTTTACCCTCACAACAACTCTGGAAGGAAGGTGCTATTATCATTCCCCATTTTACAGATGAGGAAACTTAAATAGACATTAAATGACTTGCCCAGGATCACACAACTAATAAGTGTCTGAGGCCAGAATTGAACTCTTCTTGACTCTAAATTTGATCATCCACCTGGGCTTGGAAGGCCCCCTTCACTGTGTCCTTGACACACAACTGCTGTTGTACTGAATTCTTTTAGCTCCCATTTGGCACGAGAATTTCTCACTACTCAGATATTGGCCCCATCCACTGCCATCCCTGAGACCCTTTGATTAGAGAGGACTCTTTTACAGAAAACTGGGTGTATCTCTGTTCAAAAGTCATCTCTTTTCTGTGTTACTTATCTCATTCCCGTTTTCCAGGGCCTTTGGAGTCCCCTTACAGGCTAAGTCCAAGGTGGACATCATCGTTGTGGTATCAATGGGACAACAATGAGCCTAGGACTAAGCAAGTTCACATTTTTTCAGAGTTTACTTTGTCTAGAGGAATTACTCCTAGTATATACCTGGGCACATCTACTACAAAAGGTTCATTTAAAATATACAATAAGTTGAAAGAACCAAAGCAATTTGTGTCTCATCAGTTCATAAATATATTGTAACTATAGATAGGGTATGTTAAGATATAGTTCCATGAAGTTCTATCTTTACATGAAAAGGCCCATGAATCAAAATCTACATTTTTGAATTCTCTTTCTCTTTCTTTTCTTCCTTCCTTCCTCCCACCTGCTTGCTTTCTTTCCTTCCTTCCTTCCTTCCTTTCTCTTCCTTCCTACCTTCCTTTTTTTTCTTTGTTTCTTTGTTTCTTTCCTTCCTTCCAAGCTCTGAATTCTTGTGTGCCTTTTCTCCTCTGGGTTACGTTTCAGAACTTTTTTTTCAATCTTACCTCTCTATAGGTGCCAATTATTAAACAAAAATGGCCAACTTGTAGGGAAATATTACACCACTGACTTGCCTCCTCTGATCCCTGACTTGGGGTTTAATTTGCCTGAAGGACTTACTGGAAAATTAACCAAAATTGTTGTGTGTTGAAGCCTAGCTTTAAAAAGACAGAAATTGGTTCCAAAATGGATTTGGGCAACCCAGGACTCTTGAAATAAATTGCCTTAGGAGGAGTCTGAAACCACTCTAGGCCTTTTGTTTCCAAATTTAGGATAAAGAGTCTCAGAAACCAAAGAAATGAAGTAGGAGATCACGAAGAGGAGAACCGGCCATACAATCAATAAAATGAAAACCATTTTAGTAAGACAGTTTTCACTCCAAGCTGACAGTCTGCCTGCCAAGTTTCAGTCCAATGAGATTTGTAGCCTGTAAGATGTGAAACCCCAACAACTGAGCTTTCTGAAAGAAAGGCCAAACAACCGGTGCAAAGAAATGATGGGTGTTAAAAATAAGGTACACTGAGCCTGTAGAGAGAGCCAGAGCAGATAGGAGAGAGACAGAGCCTAAAGGCCTGTAGGTTGCTGTTTAAACCCAGAAGGACCAAGTGCATCGGGGTAAGAGGGTCTGGGTATCTCACCATGCAGGCCTCAGCCGTCAGGAACACTTTTCACAGCCAGTGAACTGTGTGGAGAGAGATGTTGGCAAGGGGAGTGAAGGATAGAAACTATGCTAGTGGGGATTGAAAACCTTCCCAGAAAACTTTGCTTTATGTCATCAGGTAAAGATGTTTCAACTAGCTTTGATTCTCTCCCCTCCTCTCCTCCACTCTCTGTGCAAAAAAAATGTCCCAGATGGAAAATGTAGTCTGACAGTAATATAAAGGTAGAATTAAAATGCTTCTAATTAACTAACTCCAAGTTTTTAGGTATATTTTTCTTACACTGCATGTTTAAAAAAAAGCAAAAGCAAAAACAAAAAACCTGAAGAAGCAGTCACTGAATTCCATTAGTAGGCACAGTTTACTAATGTAATTCAGGACCCTGTCACTTCAGTTTATGGAATTTTAAAAACAAACTATAGTTTCCTCAGGCCCTAAAATGCTTTCCCTGCTTCTAAGGCCTCTCACTGAGAGACAGTAGAGAAGAGTGGAGAGAGCATGGTTCTGGAGACAAGGGACCTGGGTTCAAACCCCACTGTGTTCTCTATGTGACCTTAGATAAGTTGATAAATTATCAATCAATCAATTAGCATTTATTAACCACTTTTAGACCTGGCAATACAAAGACAAAAAAAATAGCGGTCTACCCTTAAGAAGCTTATATTCTATCAGGGGAGGTGAAATACAACACAATGTATAATACAATGTATAGTACTGTAGTACAATCTACAATGCACACATATTAAATGCCTTTGTGCCAGGCACTGTGCTAAGTGCCAGGGATACAATGAAAAAAAGAAAGATAGGCCTTGCCCTCAAGGAGGTTATAATCTAATAAGGAAGAATGCAAAAATGGTGGTGGTGGGAGGTGAACAGGGGCATGATGATGATGGAATCCAAACCAAGCAATGCAGCTGGTGAGAAACTATACATTTATGCGTGTATGTGTGTGTTTGTGTATGTGTGTACATATATATATGTATATGCACACACACACATATATATATATATATATTTATACACATACATACATATGTATACATAAAAAATAAATACAAGATAATTGTGGTGGGGGAGGGGCAAGATAAACAGTTTGGTTTATCAGGAAATAGGCCTCGTCTAGAAGATGATGCTTGAGCTGAGTCTTGAAGAAAACCAGAGATTCCAAAAAACAGAGGTAAGAAATACATTTCAGGTGTAGGGGACATCCTGTGCTGTTCTTTTCCTCTCATCTCATTCCTGACTTTCTGGACTTCAAAACCATGGCCCTGTGCCAAGTACCTTCATTCTGCCACCACTGCTTTTAAGCTTCCTTTTGTGTGTCCTCTTCCCCCATTAGAATGTAAACTCCCCAAAGGCAGTGACTGCCTTTTTTTACTTGTATTTTTATCCCAAGTTTAGCACAGTGCCTGGCATATAGTAAGTGCTTACTAAATGCTTGTTTCCTTCCTTCCTTCCTTCCTTCCTTCCTTCCTTCCTTCCTTCCTTCCTTCCTTCCTTCCTTCCTTCTTTCCTTCTTTCGTTCATTTGTTCCTTCTCTTTCCTTCCTTCCTTCTTTCCTTCTTTCGTTCATTTGTTCCTTCTCTTTCCTTCCTTCCTTCCCTCCTTCTTTCCTTCCTTCCTTGCTTCCTTCTTTCCTTTCTCCCTCCCTCCCTCCCTCCTTCCCTTCCTTCCTATACAAAGCCATAGAGATGAGGAATGGAGATGGAAGGATGGCATGAAGGCCATTTTGACTGGATTGTATATAATGTGAAGGGGAATAAGGTAGAATAAACCTTGAAAGATAGGTTAGCATCAGTTGGTGAATAACTTTCCATGCCAAAACTTTGTATTTGACCCTAGAGGCAATAGGGGGCCACTGGCATTTATTGAATTGTGGGGTGACATGACTACCTATGCTTTAGGAAAACCATTTTGACAGCTCATCTCCTTCACCTCAGGGACAAAGATGGACTCTTGTATTGCTTTTGCATGCCTCATGCTTAATTACCAAGTAATCATTTATTAATTTATGCTCAATTAATGCATGTTGACCAGACTAAACAGATTCCCAATAGAATGTGAACTTGGATATTTGTTGTTTTTCAATATCAACAGCCAGTGAAAGAGCATCACATTTGAAAAGCTGTTGTATTAAATCTAATCTGTAATGTGATTATATTGGAAATTGACCAAGGTCAAAATGTCCAGAGAGTATGGGGTACCCTTGCTGTATGACCACGACTTCTGAGTGCTTAAATCCACTGTTAACAGCTCCACAGCCTCTCTGGACAGCGCCTTGGCTTTCTTTTATTCTCCTCACCCTCTCTGCCTTTCCAGGCCGGCAGACTGAGAGGTATTTGAAGTATGTGGATGGGGCTACCTGGTTGGTGAAGCAAGGGGTGATGACGGTGAGTCACAGGTTTGGACAGTAGGAATGGAACAAGCCAGATCTAGGAAGGTCATGATTAAGTATCCAGGTAAATCTTCAACCTCTGGCAAAAGCTCAGGTTATCTGAGTAGTGCCAGGGTTTGATCATTCTAAGGCAGTGATTCTTCAAAGGTCTGCTACAGCACACTCTATTGAGAATGCAGCAAAACTTGACCCATCCCCACACCCTAAGACTTTCACATTTCCCTGCTCTTGAACCCAGCTGCAGTTTGCTGCTGGCTCTTCCCAGTGTGGTATGGGAAAGGTTGAATAATAGAAGCTCTGTCTCTGGAGGTGGATCTTTCCTTGGGGGAATAAAGAAAGAAGAGGGGATGGGGAAAGGGAAGGAGAGGTAGAAGAATCCCAAAGCCTGGGTAATGGGTCTGGAGCCCATTACCATGGCCGAAGAGTCAACAAAAACTCCAAACGATCTAAAATCCATTCTCATACTTTGGTTAGTCAGGGTACATCACCAAGGTCATGACTTTCTGCTTCCCTTTTTCTTAAGTTTCATCAGGGAGAATCAGGGTTTTTAACATCTACCTGATTCGGTGTGCCTAGATCCTATTCAGGCTTCCCCTTATCATCAAAGGACAGCTGCCTCCCCACCTCCTGGAGTAATCCATTTTCCAATTCCAGTCAAGTTGGCTGTGGCAAGTACCTAAGGACAGCTGCCTCCCCATCTACCAGAGTATCCCATTCTCCAACTCCAGTCAAGCTAGGGTCAAGTCTTACTTGTTCCCAGGGCTGAGAGGAACAACTAGGAGGAAGTAGAACAAGTAGGAATTAGTCCAAGGATCGGGGGCACGATTATATCTTTTTATCAGACATTCCAGCTTCTCAATTGAGAACCATCTTTCCATCTACATACTCTTTATCAAGCAACTATCAACTGATCCCCTCATTCCGACTTCTTTTTATTTGTTTCACAGCAACTAATGTTTCTACAGCAATTCTTGTTCAGTCTCATTCTTTCTGTATTACACATTTTCCTAAATCTCTCTAACCCGCTTTATTAACCAACCCTGCTAGCCTCATTCCAAGTGATTTTCCTGAAGACAACAGTTCCCATTTCTCTTTATGTGTAATCTTCAAACTCTAGTTTAGTCTATGGTGTGGGAACAACATTTATAAATTTCACATATTATGTTTCTGCTTAGTCTTCTTTTTCAAAGACTTTGTTTATATAAGTAATGCTTTATTGCCTTTGTCTGGGGCCTAGGTGCTAATTAAGTCTCTGGTCCCCTGGTGTTAAATTCAGACTTCATGAAATATACTTTTGCAGATGAGATGAATATGCCTTAACCAAGACAGGAGTCCTTACTTGAATAAACAAATTAATCTTTGGCATATAAGGCTGTATGAAAAGCTAACATGTTTGCTCATTTGTGCACAGATTTGCTAATTTATTCTGAATAGAACTCATCATCTTTCTCCTAAACCTGTCCTTCCTCCACACTTCTGTCCCTCCCATTTGTCTGGGCTTCATCTCCCCAGAGCTGCCCTTGACTTTTTCATTTTCCTCATCCCTCACATTCAGTCAATTGCCATCTTGCCTGTTCTGCCTTGATAACTCTCCCGGCATTCATGCTTCTTTTTCCCACCCAAATGGCCACACTCTATTAGGAGTCTTCACGACCTGTGACGTGAAACACTCTCTTCACCGCTCTCCCTGTCTGCAGTCTCTCAGTCTCCTCTCCATCCTTCATAAAGCTGCCAAACTAATTTTCCTAAGGCACAGATCTGATCATGTTTCTCCTTTGCTCAAAAGCCTTCACTTGCTCCCTGTTGCCCTTAGGATAAAACACAAATTTCTGAGTCTGGGATTTTAGGACCTCCACCATCCGGCTCCAGAAAACCTTTCCGGCATTACCTCACTTTATTTCCCTTTATGCCTTCTACACTGCAGCCAAATTAGACTACTAGCTGTTTTCTGAATTCAAAATTCCATTTCCCACTAATGTGCTTTTGATTATTTTAAATACTATTTTATTTTTTCCCCAAATTACCGATGTGCATTGGTACAAACTTTTGCCCATACCTGGAATGTGTCCCTCCCTATGTCTGTACCCCAGAATCCTTAGCATCAGTGATAACAATACCAACAGCAACAACAACCCATGATTAGATAGACTTTAAGGTTTGAAGAGTGTTTTACATACATTGGTTCCTTGATCCTCCCACTTAATTATGCTCTCGCCTTTTCAAGTTATCTTGTATTCCCCTTATCTGCACACACGCTTTATGCCGCCAATAGAACAGAAGCTCCTTGAGGGAGTCTTGAGGGTGTCTTGTTTTTTCTTTGTTTCGTCCAGAACCTAGCTCAGATGCCATATGTGTAATAGGTGCTTCATACATGTTTGCTGAATCAAATCACATGGTTGGACTGTAGACCTTAACTGAAATCTGCCTTTCCTTGCTTTGCATACTTGCGTAGTGAGTACATTTTAATCCGAATTTTAATTAGCTAGGCTACTACAATTGCTGCTAAATGGATTGTTCTTATTTGTTTGCATCCCATTGCTTTAAAATTTTAAGATCTGTGGGAAGATATTTTAAGAGGAGACTATCCGAGGAGACTACTTCAGGCGCTTCCGAAGCAGGCAGCCATCCATTACCCTCGAGGCAGGCCCTGATTTAAGTAAATACCGATCATGTTCAGTCTCCTCCCACAAAAATTTCTTAAGGAAAGAAACCTAAATTTGCTTAGTACCTACTAAATGCTAGGCCAGGGATGGAGCACCTATGGTCTCAAGGCCACATGTGGCCCCAGACTTCACAGAACAAATCCTTTTATTAAGGGTCCTTAATAAATTTAGTCAAAGGGCCACACTGGAAGGCCTAGAGGGCCACGTGTGGCTTTGAGGCCACAGTTTCCCCAACCCTGTGTTGGCATTGTGCTGAGTGCGTTACCAATATGATCTCGTTGGATCCTTCCAACAGCCCTGGGAGGTAGATGCTGTTATTATCCCCACTTTACAGTTGAGGAAACTTGGGCAGACAGAAGTAAACTTGTTCAAGATGACGTAGCTAGTAAGTATCTAAGGCCGGATTTGAACCCAGCTCTTCCTGACTCTATGTCCAGTGCTCCATCCACTGTGCCACCTTCACGGCCTGCTGCACACAAGGTACAAAGTACTGTAGTAGGCACTGGGGTTTAAAAAAAAAACAATAGAAAAAGGTCCCTTCCTTTTCCTGTTGAAGGGAGAGTGGGGAGGATACAACATAGAAACAAATATTTTCAGAAGTTACGTCCAAATATCTGAGAGTGGTCAGGAGGTGGCCCCTGAGCTGAGCCTTCAGTGAAGCTAAGAGGCTGAGGTGAGGAGGGAACTGATTCCAGACAGGGGAGACGGCCTAGTATCATGTTTGGTTTTGATGTTTTTTATTATGATTACTTTTCTTATATTAATAGTGAAGATCTGCACTTTCAAACTCCTAAATAAAATCAAAGACAACTTACCAATGGCACTATCTGTGGTGGCACGAATATATCATCAGCCATTCTTCGGGCTAGCCTTGGGAGAAGTAAATAAAGCATTGTGGCGGGGCTGTTCATTCTAGTGTAGTTAATACTCTATCAAAATTTCCATTTAGACCTCTATTTCCAAGAGTTTATCATTCAGCCATAAAATTGCACTCTGGGCAGAAACTTGGCATACAGAGAGCCACGTCTGGGGGCCACTTCTAGGTTTAGAATATTCACCTGTTTAA
The DNA here is from genome assembly GCF_011100635.1 of Trichosurus vulpecula. Lineage (NCBI taxonomy): Eukaryota > Metazoa > Chordata > Mammalia > Diprotodontia > Phalangeridae > Trichosurus > Trichosurus vulpecula. The sequence continues at coordinate 70,581,797 of NC_050577.1, read as the reverse complement.
GATAGGTCATACATGGCAGGCTGTATAGTGAAGTAGGACCACAGTCTTCTGGATTCCAACCAGCTCTCAGAGTCTTTTGCTTATCCTCACATGTTATCATGTTATTCCAGTTTAATACACTCCAGGTTGGGCCGAAGCCTGGAAGCCTTGGCCCACGTCCAGCTTTCCTTACCCTACAACCTTATTACATGCCAGTGAGTCAACAATTTTTATTGAACGCCCATGGAGCGCTGTATTTGGCATGGGGGCAGGGAGTAGGTGTGTGGGGAGGGGATGAGCAAGAAAATAGAAGACAGGATTCCTCCCCTTTTGTTGCTTAAAGACTAGTTATGGAAATAAAACACATGCAAGAAATGACTGAGGAACATTTACAAATCAAATGTCAATTGATCTAATCCAATCTGAGAGTTAATGTCGAGTGCTGTAGTGCTCAGAATCATAGCACAATGATTAAGGAGGGTTTCCTAGGTGAGGGGAGATTTAAGTCTAACATACAGGCACCTACCTCTAGGCTTAGCCTATGGAGGATCAGACACTTACTCTTTCCTTTTCAATAACTGGACATTTCAGTTTGACCCTGGCTTCAGGCCTAAAGAAACCTAACCTCTAATTAGAGAAATTAGGCTACTCATTCTCAACTCATTGGTTTGCTACATTGGGTCTTGAATAAACCTCCACCCTGGTGTCCCTGGGATGATGCTAATTATGGTGAGAGTTATGGCTGGCAAGTATAAGGGATTCCCCAAAGAGGGGAGTAAAAGAAGCATTCAATCAGGGATGTATTGGTAAATGTTTAACTACCAGCAGCTGGAGGAGGAGGGGGAGGAGGTGGAGAAATGGATGCTGAGATGCCTTTTAAGTTTAAATTCCATTGTTGACATTTTCTCCATCACTTTCTTAAATCTAGACAATCAACAAAATAATAATCCAAGCTCTGATTGTAGTGTTTGTTGACTAAGGTGTAAATGCTGACTCTGAAAATTCAACTATCGGGTGTGGCTGGTTGGAGCTGACTCCCCCAAACCTCCTCTTCAGTGTACAAACATGAATTGGGTATAGGACACCTGTTTATTCTTAAACAGAAATACTAAACTGTGAAGAATCACAGTGTGCATGAACAGAATTAACAAGATTTAGTAACTTAACTATAGTTCCATTTGACTGGGAGGCAACTTAAAGGCTCATCAAGATGCAATTCAATATTTTACATTTCATCTTGGCTTGGCACTGTCCAATCAAATAGCCAGACTTGGGTTAATCTTCCTTCTGCTCTGGGGACAGCAAAGCCATCTCAAAGGCCTCCTAAGGACCTTCAGACCTTTTGGACCTCACAAGTCACCACCAATCCCAGATATTGTGATCATGATATGTTTGTTTGCCAGGAAAGAAAACACACACAAAAGGCATGGGTGATCAGGGGCCCCTGGCAAAAAGCCTACCTGGTTGAGACCATGCATAATCCATGTGGGGAGCAGCCGTGAGGTCAATGATGCTCAAGCAGGGAAGGGCTTCTCCACCTGGAATCCCACGATGCCCACCTGGGAAGCTGGAGCTGAGAGAGGCCCGGCTGGATGTCGTCTCCTCTTTTAAAGCCGCACTGAGGCCTTGGGTCTTCATCATCTGTCCTTGCGAACCCCTCAGCAGTGGGGCTGGAAGTAGCCCGTCCCCCACCCCATGTCTCATCTGGTCACCTGGAACAGGGAATGGCAGCCCGGCAAGAACGTCCTTGGTCTGTCTGTCTGTCTGTCTCTCCCTGACGTCTGCCTGTCTAGATATTGTTATCTAGCCCCTCACTGCTGACAACGTTCTTTACATGGACCGGCCTCTTTAATGCTCACAACACTCCTTTTGGGAGCTAGGTACTGCACTTATTATTATCCCCATGTTATGGATGGGGAAACTGAGGCACAAAGAAATTAACAAGACCAATTACACATCAGAACCTGGACCAAAAACCTGTTCTTCCATCCTCTGCTGAGCCAGAGTCAGAAAATCTGGGTTCTAGTCAACACGCTGTGTGACCTTCAGGAAGCGATTGTCTCTTTATGCGCAGCTTGAGTTCACTGCCGTGCCAAATGGAAGTCATAATAGTGACCTTTTATCTTCCTCCTGGGGTGTTGTGAGGAACACTCTGTGAAATTCAGAGAGCTTGTTTTTTACAAATTGTTTCTTGGGTCTGCACCTGTGCGTCAGAGGTTCCTAAGTGGTCCTCTCCTTTCCTCTCTTCCTTCCTTCCTTCCTCTCTCCCTTCCTCCCTTCATCCCTCCCTCCTTTCCTTCCTTCCTTCCTCCCTCCCTTCCTTCCTTACTTACCCCCTCAATATGAGAAAGTTAGAAAGAATGAAGATTAATGGAATGCATGCCTGAGTTATACTCTTCAAAAGATTAAACAATAATCCTGTAAATTCCTTTACTCATTCAATGAACATCTGTTGAACACCTACTAAGTACCAGGCTCTGTGTTACATCCCATGGGAAATACAAAGAGACAGAAAACTCAGTTCCTACTCTCAAGGAACTTACAGTCTAGAAGTCAAAAGTGACTTGCTGTGAGATCTGCCAGAGATGGGTAGTTTTAGAGGGAAAAAAGTGATCCTTGGAGTTCTTATTTGCATGTCAATACACAGAATGCTCTTCCAGCTCAGCCATTTATTAGGCTTGCAGTTATATGAGCTCTGGTGAGCAAACTGAAAGATTTGGGTTGCCTTTGTATGCTCTGATTCCTTTGCTTAATGTTATCCATTTAAACAGGCTAGCATCGTCCACCTCATACAAGCAACTCTAATATAATAAAAAGGTCTAATACACAAAGACGAGACCTTCAGGCTTGGAAATGTGTATGTTGAGGTTTTGTAGCTTTGTTTTGTTTCATGCATAAGTATAAGGCAAGAAACTGGTCTGACAAAGAATAATTTGTCCTGTCCAGAGTGAGCCAGGGACAGAAATGGATGGATAGAAGTGCTGGCCAAAGATGCTGGGCAGATTTGACTACCCAGAGGCCCCTTCCTTCCCTTCCCCCACAGCACCCTCCTTCTCCCCCTTCTAGTTAATCCCTTTCTCCCTCTCTGACACAAGAAGTTCCTTCACAGAGCTTTACTTCAGCAGGGCCAAACCCTTGTTTTGTCTGACTCTGGAGTTCTTTAGAATTTCTAATAAATATTCTTGCCTGTATATAGACCAAGAAATAGATGGCCTTTCTTTGGAAGTGAAACCAATGAAGGGAAAGACAGCGTGTCTAGAAGTGATTTATAAATACAGTAAAACATGTGAATTACACAGAATAAGACTAGAAATAAATTGGTGAATATTTTTAAAACGCATTACTTGCAACCTACTGGGCTCAGAAGCATTAATAGAAATTTCCCCCCTCTGATTCAGTAGGTATTTTGGACATTAAACTTTCTTCGAGAAGGAAAAAAAGGAAGTTCCCTTTCTTACAGGACATGATACTATGCCAATAATACGAACTGAGGAGCACTCAAAGGTTAGCATTGACTCCTTTTTATGCTCACCGCAATCCTGAATGGTGGATAGATTAGGCATTGATCATCTCCAATTCGTCCTGCACAGGACTCACTTGTACATACTCGTTGACATGTTGTTTCCTCCATTAGACCATGAATTCCTTGAAAGGAAGACTGTCTTTTGCCTTTCTTTATATTCCCAGCACTTAGCACTATGAAACACACAGAAGGTGCTTAATAAATGCTTGTTGACTACTATTATACCTATTGTGTTGATTAGGAAACTGAGACTCAATACCCAAGATCACGTGACTGATATATACTTATATACTTAAGGATTCAAACTCAGATTGTCCTGACTTCTAAGTTCAGTGCTCCTTCCCCTGCATTACACTGCCCCTGGAAAAAAAGACTCTAATTTGTGAAACATTATTTCCATGCTACCTAAAAAGAGAAGGCAGTGATAGGTTTAAAGTATGTTCCACTAACTGGCTTTCAAATTTCAGCAAGTAAGAAAAACATAAAAATAATCCTTATAGTCACTTCCTGTCAAATAATTAAAATAATTAATAAGGAATAGTAGTTTAAAAATACTAATTTTGAAAAAAACACAAAAATTTATTAAGGGCTTGTACTTACTTTGTATAAGACTCGCTCAATATTATCGATTTGGCACTTTGTTTTAAAATTTGTTTTCTTTTCTTTTTCAATAAAAATAAGGGCATGGCGCATGGCCCTCAGAGGACGTCTGGTCCAATTAGAACCTGGACAAGAATCCTGTCCTCTGGAACACACTGGACACCTTGTCATCCGGCCTTTGCTTGAAGACATCTATGGAGTGTAAACCCATCATTCCCAAAGCAGCCCATTGTATTTTGGGATATCGATGGGAAGGTCCTCCTTGTATCAAGCCTCAATTTGCCTGCTGTTTCTACCCATCACTCCTAGTGGTGTCCACCAGGGCAAGCTGAACAAGCCTAATTCCTCTTCTTGTCAGAATCCTTCACATACTTGAAGGCACCTGTAACAAGAAACACATCTGATCTCCATCTCTTCTTCCTAGAGGTGGGGACTATGAGTATGGGGAATGGCACATACACTGTCCGGCACGGTTGAGGAGTTTAGTGTTGTAGAACTGCTTTTTTTGCTTCCTCTTTGTTACAAGAAATGACTTACTGGAGAGTAGAGTAGGGAGAGATCTATTTGGAAAGAATGTGGTATGAAAACAAAAAACTAATAAAAATAAGATTAAAATTTCAAGAGAAAATTGCATCGAAAAGGCAAGAACTTAGTGACTATTTTAAACAGTAATTTTCTTAGTAGTAGGCTCAGCCATTCACCAGGTATATTATAATGAAGATACTTTGAGTGTACAGGTTAACTAAATGTCTGCTAAGGTCCTTTCTGTCTCTCAAATGCTACAGTTCTATGATTCTAGGTGGGAAAATCAGCTGGTCCTAAACGAGCAACACCACAGATCTACTTTATGAGAGCAAAATAGTTGGATAGTATATGGTTTAAAGAAAAACTCAGGGGAGGTGACGGAGGCAGGGAGGAAAATTTGAAACTCAAAATTTTTTTAAAAATGAATGTTAAAATTTGTCTTTATGTGTAACTGGAAAACAACCAAGATACCATTTTAAAAATGAATGTTAAAATTTTTTGTTTACATGTAATTAGGAAAAAATCTAAAAGTAAATTTAAAAAAAGAAAGAAAAACACACCTCTTCTTTTCTTCTATGTATCTAGTACTGGTTTAAAGAAAAACATTGGAAATCTAATTACATGAGAACTTAAGCCTTTGGGCTGGAAGGAAACTTAGAAATCACTCAATTCAAACTCCTCATTGTATAGATAAAGACATGGATGCATAAAGGAGTACAGTAATTTGCCTAAGGTCACACAAGTGACACGGAAGGCTAGGAATTGAATTCTGACTGCAAAAGTAAGGCTCTTTCTACTTGAGTTGGACGACTTTCTCCTGGCTACACTGTCATGCGTCAGCTGTTTTCAGACTCTGTTCCTAGAGGTCCCTTCTCTCTTTGGTAAGTTCTCTTTATAGCCTCTGTTTTGGGGAAGATCTCCATACTAGCCAGCCCTGATTCTGTGAACTCTGCCACCACGCCTCAGCTAACTCCTGACTCCCCTCCTGGGGTCGTCTTCTTCCAATGATGAGTTCTTCTTGGAAACTCCAGGGGAGTTTTGGGAAAGGACCGCAGACCCAGAATCTCTCATTTTCTAGACTGCACTTCTCACTCTACCTTTTTATGTGTTGTCTCTCCTCCCCTATTAGAATGTAAGCTCCTTGAAGAGAGGGACTGTCTTGTGATTGGCACAAACTGCTTGTTGATTGGCTGATTCTCCATTGTAAGCCTAGGCAGGTCAAGGGCGGAGAGAGAGCCATACTGGAACATTTTATGAGAATGGGGGAGAAGAGAGGTCTTTCACTAGAAACTTCTTTGAAATAAATAAAATTAAAATTAAAATAAATAAAAATAAAAATAAAATTAAAAGTGTTTTTAAAAAGATATATGGTTTTCTTTGGTTTTATCTGAACCAAAAAAGAAAAGTCATAATAGCGAAAAACCGAGTCCTTGAATTGTGAAATGAATCCTCAAGTTATTTGTCATGCAAGTGTACATTGGATCCACATCTGCCACCCCAAAATAAAAAATCAGATATTCCTGGTGAAAAATTGTTAGTGGATAAGTAGAGAATCCACCTAAAGTGCTCAAGCTGCTTTGAATTCTGCTGTCTTAGAGCCTATATGCACTAGAAACAACCTGGGGATAGCATTTTGGAGGCAAATTGAATTTCCTTCCCCCTAGACTAAGCAGGCTTCATTTCCTCTAGCTCTGCTGCCTGTTTTTGCTTCTCATCTACAGGGGCCATGTGTGTTTGTCCTAGGACCTGAAATAAATATATTGTGAACAAGCGTGTAACGTCAGCCTCCTGATCGTTAATATGTTTGTCTTTAAATTCCACTTTCAAATTGTGTCCATCATGTATGTACAGACCCAAGGTAGAAAGCTTAAAAGTGCCCCAGGAAAGACTTTACAAAGGTTCTGCAAATGTCATTTACAATGAATCTGAAATGAGAAGCCAGGCTCAAACACAATTCTCCAAGTACCGTCTGGGGCTTTTACTGCTTGGACCAAAGGGGCCAAACAAAGGGAGGGTTGGAAGCCACCAGCCTCATTCTAAGCTAGAGCAGTCAAAGACCATGGGCACGGATAGTGTCACCAGACATATTTGGTGCTTAGATCCAGGCTTCTAACCCAATGCCTGCCACCAGGTGAACAGTACTACTTGTTAGCAATTAAACAAAAAATTGAGGGAGAAGGGAGGAAATGAGCATTTATTAAGTGTTTACTATGTGCCAGGCATGGTGCTAACGGCTTTTGGAAATAGCATCTCATTTAATTCTCACAACAAAGTAGATGCTATTTTTTTCTCCCCATTTTGCAGTTGAGGACACTGAGGCAGGGTCACGCAGCTAGTGTCTGAGGTCAAATTTGAACTCAGTTCTTCCTGACTCTAGGCCCAGTGCTCTGTCCACTGTGAATACCTGTGAGTTATGATTCTACTAACTGTACCTTTTCTTTTTTTCCTCTTTCTTTCTTTCTTTCTTTTTCTCTCCCAATCCCTCTGGGGTTAAGTGACTTGCCCAAGGTAAGTAAGTATCTGAGGCTAGATTTGAACTCAGTTCCTCCTGACTCCAGGGCTGGTGATCTATCCATTGTGCCACCTAGCTATGCCTTTTCTATAAAAAACATAACTTCTAATTAAAGCTTATAGAGCTTACACTCCATTGGAATAGTCCTTGAGAAACCAATGTTGCCCCATACCAAAACAGGCATCATATTAGGATTACTTTTGTTGCTGTTCAATTATGTCTGACTCTTTGTGACCCTTATTTGGGGGTTTCTTGGCAAAAATACTAGAGTGGTTTGCCATCTCCTTCTCCAGCTCCTTTTACAGATGAGCAAACTGAGGTAAACAGGATTAAGTGACTTGCCCAGAGTCACACAGCTAGTGTCTGAGGCCAGATTTGAATTCAGGTCTTCCTAACTCCAGGCCTGGCATTCTATTCATTGCTCCATTGGCTCTAGTGGGGGGGATAATATGTGTGCACATGAACTATGCATTTTACTAGTTTTAAATTTTGTTTGATTTTCATTGGGAAAAAAAAAAACCTTGGGAGAGAGACTAAATTTTTTTTGTTTTTGCACATGTATAGTTGACTTTTGTGTAGTCCCATCGGGAGTGTGGGGGAACATGGTCAGAACCAGGGCAACTTTGGTGCAATGAATGCAGTTTTTTTGAGCTAAATGATTTTTCAAAACCATTTGCAAAATTGTACAATGCTTCGTCATTTACCACAGAAGACTGAATGGCATCCATTCATTCATTCCCCCATTAATTTACAAATGCACATCGAGTACCTGCCATGAGCAAGGCACTATCTTGCTTCTGTAGTTAGAATGTTGGCTTTGGAGTCAGGAAGACCTGAGTTCAAATCATGCCTTGGACATTCAATAGCTGTGTGACCCTGGGCCAGTAGCCTAACCTCTTTATATCTATGTTGCCTCATCAATAGAACGGCGATAATGATATCACCAAAGTTGTTGCGAGTTGCTGTACAAATGCTGCTGTTATTAGGAGCTGAGGCGGGGATACAGGGTGGAACTGGCCACTTGCACAGGACTGAATACACACTAAACCCTGAGTGTGTGGTGAGTGCCAAGCAGATAGAATAAAGTCATGAATGCTTGACTGACCTGAGGTGTGCCCTGCAGACTGGTACTGTATTCAGAGTGAGTTATATATAAAATGGGCTGGCTAAATAGATGAAGAATGGCTGCCCCTTGTATCTCCATGCTGTATAGTGGAATGGAGAGCTCGTAGGGCTTGTCTATCAATACAAAGATCTTGGGCGGACATTGCAAGGAAACGGTGACCTTTGCCCAGAATCAAACAGGAGGACAGTGGATTGGCTTGTCTTTGGAACATCGCACAGTTCTTTTGTAAATTGCTTAGCACAATGCCTGGCACATAGTAGGCGCTTAATAAATGCGCGTTCCTTTCTCTTAATGACCGTACACTCTTCCCTGAAACAAAGGCCCATCTTTCTGATACCAATATTCCAGTCATGTTATATGACTGACTGTTGTGGTACGGTATCTCAAGAATGGAGGTTTGTCCAAAGATCAGTCAGAGGAAAGGTGAATGGTGGGCTGTAGCAGGCTTCAGCACTTTCCAAACCAGGAGTTGTGCAGAACTAACATAAAGGATTGTTGTTGTTTGTCCTTCATATTAGAAGAGGACCAGTGATATCACAAGGTGATGTCTCGACTTGTGAGTGAAGTGGATTGAAGTGAGGCAGAGTTGCACAAAGTCGTTAGCCTCACTTTCTCTTCCAGAGTCATCAAAGTCCAGTGGCAAGGCAGAAGTCAAGATAGCTGGCGATGACCTTGGCGTCTTTGATGTCTGACAAAGTTCTAAGGCTCCACAGCACCTGCTTCTGCTGCCTTCGTGGCCCTTGGAACAAATTATTCTCATCTACCCATTCTGCTGGGGGACGTCTCAGGCTTGGGGTATGTACCCCAGTAGCTCACTGACGGGTTTGTGGCCCATTGGTTACCCTCAAGCTGGTTTAGCCTGTCTGCTGAGATGGTTTACTGAGGTGTGGCTGCTGCACGTGATCCAGCTTCTTGGAGCCACAGCTGAGTGCCAGGTGGACACCAAAGGTGGATGGGCAGCCCTGAAGGGCTCGGCAAGCCCTCACACTAGAGGTGCTAGTCCTCCCTGAACATGCATATACCCTAACGAATAAACGTGGTTGAATGACTGTGAAAAATGTACAATGGGAAAAAAGATAGGCCGGTCACATAGTGAGAGCAAGGATATGTGCATGATGGACATCCCAGTGCTTCATCGGTGTCTACACAATGTGATAAAAATACAAGGAAGGCCCCCATATTGGTGGATGTCCTGTGGTGAAATGATGGTCGGATGAGGACAGGAATCAGGGAGGAAGGCAGGCCTGCAGGGGTTGCATTCTATGCCAAAGGAGGTGATGTTCACACTGATGAGATTATAGGAGATCATCACCATTAGAGTGGTGATGTACATAAAACACAAAAAAGCTGATGTCTTTGGGTCATCAAGGTGACCACGAGTGAAAGTAAAGATCTTGATTTAAGGTCATACAATTAGAAGGCAGCAAGGGAAATTGAAAAGTCAATTACTCAAGCCCCTTGCCTCGTGACAGACTATCAAAGAATGAGCCTTTAAATAAACAGGGCTAAGAATTCACCATTTCAAATTCAACTGCCATGTGACAGAGTGAATCATGGCATGACATTGTGGACAGAGAAGAGGCCACGAAGACTTGGGTTCAAGTGCTGACTCTGACACATGTTGACTGTGTGACCCTGGGTGAGTCACTTAATTCCTCTAATTGCTCCAGGCGATTTTGAAAGGCTATAAGTTGCAGAGAAGGTGCCAACCAATACTGGTGGAAGGCGTTCCTTATACCAGTGCAATCACAGGTCCAGTCTCTATCCCTATAATTGCTAAGTATCTCCTTTTAATACCAAGGAAGTGCTAATGCTGCAGAAAGGCTCTGAATGGGAACTGAAAGGTAGGAAAAATAGCAAAGAGTGAACACGCAGGAGGCACTTCCTGACTGGACAAGTAAATTTTTTTTTAAATGTGTAGGTTTAGTCCTGCTTTAAAAAAAAAGAAAGAAAGAAAAATCACTAAATTAAGCAGTACCCTGTCACATAAGCCAGGTAAAAGTTATTGTTATTGGAGAAATCATGATTCTTTCCATTTTCAATGTCACAGCTTGAGTTGGTCAAAGGACTGTGACGTTCTTTAGGGGATTTTAGAGCCAAGAAGCCTTCAGAGACACTACACTTAATTCTTCACATTTAAATCAATCTTAACATTCTTCAGTATTTCCATATTTGGAACAGAATGAAGCTGGAAGGAACCTTCCTACCCAGTCATTCTTCCAAATGCATAACCTGGCATCAGTCTGAGGATTCATAACCATGTCCAGAATGAGTTTAAACTAGACTGTAATTAAGTCTAACCCACGGGAGAATGATTTGGTGAGTTATGAGGATGGAGGAGGGCAATTAATGTTACAGTTGTTTCTAGAAGGTACTGTGAATTTTTTTTTGCTCCCTGTCCTCCTCTTCTTCCTTTCTTTCTCATCTTTTCCTTTCTTTCTTTTCTCCCCCTTACTTTCCTTCCCTTCCTTCAATAGCAATGTGTGTGTATGTGTGCACGTGTGTATGTGTATATATATACACACTTTTATATTTACATGTAGCATATAACCTGTACTATATGTACATATGTATATGTGTGTACACATATGTATATGCACACACACACTTTTATATTTATACTTTTAAAAGCCAGTGGGTGGGAGAAGCCAGTGAAAATCATCTAGCCACTATCTGTTGACCCAGAACAAGTCACATTGTTTCTCTTGGACTCAGTTTCCTCATCTATGAAAATGAGGGGGATGGACAGTCAACAAACACTTATTAAACTTAATGTACAGTTCATTGTGCCAGGCATTGGGGAAATGTGCAAAAATCAATCGAAAAGCATTTATTAAGTACCAACACTGTGCTAGGTTCTTGAGATATAAAGTCAAAAATATAATAGTTCTTGCCTTTAAGGAGCTTATAAGCAATTGGAGGCAAAAAATATACACACACAAGTAAAGATATATGTATGTATGTATGTGTACACACACACACACACACACACACACACACACACACAGTGTCCCAAAAGTCTTAGTGCAGTTTAAATCTGTTAAACCTCAATCTATTTTAAGTTATTAAAGGTTAAAACTGTTGTGAAACTTTTGGGACACCCTGTGTGTATATGTGTATATATGTAGTGTGTGTATATATATAAAATGTACATATATATGTATATATAATGTGTGTGTATATATATATTATATATATATACACACACTAAGTATTTTGGGGTGGGATAGAAAGGCACTCACAGTTAGAGGGAGCAGGAAAAGTCTTATGGAGGGGATGACATTTGAGCAGAACTTTAAAGGAAGCTAAGGGTTATGAGGCAGGGGTGAAGAAGGAGTATACTCTAGGCACCAAGGAAAGCCTGCTCAGAAACAGAGATGGAGATGGAAATCACATAGGAGGAACAGCAAGTTTGGCAAAGACCAAGGGAAGAATGTGTTAAAAGCCCGCAAAGGCAGATTGGAGCCAGGTTATGAAAAGCTTTTAACACCAAACAAAAACGTGTCCTAGAGGCAATAGGAAGCCATTGTAGGTTTTTTGAAAGACCCCTCCCAGAACAGTTCCTTCTCTCCAGGGACTCACAGTCTAATGAAAAAGACAATATATAAACAACTATGTATAGGTAAGATATATACAGGATAACACGAGAGGCAGTTTCAGAGGGAGGACAAGAAGATTAAGGAGGATATTTTGTATCACATTCATAGGAAAGACATTAACAAGCTTCAGAATGTCTAGAAAGGGCCAAGCAGAGTGGTGTGAAGACAATACCATATGAGGAGAAGAAGGAACGGGGAGGGATGGAGAAGGGAAGGCCCAGAGAAAGGAAGGTTTAGGGGATGTGATAACTGCCAAGTGTTGGAAGGATTGTCATGGGAAGAAACAATCATTTCGCTTGGCCCCATAAGGCAAAGCTAGGAGGAGTGGGCTCAAGTTACAGAGAGGCAGATTTCAACCAGGTTAAGGTATAACTTTCTAGTGATTAGAACCATCCTGATGGGGAATGGGCTGCCTTGGGAAGCGTGAATGACCACTTGACAGATAGGACGCATTCTTGTTCAGACCCATAATCATCTAGATGGTCTCCGAGGTCTCTCCTAATTGATATTTGTGCTTCAGTGACACGGTGATCCCTAAGGCTCCTTCCAATTCTAGCATTCTGTGATTTTGGTCTTTGCTGCCTAACAGCAGTCTCCCATTGGCTAGTACCAGTAATGAGAAAGCTGCTCCATCGAGAGGTCCTGCTTCTGCTTTTGTTTCTGCCCCTGATCTCCTGTGCATGTTTAGGAAATCACCTTGGCTTCCCTATCTTTAAACAAAGTTCATGCTACTTATCCCTACGCTCTAACATGTTTTGTGAGGGATAAATAAAAACATGAAGTTTAGTGCTCTGTTGTTGTAGAATCACAGGCTCTCAGAACTGGAAGGGAGCTTAGAGGCCTCCTTGTCTAACATGTCCCTGAAGGAGAATCTCCTCTATAGCCTTCCCAACAAGTGATCCCATTCATCCTGTCTTTGCTGGGTGATCTCAAATGAGTGGGAATCTCTTATCTCCTTAGTGGCCCATTCCATTTTGGAAAAGCCCAAATTGTTGGCAAGTTTTTCCTAATAAAGGGTGTAAATTTGCCTCCTTGCAACTTTTATCTGTATCTCCTGGTTCATCCCTTTAGGGCCAGATAGAACAAAGCAAATCTTTCTTCTTCACAATACAACCTAAATTATTTGAAGCCAGCTAACACATCCGGTTGCCTGCCTCCTTCCTCCATATCTACCATGCCGTTTCTTCTTAAGCCAAACATATCCAGTTCTTTCAGCTGATCATGTGAAGAAGTCTCTTGTCCCATCATTTTCCTGGTTGTCCTCCTCTGGAGGCCTTCCTAGGATCATGTAAGCATCCCTGTTGTTAGCAGATAGGACAAATACCCCCTTTATGCCATGATGTTATTTTACCAGTGTGTGTGCGTGTGTGTGTGTGCGCGTGTGTGTGTGTGTGCACACACACGTGTGTGCAATAGTTGGTTTCTGACCAATAGATTTCTACTGCTCCCACCCTCCCTAGTTAATGTGTGCAGAGAAATCAAGGAACAGATAACAGAAGTAATGAGGTAATAGTATACAAAGACATATTAATTTCTTATTATCCCTTTATGGACTGTGAGAGTTTTTCTTGATTAGATTGAAAGGGGAGTCAATCAGGGAAAGATAAGCCTTGCCCTAATTGCCCCTAAAAGGTTGAGCTTCCCAGCTCCGATGAGAGTTTAGCAGCTGAGGAAGAACCCAGCCCTTGAGAAGGAATCCCTCTTCCATATTTGGGTGGGTGGGGAGAGACGACAGGGATTTACTTTCTTCTCCCTCTACCACCAGCCTATTCACTGAATGGGCATTACCTCACTCACAGTTAGCACCTGAAAAGACCTTAGCCTGAAAGGGCCAGGGTCTCCCATTGCATCCTGGGCCATCTCCAGACATCCTGATGAATATCAGGCCACTGGACCCAGATGACTTTGGAGGAGAAAGTGAGGCTGGTGACCTTGTACAGCCCTCCCTTACTCAAATCACAGTCAACTGCAAGTCATGTCATCATTTCCCTGATGTCATGGCCCTCTTTGAGAACAATGGACAAACACAACAACCCTCTACCACCGTTAGCTATGGTGTTTCACAATGGAGCTATTCACCCGGTAGGATATGCCATGTCTAATAGGGAGCTGAGGCAACCACTTTCCAAGCAGATATAGATACAGAGAGACAAGAGGCAATCATTTGAGGCAGCATCTAGAAGATGTAACAAAGAAGAGACAACTATGGACAAATAGGATGCCGGGTAATTAATAGCTGCCTTCTGAGTGACCACACTTGACAGTAAAAGTAGGAGCTCAGGGAGCATCCCAGAGGGGATGCTTCACCAAATTATAGACTCTTTGGGGACAGGCTATACATGTCCGATTTATCCTCCCATCTCTTTCCACCACTTAGCACAGTGTGTTGGACATAGAATGTGCTTAATAAATGTTTATTGAATGAATGGTGTTTTATTAGTCTTTCCCTATATGGAGGGGTTCCATCTTTAGGGACATGATTTGTCCTGCAGTATCTGATTTTAGGCAGTTATGAGCACTGTTCTCATGGGGATCTGCTGTCTCCACATGACTTTGCACAGAATATGCAAAATCTGGGCCAATCTGTACTTACAGATACATTCCTGTTTCTGATGTGGGACTGAACTTGGGTTCCTAGCTGAAATGTAAAACTTGTCTGGTGGAATGTCTTGACTCCCAAGCTCCTTCAAATGAAATGTGTGGTCTCTCCATGCATGGGGAGTTTCCTCCTCCTGTGTTAGTCATAGGTGCACCTGAATAAGCTGCAATATATTTTAAAGGCCAAGGCCAGCTGGCCATGGGAATCTTAGGTTTTCACCTTTTCTCTGGAAATGATTGCAAGGGGATCTTGGGGAGGAAATTCCCTGTTAACATTTGCTATTTGAATACCTGCTCTTGGGAGTAAGTGGTAATATTGTATTAGTAGCTTGTTGATTCAGTTAGCCCTTGCTATTTTTCACAGAATCTCAGAGTTAAAGGAGATTTTAGGGGTTACCCAATGCAGGAATCCCCTCTATAATATCTACAACAAAGGGCCATCCAGCTTCTCCTCCAGTGGCAGGGAGGTCACTACCTAACAAGGAAGCCTATTTCATTTTCAGTCAAGAATTTATTTCTTTTACTGAGCTAAAATCACCTCATTCCTGTGATTTTCACACATTTATTCTAGTTCTGTCCTTCAGAGCTACATCAATTAAGCTGAATCCATTATCTATGTTCTAGTCCTTCAAATATTGCTTCATTCACTGGCATTACAGAGATAGACCCTGTGGGTAAGACATTGACTTAGAAAACCACATATTATCTATGTTTTATTGTATTTTTATCTTGCTAAACACTTCTCAGATACATTTGAATTTAGTTTGAGCTGAACTTGGAAGTGTTGTGAGCCACATACAGTATTTGACACCTCTGTGCTGCAACATACTGCCTCTCAAAGACTGAACACAGACCAATAGGACAGGGAAAAACCAATGAATTATGACTTTGTTCATATGTCTGTTCTTGAGGGTGATTACTTATTTGCTCAATTATGGGTCTGAGTTTTTAATATCATTGTCAGTCTAAGATGTTGACTATTCTAAGGGCTCTAGTATGAAACCTAAAGGTGGTGCAGTGAATAGAATGCTGGGCCTGGAGTCTGGAGGACCCAAGTTCAAATCCGGCCTCAGTCACTTCCTAGCGAGTGATCCTGGAAAAGTCACTTAACTCTCTTTGCCTCAGTTTCTTCATCTGTAAAATGAACTGGAGAGGGAAATGGAAAACCACTCCAGTATTTTTGCCAAGAAAACCTCAAATGAAGTCATGGAAAGTCAGACACGACTGAAAAACCACTGAACAACGTGAAACCTAAGACCTGAGCTGCAAAAACAAACAAACCAAAAACCCTTGGATTTACTAACAACCACTAATAACTACGCTCAAGTCCTAATATCTTCCTTAAGCAAACAGACATTTTGCTTTCAGAGTAGATGTGTGGATCACAACATAATTATGAATTAGCTTATGTTTTTGGAAGCTTTGATCTTTGGTCTTGATGGTACAGGCATATACTCGCTTAGAGCCAATATGTCAGTTTAAATCAAACAGTATTGATTAAGCCGGCAGTCTGTGAAAGGTTCCAGGGACTTACACATTATGGAATATCATTTGTTTCTGGTGTTGTGCACAGTCGGTCCTTTTATAACATGGCAGTGGATCTGTTCAGAGTATGGGGAGGGGGCCAGAATCTGGGTGTACTTCCCTACAAGACTGGCCAGGTGTTATTCACCATTCTCTCCTCTCTTCTTTGAACAACAGATTCAGAGAACAGGCCTTTGGAAGCTAATCTCCTGGGAAGAGCCAATAACTGGTCTCTTCTGGGAACAAGGTCAGATGACACAAACCAATCTAGAACCATCCTTGATTTGAGATAGCGTTTTCCAAGGCACGAACTCTCTTTAAGCCTGATTGGGCTAACACAGGGCCCCCTCACCTAGGTGATGTGAAAGGCTTGCTGCCTCACTGTTCAAACTCCCCAGCTGACTGATGGGGCAGGGAATTGATGCAGTCATTTCGATGCAATGGACCGCACTCACAGGCTGACGCCTGTGCTGAGTAAGCATCCCGGCCCCAGGGCTGCAGCGATTGGGACGTTTGATTTTTCTCAGGTTCTGCTGGCCAGCTGCTACTCAGACGTGCTGTGTCATTTCTGAAAGCTTGGGGACTAAGCAGATTTACCGAAAAGCAATAGTGAACTGAGAGGAAAATGAAAATACACTTGATTAAAGGCACTTAGAAAATCCTCTATTTTATACTTGTTTTTATTAGTCTCATAGGGGTTTCCATCATCTGCTGTGAATAATATCCCCTCCAGCAACGGATAGGACTCTAGACCAGGGCCTAAGGCTTAGAAAGACTTCCTCTTAGAGGAAGCTACATTTTTGAAAGTGTCATTTAGAAATGCTATTAGGGTACAAAAAATATTACTAAAAAAAATCAAACCCAAGTAATGGCCTTAGAAAGGACCTCTCTAAGCTGAATCTCTGCCGCAGGATATACTAAAGAGAGGGAGGAAAGAGAAAGTCCCCATTTGGGGCAATCTGCTCACATAGAGTTGAGCTTCTTATCGGTAAGCAGAGCATTTATTGAGTTCCTTTCTACCTATTGAGCAGGCTTACATGTCAGCTTTTACCTTCACCCAGGAAAAAGGTGCTGGCAGTCTGTGGATTTGTTTTGCTTATTTGTCAGGAGGGAAGGTAGGTATCTCTTTGGAGGAGAAAGGCAGGTAGAGTTAGAAAGAAGCAATGAAGATACAAAAAAAAGAAACAAAAAGAATACCAATAAAACAAAAAAATATACAGAAGAAAATAAAAAATGATTCAGAAGAGAATACAAACAGGGAAATTGTTACTACTTAAAAAAATATAAACTGTGCCTAATGGAAGTTCATGCTTTCATTTTATGTTCTTTATATATCGGAATGTTTGTGTTTGTTGATAATTAAGTTCATAATCAAAATAAAATTTAATCACAAAAAAGAAAATGGATTTGCCTTTTCTTTTTTATCTAGAAATATTCCATTTATATTATTTCCACTATGTTAGTAATTGATGTTAATCAATTCCCATTTATTTAGAATAGTTGGAATGGAGGATATCTTAGTTTGCTGACTAGCCTGGTTAAATAGTAATGATAGCAGTAGCTCACATCTATATAATGCTTTAAGGTATGCAAAGAGCTTATGATATCATTTTATCCTCAACACCTAGGAAGATAGGCGCAATTATTGTCCCCATCATGTCCCCCCATGGATGAGGACACTAAGGCAAACTGAAGGGGCTTGTCCAAAGTCACACAGCCAGTAAGAGATAGAGATCAGAGCTGTACCCCTGAATCCAGATCCAGGGCTCTCTCCACTGGAATGGCTGTAATAGTATGTATTTCCCCATACACACACACACACACACACACACACACACACACACGTGTATATATATATATATGTATATATATATATAATGTATATATGATATAGAGGTAATTCCATACACTCAGAGGCTCTACCAGCTAAGAACAAGCTTTGTCAAGCCCTCCTCTCCCCCCTGCCCCCCAAGAAGGAAACGATTCAAGTATATGCCCCATGACAGAGTCCACATTTGTCATCTGAAGACCAGCTTGGTGAAACTGAGAGAAGCTCATCCCTTGACCGGCTACCAGTGCCACTAGGCTGGCTAACAATGATAGCAGAAGCAATCAGTCAAGAGTTTATACAGCACCTATATGGGCCAGACATCATCCTTAGTGTCTAATATTTAGAGGCTACAGCCGTTCGGTTTCTGGCTGATAAAATTGCCAAACATAATTCAGAATCAGAAAACCTGTCAGCATTTTATGGTGCCCCAAGATTGTCCATGTGAATAGCCATTCTCATTGTATAAGTGTTAGAGGAGTAGATGTGGAAAGTTGAAAAGTTAGGGCTGTATCTCTAAAATGACTGCATGATGTACCTCAGAGGTTGTTAGGTTGGAACGAATCCTAGGTACAGCTTGTTTCCTTACAATGTCTCTATCAGAAATGGAGGGCAGAATGGGGGCAGAGGAGGAGGGAGGCTGGTTCATGGAGATTGCTTATTGCTTGGATTTCAGATAAAGGCTAGTTGACTGTATATGCTGATTTCAATGAGCTTTGAAACTAAGGGCATGAGTTAAAGAGCATAAAACAAATGTGACCTTTTGTAGCCATATTCTCTTTTGTTTGGCCTTCCTTTTCAGAGACCAGTGACATTATAGGTGATGTCTTGTCTTGCCTGTGAATTGGAATTAAGTGAGGCAGAGTCACCAAGTCATCAGCCTCACTCTCTCTTTCAGAGTCATTAAAGTTCAGTAGCAAGACAGAAGTCAGGACAACTGGCGATGGCCCAGGTTGTATTGGATTACCTTGGTATCTTCAATATCTGACCACTCTCAGTGCACCGCACTGCCTGCTTCAGCTGCCTTCGTGGCTATGGGAATAAATTGTTCTAATTCACCCATCCCACCAGAGGAAATCTTCACCTGCTTAGGGCAGACATCCTCACCCTAACTCACTGACAGGTTTGAGGCCTGTTGGTTACCCTCAGCCTGGTTTAGCCTGTCTGCCAGGACAGTTTAGGTGTGGCTGCTGCACATGCTACAGCTTCTTGGAGCCATAGGTGAGAGTTGAGTGCCAGATGGACCCCAAAGGCGATTGAATAGCCAGAAAAGGACTTGGCAAGCCTCTCTCACCAGAAGTGCTAGTCCTCCCTGACCACCCCATATTTCCTTATTCTGTCTTAGGAGAGCAGTGAAGACCACAGCATCTCATGACAAGGAGATTGATCTGAGGCCCACTCCAAATTTGAAATCTCTCTGTGGCTCTAGGGACTAAGGCCATGGAAACTCGGCTCTGCTAATTTCTTACTGAATAGTAGTAATAATATAATAGCTAACATTTATAGACCGTTTACTATGTGCCAGGCTCTTTGCAATTTTTATCTCATTTGATCCTTACAATGATCCTGGGGGGTACTACTTGTTATTATCCTCATTTTACAAATGAAGAAACTGAGACAAACAAAGGTTAAGCGACTTGCCCAAGGTCACACAGCTAGTCTGAATCTGGGGTCAAATTTGAACTCAGGTCTTCCTGGCTCCTGGCCTAGCGCTCTATCCACTGTGCCACCTAGCTACCTCACTGGTCACTTTCTCTAGTTCAGCTTCAGAGCTGGTATTTGGGGCCAAATTAAATCAATGCTTTGGAAAATGGTCTCTTAAATCAAAATTGGTCCCATATTGGTCATCATCATCCAACACTACTCTCATTGAGGTAATAGCTGCAAAGATGGGCCCCAAGAGAGACGGCCTCAACAAAAATGCAGTAATGCCAGGAGAGAGCAGCCCATAGCCTCTGTCGTCCTCTGCCTCTAGTGCCTTGTGATGTCTCTCTCTTCTCCTTCCCTGGCATCTACCTGCCCCTCAGCCTTGGAGGAGGGATCAGACTGGCAAAGGACTGTGGGGCAGGAAGATCTCCAGACCATTCTGACAGGTAAGCATGCCCCTCCCACACCAGGGAAGTGAACTTCTACCCCTGTTGTTAATGCCTGGGAAAAGCCCTGTTTGTAGCCCAATACATAGGTTGTTCCAAAAGTCTATTAAAGCTTAGACCCTCACTAAGATGCTTGGGATGCCCTGTATAGGAAAATTTAGGGTTCAAAAAACTTAAGACTACAAAACATCAGGGAAAGAAATAATAATATTATAACAGCCCTGGTCACTAGACCTGGGCAGTTCCTTGAAGAAAAAGACCTACAAATAAGTTGCTGCCAGAGACAGAGAAATGAAATTAGGATTCAGAACCAAAAATAGAGGACAAAAGCTAGAAGAAGGTGTTATTCTAGGGGGTTTAATTAGCAAAGTTCCCCACATGACTAGCCATGAAACCCCAATACCCCAAATCCCAAGAGATTTTCCTTTTGTTCTGCTTACACTCGTGGGTTCAAGTTCAAAAAAAAAAATTCTCATCGTGCCGGTTTGCTAACTGTTCCCCATACATGGTAAACCATCTCCTCTCCCCAGTTATTGGCCCTCTCTTCCTCCTGAAGTTATCCTTTCTTTGTATCGATTTTGGATTTACTTAGTGGCCGTTAGTGGTACATTACCATTCCCAACTCCCCTCACCTCCCCTCCCTGTCTCTTAAAGACAGTGCCTGCTCCGTTTTTGTCTGTGTCTGTAGATTAAACCATTGCCGGAGGAACATGTTAAATTCTTTTCAAGACAATGGTGGAGGATTATTTGACGTCTATAGCTGGGCTAAGGTCCATGCTTCAAGACATAGAAAGAGACTTGATAGGAGCCCAACAGTCATGAAATAAAAGCATCAGACATGTATTTAAGACAAAACAACCCTCTCCTCCACACCCACCTCCTGAATTACTGGAGAAACCAATTACGTACTTAATTTTGTATGCATTAATAGGTATACATGTTGTCTGCTCTGGTAATCTGTAAGCTCTTTGTGGGCAGGAATTGCTTGTCTCCCAGGGCCTGGTCACACACAGCTGGTGCTTAATATATGCTTTAGCCCTCCCTCACTCGAATCAAAGTCAACTGCAAGTCATGTCATCATTTCCCTGATGTCATGGTCTTCTTTGAGAATGAAGGACAAACACAACATATGATTTAAAAAAAAAGCCAATTTCAAATCAAAAGCTGTTCTAAGGCACCAAGTGTGGAAAAAAGGAAATAAAATGAAGTGAATTCACATGATTTTTTTGACTTCTACTGTGCCTAGGTATCAAGAGGGTTCTGTGGGAAAGGAAGGGCAGAATGTGAAGTCTGTGTGTCCTATAATAACTAGGTACAGCGGGATGTGCTAAGGTGTGGCAAGAGCTAACTGAGCATTTTATTGCTACTGTCACTTTCTGCCCCGACCTGAAAGACGCTTTAAAATGGATATTTTATGTTTTAGAATAGTACGTGGCAGTCTACGGTCCTTTGGGGTCTTTCCTCAGTCAGCTATGGCATAATTCCTGAAATGAAGAAATAAGTACGCCAATTTCTCTAATAGGGATTTTTTTTTTAAATCGAGTCTCTCCTCTACCAAAGCAGATCAGAAATTTCTCTGCGACTTGAGTCTTGAGAGTTGCCTGGGGACTTGAAAAATGGAGCAATGCGCTTGAATAACTGATAGTTATATAGCGCTTTAGGATTTCAAAGTGCCTCAAACAGAAATGACAAAGCTCCGTATTTGAGTTATCTCACTGACTCCGACAACTCTGTGAAGTGAGTACCCCCATGGTATCATTATTATCCCCATTTTACAAATGAGAAAATTGAGGCAGACAGAGTAAGTGGCTTGCCCAAAGTCATGCAGCTGGTAAAGGAAAGAGGCTGGATTTGAACCCAAGGTCTCCCTGAGGGCAAGTCCCAGCTCTATCTGCCGAGCCGCCAAGCTCCCCCACTATCTTATTTGCCTCCTTACCATCTTATTTGCCTCCGCATTATCTCGTTTGATTCCCCTGAGAGCCCAAAGGGATAAGTACAATAAGCATTCTTATCTCCACCTTACAGATAGGGAGACTGGAGGTCAGAGAGGAGGTTCGGCAAGTTACTCCAAGCTTACTCGGGTCCAAGGTGGGATTTAAACCCAGGTTTTCCTGACTCCGAGCCCAGCGCTTCTGACCAGTTTGCAAAGCTGCGTCTGATAGCACAGAGGAAACAATTAGGTGATTTTGAAATGTACAACATATACATTATCATTGATAAGTGTTTACTGAGTGCCTGCTATGGGAAAACAGAAAATGAAGAGATGGTACAGACAGATGAGATCCAGACCCAGACCTGCAGGGACCTCAGAAATACAGTTAAGAGTCACGTTCTGAGCGCTAAATTGGGTGGTGCTGACTTCGACTGTGATTGTCCTGGAGAAAAGGGGAATATGGGCCAGAGTGCTCAGGGAAGTCTCTCGGAGAAAGATTGGACTGGCCTGGGTAGCATTTGGAAAGTCAAAGGAAAGATGAGGGGATGGCTCAGGCAAAGATAACAGCAGGAACAAAGGTAAGTGAAGCGCTCACAGATAGGGCGCATTCAGGGGCAATGGTGGCAAGACTGGAAGGTACTGTCCTGGCACTAGGGACTAGAACTAGGAGTTCATGGGTGTTGGAAGACTCCCTCTGCCAAAGCAGGTAGATACCTTCCAACCTTCCTGCCTACTTGCCTTCCTCTCTCTTTCTTTTTTCTTTCTTTCTCTCTCTCGTTTTCTTCCTTCCTTCCTTCCTTTCTTTCTTTCTTTCTTTCTTTCTTTCTTTCTTTCTTTCTTTCTTTCTTTCTTTCTTTCATACTCTCAGGCAGCTGCCTAGAGCACTGAAAGCTTAAATGATTTGCCCAGGGTCGAACAGATATTATGTGTCCCGGGCAGAACTTGAACATGAGTCATGCTAGTTTCAAGGCCAGCTCTCCATACCTGCTATATGCCATGTGACTCTAGTATGCTGGGGAAGAATGGAAAATAAGATTGGATTAAAAAGAAAAAGGTAAGGTCAGGTCCTGGAGGACTTTAAGGGATTTTTGAGGCCATATTCCTCAATGAATGACTCAAGAAAGTTCAAGAAGTTATCTAAATTATATAGAAAAGAAATGAGAGAACAAATGGAAAATCTGGATTCTTTCTGACATGGAACACCCAGTAGGACAATGCCAAGACCTATTTAGACTCCCACATGGTATCATGTGGCCGGCCCACCACTCTGTAGAGGTATGTCAAGAACTCTCCTGGCACCTCTGATAAGGAAACATTGATCTGAAATCGTTATTATCGTTTCTATAACTATAATTAACCTACCTAACCACTGTAATATCATGGTTTTGGAAATAAGTAGCAATAGCATTGAGCATTTTGAGAACCTTTTCCCTCTTTAAACATCTTAGTGTCAGGAAAACAAAAGCAAAAATGGGAAGAGCCAAAGTCAATCTAATGCATGGGCCAATGCCTTCTCTAAAACTTGAAATTTTTGAGCTCTGCCATTTTAGGAAAAATGTAAATAAAAAATAAATCTTTCTTTTCTTAGCTCACTGGTCAGTTTGTGGATGTGTGACTGGGGCCATTTGCCCCCTGTATACTTCACCAGGCCTCAGATACTTGACACTTGCTAGCTGTGTGACCTTGGGCAAGCAACTTAATCCCAATTTACTTGCCTTCCCCCTGGAAAAAAAGGAATTAGCAGAGCCGAGTTTCCAGGGCCTTAGGTCCTATAGCCACAGAGATTTTGAAGACTGTCAAAGAGATCCATGAAACAAACAAAAAAAATAGGCTGGATTTGAATTAGCTAGAAGTTAGTGAAAATCATGTATAACCTACATCAGATTGCTTGCCTTCTCAATTGAGGGAGATGGGGAAGAAGGTAGAAAATTTGGAACTCAAAATTTTTAAAATGAGTGTTGAAAATTGTTTTTATATTAATTGGGGGGAAATAAAATGCTAAATAAATTTTAAAAAAGTTAAAATGAAGATATATTTTCCCACTCAATTTATTAGAGCCTCTGAAATCTAGTGGTGGACCCCAGGTTAAGGATCCCTGCATTACTGGGTATGGTGGTAAACACCTTTATCCCCTGATACTAGGGCTAGTGAATTCCTTGAGTTTAAGAATTCTCAGATGCAGGAGGACTAGCATCCATTGGGTGTCCACACTAAGTCTGGCACCAATATGGTGAGCGCTTAGAAGTGGGGGGCTACCAGGCTGTGTAGGAGCAAACTGTCTCAGGCCAGAAACACAGCAGGAGTGGCTGTAGGTGACCTGGTTAAGACAGGGAGACCCAGTCTTAAAAAAGAAAGAAAGGGAACCCATACCTTAGATAGACAATTAGAAAAACATATTCAGTGACCACAAATCTTTGCAGGTGGATCCCAATGAAATGTTGAAAAACCTCCCAGGAGAGTCCATTTATACAAAGTCTCCCTGTATTTCCATATCAGACAAGCTTGTGTAGGCAAAATGTTTTGTTAATGGCAAAAAGAGCAACTTCCTTTGCTAAGAGAGTAAATGCTGGCAGAGAGCATTTTTCTCCAAGATGTAAAAACAAATAACAAAAAAAGGGTTTTCCAGGGAAATTCTGAAGATCAGGCAGGCCTGCCCCTCGAAGTATGGGAGCATCCTTGATCTCTGGAAAGTAGTCAACGCTGTTTCCATGAACAGTAGCTCCACCTTCCACCTGCCTTGTACCTGGAGAACACCAAGGCACTGCCTGTTCTGGTGGATTTTTTCTTGACTCCTGGACCTGCCAGGAATGCAACTTTAGAAGGGAGCCAGCCTGGGTGAGATATGGGAGGCTGAAACACTTTAACAGCTGCTTCAAAGGAGGGGAACACATTTTAATGTCTTGGGGCCATTCCTATAGAGTTAGGTTTTTGTGGGAGTTTTTTTTTTGGTCTTCTTTCTCCCCCTTTAATCTTTCAGAAAAGAAGCATAAAAGAGGCCCTCTAAGGTCCTGTTTGGAAATTAAGTGGATGAGTCCTTAATTGGTAACATTTAGTAAATCTGCGAGGCAGAACTCTGGTCCTGGGCTATGGACATCTCTGGGTAAAAGTAAAAAATGACCTCTTTGTCTTGTCTTCCAGGGCTTGATTCTGTGGTGGCCAGAATTTCTACTCTTTGGAATTCCATACAATCCACAAGAATTCCCTTAGCCCACTTCTATCTCTTCTCCTGACACAAAGTCCAGATGGCCCGAGGCAAAACTGAGAAGCAGACAAAGTTAATTTGGGGATATCACCCTACCCATTGCACTTATGGGGGGTCCGCCTGTGTCCCATCCCCTTTGGAGACTCTGGACTGGATGGACTCTTGGATTTCTTCTGAATCTAAAAATGAGCTTAGATGCTTCTTCCTCTAGCTATCAATACCAGTGGCCCATCGGTCTAAGCCTGCTCTCTCCTGTCTGTGACCTAGACTTGTTGCTGTCCTAGTCCAACCTCAGCCCATCCCTGGAAACTTACCCATTGGCCAAGTGTGGTGGTGCATGCTTTATAGTCCCAGCTGTTCATCACTAGGGGCCACCAGCAGGGGTTGGGAACTAGCCCAGGTTGGAAACCGAGCAGGTCAAAGCTTCTGTGCTGATCATCAGTGAGGCCACCCATGAATGGTTGCACATACAAGATAAGGAGAAAGGAGGAAGGAAGGAAGGAAAGGAGAGAGAGAAAGAGAGAGAGAGAGAGAGAGAGAGAAGGAAGGAAGAAAGAAAAAGAGAAAGAAGAAAGCAAGAAAGGAAGGAAGAGAGAAAGAAAGAGAGAAGGAAGGAGAAAGAGAAAAAAGAAGGAAGGAGAAAGAAAGAAAGAGAGGGAGGGAGACAGGCAGGAAGGAAGGAGAAAGAAAGGAAGGAAGGAAGGAAGGGACATCCATTTGCATATCATTCCTCCCAGTGCCAGTTTTCCTTCTATTTATTATAGGAAGTCAACTAATCTGATACACTAATCCATGCTCCTATGCTAATGGAAACAAGGGTTTTCCTATTCTCATCTTGGTTGTCTAACCCAGGGGAATGGCCAGAAGCCTGGAAATGAGAGGGTTGGAGTGGCAGACAAACAGTGGAGCGATCCAGGGATCATGGATCTAGGAAGGGAGGGACCTCAGAAGCTTTGTAATCCAGCCTCTTCATTTTATAGTTGAATAAACTCCTATATGAAGAAGAAGCACCTAAAAAAAACCTCAAAAGCCCTTCATTATTAAATGCTTGCTCTCCACAGAGTACTGTGCTAGTTGTAGAGGGAGAGATAACGTTTAGATAGATTCAGTTCTTAAGTGTCTTCCAGCATCCTCAAATCATATCACGTGGGCAGATTAGACTATAAACTCCTTGAGGGCAGGGACCGTCTTTTGCTTTTCTTTGTATCCCAACACTTGACAAGGTGCCTGGAACATAGTAGGCACTTAGTAAATATTTACCGACTGGCTGACTGAATAGTTATCTATTTTGCTTGTGTGGAGGGCCAGAATATCTCTTGTCTACACTGGTCAATTTAAGAGTTCTGTTTAAAAAGAACGGATTATTTGAGAAGTATCCGCGTGGGTTAATGAGCCTTCCTTGCGCTTTTCTCCCCCCAAAGTAGAACATTCACTTTGGCTGCCACTGGTAAGGTCCAGCCTCTGG
This sequence comes from Trichosurus vulpecula, assembly GCF_011100635.1. Taxonomy (NCBI): domain Eukaryota; kingdom Metazoa; phylum Chordata; class Mammalia; order Diprotodontia; family Phalangeridae; genus Trichosurus; species Trichosurus vulpecula. The sequence continues at coordinate 70,555,290 of NC_050577.1, read as the reverse complement.
AGCATCCTGTAAGTGTTCTGCTTTTGGAACAGGTTGGAAAGGCAGTGTAGACATATGCTTTGCTAATAGCAATGTTGGCAGTCCGTGCTCCTGGGAGTGCTATCGGCATGGGATGTCTGTAACTAGCACAGCTTGTACCGTGCGGAAGAGCGGGCTGGTAGCAGCCTCCAACTCCAGTAATGATTTCCTGCTGAGAAAGAGTGACAGGGTTCCGGCAGAAAAATGCAGCCTGCACCTGGGATCCATTGAATTATGGGGATTTTGAGAAATGACTGAGGCATGTGCTTTCTGATCACCCAATCAGACACACAATGAATGCCGGGATATTCATACCTCCCATCTCTCTCATTTGAGTAACTAGGGAAAAGAAAGTATATTTACCCCCAAGGGATGGCCGTGTTGGTAACTAGGAGAGGCTGAAGGTCTTTTTTAGGAAAGAGGGATAGCGAACAGGAGAGAAGAGGACTCGGGAGGTTTTTTGCTCTCTTCTGGTTGGGGAAGGGATTGGGGCAGTGGATAGCCCTAAAAAATAAAAGGAGTCTGGAGACGCTTGCCCGGCAGGTTGGCTTTGTCCTTCGGCTTCTTAAGCTGTTGTGTGTGAACTTAGAAAAGTGTTGATAACTATATTTTAATATAATTGATTTCCTTTGCAATCCTATGTATTTTAATTTATGAATTTAAAAGTGTTCTATAAAGGAGTCCATAGGCTTCACCAGATTGCAAAGGGGATCCATGACACAAAATAGAGCCATGAGGAGGGAGAGGAAGAAGGAGGGATGGAGAGAGAAAGAGAGACAGGGAAGGAGAGAGACAGAGAAAAAAGAGAAGAGGAGATAGGAGAGGAAAAGAGAGGTGAAGAAATAAAAGAGAGGAGAGGAGAGGAGAGGTTGTGTTTGTCCTTCATTCTCAGAGGACCATGGCATCAGGGAAATGATGACATGACTTGCAATTGACTGATTTGAGTGAGGGAGGGCTGTGCAAGGTCACCAGCCTCACTTTCTGGAGAGAAGAGGAGGGGAAAGGGAGAGGAAGAGAGGAGAAAAGAGGGAGGTCATAGAAGAAATTCTCATTTAGGTATGGGTTGGATTCCTCGGTCCCTTTCCAGCTCCAAGACCCTGTGACTGCTCACTTGTAGGGAGGTGTCTCTGCCAAAGGAACCCCTATATTTGGTCCTGGCAATTGATGTACGTACTCAAGACTAATCGTTGCTCATTCTGGGATTTCCATTTTGTTTGTTCCATTGAATAAAACTTTTCTTATGTAATGTTATGGTGGTCTATGCTTGCAAATGGGGAACCAAATTCAACATACCAGGGGTACTATGTATTTTTCCCCAGATTTCCTTGGAAGGAAGTCTGTGAGTCAAGAGAATGAGAAAATCCCTCTGATTTGGGGCCCCTTCTGCCAGGAGAAAGTCTCTGGCACAAGGCTTATGTCTACAGGTGACCTTTTTCTCTCTCCAAAATGTAGGCTCACAATTCGTGCTTTTCCCCATACTAAAGCACTTACAAAATGGGAAAAAGGCCCATGCCATGATGGAATGGTAACGGAATATGAGAAATGAACTGTTGATAATTTATTTCAGCTGTTAGGTGAGAATGCACCAAAAAAATCATCCCATCTGGAGGCTTTATCAAGACAACCCCCAGGACACACACAATCAGATAGAATAAAAATCAGAAATTTAGAGCTGGAAAGGCATTAGTCCTAATTTTACAGATGAAGAAACTGAGATCTAGAATGATAAGCCTAAACTAGCTGAGCTGAGAATGGAACTCTGGTCCAATATTCTCTCCACAATACCACAACTGGCTCCCTATTTCCTCAGAACCACAAAAAACCAAAGGTGCCCCCATGGATGCCATAAGACTTTGCTTCCTCAGAAAGCCCACTCTGGAATTCTACCCTGAGACATCCATCTATTGGGAAATTCTGTTTCTGCTCTGTCCCCACCAAGTCCACTGACACCTTGAATACTTCTATGCCAGGTAATGCAATCTGTCCAAATGGGGCCCTTTTCCCAGAGGGAAGGGAGGGGCGCATAGATGGAAAAAGCTAGAATGAAGGATGAATTCACATGCCCTTATGTGTATCTCCATCTAGTTGATTCATCATCAGAGTCATAACTAGGAAAAGCTGATAACCTGGGACAAATTTGATTGGGGAGAGTGGCAGCATCAGAGAGGGCAGCCCAACTCTCTATATAATTGTACTATGGGGGGTGGCAGCCCATCTACCTTAAATACAAACCCTCATCCTCAAGGTGGGGGGTGAAGTATAGGAAGTAAGGTCAGTCCTTGAAGAGAAGTAACAGTCCTATGTCCCAGGGGTGATTGCAGGCTAGTGAAGGACCATGAGGTGAGGCTATAATAGGGAAGAGGCATACACTCCCTCTCCTAGATATCAGAGTATAGATTTACATATATGTAGAGCTATCTATATCTACAGATATACCATATGCGTGTGTGTGTATATATGTGCACACACGCATATATATCAGATACTTACTAGCTATGTGACCCTGGGAAAATCACTTAACCTTATTTGCCTCAGTTTTTCATCTGTAAAATGATCTAGAAAAGGAAATAGCAAACCACTCTAGTATCTGTGTCAGACACAACTGAAAAATGACTAAACCAGAAAAACGACATACAGTCTCTTGCAGATATCAATAGCTTGGTGCAAGGCTCCATTTGGCTCACACTACTTAGAACTTTGCTCATGATTGTTGTATTAAAAAGATTCCTGGGATCTGCTTACCCTAGATTCATACACTTGAAAAAGGCTCCTATTGCCTTTGTCCTCCAGAGAATAAAATCATACCAGCCCTAACTGCAGGTACCCTCAGACTTACCCAGGAGCTCTGGACAGGGCTAGTTTTCCTATAACTGATGCATGGGCTACTGCTTCTCTCCAAGACCAGAATTGACAGTTGAGAAATTGCCTGGCCAGTGAAGCTGATTATCATGTGGATCCCTTATCTTTTTTTTGTATGTACTTACCATCAGGGTCTATATAGTATCGATAAATCCTATAATTAAATTCAATGACTGTGGAGCTGTATTTCTGTTCCTTGAGATCTAGATTAGGTTCCATGTCTGATCCTTGGATTTTAATTGTCCTAAGAACCCAACATTATTTTGGAGCATCTTCTCCTTTAAAATTTTGTCTGCTAGCTTCCTTCTCCCTTACTCTGTCCCTCCATTAAATTTTTTGAGTTTTAAAATAGACTTTCCCCCTTTCACTTGGGTAAAAGCATGAAAGGTGATCCACTAAGCTAAACAATAAATCTTCACAAGCAGAAAGTGCTCAAACTGTAAACACAGAAGGTAAACACTGCAGGATGGAGAGTGGCTGAGCAATCATTGTGGTGCCACTGATGGCCAATGAGTGGGATTCCTCGCTCATGGTGCTGTTGTTGGGCAACCTTTAAGAAACACTAGGAAGTCATTAGGATATATCGTAGAAAGGATCCACCATTCCAGGCGTTCTGCTTCTGGGCAAAATGCCAGGTGTAACTCTGAGTAACATAAAAACTATTCTGATGGTTTATTATAATTAATCTTTCTGTTTCCCAATCTCTTTCCTTTCTAATTCATCCTTCACACAGTTGTCACACTGACATTACTAAAACATAGATCTGACCATGTCCCTCCCTTGCTCAAATGTCTTCTATGGTTCTTGATGGCTGCCAGGATAAACTGCTAACTCTTTCACCTTGCATTTAGATCTTGTTGTTATCTGGATACCATCTACCTTCTCCATCTGGCTTCCTATCAGTCCCTTTCATGTGCTCTCCTTTCTAGACAAACTGGCCCACTAACTCTTCCTCATCCACATTCCATATCCTGCCCAATGGACCTTTCTGCAGGTGGTCTACATGTCAGGAAGGTGCTCACCGCCTCTGCTGCATAGAATCCCTAGCTTTCTAACAAGTCCACCTCAGGAACGACCTCCATGAGACCTTTCCTGATCCCTAAGTTATGAATACACTCTCACTCTTAGAGGTTTCTCAACAACATGGAAGAGCTAAGCACCTTGAAGGGAGGGAATAAACATTTACTAAACACCTATTAAGTGCCAGGTACTACACTAACCTTACAAATATTATCTCGTCTGATCCTCACAACAACCGTATGAAGGTAGGTGCTATCATCCCAATTTTGTAGTTGGAGAAACTGAGGTGACGGGAGTGAAGAGATTTGTCCAGAATCACACAACTAGCAAGTGTCTGAGGCCAGATTTGAACTCAGATCTTCTTGACTCCTGGCCCAGCACCTATCCGCCGCATCAGACAAGGACTTTTGCATTTCCTGCCTTTGTCTCCGCAGGGCCTGGCACCGCATCTTGTCCGTTGTGGGTATTAAATTAAGGTTTGTTGAAATGAACTGTTGCAGAGATTTCAGAACCACCTTCCATTTTCAGAGGTGCTTGGGAGCGACTTGCTCTATTATTGGAGAAGGTTTATTTTTTGTTTTATTTTGTTTTAAGTAACAGGGATCAGTATTAGGCCTGTTTTAAATGCCCATAAAATATGTTTCTGCCAGAAAATTATTCTCTAAGCCCCAAATTTGCTAGTGTCTGAGGAAACTTGCCCTTTACCTCAAAATGATGGAAAAAGGAAAAATTCTTCCTCCTGATCACACCCCTGTGTAACTGTGAGCCTGTAATACTTCCTTGGGAGAAGGTGGAAATGTGAGGTATTTGAAACTAAGACTGTTGTAATATTCCTGGTGTAGGGCCCAGTATAAACAAAGAGGTTAAGGTAAGAAGAAGCAAAAACCCTCATTGCTCAATTCCGTTTTTCCACCGCACTTCATATCCAAGTATAAATCAAAGAACTTGATTTTATTATTGGCAGAGCTCAATATTGTCTCCATTGACTGTTGGGTAATGCTGGTGTTCAGATACCCAATTCCCTAATAATAGGGGATAATCAAAGGGGATAGGGACTGAGCCTGGGATTTTATAGGATCGAGAGAATTCCAGATGAGGAAGCTCCCTGTACTAATGTGGGTCAAACCCTTCTCTGTGTCTTTTTTTTTTTGGATGGGGGAAGGCAGGGCAATTGGGGTTAAGTGACTTGCCCAAGGTCACACGGCTAGTAAGTGTGTCAAGTGTTTGAGGCTGGATTTGAACTCAGGTCCTCCTGACTCCAGGGCCGGTGCTTTACTCACTGCACCACCTAGCTGCCCCTCTCTGTCACGTCTAATGTTAGAGAGATGTCTGGGATCGAAGTGTGAAACTTGTGACCCACAACACTCCTGTGAGGTTGAACCAAAGTAAAGTGAAATTGGAAGATATTTAACAGAATAAATAAAAATCCAATACAAGCTATTGCTAATTTGTGGTTTTCTAAGCTATTAGGTCTCTGCTAGAATCTGCTTCTCTTGGAGTATTGGAAAGCGCTGAGGGTAGTTTGTCCAAAATCACTGAGCAGGGCACATGGCAGAGGCAGGATTTGAACTCGGGTCTTCCTGGCTTTGAGAATTGTTTTTAAAATTGATATAATCCCCAGAAATATAGAGACATAGATTTTAAAAAGTATCTGTTCAAGTCTTTATTGGAAACAGAACATCTAAATTTTGGTCAGTTTCTTCTAGAGAAAAATGTTTTCCATGGGTATCAATAGAATGGCATATACATAATCAACTTCTACCTTCTCCTTTCTTTCCACTAAGAAAGATGATTTTTAGATGAGGATTATCAGAAAACAATCAAACTCCAGAGAATTTGATTTATCTTGGAAAAGAGATCTAGGCAGTAGTGATGTCACTGAACTCTGGGGTTTCCCCAGAGAAGATAGATGTCTCTTTAGGATGCATAAGAACTATTTCAAGGGCATAGTTCCAGGATTTTAAATTTTTTAAATCATTGATCAATGCTAAATATGAGCTTCGTGTGGTCCAGAAAAACCGCATCTTGTCAGCCATGAGTTCCCTAATATCCTAAAGGGATATAATGACAAATGAATATATGCATTTGCTTTGCTGATTCAAAAAGCAGCTGGACAGTGAATCTCCCTGAAGAGTGTCTAGGGAGGAGGAACATTGTGAACTCACCCATGAATTGCTGACACATCAGTTGGGGGAGAAGATTTCTGTGATAAGCTCTGATTCTGCTCCTGGATGTCCAGGTCCCACAAGAGCTAGGTAATCCCAGAGAACCACAGAACCTCAGAATTGGAAGGGCCTTTGGAAACCATCTAGTCTTCCACCAGTTAGGTGTAAAGACTTCTGTGTTGAGTTCTGGTTCTGCTCCTGGCTGTCTGGGTCCCACAAGAGCTAGGTAATCCCAGAGAACCACAGAACCTCCGAATTGGAAGGAGGTTTGGAAACCCATCAAGTCTTCCAACCTATGAATCCTTTTTAGAATCCTCTCTACCAAACAAATACCCAACAAATAGCCATCTGACCTTTTCTCAAAGACCACCAGTGATGGGGAAGCTACTATCTCCCACAGACTCTCATTCTACTTTGGGATAACTCTAATTGTCAGGAAGTTCTCCCTTATATAGAGCCTTAATTCACCTCATACAGAATGGGCCACGATTGGAGGCCAGAGTTAAAAATTGAGAGGGAGGGCAGATGCTTATAACAGTGAGAAATATAACACCCTCAGCTCCTCCCAAGATGCAGTTTAGCCCAAAAGAGAGAGTTTTTAAAATGTTTGATCATAATATTTAGATTAAAGCTTTTTTCTCTAATGTCTGTTATTGTTTGAATTTAGAGGCAGCTAGGTGGCTTAGTAAATAGAACTCTGAGCCTGGAGTCAGGAAGACCTCATTTCAAATCCGATCTCAGATACTTACTAGCTATGTGACACTGGGCAAATCATTTAACCCTGTTTGCCTCAGTTTCTTCATCTGTCAAATGAGTTGGAGAAGCAAATGGCAAACCACTCCAGTATCTTTGCCAAGAAAACCTCATGGACAGTATTGGTGTACTATGGTCCACAGGGTCACAAAGAGTCAGACATGACTGGACAACAATATTGTTTGCAAGTATCTTTCATATATACATATATGTACACATGGTCTCTCCTGACAAAATGTAAACTCCCTGAGAGCAGGGACCATTTAATTTATTTTGTACCCACAGTGCCCAGCACATAGGAAGCATTTCATAAATGCCCATCGATTGGTCAACATACTTTAGATTTTCTTGATAGAAGCTTTAAAATTTTATTAAAATTAGGATATAAGGTTCTAGTTTTTATGGAATTATGATGAGGGTTAGACCTAAGCACAATTTTGTCTTTAGTCTTTTAACAATTAGGAAGTCAAAGTCCTAAAGATTTGGCATCTGCTCTAGGGACGGTTCGGTAACAAAAGCACTCCCATCCCTGCTCCAACATATGCCTGCCATGCAACCTTGTTCACAAATACCCAACAGCTTCTCGTGATTTGAGAATGGCTGTAGGCTGTAGGACCTGGAAAGGGGCTGCGAGAATTCTCTTCAAGTTAAGCTCCTCATGAAAGAATAGAACTTGGTAGGCCAGGAAAAAGTAAGAGCGGGAGAAGGGGGGCTCTCCCCTTCACCATCCACTCTGCACAGTCCCATCCACACACAAACATATGCACACATATGTATATGAGCCTCCCAAAAATTCCTGTTAGGCAAAGTTGGAACTTTTGGGGAAAAAGTAAATGACACACAGAGATCCTTGATTTGTGGGAGGTAATAGGGAAAGGGGATTGGCGAGGCAAAGAGGGATGCACCCTACCCAGGAGGATACAACAATAGAAACCCATTTTAGAATGGCCAATTATTACACAGATTATACAGGTATAATAATAATACCTTAGACTCAATGCTTCTAATTTTTTAAAAATACTTTTACATCTAATTATTTCATTTTGTCCAAGCAATAGCCAGATCGTAATATTGTAATACTTCTCTCTCCCTCTCTCTCTCTCTCTCTCTCTCTCTCTCTCTCTCTCTCTCTCTCTCTCTCTTTCTCTCCCCCCTGTCTTTCTCACACACACAACTACAAAATATGAAACTATAAAAAGATACCATCATAAAATATGAAACCTGATATAACTTGGTTAGCTGATCACACAGGTATTAGTCTCCTTCCTTCTTCCAATTCAGGCAGTCAATGTGTATTTGTTGAGGTGTTGTAAGAGATAACTTCCAGTGGAATACAATTGAGTTAGAGAGAAAGAAATTAGAATAAATGAGACTAACTGACATTCTATAATATCTTTTACAAGTCTCATAGGGGTAGGTAGTGCATGTATTATTCCCTTGTTTTGTAGGTGAGGAAGTTGAGGCTAAGGTTAGATGACATATGGGAAGAATTAAATATTAATTTAGGAGTGAAATAAGCAAATCAGGTCATTTGGGTAGTGGCTGCAATAGCTGAGGTCTGTGACTGTGGGGAAGTATTGTGACATAGTAGACTTCTGACGCTGGCCTCAGAAGGGGGATAAACTGGGCCTGATCAGGTTCCTGGCTGAGTGACCCTAACTCACTTAACCTCTCTCATGGTGCCTTGCCAAAGCTCTAAATTTTAGAACAGTTGCTGGTCTGTATTGGTAGGAGCTCCATATATGGGGAAAAATCATAGCTTCAGTCTGAAATATGAATGGAATGGAATAGTAGTGTGCTATAAAAATTACGAATATGAGAATTTCAGAGAAATATGGGAAGATCGGTATGAAGTGATTCAGAGTGAAGAAAGCAGAAACCACACTGAAATATACACATTGAAACATACACATTCACTACAACAATGGAAATGAAAAAAGAAAGTTAAGCTCTGAGTAATTGAAAAACCAGTAATGACCCTGGAAAAGGACCCTGGATGGAACCTATCTTTTACCACTTAGCAAAGAGGTGGAAGACCATTGAGGCAGGAGGGCACATATGTGGTCACATTATCAAGATGTTTTTATTTTAAAGGAAGGGTTCAATTCTGAGAAATGTGAAAGTATTGGTATATAAAAACAAAAGGCATTGATAAAGCATTTTAAAAAAATAACCAATTGAAGACTGTCAAATGTGAAATGATTAAGTACCAAAGGAGTGGTAGATAACAAATTGAGTGAGAAGCTGGAGGATAGTCAGGGAAGGCTTTATTAGAGAAGGTGAAAATAGAATGGAACCTTAAAGGATGGGTACAGTTGAAGTGGTCAAGAGGTGTATAAGCTGGGAATAAGGATGTCATATTCAGTGTTCAGTGAGTATACCAGTGTAGCCATCTCCAAAATGGAGGCATGAATGTTCTCTTTCCATCTATGTTAACAAGGATAATAGAAAATGTGGGAAGACTCCTCATGGTTTCTTCCTCGGGGGTTCTGTTTTGTTTTACATCTGGCTCCTATGGAATAAATGGAACTTTAGGGTCTGCTAGAAGCATTCTGGCATGTCAAGTAACAAGCCATCCTTAGAGTCAGAAGGATCTGGGTTCAAGTCCTGTCTTTGACACATACCAACTGTGTGACCTGTATGACTTAATCTCTCAGGGCGCTAGATAAATCTCTAAGACTATGAATTTCAGGAAAAAGTGCCAACCTGTATTGACAGAAGGAGTTTTCTTCTTTGGAGTTTCCCTGTGCCGATGAAATCATACGTCCAGCCCTTCTCACTCTTAGGGTGCTAGGCAGAGTAAGTGTTCATTAAATGAGATTGACCAAATAAGATTATTCCAGCCAGCAGCCTGAAAGGATTCCTGTTGTAGCCACAAGCATTATTTGTTGCCAGGATGGAGGCGGGGAATAGAAAGTGTTGACGGGTCTATGTTTTATGAAGGACCTTGGTTAGCTGGAGAATAGCCAGGGGTGGAGGGCCTTGAGTTTGTGCTGTATGAGCATCAGCTAAAGGAAGTGGGGATATTTGCACTTCAAAAGAGTAGATTTCAGCTAGTAGCTGTCTTCAGGCTTTTGAAGAATTGTCCTATGGAGAAAGAAGTAGGCTTATGCTACCTCAACCCAGAAGAGAGCTGGGAGCAATGATGGAAGCTGTTGTAAAGGAATAGATTTAGGTTTTGTTTAGAGAAAACCTACTTAACAATTGGACGTATCCCAAAGTGAAACACATTGTCTTGAACAGTAATGAGTTCCCCATCACTGGGGGTCTTCAAACAAAGGCTAGATGCCTGGATGTCAGGTATGAGGTACAGCTAGGTCCTAATTAGTGCAAGTAAGGGATCTCATGAAGTGGTGATACCATCCAAAATATTATCTTTATGGCCAGTGGGCCTTGTTTGGGGTAGTCCGTGCATCCAAAGACAAAGTTTCAATGAATTCCTTAATGAATTCTCTGTCTTTAGGAAAAAAAAATACTCCAAGCAAAGAAAATGTCATAATGCTGTCCTCTATATTTGAGTGCGTAGAGTCTTGGAAGAGTATATACAAAAGGCCCAAAATATCCTAAACCTTTTTTTTTTCCTGTGATGCATCCATACCTTTAAAAGCTATCGGCCACTTCTGAATGAAAGTGCCATATGAAAGAGAGTATTCGGTTCTGCCCGCTGTCCAAATGTTTGTGAGCAGAGCTGATATCTGGAGGGCAAATGTGAGAACCCAGATCCCATCATCTGAGAGACACTCCCCTTTCCTCTTTCATTTCCCCTAAAATAGAAGCAGGCTGAAGGGAGTGGATAATGTTGGGTTTTTTTTTTGCTTGCTGAATTTTGGGCACACTGACAGCTTTTTGGAGGAAGAGTCAGAGTATTTCAGGGATACAGAGCACCAAATGAAAAACAGGTGGATAGTGATGCTGCAGCCCTGAGTCGCCACATTGGAATCCAAGTCAGAGACATAGGAACCACTGGGAGCTGCCAGTATATAATCAAAGGATTGAATTGCCACCAAACCCAGATTCAGGTCAGAGATGTCAAGGCTATGCGGGAACTCTCCTGAGGTAGATGGGGAAGGAAGGGACTTAATTTCCCTCAGCTGCATACGACTGTGAGTTAGCCGGCCTCCTTCCTTCATGACTGCCTACTATGCAGAGAAAGGCTGTGCTTGACATTTTTCAGGCACGCTCTGAGTCAGCCAAGCCTGGGGCCAGGACTCATCACTCACTGATTCCTGCAGTGACCTAAGAAAGCCGGGCTCCACAGACCAACCAGACAAACAGGGGCCCTGTCAGGGAATCCTTCTCTCCTAGAACACAGAGAGGATGAAATCTCTGCATTCCTGATCCTATGGATGAAGCACCCAGGGACTCACATAAACGTATATGTGAGTGAGTAGTTGAAACAGAGCTACTGGGTCAAAAATAGAGAATGTAATCTGTGAATGTGAATGTACTCACTCCAGTCGAAAAGGCAGCTTTTCCTCTCCCTCCTTTCCCAATATTCTCTCTAAGGCCCAGTGGGGTCAGAGGGGCAAGTAGCTTTGGAAAAGAGAACGTCGTAGTAATGACACCCTGAGGTGGGGACAGGGGATAGGGGACAGACAGGAGAGCAGGGTCATGCCATCTGACTCAGGCCAGGGGAAGACAGTAGTCCACAGTGGGAGGAAGCACACTACTCCAATTAGCAGCTCCCTGGGGCAAAGCTCTGGTCACACTGTCCTAGTTATGGTTCTGAGTCCAAGACCACCAAGGTATATATGATTTCCCCTATTCACAACTGTGTCTCACTCTGCCTTGGACATAGCTTGCCTTAAATATGCTCACTCTGGCTTCCATCAGAATCAAGATGGCCAGTTTCAAGTTCACCAATAGGGACTCAAAAGTTACCTGAAAATATCCCCCCTTCACTTCCTGGTGCTGAGCAGGACTGGAGAGAGCTGAGCCTCAACAGCCAGCTTAGTTGCTTCAGTGCCCAAGCACTGATGACTTTTACATTGGCAAAAGAATATGGTTGTTCCCCACCCCACTGAGAATGAGTGGGGGAGCTCAGAGGCCGTGGAGTCCCATCTTTACCCCAACTAGAATCCTCTTTGCAAGACAGCCAAGTGACTGTCATTCAGGATGCCCAGTGGTTAGCGCAGTGCCCAGCCCTCAGTAAGCTCTTAATAAATGCTTGTTGATTAATGTTCTAGAAGCCCTTCATCAGCCTCATGGCTCAGTTTGGCCTAGCTTAGCTGACAACATAAACGTAGCTCTCAACAGTTTCATTGCAACTCTCCCCCAGAATGGCTGATTCTGTGGCTTAGATCTGATTGTTGGGATTGCAAAGTCCTCTTTCGGCCCCCAAGCTTAGGCTCTGGGTCACAGAGGCCTCCTGTCACCCTGTGAGCCAAACATCAAGGATTCTCTCCCCCTTTTTCTGAAGTCTCCTCTCCAGATTCACTTGCTGCTTCTGTTTCTCTTCCTGGTTCTGCCTTGCTGCTTCCTCTAGATTGGCCCAGAGCCCCTTTCAGTTCCCCTAGTCACTGAGGTGGGGGGTGGGGGAGGGGAGGAGGAACCAGTGTCCTCTTGTTTAATTTTTCTAGGCTTTACCTGGAGAACTAGAGTCCAGCATGAACTGTGCCCTGGGCAATCCCCCTAACATTCCAAGGTGTGATGTTCCCCTGGCCACAAAACTCACAGAAATTCCCCTAAACTCATCTCTCTCTTCCTTGGGCACACAACCTCAAGTCAGTTCCCATAAACCACCCCCTGACTCTCAAGCGTTCTCTCTGTGAAACTTTGAAACCTTCACCAACTCACGACATTTTCTGCCCTTTTCCAGTTTCTTTCCCATCTCCTTTTCTTATTTCTTTTTTCTCTGATAGTTTCTTTCTTCCATCTCATCTTCTATCCAGGTCTCTGTTGACAGATTTGCTATCTGTCCAACAAATCTCCTTCAGTACAAACATTAGCATATATTTAAAGCCTCCAATTATATCACATTTGCTCCCTAACCCATCCAAACATATACTCCAATGTATGGGAATATGGAGTATATTCCCATACATTTTAGGGAATGGATATTTTTCCTCACTCTTACAAAAAAAGACCCAGTCTATTTGAAGAATGTTTATGGTAGTCCCCTGAGAAGTCAACAGTAAATGGTGAGAAGGCTGAGTCATACCAGTTTCTTTGGGTCTGTGTATCAGGAACAACCTTGTTCCCCATCCCAAGCCCCTGATCCTTCACTCCTGTCAAGTGTAGTTATTGCTTCTGTCCCTAGGCTCGGTGGTCTTTATTCTGAGACCTCTTGCCCCTTCTTTCTCCCAAGAGGAGCAAACATATTTACCATCGCCCCAACAGGGATAGGCATGGTACCCTGGAAATGGCACTGGATTTGAGTCAAAGTATCTGAGTTCAAATCCCAATTCTGGGCAAGTCAGCAAACTTCTAATGGCATCGGTTTCCTCATTTGTCAAATTATAGAGTAGAGGCAGAACTCTAGCTTCTCTTCCAGATCTAAATCTATATTCTACAATGATGCTTGAGGTTATGAAGCTTTCCTAGGTCTCAGCTCTGCCTAAGCCTGACTGGGCTGTCACCCAGTTTGGAAAAGAGTTCTTAGGCAGGGATTTGCCTGGTGGTGATAGGGTGGCCCATGAGAGCCAGGCAAGGCACAATTGAGAATGGCTGTAGGCTCAGCTTTGTTAGGACTGCCTGAATATTGCTGCTCCCGTCTCCCAGCCAAGGCCTTCTCTCTAATGCCCTACACTGAGTCGGTCATGAGTCCACTTAGTTTTATCTCCTTAATATCCTGCCTCCTTGCTTTATATTCTTACTGTCATTCTCTCTGGACCTTAGTTTTCTTACCTGGCAAATTGAGATCATAATGCCTTCCTTGGTTACTGAGGCTCTAGGTGGTTCAGTGGTTAGAGTGCTCACCCTGGAGTCAAGATAACCATGTTTATGAATGATCATGCCCGGTATAATCTTGGCCCTGGGCCTGCTATCAGCTCTGGAATCAGTAACTAATTGAAGGGAGAGTTAAGCATACTGGAGGAATCTAAAACTGGAGAGAAGACATAGCCTGTCTCCACAACTCTCCTACTGTGCACACCACACCTGTTGCTGCTGTTGTTGTTCTGTCTTGTCCAATTCTTTGTGACCCTCTTTGGGGTTCTCTTAGCAGAGACACTGGAGTGGTTTGCTATTTCCTTCTCCAGCTCATTTTATAGGTGAGGAAACTGAGGTAAACAGAGCTAAGTGATTTGCACAGGTTCACATAACTAGTAAGTGTCTGAGGTGGGATTTGAACTGCCGTCTCCAGGCCTGACGTTCTATCCACTGAGCCACCTACCTGCCTTTGCACCGTACCTACTCAGGAAGATTTCATGAATGTCAAGAAATTCACTTCCTCTCCACTCTCCCATCATGATCCATAAAATACTATAATTAGAGACATCTTATTCTACAATTAGAGCTGATGCTAACCCTGGGAGAGGTAATGTCAGCGTGACATAATCTTAGCAGTTAAGTCTTTGAGAGTTGTTCAAGGTCCAGAGATTAGACCACTCTTCTCTGGTCACACGGACACTGAATATCAGAGGCAGGATAGGAACCAAGGTCTTCATCACTTCCACTGAAGCACTCTAACCATTAGGCTATAATTATCTCCCTGGGTCAAGTCAAACAGGAATTTAAATTCACACATAGGTGAAACACCAAACATATGCAGGGTTGGGTGGGAAGGAGGCAGTGGGTACCTTAACTTGGAGCAGGGTAAGGGTAAGGGAATACCTTGTAAGAAAGAAAGACTGCTGAAAGGGAGGTGGAGGAAAATGAGGCAAACACAAGCTTTACGTCCTTCATGGCTTGGTGGAGGGCAGGCCCTGAATGGATAGATAACCCACAAATGGAGCCAGTGACAGGATGCAGGCGCTTGCTTGTGCCCTGGGCTTCCTGACTGCCCAGGCTAGGGGCAGGATTCCAACCGGATGGCCCATTGGTTTTTTGAGATTTGAAGACTCTTCCTATGATCCTCATGCCTCCAAGCGTCCTCCTTGGCTCCTGTCTGTTTCCTGAGGTTTGCCACAGAGAGAATCCACTTCTACAGACATGCTGCTCTTCCCCGTTCTGGCCTTGTGTTCCGAATTCCAAAGCAGGTGTGGGAGCAAGTTGACGTGCTCTTTGGCCTTTGGGTCACAGGAGAAAATATCCTGGAATTAACACTCAGGAAAAAAACTCCAAGAAATGGCAGCTTCTTCTTGACTCTGGTGAACTGTTGAGAAAACAAAAATGTAGCAATTAAGAAATTAGAATACTTCAGGCATGGTAAATGAGACCCACGCTTTTCCCAATGGTAAGTCTAAAAAGCCACGGAGTCAAACAATGAGTTAGCTCTTTCTGACTCTCTGATACCATATGTGCATATGTGGTTGGGCAGACAACCCTTCTGTCCATAGCCCACTCTCTTATACCTCAGCACTGTGCCCTCTGCAACCCCTGTTCCCTTGTTAGCAAAATGCTCTTCACATCAGTCCTATGCCCACCCCTCCAGGTTTAATATTATATTACTAGATAATATAAACTATTATATATGTATATGTATATATACCCACAATAAACACATGTATATGTGTGTTGTATGTATGTGTAATATATTGTATATTATATAATTATATTAATAAGTCTGTTTAAATTATAATGTTTTGAAATTACTTTAATTTTAAATATTAATTTAATAACATGTATAATATTAAACTCTGAGAGGTGGACACAGGACTTTTATATGCATATATATTATATAATTATATAATATGCGTATATATGTATATGTGTGTATAGATACACACGCATATATATTTGCTGTTCAGTGGTGTGCTGGTAAATGTTTAACAACCAATGTGCTAGTGTATGTGTGTGTGTGGGGTGTACACATGTATATATTATATACATGTATATATGTGTATATGTATAGAGAATATATTATTCTAGTATAATAGAAGAGAGAGAAAGAAATGAGGAGGGAGAGAGAGAAGAGAAAGAAAAGAGATGGAGAAAGAGGAAGAGAGGGAGAGAGAGAAAGAGAGAAGAGAAAAGGAGAGAGGGAGAGAGGTGGACAAAGGGGGGAGGGGAGAGAGAGAGAGCATTTATTATTAAGTACTTAGCATGTGGTGGCAGGAGTTGTTACACACTGGAGATATAAATACAAGCAAGCAGTTCCTGCCTTCAAGGAGCTTGTATTCTTTTTTGAAGATTTATTTATTTTTAACATTTTAAAAAAAAATTTGAGTTCTAAATTTCTTTCCTTCCCTTCAGTCCCTCCCACACCATTGATAAGGTAAGCAATATGATATTAATTATACATGTGAAATCCTGCAAAACATATTTCCATATTAGCCCATTGTCACAAAAAAAGGCAAGAAAAATAAAGTGAAAAAATTAGACTTCAGTTAGCTCTTAGGGTTGGTCAGTTCTCCCTCTGGAGGTGGATAGCATGTTTTCTCAGCATAAATCCTTCGGAATTGTCCTGGATCATTGTACTGATCAGAGAGGCCAAGTCTTTCACTGTTGATCATCATTACAACATTGCTGATACTGTGTACAATGGTCTCCCGCTTCTACTTGTTTCACCCTCCATCAATTCATATGGGTCTTCACAGATTTTTCCGAAACAATCCCACCCATTTCTTATAGCACAACAGTATTCCATCACAAGCATATACCACAACTTGTTCAACCATTTTCCAACTGAGGGACATTCCCTCAATTTCCAATTCTTCACCACCACAAAAAGGGCTGCTATAAATATTTTTATTCATATAGATGCTTTTCCTTTTCTTTGGTCTATTTAGGATACAGACCTAGTAGTGGTAATTGCTGGGTCAATGGGTATTTTTCTACATCCCCTCCGGCATTTGTCTCTTTCTGTCCCTTTCTGTCATATTATTCAATCTGATAGGTGTGAGGTAGTACCTCAGAATTGTTTTAATTTATACTTCTCTAATCAGTAGTGATTTAGAGCATTTTTTTCATATTATTATAAAATAACTTTGATTCCTTCTTCTGAAAATTGCCTGTTCATATCCTTTGACAAGGAGCTTACATTTTAACGGGGGAAGATAGCACATAAAGAGGGACTAGCAAGTGAAGGGTGCACAAGTGAGTTGGCATGGTTAGAGATAGCCAGGAAGAAGCGTGGAGGCTGGGCCCCCAGCAAGATAAAGTAAAAGCACATCTACCAGAGCCAGGGGACTGCAGATGGAATCCAAGTTCCTCGTAGGAAGGAGAGAGTATGATTGGTTGAGACAGAGGGCATGTTGTAGAGATGGCCAGGAATCTTCAGTTCTCTCCCTTCCATTAAAAAATGCATAACCCCTGTAAATTTTGAAGGATAATACATATAAAGTCCACACAAAATGAGCCCGTGGTTGACCCAAAGAGCTACCTTTGAGTCTCTTGCCCCCTTGTCCCACTGCCGATCTCACCTTGCCAATCCCTACCCATCCTCCAACTCAAGACTGAAATGAGGAAAGACAGGCCAGAGTGGGAGTGAGTAGGCAAACCAGGAGAGTTGGAGAGTCTGGAGGTAACGATGATGAAAAGCAGATTGAGATGTCCAGGGAGTGATGTAGATATAGACTGTTGTGTAGACTGTTGAGGGGAAGGGCTGAAGTGAAGAGGGGCCCTCTGTGGTCCTCTTCACCCATTGGTGAGTTCTTCCCAGAACCTCCATTTTGAGGAAGGGCCCAGGACAGCCATCTTTCATTCTCTAGACTTCACCACCATACATCTACCTGGGTCCTTTCTCCTCCTCCCTTTTCAGCTTCCTTTTATGATCTATGTTCCACTGTTAGAATGGTTTTTTTTTTGGCTTGTATTTGTATACTCAGCATTTAGCACAGTGCTCGGCACATAGTAAATGTTCAATAAGTGCTTGCTGACTGACTGGCAGAATATGGGCAAGGATAGGAGGAGAATGTTTTTGTTGACTCCGAATCACAGGGCTAAGAAGAGCATTGAGTGGAGAGTTTGTCACCCACAGGAGATGGGCAATGACCGCTTCATAGGAGCACCCACCACTCCCCATTTTTGCTTCCATGTCAAGTCTGCTACTACCCAAACTCCTCATCTATTTCCTTATTCTCTCTCAGTGAGCTGGAGTCTCCATCTGGGAGGTAAGTCTTGCTCAGTCAGTGGAAAATGCAGTAATAGATGACTCATTCACTTCCAAGTTAGCCTGTACGTGGCTTGTTTGTACATTGCCGCCCCCATTAGACTGAGCTCCTTGAGGGCAGACACTGTCTTTTGCCTTTCTTTAGTGCTTAGTCCAGTGCCTGGCACACTGTAGGTGCTTAATAAATGACTGACTTTCCTGGTACAAAACTGTTCTCAGGTGATCCATACTCACATCACATCACATCACATCACATCACATCTCACTAAAGTCACATCTTGCTACTTGAAGAATCGCAGCCCAACAGACCTGATCTAGAAGCTATTCCTTCTTTTTAGTGACTGCAGCCTCCCTCCATCCCTTGCTGTCACACCATTGGGGAAGACCAAAGGACCACAAAGGATTTTCCAATTCATACTGAAATGCCAAGTCTTTTTGGGAAGGGGTTGCCATCTTACCTGAGACAGCGCCACATCTCCCATGTAATCTGCCCAAAACAGAGACTTCTTGAACTAATACATTTGCCTCTAAACCTAGACATATCCATCTTGAGAATGATGTTTGGTCATTTAGTTAGGAAAGAAAATACTGCTAATCTACCTGCCCCTCATAGGTGTTTTAGTAGTAGACAGCACACATAGCGCTACTTGCTACATGATATAGCAAGAGACTGAACTGGAAGCTATCTCTTCTTTTTAAAGGTCCACTGAATCAGCTCTGCACATGCTCTGTACATTACAACTGTATTTGGCATCAGATGGCCTGGTTTAAATCCCAACTTCTGTCACTTGCTACTGTTAATGCTGAGGAACTAATGCTGGGCCATTCTACTAAGAAGTCCTTTTGATTCTGGACTTGTACACATAAGATTGGGCTTAAACCTAAGGGAGCCTGACCTCTAATGAGAGACCCGCTAGGCTCCCATTTTTCACATTCTTTGAACTCACTCTGGTGGCTTAAAATTAGTTAGAGCTTAGGTTTCGTATCATATTTAGGCATCCCCAAAAGAAGGAAGCAAAGAATCAGGTATGGGACAGGTATTTATTCCCCACATGTGAAAGTAATGGTAAAAGATTTATGGCATGCAATGACAGAACAACTTAAAATAGGAACTTGTAACTTCTATTCTAAACTACTGGGAGACTGATATTTAAATTTCACTTAAGTGTAAAGCTGTTTGCAAGACGACAGATTAGGCATTTTACATTGTGCCTTAGTTCTCTACTGTCTCCCTCAAAGCCAATCATCTGCAAAGCCAGGACAGGGGCTTGGGCTCCTCCTCCTGTTCTTGTCACTAGTCAACTTCTCTAATGCAGAAGCTTCTCTTGTCACCAGTCAGTTCCACTCATTGGACCCGGGACCTACATACTTCTTGAACTAATACATTTGCCTCCAAGCCTAGACATAGCCATCTTGAGAAAGATGTTTGGTCATTTAGTTAGGAAAGGAAACACTGCTAATCCTCCCGCCCCTCATAGGTATTTTTGTGGTAGACAGCACATGTAGCACTACTTGCTACATGATATAGCAAGAGACCAAACTGGAAGCTCTCTCTTCTTTTTAAAGGTCCACTGAATCAGTTCTTCTGGCAAAGTAGCCAATGAGGGGATCAACTTGTCATTCAAAGTGCCTACATCCTTCAGTTCTGAGTCAGATGTGTGGTCAGATCATCTCCCATGTGCCCAAGTACTGAGTCAACATAAGTGGTTGGCCTAAGCCCAGAAGACCAACTCTGAGCATGCTCCCTGGGATGGATGGCCCTTATTACACTGCTTATGGGCAAGGCACTCTATGTGCCTAATTTTCCTCAACTATAAAACTAGGAACCAGATGGCCTCTAAGTTCCCTTCCAGCTCAAAGTCTATGATGAGTGTTTTGTTAAAATATTGGGCGTTTCTGAGTTTTTTTTTAAATATTACATTCCTATTTAAGCAAAAAAAAAGTTCCAAGTTACTACCATAATCTTCTCATATGGATATTTTGTAAAGGTATCTTTCTTCAAAATCCAGGCTTTAAGGAATCAAATAGTATCACATTCCATTCTTAATATGAAAATCTTACATTGAGCTCTGAAAGTATTTCCATATATCCTCTGCTTGTTGGATGCATATTTACAGATAGAGTAATACCTGGATTACCATTGCGAGGGTCTCTGGTGGGAAATGGAATGTTTTTGCTGAGACTGTCCCTGTTTTTGTTTCAAGCAAGTGAGGGTGGATCTACATTCTGAATCTGGTTTTAATCATGGCGTCATCTTTACGGGACAATGCAAGGCTGAGAATTTTTTAATTTGAAATTTTAAAGGAAAAAGCATATTCAAAAATGATAAAAAATAACCAGTCAGCTCCAGAAGAGAAATGATGAAAAAAAGACAGAAAGAAAGATGAGCATTTCACATAAAAGAGAAGCAGGAAATTCCAGAGCTGTTTCACAGGGTGGAGGAAAGACCCAAAGTCTGTATCATTCTTTATTAGGTTGTTATTTCTTAGTTCAGTATGATATTTAGTCCTGCTGCAGTTTCGAGTCCCATTTGTGGAAGGAGGAGCATTTATATTTCCCAAAAGGAAAAGTCAAGTCAGTGCTTCATGCCAGACATTAAGCTAAGAGCTGGGGATACAACAACAACAACAAAAATAAACAGTCCCTGCCCTCAAGGAGCTCACAGTCTAATAGGGGAGAACACATGCAAATAACCATGCACAAATAAGATGGATGTTGATGTTCAATTGCTTTCAGTTGTGTCCAGCTCTCTGCAACCTCATTTAGAGTTTTCTCAGCAAGGATACTGGAGTGGTTTGCCATTTCCTTCTCCAACTCATTTGACAGATGAGGAAACGGAAGCAAACAGGATTAAGTGACTTGCCCAGGGTCACACAGCTGGTGAGCATCTGAGGCCAGATTTGAACTCAGGTCTTCCTGACTCTAGGTGCACTATGGCACCACCTAGTCTCCCCTAACAAGATATAAACAGGATAATCAACAGAGGGAAGACACTAGAATTAAGGGGAGAACAGGAAAAACTTCTTTCAAAACATGGGGTTTTAGCTGGGACTTGAAGGGAGCCAGAGAAGCCAGGAGATGAGGAGGGAGATAATTCCAGGCATAGGGGACAGCCAGTGAAATTGCCTGGAGTTGAGAGATGAAGGGTCATATGGGACAACCATCAAGGAGGACAGTGTTACTGGCTTGCAAACTATAGAGGGGAGTGAGGTGTAAGAAACCTGTTAAGGTAGAAGGATCCAGATTATGAAGGACTTTAAACACTGAATGGAGGATTTGATATTTGATCCTAGAGTTATTAAGGAGCCACTGAGGTTTGTTGTTGTTAGCCCTTCGTTCTCAAAGAGGACCATGACATCAGGGAGGTGATGCCATGACATGCAAGTGAATTGGATTTTAGTGAGGAAGGGCTGTGCAAAGTCACCAGCCTCCCTCTCTCCTTTGGAGCCACCTGGGTCCAGTGGCCAGATATCTATCAGAACAATTAGAGATAGCCCAGGATGTAGTGGGAGACCTTGGCCTTTTCAAGACTTTAACAGGTCTCAGGTTGACTGAAGGAACGACCATTCAGAAATTAAGGCTTAATAAGAAATGAGGCAGAGAATGGCCACCACTGAACTTTATAGAATAAAGGAATGACACGGTCAGATTAATTTGATAGCTGAGAATAGTGTAAACTAGTTATCAGCCCAGTATCCAGAATCTGTTCTACAATTTATGCGCTCTTTATGTATCTTTAAAGTTTTGCCCTTTTCTTATACATCCTCTGACTATGTAGTGAATGATTTAATACCTGGGTAGGATAGTAAATGACTGTAATATTCTAGTTCCTAATGATGCAATTGAGAATAAGACTCTTAAGAATCTCAGTGGTACCTTCCTTGGATCCAGAGAAATAAATAAATAATCCATTTAGTGGGTGTCATGGAGATTTTAGGGATGCTTTTCACATGTCGCTCTGCTTTGGTGGATAGAGTAAAATCTTAGCCTTCCAATATTCCCCAGAACCTGTTACTGCATCTCGAAGCTGTTTTGCTTTCCTGCTCACTTATATATACTTTTCATTAAAATATGAGAGAGGACCAAGTATATTTTACCCTTGGGCAACTTTGCCTCATCATTTCTGAGAGTGACGCTTGCGTAAAAACTAAACTTGCTTTGTTTTAAATGACTTTTGTGTTACCGTGCAAAGTTTGGCTCTCTTTCGAAGAGGCCAAGTGAATTGGGTTTGGAGAAGGGAAACTAGCAAGGGAGAGCCAATAAAAATGGCCAGAGAGTCAAAAGTTTCAGAATAATGAGATTTTTTCCAATGATATGCAGGGTCATTTCTTCTCTTTCCAAAGCATGTTTCATTTGAAACTCGCCATTTTAAATGCCTTATTTCACATTTATTTATGCTAGTTTCATAGTACGAACCGAATTATGAATCTACAGATGAGTAAATCGTGCAGTAGTCCCCAATTCACTCCTATATTTAAGAAAAGAGAACTTTTCCTTTTAAAAAGATGCCCATGGTCTCCTTCTCTTTCCTAGGTAAGAAGTCTAATTTTTAAATGCCTTAGTCATACACTAGAGCATTGTATGGCTTTAAGCTACAAATGCTGTTGCTAACATATTATGATTTCTAAAAATTGATGAAAAAAGAAATTTGATAGATGAAAATAGCTGATATTTTCTCCCTAGAAGTTGTATGGTTCTTCACTATAAATTATACATGTTTACTTGAGTGAATACTATTACCTTTCCTCCTGCTGCTTAAATCCCATTGTCTACAGCCAGTAGTAAAATCTCATTCATTATTTAAGTTACTATTTCTATAACTGGATTAATAAGGAGTTCTACCTCTAGCAAATATGTTCTTGCAGGTAGTGTTAACGTCTCTATAGAGCTGCTGCCTATTAGAAGTCTAACCCTCATGCCTGGAGCTAAACTAAACTAAAAATACAGCATTGGAAATATAGATCTTAATTTTTTTGGTAATAATATAAATTATATTTAGGGAGAAGTTAAAAAAAACCAGTTACTAGCAAAGCATTCTTTCAGCCTAAAATAATTCATCTCATTGCAATAAGATTGAAAAGCTAAAGTTAAATCAAATATTCTTATTGCCCAATAGTGTGAGCTGGGGTGTGGGTCCATCTGAATTTTTCGATAGAAAGATCTAGATTTGAACCTAAACTTGATGCATCTCTAATCTGGTGTTCTTTTGCTGCTCTCAGCCTGCTGAGTAAGAGGCAGCCTAGTGATTGGATCAACCCCATCCCACCAGTTCTTTCAACCACAGCCCACTCCTTCCCAACTCCCCAGTGCTGCCCATTTGGCCAGAACAGATGCTTTAGCTTCTGGTAATATCAAACTCAGATCCAGAAGAGGTTGGTGTCAACAAATATGGAGAGTGTCTGTTCCAATCTGAATTTTTATGGAGAAAATATTCACCTCTGCTGTCTGTCACTTTTACCTTCTGAGAACCAGTGTAGGGAGGGTTTTGCTAATGTGCTTCCTAAGCGTATGTGTGCTCGGAATAGAAATTAACCCTAATTTGGGAAAAGATATTTTTAATCTTTAAATATTGAAGCGCATAATAAATTAAAGAAATATAAGGTCCTAGATTAAGAGCTAGAAGGGAACTCATAAGCAATCTAGTTTAACTCCTTTATTTTACAGATGAGGAAACTGAGGCTCAAGGAGGTTAATGAGTAACAGGACACCTTAAAGTATTTGGCTACAATATTTGTTGTAAAAAATGCACGAAGACATAATTTCCTATTTTTTAAACTCTGCTTTGATTTTGGTTAAGAGATGGAACAGAAGGGCAGAAAAGTAAAGCTTTAATGGAGAGGCGATATCTGGCTATTTATAATATCAGTTGTCCTAACCGACATTTCTTTTAGAAAATATTTTACTGATCTATATTTGTTTTACATCACCATCATCTCCTGCTATGCCTTGCCTCCCTGCACTGCTCTTTTTCTTCTAACAAAAACAATTAAGCAAAATTGATTGACGATGTAAATATCTGCTGATATATACATTCTACATCATTCTACCGTGGTTGTCTCCCGCTCCTCTACTAAGAAGAAGGAATTATCTAACCTAGTGTTTTAATTAAGCTAATTTATGATGAAAGGCATGGACGCCTAGAGAGGGAAGATCATTGAAATAAGAGACAGGAAACTTACGTACTAGTTCTGGCATCGTACTTGTGGCCCTTGTAGGCTCTGGGCATGCTCTCAGGATTGGGCTCCCAGTGGCTAGTCTTCTGTTATACCCTAACTAGTTGAGAGATATTAAGCAAGTCTCTCATCCCATCTTGGCCTCCATTTTCTCAATGGACTAAATAAATGATCCCAAGATCCATTAGGAACGGAGTAACTGAATCAGTTTCCGAAGGAGGGAATAATCAAGGTTTATTTTCAGTTGTTGCTTCACCACCTATCTGTTCAGAGAAATCAGGGGAGTTTTGATTAGGGGCCTTGACTCTCCTTCTCTGCTTGCACTGATAGACTTAAGGGAGAAATACCCACCATGCTACTGGACCATTAGAATATGTTCCTTTAAGAAATATCATAAGATACTAATCAAGCTACCAAAAGATTATGTTACAGAGCTAAAAAAAAATAATGAATATCATCTGGAGTAGCAAAAGTTCACAAATGTCAAGAAATAATGGAGAAAAAAAGTGGGAAAGAAAGGGGCCTAGTAATACTAGATCTCAAACTGTACTACAAAGCAGCATACACCCAAATGATTTGGTACTGGTTAAAAATAAATGTCTATCACTAGAACAAATTAGGTACAAAATGTATAGAAGCATAATGTTTGATAAACCCAAAGACTCCAGCTACTGCAGTAAGGATTCACTATTTGACAAAAACTGCTGGGAAAACTGGAAAACACTCTGGCAGAAATTATGCTTATACCAACATCTCACACCATATATCAAGATAACCTCCAAATCACTACATGACGTGGACAGACAAGGCAACATCGTTAGCAAATTAGAGAAGCAAGAAAAAAATGTCTTTCTAACCTGTGAAGATAGGAAGAGTTTATGACCCAACAGAGTATCATGGAAGACAAAATGGTCAATTTTGACTATATAAAATTAAAAAGTTTTTGTTCAAACAAAACAGTTTGTGCACTTAAAATTAGAAGGGGGACAGATAACTAGGAAAAAATCTTTGCAGCAAGTTTCTCTGATAAGGATGCCATGTATATAACATGTAATGCATATATGTATAAATACATATAAAATCTGAAGTTCCATATACTGCATTATATGTGTATGTCTACATATATGTATATGCAGACACATGTATATACATATATAGAACTGATTCCACTTTATAAGAAGTACTAGTCTTTAATTACTTAATGTTCAAAGATATGAAAAGACAATTTTCAAAGGAGGAAATCCAAGCTATCATTGACCATAGGAAAAAATGCCCCTAAATCACTAATAATTATAGAAATTAAAATTAAAGCACCTAAAGTACACATCAGATTGGCAAAAATATCAAAAGAAGAAAATAGGACATGTTATAGGGCTGAAGGAAAACAATCTCGCAAATTCACTGTTGATGAATCTACGAATTGGTCCAACCATTCTATAATGCAATTTGGAATTATGCCTTAAAATTTACTTAACTATGCATACCCTTCAACCCAGTAATGCCACTACCAGACATATACCCCAAAGAGATAAAAGGAAGAGGAAAAAGATTCGTATGAAAAAGTATTTATAATTTATAATGATTAAATTATTAAAACATTTATAATTTACACAATGACCTCAGTAGCTCTTTTATGATAGCAAAGAACTGGAAACTAAGGAGGCTCTCATTTATTGGGGAATGGCTAAACAAATTGTGTCATGTGGATCTAATGAAATATTGTTGAACTTTAAGAAATGATGAAATGGAAAGTTTCAGAGGAAACTGGGAAGACATCTATGAACTGATGCAGACTGAAGTGAGCAGAACCAGGAAAATGATATATGCCATAACCACATTATACAGAAAAAGAACTTTGAAAGACATAAGGACTCTGATCACTGCAATGATCAACCACTATCCTACGAGATTGAAGATGTAGTATGCTCCCCACCTGCTGACACAGAAGGAATGGACTCAAGGTGCAGATAGAAACATAAATTTTGGGTATGACCAATGAGGTAAATTAGGGCATCCAGGTGGTGCAGTGGATAGAGTGCTGGGCCCAGAGTCAGGAAGACCAGCCTCAGACACTTATTAGTTGTGTGACCCTGAGAAAGTCACTTAATCCTGTTTGCCTCAGCTTCCTCATCTGTAAAATGAGCTGGAGAAGGAAATGGCAAACAGCTCTGGTATCTTTGCCAGGAAAACCACAAAAAGGAGTCACAAAGAGTTGGATGTGACTGGAAATGACTAAACACCAACAATGAAGGAATTTATTTTGCTTGACTATGCATATTTGCTGTAAGGGTTTTCATTTTCCTTTTTATGTTGTTCATGGTGGAGAAGGGATGAGAGGGAGAGAAAATAAATGCTTGTTAAATGGAAAAAAATAAAATAAAATTTTACAAAGAAATGGCACAAGAAATAATAAATGTGAAGTATTCTGAAAAATTAGAGAAGGCTTGCATGAACAGATGCAGATTGAAATAAGGAGAATCGTTCAAATAATTAACAGGAATTTGTTAAGTGATTTGTATGTGCCAGACATTGGAGCTACACAGACAAAGAATGAAACAATCCCTATTCTCAAGGAGCTCGTCATCTAACAAGGGAACCTGGATAATAATTTATACAATGGCCTTGACCGTGTAAAGGAAAACAAAGCTGGAGGATTTCAGCACTTTGGTCAACAAAGGGCCCAAAGGTAATTAATAATAATAGCTAACATTTATATACCTCTTACTATGTGCCATTTACTTTACAGTTATCATCTCATTTGATCCTTACAACCTTGGAAAGTAGATGCTATTATCGTCACCACTATACAGATGTGGTTAAGTGATTTGCTCAGAGTCACACAGCTAGGAAGGTTGGATTAGATCTCAGGTCTTCCTCATTTCAGGGACAGCGCTCTATCCACTGGGCCACCTAGCCGGCATTTGAAGTCTTTTGTGGAACACTGTTAGACAAGAGGAGTGTGTTCTGTGAGTACTTCTGTTGTTACAGGGGAAGGTTCTATGTAGTGGTGGTGATGGGGGCATCTCCTTTGGAGCTGACAGTCAGATATTAAAAAAAGAATCTCCCAACTCTACCTCTTCTCTGGCTGTTCCCACACCTGGAATGTTCTCCCTCCTTGTCCCCAACTTCTTTCAATCAGCTACATTCCCACTTTCTGCAAGAGGCCTATGCTGGCCCTGTTATTAGCACTTTCCTTCCCTTTTGCAATGCACGTATCTCATATGAACATAGTTGTTCACCTGTTGTGTCTTCCGTTAGAAGGTAAGCCCCTTGAGGGTAGGGCCTGTTTTTTTACCTCTTTTTGTATCTCCACTGCTTGGCACAAAGCCTGGTACTTAATAAATGTTTATGGATCAAAGGCAGGGTCTGTGTTTTTATCTTTCTTTATAATTTCACTGCTTAGCATAGCTTAATTGTTGAGGATTTGAAAAATATTTTTTAAAAGAAAGAAAAGACTCATGCGGGGTAAATGGGAAATCCATAACTAGGCCTATGTCTGGAGACTACCTTAATTTTGTTATTAGAAAAATTTTACTAGGCACCATCTGTCCCCAAACATTCCCCTGACTGACTTGTCAGAGCCTCTGAAATCTCTGCCATTAGGTTCATTTCTTGGACTTAAGGCCTGCATTAGCAGATTACAGTTCTCCAAGCCAAAAGGGATATGGCTTTTGGTTACAAGAGACGAACACCATATTTACAGAGTAGTCAGAGTTTGTTTGGGGCATGACTCTATTGGTATCCTCAGGCTGCCTTAAGAGAGTCCCAAGACCTCATGATGGAACCCAACATAAGCCTGCCCTAAAATAACTTCTCCCTGCTTTCCCCTATCCGAGCTCCACTCACCGCTCCCCTCCCTTCATGTCCTCATCATTTCTCAGCGGACTGCTAGCCTCCTGCCCACTGCGTCCGAGTCATCTCCAGTTGTCCTGATCGATATGTTGCCACTAGACCCACATGGCTCCGGAGGAGAAAGCGAGGCTGCTGACCTTGCCCAGCCCTCTCTTGCTTAAATCCGCTTCACTTCCAAGTCTTGGCATCATCTTCCTGAAGTCATGGTCCTCTTTGAGAACAAACGGGAAACAACAACGGTGATTAGCCTCCTAACCAATCTCCTGACCTGCAATGTTTTCCCTCCATTGTATACCTTGTACAACAATCCTTGCCCCTAATTAGCTTGCACCTAATGGTCCTAAAGCAGAGGTGTGATCATTTCATCCCTTGATTGTAAATATCCAGGGGCTTCCCATTAATTGTCTGTAGGATAATTTGCAAATTCTTTACCCTAGCTTTAAGATGCTCCTCAATCTGACTTCCGTTTACCTTTCCAGGTTTATTTCATGTTACTCTCTTTCATACACTACTTTCCAAGAGAAGTGGATCGCTAGCTGTTCATTGAACTGGTCATTCCTTTTCCCACCTCCATGCATTTTTATAACCCATCCCCATTCCTGATCTGCAGTTTCTCAACATCTCTGCCTATTAGAACCTTTATCTTCCTTTTCAGCTCAGCTCAGAAGTCACCTCCTCCAAGGAGCCTTCCATCCCTTGATCCTCTTCCCCCTGATCTCTCTTCACTTGGGTTGTACTTCCAACCATCTATTAGAATTATTATCATTTTGTTTATTGCCCGTAGAAAGTAAGATCCTTCAGGGTAAGAACTGCTTGATCTTGTCTTTGCATCCCCTCTCCCTAGCATAGTGCCTCCAACATAATAGAGGCCTTATCAATGGCTGATTATTAATTGAATTGAATTGTGTTGAAAACTCTTAGCCCTTCAGTCCGAATCTCTGATTTAGATGCCTCACAATAATGTCTGACTGATTGACAGGCTTAATCTGTCGCATGCTTGCATTTCACAACAAGAACAAAGGAGTCTATAATTAACGGAATGTTTGGGAGCAAGATTGTTAAAAGCAAGAGGGTCTCCCTGGTATTGCTTGCTCATTTTGCTCCCATCCTAAGCATTCTCTTTCCTTTCCTCACATGCTTGAACAGCGGTAATCACCTAGGTCGGGGCTGTCCAAAATCCGGCTTATGTGGCCTGCCTACAAGCATAGAAATTTATGTAAATGCTTTAGTAAAGGAAGCCGAGCTACTGCAGAGCTCTCACTAAAATGGCAAATCGAAATAGATTGTTGTTTCAATGAAAACCTAAGGTTGGACAGCCCTGACCTAGGTAGCTTCCTTCTGAAAAGTTGCCAAATCCAAGTTGTCCTAAGTTCATAGCTTTGGAAGAGGAAGGGACTTTGGAGGTCATTTAGTCCAATCTTCTCATTTTACAGATGAAGAAACATGTTTAGAAACTACTAAGTAATTTACCCAAGACCATGCAGATAGTAATAAGCAGAACTGGGATTCTAATTCAGGTCTCCTGACTCAAGATCTCATGTTATTTACACTGTATCATACCGCTCTCAACCACCTGTTAGGAGAAAAATCAGTTTAGATAAATTCACACTATAGTGGCTACAAGTTAAGTGTACCAGTCCTTCCAGAGACACCAACTTTTTTTTTAAAAGATGCTTGCCCATGACTGGGGAACAGGGCAACCAGAATATACGCCATCTTGGAGTGGGCGGGGATGGTAGAAATGGGGAGAAAATTTGTAATTCAAACTCTTGTGAAAATCAATGTTGAAAACTAAATATATTAAATAAATTAAATTTTTTTAAAAAGATGCTTCCCAAAAGACTGGAAACAAAGTGAGTTCCCAACGACTGGGGAGTGGCTGAACAAACTGTGGCATAAAAAATGTGATGGAATATTATTATACAATAGGAAATGAATCCAGAGAACTATGGGAGGATATACGAACCGATGTAGATTAGAGTAAGCTGAATCAGAGGGACCATATTCACGATGACTACAATAATTTCATTATAAAGAATGCAAAAACAAAGCCAGATTCTGAGGAGCTGTAATGCCCAATCTTGGTCCCAGAGAACAGATAATGAAATGTGCATCTGTCAGATGCAGACACTGTATCAGTTGGTTTTCTTTAACTGTTTTTCTTTGTTGCAAGGGAGCATTCAATGTATGCGTGTGGACTAGATCTGGAAATTATTATGATGTAAAAACAGGCGTCGAGGAACCTTAAAAACAACAAAACTGATGCAGAGTAAAGTAAGCAGAGCCAGGAGAGCAATTTATGCAAACAATATTGTAAAGAAAAACACCTTTGAAAGACTTAAGAACTCTGTTACATCAAATAACCAGCCATAATTCCAGAAGACCTAGCAAGAAACATGCTACCCACCTCCTGACTGAGAGGTAACAGACTTGTGATCTGACTTAATGAGGCATGTATTTGGGGACGTAACCAACATTGGAATTTGTTTTGCTTGATTTTGTATATTTATTATAAAGATTTAAAAAAAATTGGCTTTTGTTTGTAGAAAATGGGGATTTGGGGAAAACAGAGAAACTAGAAATAAGGTTGCCCTTCCCCCCATAAAAGGAAAATTAAAGAGGGTCATCAAAGCCTTTTTGGAAAAAAATGCACAGAAGAGAACAGAAGGAAACCAGAAAGAAACACAGAGAAGCAATAAAGCTTTGAAAGTTATATGTTTAACATATTATATACTTAAAAGGAAAAGCAAAACCTATGTAATAGAGATCAGTGGTTTCAGATACAATTCAGTTTCTGTTCTACACTGTATGTGGAAATATTTGATTTAGTGTTTTTAAGTTCAGAATTTAAAAACTCATTTAAATTAATTTAAAAATTACTTTTAAAGGCATTTCTCAATAGAAAAGAATGAATTTCTAATTGTGGAATTTCACACGGTCTTCCAGGTTGGTGGAAGTTATAGTGTTGGTCAAAGTGAGAGCTGCTGTACAATTCTCAAACCCTGACGTGAAGGCTAACACCTCCTCTGCTTATGCAGGACTGGCTCTGTCTCTAACTGTACTACTTATGTTGCAGATATCAAATGTTTGTTGTATTGAATTAATTCCTTAACTTTCCTTCCCCCACCTTTCCTGCTCCCAGTTTTATAGGGAATTATACAGAGAAGAGAAGAGAGTGACCTAGATGCTTCCGGGAAGGAGAGAGGACCTGATCTAAAGACGGTGCCAAGTTTGGCATGGCGGCAGCTTCATATGCTGCTAATGCTCTGAGATCAACTTTGTAGTTTCAGTGATTTAGCTCAATATACTTGTTAATAACCTGGAGGATAAAGTGAACAGCAGTGTGGAAAAATGTGCTGATGACACAAAACTATTTAGGTTCCTCTGCGCTAAGGTGGATTGGGAGGGACTTTGGATGGATCTAATAAAGCTGGGTGACTGAGCAAACACGGCGGCTGATCAAATTTAACATAGAAGGGCAAAAGGTAATAGACATTGAAAGAAATCATTTAAGCCGTACATAATTTAAACAGTATACACTGATGGGTTCTGAATTAATGCCTGTCTCCCAGGAAAGAGACCTGGAGGGATAGTCAGGGTAAGCAAATCAATGAAAGTATCTTGATAAATACATCTGTTCCAGAAAAATCCAGTGGTTGACTTAGAATGGAAAGGGAATAGTGCAGGGGGAAATATATATAATATACACACATATATATATGTGTGTATGTATATAATACATACATATATGTATGCAAATGTCTATATATTACTATTAATTATATTAATTACCTTCACCTTTTGTACACTTCATTTAAAAAGATAATGTTCAGCACTCAGGATAACCAGAAGTGTACGAAGTCTTTAGGAAGGCTATAGTCAGAGCCATAGCTGACAATTTTTGTGCCTAGGGCAAATGCAGAGTAGGGAGGTGGCATACCACATATTGTGGGGTAAGGAAGCTCGCTCTGTGATACCATGAAGACCTGGCTGCTGTTGGGGGTGTGGCACAGATGGGGTCCATGGGAGGTGAGGGAAGGAGTGATCCCCTAGATATACCTGCTGCTACCTTTGCAGGAGACTGAATTGAGAAGGGAAGGACTGCAGCTGGAGGGGTTTGGGGTGGAGCTCAAGACTAGCACTCTTTACTGTCTTAAATTTTCCAGCCACAGAGGGCAGGAAGTACACCCTCACTGGGGGGAGGATCAGCAAAGGAGCAGGGGGAAGGGAGAGGGGAAAGTGGGGGTAGGGTTAGGTTAAGGAGAAAGTTTAAGTCCAAGCTGTTTATTCTCTCTAAATTTCTAAAAAACAGGGTAGAGAGGGAGGAAGTGAATCCTTCTTGAGGGCAGGGATGGGTGGAGAGGAAGCCTGAGCTCCAGCTGTCTGCCCTTTGCACACTTTCAGCTGAATTGGGAGGAGGAATCTGTGTGTGAGAAACGTAGCCTGGTTGTCACTGTTGCTGGGGATGGGGTGTGCAAGGGAGGGTCTGGGGGAATAATGCTTTTAGCACCCCCTAAATTTCTCATCCTCAGGCAAATTACTAGTGTCCATGTTTTGGTTACAGCTCTGGTTATGGTTAGGGTGGTTTTGTTTTTGGAAGAAAAATACATTAATTACAGGCATATCTTCACTGCTTGCATTGATGGTAGTAGTAGAAGGAAAAAGGGAAGAAAGGAAGGAAGGAAGGAAGGAAGGAAGGAAGGAAGGAAGGAAGGAAGGAAGGGGGAGGAAGGAAGGGAAGGGAAGAAGGAAACAAAGGGAAGGGAAGAAGGGAACAAAGGTAAAGGGGCAGAAAAGGCATGGAGAGGATAGCAGGGCAGGGGATGGAAGAGAAGGACCAATATTGTGGATAATCCAAAATTAATTTCTATTTTACTCTGGAATAAACTATATGATGTGTGTCTGGCACATAGGTGGTTAATAAATTTCTGTCCATTAATTAAGTTTTGTTTCAGACTTCTACTTGCTTTGAAGCTAATATTAAAAGGAATTTAGAATATAGTAGAATGTAAACTCCTTGAGGGCAGGTGCCCAACCTCCTCTTCCCCTTATGATTTTGTGTTATCTCCTCCACTTGCTTTTCAAGTCTTCCTAGAATATTCACTTGGACCAAATTTCACCTTTATAACAAACATTGAGGGGGAGGGGAGGTGGAAGGATGGGAAGAAGTCAATGCAGTAGGATTGACCCTAGTCCTGGTGGGAGAAAGAAATGAGGAAGACTACCAAGAAGAAGTGTGAGATGGTGAACAGGAGGCTGGCTTTGTAGTCTGAAAAAGATCCAAGGAAGATAGAGCTCTGCCTCCTAGGATGTGATCTAGAGTTAAGTCGCTTAACTCAGATGAGTACCTCAGACCATTCTCCTCATCTATTAAAAACAGGACTAGGGGCAGCTAGGTGGTGCAGTGAGTAGAACACCAGCCCTGGAATCAGGAGGACCTGAGGTCAAATCTGGCCTCAGACACTTGACACTTACTATCTGTGTGACCTTGGGCAAGTTACTTAACCTCAATTGCCCTGCCTTCCCCCTTCCAAAAAAAAAAAAACCCAACAATACAATACATGAATAACAATGTTGATCACCCTTGTTTTGAGAAAAATGCCATTTAAATGGAGATGTCCCAATGTCCTATATTATCACTCTCCTAAGACAAGACCTCAGAGGCTACCTAGTTCAGTCCTCTCATTTCACTGATAAAGAAGCTGAGACCCAGGGAAGTGAAGGGCCTTGACCTAGGTCATACAAGTAGTAAGGGTCAGAGGTAGGATTGGAACCTAGGTGCTCTGACTCCAGAACCAGTGCTCTTTTTACTGTGCTTAATTGACTTTTTATTTAGTTTCCTTCACTCAAGTCTCTCACCATTTCAAACCATCTTCCGTAGAGTTACCATTTTCCTCAAGTATGATTATGTCACTTCCCTACACAATAAATTCCAGGGGCTTCCTTGTGCCTTCAGGTTCCAATATAGACTCCTCTGACATGTTAATTTCTTTTCAGTCTGGTCCCTCCTTACCTTTCTTCCTTTCTTTTTATTTATTTATTAATTAATAAAATAAAACAAGCATTTTCATAACATAGTATAATAAAAAAGATGACTGTGCATGAAACTGCAAATCTATTATGTGCTATTCCTTTTAAATATATGATAAAGGTATCGTATAAATTTCTTTTTTTCCTTTTTTTCATCCCTCCCTCGGCCCTAGACATGGCAACCATTAGACACAAATAGGCATATATATGTATGTATGTATGTGTATATATGTATATGTACATATACTATATATACACACAAACATATTATATATATGTAAAACTGTTCTATACATACTTCTTTTTATCAGTTCTTTCTCTGGATGCAGATAGCATCTTTCTTCACATGTCCTTTATACTTAATTTGGATATTTATAATAGTCAAAATGCTCAAAGTCATTCTTAAAACAATATTGCTGTTACTGTATCCAATGTCCTCTTGGTTCTGTTCATTTCGCGCTTCATTCTTTTGTGCAAATCTTCCCATGTTTTTCTAAGATCGCTGAGCTCATGATTTTTTATAGCACAGTAGGATTCCATCACAATCATACTTTACTCCCTTCTTCCCATTCTGTGGTTCAATGGTACTCACCTACTCATGTTGCATACTGGTCTCCCATTTCCCATCACTATGCTTTTGCATTGGCCGTCGCTGACACGTGGCATGCACTCATTCCCTCCTCACTTCTACCTCTTTGGAATTCCTTGTTTTCTTCATGTCTCAGCGCAGGTACCACCTTCTTCAGGAAACTTTTCCTAGTCTCACCAGCTTCTTAGGCACTCCCTCCCCACACTGCCCTGTCTGCCTTTTATGTGTATATTCTGTATACTTCTAAGTGTACGTATTACCTCCCCCATTTAAATGTGAATTCCTTGAGGATGGGGCCTATCTTTGTTCCTCAGTGCTTGGCACAGTGCCTGACTCATAGGTAGCCCTTAGTAAATGCTGTTGATGGATTAATTACTCTGCCCTTGTCTCATAATTTTGTCCTCTCTTCTCTCTCCTTAACCCCTAGAGTGAAAATGAAAATTACAAAGAGTAGAGACATTCCTTAGCAGATGAATTAAACTGGGGTGGGGAATCTGTGGCCTCAAGGCCGCATGTGGCCCTCTAGGTTCTCAAGTGTGGCCCTTTGACTGAATCCAAATTCCACATAGAAGTCAAAGAGCTACACTTGAGGACCTAGAGGGCCACATGCGGCCTTGAGGCCACAGGTTCCCCACCCCTGAAGCCCTAAACATCTTCTATGGGAACTCAGAAGCTCTGAGATTGGTGTTGTGAGCTGGAGAATCCTGACCACAAAAATCATAGGGTTAGAAAGCCTCTTACAAAGTGATCTGCCACATACATCATTTACCTGATATCAGGAAAGAAAACGCAAAGAGGAAGCCAGAGGCATAGGCCCAGGCCCCTGTACTGGCTGCCATGTGGGCTTGGTCACCATGATAATAGCTTTAGAAGGGCCAGCACTTCCTCATCTCTCAATGGAAGCTTCAGAGTTACGTGATGCCACCCAGAGGGTGCAGGTGACATCAAGGCCTGGCAATGTCAGATCAGGTAAAGTAGTGTTGGGGGTAGAGGAGCTATCTGTTGGCCATGCCCCTTTTGGAACCGAGAGAAGCTGACCAGGGGCAGGGGTCATCCACTTTAGACCTCACTATGTTTTCATGTATGGTTTTTAAAAATGGATATTCACTTGTCTCATTAGGCTGCTGTAAGAACGAATATTTGCTGTAAGAATGAATATAACAATGTAGAATCTCTACAAGATTTTATAAGAACATAGAATATCAAAAGAAGAATGGTAGACTCCTTACACTGGATCAGGTGCATGATCTAAACCAGCTTTAGGGTTTTGTTTCTCAGAGAAGCATGGTTTGTGTCAACCTCAAAAAGTTTCCTTTAATAACTCATTATGGAGTGATCATGGATAGAAGTATCTGGTTAATAAAATTCTTATTTTTTTCACCAACTTGAGAAATGCACTCAGAATGACCCTATCTTCATGATGGATTCCATCAATTAGTCTGGAAGTGTCAAACTTGCTGTACTCAAAACACCCAAGAACCAGATTAAAATATAATTGGGAAATGTTTAAAAAATAGAAGTATAATGCAACATAGATAATGTTAATTTGTAGTTTTCTAAGTTATCTATGGCCCTCAAGGATTTGTTTCTATTTGAGTTTGTCACCACTGAATTAGTCCATTAATCAGGAACCATTCAGTGCTAAGACTGAAAACTGATGGAGAGCTAGCTGAGAGAGAGAGCTAAAAGCCTCAGGCCACTTGGTGGCTGTTTTCTCCATTTCCTGTGTTGGTTCTCTTGGATTTGATGAATGCTGGGCATTTCTTAAGCCCATATCTACAAGAGTGAAAGAAGAAAATGTGGTGGGGGAGTGGAAGATGTACCGATTGCAACGTTTAACAAATGGAATGGCCAGGTTTTCATTCATCACTTAGTACGACTTTAGACATACTTTCTTTCCAATTAAGTCCCCCCAGTGACTGACTGCAAAAACAGATGGGTCTGTCACTGTGACCTGAAGGTCAGGAAATGTGGGCTTTATAGGGCTGACAGAGGGAACAGTTCCAAAGTCAACGGTCTTCCACTGAGGAATCCCTGTCAACTGTCAGAGAGCAAAGCTGTCTCCATTGACTCCAGCTCCTTAACTCATGCAAAAGGAGAGAGGAGGTCGGTCAGAGACAAAAAACAGACCAGGCAGGATTTTAAAGGTTAAAACCAATACCTTCGGTTGTGCTCAGAGGGAACCAGAAAGCCACGAACATATGGAGTACAGATGTGATAGCTAGCCTAGGTCTCCCTGGAAAGAGAGCTGTCACAGGCTGCTCCTGGAGCACAGAAATGCTTTTCAGGAAGAATCCCAGGATGTGCTGCATGTGGACAGAAGAGTGGGGGAGGAGAGAACTCCCAGGATTGGGGCCAGAGATGAGACTTCTTTTACTTCTCTGGAGCAAAGCACTCAGGAGCTGGGTGGTTCATTCTCTATTTTTATAAATGAGATGATAGGACCTGCTCCTACCTCTTCACACAGTGACAGAGTGAAGATAATATGAGACAAGAGATGGCC
The DNA here is from genome assembly GCF_011100635.1 of Trichosurus vulpecula. NCBI lineage: Eukaryota > Metazoa > Chordata > Mammalia > Diprotodontia > Phalangeridae > Trichosurus > Trichosurus vulpecula. The sequence goes on along the minus strand of NC_050577.1, from coordinate 70,518,176 downwards.
CCAAAGCTTTGGAAATAAAGGAAATAAATCCTAGGCAGCACAATCTAGAGGAACCCTTGGGAAGGATTGGAAGAGAGAATATATCCACATGAATATATGTGTCGTCTCTCAGAAGGCAGGGATTGTCTCACTTTGTGTATTTATAGCCCGGTGGCTTAGCACAATGTCTTTTTCATTCTTTCATGTATTCTTTCATTCACATATCCATTCAAGATAGAATAGCTTAGAGAGACTTTGGGTCTGACTTCTGGGGAACAAGCAATCCCTAGTGATATGCCCATTGATGTCTTCTTCTGACTTCGTGTCCTGAATGGTCTCTTTGGAATGAACATTGGGACCATTACCTGAACCTAGATTCAGGTCTCTGAAGATTGTGCCTCACCATGGCCCTCCACATCTATATAAGTAACTCAAGGAAGAAAATTGGCGAGTCCCTGAAATTGCCTATGCTAGATATATAGGTAGACGGATAGATAGGATGGATAAATGATAGATTGGATGGATGGATTGATAGATAGATGGATGGATGGTTACATAGATGATAGATAGATAGGATGGATAAAAGATAGATTGGATAGATGGATTGGTAGAGAGAGAGAGAGAGAGAGAGAGATATGGATGGATGGATAGATGGATCCATATAGTGACCAACTGTAATTCCAGGGGGCTGATCATAAAACATGCTATCAGTGCAAGAAGAGATATGGCCCATGTGTGCATTGTTTTTGCTTGATTGTGCTTATTTATTCCAAATAAATGCACTTTTATTGGGACGAAGGAGAGAATTTGAGAACGGAGGAGAGTTAGCCATAGCGATGTCCTACAAAAGAAGGAAAAAATGAGGCCAAGAGGTTCGTGGTCAAGTGAGGCTTTTTAATTCCATAAGTGTGACAACTACAAGCCCAAATGTTTCTTCAGATTTCTGATAGTCTCTGTTACAGACCATGTTTGCCCTACATCACTGGCGAGTATAGGAAGGGCTGGTGGGTGTTTGGCAAGTTGACATTAATTTTCATTAACTGAAGAACTTGTTCTGCCTGGCTACTACAGCCAAAAATAAATTTAAAAGGGGGCTGGGGAGAGGGAAGGTCACTGAGCTTTGTATATTCATAGGAATTTACAAGTGATCAGACTTCCAGCTGAATCAGACATTTCATCAACAGAATATGCAAAAAAAAAAAGAACCCACTCTGGCCCAAACCCCAACAGAGTACACCTCAGCCCTTTGTGCTGGTCGAGTAGTACTGTTTGTCCTTGCCAACCTCTGTCCTTCTATAACTCCTCCTTCCATTATGGTTTTACTTCCTAATGATCTCCTTTCAAAGACACATTTCATTCTGTACCTCTGACTTCTTCGCTTGTTCTCAGAACAGAATAGAGCGAAGATTTCATTCTTTATCTTCCTATCTAGTGCTCTCTCTTTTTCTCCATTTCAGGAAAAAATATTTCTGAATAAAGGCCTTGGATTTTCAAGTTACCTTCATTGCTTTCTACCCATCAAATACTATTGTCCCATAATTAACTGATCACCAAATCTAGTTGTTCTCTCCTAACCTTACTAGGATGACCAGACCCTGTGATTTTGGAAAGAGAGGCAGACTTGTTTGTTGTTTTTGTTGTTGAGCGACTTGTCCAGGGTCACACAGCTAGTAAACGTCTGAGGCAGCATTTGAACTGAGGCCTTCCTGATTCCAAAGTCCGCTGCTCTATCCACGGTGCTACCTAGGTGGAATGAGTCCAGGCTGGGCCAGAAAGAGATCTACTGAGGGGGACGGGGAATTAACGAGTTCAAAGTTCTCCCTTGAGGTCCAGTTTTGCTCCCAGGTAGCAATGTTCTGTCCTGTGAAACCCAGAAGGAGTATGTCACAGTAGGCAGGAGTGACCAAAGGGAGTGAGGTCTTGGGAGAGTCAGGAGAGAAGAGCTGGGGTGGCTCTGATTTGACAAAGACAGGGTGAGGACAGATGCCAGGAAGAGAGCGGTCTAGATCCAAGACTGAAGTTTGTTGTTGTTGAGTCATTTTCATTTGTGACTCCAATTGGGATTTTCTTGGCAAAGATACTGGAGTGGTTTGCCATTCCCTTCTCCAGCTCATTTTACAGATGAGGAATTGAGGCAAACAGGGTTAAGTCACTTGCCCAGGGCCACACAGCTAGTAAATATCTGAGGCTGGATTTGAACTCAGGAAGATGAGTCTTCCTGACGCCAAGCTTAGTACTGTAACCACTGCACCACCTAGCTGCCCAAAGGTCTGAAGAGGGGCTCAGTAAATAAAGCCAAGGAAATAACGCAGGCTGCACATAGCCAATCTAGCTATTCTCCTTTCTTCAACCTAACGTGGCATAGCCTATGACGCCCAGCAATTGCCTCTGATGAAGAGACTGACACTACACACTCCAGTATGGCAAACACAGCTATCCAACCCACAATACTTGACATCCACATCCTGCCAGGAGTTTTTCCTAAGGATGTGCAGATGAGAATCTCATGAGCTGTGAGGCATCTGGGAGAGTCGCCAACAAGAAACAAAATCATCGTTGCCAGCATCATGAGGAGACTATGCCAAATTACCCTTGAATGGCACATGTGTGCCAAATTGCTTTCTAATTACATTGCTAACCAGATGAGGCAAAACTGTGTCTCTTGGAAAGCCAGCATATGAAGTCAGAGTGTGGCTAGATCAGAGAAGGTCAATGGACATGGAAATGAGAAACAAGCTAGCAGAACCAGAGGACGGTAAGCTTGAGAACCAAAAGGGACCTTCAAGGCTATCTAGACAACCCCTTCAAGGACATATTTTCAAAATCTAGTCACCCAGATCCATGACGTTGATTTCTTTTATTCCTTAAAGTGAAGAAACTATGAGGAGGAACAAATTAGCTTAAGCTATGATGGTTGGGATAAGTTCCACAGTGACACAAGCTAACATATTTAACATGCATTTGGGTAAAAGGGCTCGTTTCAAAAGGAAATCTCCTGACATTTTACTATGAATGTGTCCCCCTGAAATTTTATATAATTTCCTCCTAATAAAATAATAAAAAGATTTTTTATTTGACTGTAGTCAATAGCCAATACTTAACCCAACTGCAATACATGCTGGGACAATTTGGCTGAGCAGGAGATGACTTCTATTTTGTTCCCTTTACGTTTGATGTTGAGGCAGCTTATTCACAAGCTAAGCCCTTTCTTGCTGAGATAGAAACATTCATGGGTTGGCAGATATTGAAAATGCCATTTGAAAATGTCTTTAGGTACTTGCTTGGGGAATCTCTTTTACAAATGGAACAATAGGAAAAATATTCCTGAGGTGGAAATATAAATACAAATTGACGCAGTTTGGGACTGGATGTCTCCTAGGCAGTCAATCAAGGGATATTGGAAAATCTATCTAGTTATTTCAACCATGGCTTCAGCAAAACGAAGAATCCCTCCATTCTCTGATCCAAAATACTGCTATAATTTTAAGAAGAAAAGGTAAAAGAACCAGGACACAATTTTTCACTGATCTTATTTCATTGCTGTCTATTATGGCCAACCTTTTGCATCCAATGAGATTCAATATTCAAAAGCCCTAAACAAATACCAGCATTTATATTAAGCCTGGGGATAGGAAGAGGAGAGAGTATTCATCCCAAATCAGATTTCTGGCATCTGCTGGCAGCTTTTCAAATTTTGCCTACACATGCTAAACCAGCCAGTATCCGTGGTCTTTTATTTATCCAATTACCCTGCTGTTCAGAGTTAGTACTGGGTTTTTTTTTAAGTAGGAAAAGGAAAAAAAACCCTCCCTTGTCCTTCTGTGCTCTAGGGCGTTACAGATAATAAGTATTGCTAATGAAAAAAGTCAGAAAAGTCAGTCCCTTCCTTCTCTTGATTCCTGTCAGTTTAACCAATGGGAAGGAAAATGGCACCAGGGAAAATGAGCACCAAAAGATGTTAGGTCATGGGGCATGTGAAGAGGTTAATTTGGTCCTCTTTCTTTCATTCTTTCCATCAAGAAGTTATCTCATCTCAGTTGTGTTGAATTTTATTTCTGAAGCAAATTGTCTTAAGGATGTAATGGAACTATCTTGAACATCTCTACAACAGCAGATACTACTCTGGTGTTGGCTTTACTCTCTGTTGGTCAATTCTTTCTGGCTATTCCCTGGGCCAACCCCTAAAATACTGAGTCACTGTGTTTACAAATGACAGACTTAGGCTGGTGTCTTACAATGAAGTTTTCTGTTATCTATCTACCACAAAAATATAAAAAGGTCATTCTCTACTGCTCTGGGGTCTGACTCCCAGTTAACTGAGCATTTCGTTATTGCTTACATACTCCTCTTACCTACACTTGGGGTCAGAGTATTGTTTGGATTGTAATTTTTTCAAATCTGCATTTCTGAGCCCCTGCTCATTTATCTTCAAGCAAGATCATGCCAGATGCCACATGAATTCAGAGCAAAAGGCATTTAATGAAACAGGATAGCAAGGTAAATAACAAGGAATTGCATGAGGTAATAAATATCAGCACCCCTATACCAAATAGGTATCGTTTCCACATGTATTCAGAGGAATGCTAGTGAACCCTTAACTAATCTCTTGGTCTCTCCTACATAGCAAGAAAGAGATATGATTAAATCCATCATGACACCAGTCATGATTAGAGATTAGAGTTCAAAACTGCTCTGATTACTAATTTCCCTTCTGATCACTTTGCAGCAATCCACTGAGCTCTCACTTCTTGGGAACTGAATGAATATTTAAGCTTCTTGCCACACCTCTTCCTGACATCATCATTGTCCAGGTGGTGTGTTGGCTTTTCAGAACACCATGGTTAGGTCCATGATACTTGTGTTTCTCTCCATGTCTATTCTAGCTACTGCCATCTATGCTGCCCCAAACTAACCTTTTTTCTAAGATCTCTTGTAGCATTAAAAAAACCCACCTCTTCTCACCTACTAAGCATCAATGCTGGGACATTAAGACCTGGCAAGTTCAAACATAGCCTTCTGAAAACTGTAGTCTGGAGAATTTTCCCCGCTGAAGGAGACTCTCTTGTGACCCAAACAATGTGAAAAATCAATGCTGGTCACATTGTGGGAAAGTCCACATCCTTTATATCAAGAGTTCTTAACCAGAGGCTCATGAACTTGTTTATTTTGAAATATATTTTGATAACCATATTTCAATATAACTGGTTTCTTTGTAATCCTATATTTATTTTATGCCATTTGCAAAACATTATTCTAAGAAAGGATCCATAGGTTTCACCAGACTGCCAAAGAGGTCCATGACACAAAAATGGACAATGATCCTTGCTTTCTATGGAGCAGACCAGCATACTTAGAATATGATCTATCTTCAGAGAGGTTTTGGGTACTTTTTCTCCACTTCTAGTGCTTTCCTTAAAGTGTCTTGTGTGCTATATGAGAAACCTTTACTTTCACAGAGAGTATGATTCCTTGTATAATATTCTAAATGATTTTGAAGTGATTGTCATCAACATGTCCCAAAAACAACTTATGTAATAGGTTAGAGGTTTTTACCCCCCCTGAGCCCATCTTCCCCTTTCTGAGTCTCTTTCTTCCTTTTGCCAGACACCCTTGCCCAACTCACATACCCAGAGGCCTGTTCCTCTTCCAATCCCCCCCTTTAAAACCTGCTTTCAAAAAAAAAGTTCTATATCAATCATTTACCTACCCTACTTCATTTTTCCTTGGGTCTGTTGGGTAAATGAAACTTCAAATGGAGAAATTCCATATATGTGGTCTCTGCTGATTTTGGCACATAGCAGCATCCGGCTTGCATGAACAAGAGAACTGGCCCCAATTGAGGCCAGCTGGATGAATGTCACCAGGGACAGCCTCCCACCAGAGCAACTCAAAGCCAAATTGTTTCCTCTCCCAGGGGTATTTGTACTTAAGTTGTCCCTAATTATGGAACGAATGGCTTTGTTCCCACTTAAAGGAAATTTAGGCATCAGTGAGCATATGGAGGAATTATATTTGGAAAGGGAAAGGGGTGCTCTTTCTGACATCTCTTCATTCATACCTCATAGGGGGTCACCTCTTAAGGTTGGCCTTATTAATATCAATTGCATGGTTACTATGAATTTGGGGAGCTATGGAGGAGACATAGTCTCTGGTTACAACCCAAATCAAGTGGTCAGTCAGCAAGCATTTATTGAGTGCCTATTGTATACCAGGTACTGTGCTGGGTGCTGAGTGGTACAAATACAAAGAATGAAATGATGCCTACAACTTACATTGAGAGAGAGAGAGAGAGAATAATTCAGTGCACTTCTCAACTTCACCCTTAGCAGAAAATTGGAATTACTACAGATGGAGTTAAGAAGACTTGAGTTAAAGTCCTGCCCCTGATACTTACTAACCTGAACAAGTCAATTAACCTCACTCAGCCTCAGTTTCCTCATGTGTAAAACAGGGCTAATAATATCACCTCCCTCCCAGGCTTGTTGTGAGAGTCAAATGAGGTAATATTTGTAAAGTGCTTTAAAGCACTATATAAATTACAGCCTTATATGAATTATGGGTATTATAGATCATGGGGACTTTTAAATATAAGCAGTCAGGGTTTTCTTTCTCCTGCTAGGAATGCTGGGTTGATGTATTTTCTCTCTCTCTCTCTTTTTTTAAACATGAAGTATCCCAGTCTTTTATACCATTTATGAAAGACCCCTTGCAGCTTTGGCCTGAGAAAGAAAACAAGTTGCTCTGGTGGGAGACTGTCCCTGGTGACATTCATCCAGCTGGCCTCAGTTGGGGCCGGGTCTCTTGTTCATGCAAGCCGGATGCTGCTATGTGCCAAAATCAGCAGAGACCAAATATATGGAATTTCTCCATTTGAAGTTTCATTTACCCAATAGACCCAAGGAAAAATGAGGCAAGAATGAAGAATGGGTCCAAGTCAAGCACTTAATTCTAACTGACGTCTACAGTCTGAACAACCCAATTCCTGAGCTAAGGGCAGTGCGAGGCAGCTGGGGAGAAAAGAAGTGTTTCTAGGAGTAGCTGGAGAACTAGGGATACCCTTTTTCAGTCCAGACTGGAATGGATGTAGTCTTGTTGGAGATCACAATGTCCTGTAATTGAAATCCAAGGTTTAAACTAATTATAGGCACTGCTGCCAGACTTACCCTGTCATCTATGGGAACGATTTTTAATCTGCAGATAAAAGAGTGTATGGGAAAGCATATGGAATTTTAAGTCAGAATTCAAGCCCCACCTCTGACACTAACTCTTGTGAGTATAAGAAAGTCAGTTAACTTCAGCTTCAGTTTCCTTCTCTGTGAAATGGAATTAATAATAAGACCTTTCTTATAGATGAAGAAATTGTGTAAATCGCTTTATAAACTTGAATGTGCTGTGATAATTGTCAGTTGTTAATATTTTCCACTCAGTCCCATGCTCCTCCAGACAGTACCTTTCTTCTGTTTTAACTTGAAGCTGTCCTTAATGCCAAACTCTGAATGTGAACAACCAATGGAAGCCTAGGAAGGATGGGTAACTCTACTTCATACTCGATTTTGGATTAAATACCCAGCCTGTTGATACAAGGCACAGTTGTCCAGGTGCTAGTATTACCTCCTCTACCTCCGAGTGATAGTCAGGTGGAAGAGGAGGCTGTCAAGGAGGGAAATTCTTAGCTGATGTCTTTGTGAAATCTCTCTGTTGCTTTAAGAAAGTCAGCTAAGCCTGGCTTTGAAACTGCTACCTGGCTAGTGGATTCCAGGAAACACCGCTCCATCTATTTTTTTTTTTAAATCAAGCACAGGATTTTTAAATAGGAAAATTTAACTGAGCTAGAAGTCTGGGAAGGGTTCCACTCATTTATAGTCCTGTGTTAAGTTCTTTAAAGCAGTCAATATGGTTCACTCCTTCTCTTGTTTGGGATCCTGGGGAGTTCCAGTCAGTTAGTCAATAAGCATCTATGTGCCAGGCACTGCGCTAAGTGCTAGGGATAGAAAGAAAGGCAAAAGACAGTCCCTGCCCTCAAGGGGATTATAATCCAGTGGGGGAGGGGGTGGGAGACAACACATATTTTTTTAAAGGTGAAAAGGGAGGAGTGGGGTGGAGAAACAGATGGGGGAAGGAAATTATCCATCAAGGGAGAGTATCTAGGAAGGGCACATGAAGAAGTCCTGGAGCCAGGTGGGAAATGATGAGGTGTCTGCCCTGGCTCTGCCTCCTTAACAGAAGACCTCAGAGGAGCTTTCTGATGTCCAACCTCCACCTCTCCAATCACAGGGAGGTGGGGGGGGGGGGCGGGAGGAACAAGGAGTAGGATTTACCAAAATGGCATGGGTTTCAGAGGTTATGTGATCTTGCAGGAAGATGAGTCACTCCTTCCTGACTCCATCATAGAGGACCTCCCCCTCACACTCTAGTGATTTACCCTAGTCCACGAAGGACCCTGCAATTAGCTTTTACTTTCAATGTCTCCATGAATCATTTTGGTGTAGTAAAATGGAGTATCCTTTGGAAACCTGTGTTCTGGTGTTGGTTCTACCATCGGCTAACTGTGTGACCTCGGTCAATTCACCTAACTCCTCTGGGACTCAGCTTCTTCATCTGTAAAATGAGAGGATTGGAAAAGATAATATGCTAGGTACTATTATTATCCCTGTTTTACAGATGGAAAAACAGGAGCTGAGAGAGGTTAAGTCAGTTGATCCATAGGCATCAATAAAGCATCTACTATGCGCCAGGCACCACTGTGTTGAGTGCTAGGGGTACAAAGAAAGGCACATACATACATACATATATGTATGGATAGACAGACAGATAGATAGATAGATAGATAGATAGATAGATAGAGTTCCTTCCTCAAGGAGCTCACAATATAATGGAAGAGACATTTGTACAACTACATACAAACAAGATATAAACAGGACACATTGGAACTAATCAACATAGGGAAGGTGCTAGTATTAAGGGGGATCAGGAAAGGCTTCTTGGAGAAGGTGGGATTTTAGCTGGTTCTAGAAACCAGAAAACAGAGATGAGGAGAGAGAGCATTCTAGGCATGGAGGACAGTCGGGGAAACCACCTGAAGTCAGGAGATGGAGGGTCTTGGGGGAAGAATAGCAGGAAAACCAGTCTCCCTGGATTGCGGAGTAGGTGGTGGGAGGCAGGGAGGAAGGAGATATAAGGACTGCATTATTAGGTGGTGCAGGTTAGGAAGGGCTTTGGATGTCAAACAGGAGATTCTATGTTTGATCCAGGAGGTAATAGGGAACCACTGGAGTTTATTGAATAGAGTAATGTGGTCAGACCTCAGAGTGAGGAGATACTTGAGGCAGGGAGACCAACCAATAGGCTATTTGTAATGGCCCATGTGTGAGGTGATGAGGGCCAGTATTCAAGGTGGTGGCAGTGTCAGAGGAGAGAATCGGAGAATACACAAAAGGTTTTTCGAAGGTACAATGGACAGGACTTTCCCAGGTCACTGGTTAGTGACTCAGGTAGGATTTGAATTCATGTCTTCCTGACCCCAAGTCTAGCTTTCCATCCACTCTGCCACCTAGCTGGCTCCAATAAGACCTCTAGGGTCCTTTCTGACTTTAAATCAACAATCTCATGACTGGATAACTTTTCAGATTCCTTCCGGCTCCAAAATTCTGAGTCAGATCATCTAGTACCTCTTATGTTGATGGGTATATGCATTTCTTCAGCTACTCATCCCCTCGACAAGAGGAGGACTGGAAAAGTTAGTGAAGTTCAAGATTATGCTTGAAATTCTGCAAAAGATTTTTTTTTCTTTTTGGTGTGTGTTCACTCCCCAGGAGGACACTCAATGATAATGGTTCATTTGAGCAATTTTCATCCCTTTTGGATCAGTCCCTTCTCCCCAGCCCCCAGGGGTCCCCAACTTTTTCTGAAATGTGTACAGCTCCTCAGCCAAATTGCCTGGGATCATTCTGATGGGAGAAAGCCTTGTTTGCATACCTTAAATTAGAGAGACACATTAAAGTAGGCAGTGGATGGAGTTCTCCTGCACACCAGTAACAACTGACTGGGGCCCTTAGGGAGGTAGCTGCCTGAGTCTTAACAGTTCTGACACCCGAAAGAGGTGGAAGGAGACCTCTTGGCACATATAAAAAATGTATAAATCCTCTCCAGCATGTTTGAAAATTTAAACTGAGCATCTTTCTTATGCACGTGTGACACATATCTAAATAAGCAAGTCTCTGCGCACACACAGTCTGTGTGCCTCCGACCAGCTCCCAGTGGTTAGGGTATTTCTAATTAGTTTTAGTTCTTCCCAGTCTCCAGCTACGTTGGGCAGCCCGATTGCTGGCACTCACTCCCTGAGCTAGGTCAGTTTCCCTGGAATTCTGAGACGTGCCTACAGCGCTCAGAACCGAAACCAGCAGGACTCCGAGGAAATCGGACCACCCAGAGACTTTCCCAAACTGGAGCTCACCAACCCAACCATGTGATTAGGAAAGTGATTTTTGGCGAATAAGCATTTCTGAGGTCCCTGGATATCTCTTCTTAATAAGACAAGTTTGCCTTGACATTTTTATTTTAGCATTTGGATTCCAAAATGGGACGGCGCAAGATTTGTTTCTTCAGGATAATGGCGCAAAGGGACAGGCAATAATCCTGAGTGATCCCAGAAGGGCTGGGAAAGGTGAGGCCAGTCCCCTCTCCAATCTCCTGTTGCAGCTGCTGTCTGAGTCTCAGATGCCTTTAACTCGGCAACTGGACGGCTATGTCAAAAATGTTTATAAGCAGCCTGGTTCTCCAGAAGCTCATTCACTCAGACTCTTGGTGACAGGGATTTTCAATTTAGCTAGTAAAGTTTCACTATTTTTCTCAAGTGGCTTAAACAGTCCTGGCTTCCTTTGTTTCTAATTAAAGACATCTGTGCAGTGAACTACTGGCTCTTTCATTTCACCTCTGTGTAAAAGCAGTGTGGCCTGTCAGAATTCTCCTTCCCCCATGTCACGGGCTCACTGGATACTTTTAAGCCAATTGCTGAATCTCTCTCTGTGGGCAGCCCTGTTCTCATCTACAACCCAAGAGTCATATGCATCTAGTTTTTTATGGTGGTCTGGGTCATTTTACTGGTTGGTGGTATCAAGGAGTAATAAAAAAAAATGCTTTAGAAACAGAGTTCTGGGTTACCAAATGCCCATCCATCATCATAAACAAATTTATTCTCTAACACTTTGGGTCTTTTAGCACCTAACGCTAGTAACCGTAGAGGTTTCTTTGTAATAAAAGGCTGAAGGATTAAATGATACCTGGATGCTAATGGTGAGCAAACCACTTGTGGGAGTTAAGTGTTCTCCCATATGGGAGAAATTAACTCTTTGTAAGCACTAGAGTGCATGGATATAAGACACAGAAGAGGTAGAAGGTAGCCAGAGGTGTGCTGGTGGACTTTAAAGAGGAGAGACACAGCTGTGCTGCAGAAACACCTTGGGTATGTAGTCAGGAGATCTGGGTTTGAGTTACTGCCTCCAAGGTTTACTAGCTATATGACTCCGACTAAGTCACTTAACCTGTCTGAGCCACAGTCATGGTGTTGGTTCCATTTGTTCAGTCTCTGCTCTTGGGGTTACTTTGAAGATCAAACAGGTTATAGATGTTATGGTTAGTAAACAGCAAGAGGCGACATGAACATCAAAAATGGGGGTGATGAAACCTTGTACCTTAAAAGTAGTGAGCTCAGGTGATCCAAGCAAAGTGCTATTGGGAACGAGGTCCCCTATTCCTATGTGGGCCGTTCCATGTTGTTCTGGGATATAGCCCTAATTCTAGTTGGTCACTTCAAATATACACACTTGGTCTCAAAAGAGAATTGGTTGAGAAAGTACAGTAGAATTAATGCTAGAAAAATAATTAATAATGTATGTCTTACTTGTGGAGAGTTAGCATTGTCATCTTTGTATAGGAAAGACAATGCTGAATTATTAAATCAGCACCATTAATCCCAAGCAATAGTTGTATTGATGATTTGGAGCCCCAGGTTATTAGTGATAGGGATAGGAACTGGACCTATGACATCATCAAATCAGGGAACTCTGTGCTCTATACATGTCCTTATTATTATAATCATCATCAGATTCATGGTTATTGTTGTTGTAAGAAACTCTCTCTACCAGTGCTGATTGGCACCTGATCTGCCACTTATATTCCTACGGTGCTGCCTCAGACATTGAAATGTTAAGTGACTTGCCCAGAGTCACACAGCCAGTATGTGACTAAGGTGGTATTTTAGGCCAGGTACTCCTTCCTCCTTCCTCCAAGGGCGTATCTCTAACCACCACCTCACACTTCCTCTGTCCACACTATTTACAATGCAAAAAGGCATGGCAATTTTTTTTTTGCTTCTGATAAGAGGGAGACATTCTTGAGTTCTGGAATAGGTATTCTTCTAAATAGCCATTGCCTGTAAACTCATTGCTGCCCTTTCAATCTGTTGTCTCATTCCTACAAAAAAAGTTCATTTGTAGTGTAGAGTTAACTCTGGGTTCTCAAAGTCTGTGCCAGTTAAGCATACACTCTGGAGGTTCTTACTCCACTGGAAAGCTGTTGAAAAGTGGGATGGTATTCTGGGCCAGGGCTGACTCAGGTTGGTTCGGTTGGCTCAGGATTGAAATGAAACACTTGTAGAACATCTAACATTTAACACAAAAGAGATCTGCTTAAAAATAGAATGGAAAGAATATATAGCCAGGATGGAAGATGAGTTCCATATTCGCCATGGTAGCAAGCCCAGTCAACTCTTCTTACACTGGGCATTTTTACTTAGGCGACCAGGAAGCTACATTAATGGTTCAAACTTTAGTCCTATTTATAATTAAGTCTTGAGGATGCCTTCATTTCTCTTTAGGGGTAAACTAATCTAGCATGTATGGAGTAGTTGTTGCTCTTATCACAGATGATAACTGATCGAATATCTATTGTTCAAGAACCAGTCTCTCTGAATTTGGAAAAAAACCCTTTACTTGGTTGGTTGCTAGGTGATAAGTTTGTTGGGTACTAATGCTCTTCAAGACCATTTATTAGTAGTGGTTGCAAATACTACTACTAGGTCTATATCCCAAAGGTGTCATAAAAAAGGGAAAAGGATCTACATGTACTAAAATATTTATAACAGCTCATTTTGTTGTGGCAAAGAAGTGGAAATTGAAGGAATGACCATCAAATGGGGAATGACTGAATAAATTGTGGTGTATGAATGTAATGGAATATTATTATGCTATAAGAAATGATGAGCAAGCAGATTTCAGAAAAACCTGGAAAGACTTATATGAACTGATGCAAAGTGAAGTGAGCAGAACCAGGAGAACATTGCACACAGTAACAGCGACATTATGCAATGATCAACCATGATAGACTTAGCTATTCTCAGCAATACAATGATCCAAGATAATTCTAAAAGATTCATGATGGAAATTACTATCCACATCCAGAGAAAGAACTGATGGAATCTGAATGCAGATTGAAGCATACCATTTTCATTTTCTTTGGTTTTTTTGTGTGTTTCCTTGTTCATTTTCTGTTTCTCCTTTCACAACATGATTAATGTGAAAATATGTTTCACATGATTGCCCATGTATAACCTCTATGAGATTGTTTGCTGTCTTGGGGAGGATGGAGGGAAGGGAGAAAAATTTGGAACTCAAAATCTTATAAAAAATGAATGTTAAAAACTATCTTTATATGTAATTAGAAAAAAATAAAACAATATTTACATTAAAAAAATGCTGGCTACAATCTGTATCAGTGGGGGAAGTACCCCCTCTGATGAAATCACCAATCCTAGAAGAATACATCCTGGGGGATTTACATAGATTTTGAATACAAAATCTTTTTGTATAGATTATGATTAAACCAATGAATAAGAAAATGAAGCTAAACCTACCATTTCAAATTAACCAAATTGTTTTTAGTAATCCCAAGCACTCTTGATCCCATTCAATTTGAATACCCCAAATTCTACCTTGTATTTGTACAAATCTTCTTTCCAAAGAAAACAATTCTCTCCTCAAAAAGTCAACAAGTATTTATTAAGTACCTACTCTGTGCCAGACATTGTACTAAAAGCTGGAGATAAAAAGAAAGGCAAAGCCAGTCCCTGTTCTCCAGGGTCTCAGTCTAGTAAGGGAGACAACTTGCAAACAACTATGTGCAAAAAAAGATATGTCAAGATAAGCTATGCAATAATCTCTCCTGATCGTCAAGGGATGGTGAGGGGCTAATTCTTTGGGCTGAATGTTGCAAGGAGATTGTAAAGGATAGGACATGTCTGAGTCCACAGGATTCAGTAATTGCTTTCTTTGGTAAATGTCAGTGATAAGTATCATCCCAGTCTGAAAGGTTAGAGTCATCCCTTCCAAGTGACTCACCAGAAATTTGCTTTGGAGCTTTTCATATTTAATGGCTTTGGAAAATGGTCACTCCTTCCTACTGTTAATATAACTGGCCCATGAAATTGGATCTGAAGAGATCCTGGGTGTGACGAAGTTGGCCTATTCTTCCTGGGCATGGAATTCTCTTTCTGGAGGCAGTTCAGAAGAAGGAATAGACCTGCCTGGCCTAGGACCTGAGGCTGAACGCTATAATAACTCTAACACCTTGGAAAGGAGAGGCTTCTGCTTTCAAACAGCTCCAGCTTCCAGATGGCTGGTCGGGCTGGCGAATAAGCAGCTGATGGTCCTCAAGGAGGGGTGGCACAGGGACCATGACTGGTTGAGAATTAAAAGTATGAGAATGATGACTGGAGCATTGCTCCTAGAATGTTCTACCATGTCCTGTCTATGTAAAAACTGTAACCATCATACCTGACTAGCACAGTGGTGCAGTGGCAAGAAGATTGGATGTGGCGTCAGCAGACTAGGGTTCAAATCCAGATCTTGTCACTTTTTACCTATATGATTTTGAGTTAATCAAGGGATGGTGCCTTTAATCAAAACTAAAAAAGAAATCAAACTGAGAGGGGAAGACCCTCAGGGTTCCTGGCCAAAAAAGAAACAGTTACTATTTAGTATTTACATTTACTCTGTGCCAGGAGGGCAAGGACCTATGGTCAAAGACCGAGAAGCTAGGCCTCACTCACTCACAAGTGAGAACCTGAAAAGACCTTAGCCTAAAAGGGCTAGGGTCTCCCAATGCATCCTGGACCATCTCCAGTCATCCTGGTGAGTATCAGGCCACTAGACCCAGATGGCTCTGGAGGAGAAAGCGAGGCTGGTGACCTTGCACGGCACTCCCTCACTCAAATCAGAGTCAACTGCAAGTCACGTCATCATTTCCCTGATGTCATGGTCCTCTTTGAGAAGGAAGGATAAACACACACACACACACACATAACAATATAATTTTGAGTAAATCCCTTAACCTCTCTGGGCCTCAGTTTCCATATCTGTAATATGAAGGAGTTGGCCCACATGAAATCTAAGGTTCCTTCTACTTTTAAATTTATAATCCTAGGTTGTATATCATAGGTGATTTTGTTTGCTGATATGGAAATATGTTAATCTTGGAGACCTGGAAAAGACAAAGAGTTTGGCTTACCACGGAGGAACAGCATCAAAAAGAGACAAAGGGTTTAGAAAGAAAAATTTTTTTTAAAAAATTAATAATAACAAATCCCTGGCCACCACCATCCAAAAAGTCATCACAAGGATTTTCACCCTCCACTTCCTGGCCTCCAGGCACCTCTTGACCACATCCTGCCTTTTCACTTCCTCTTCTCCTTTCCCAGCTCCATGAATCCAGCCTGAGAAGGCTCTCAGGACTGCGGCTTGGCAGCAGGGGATAGCCTGAACCCGATACAGCTGGCTGTCTCAGGGCCTGGTAAGTGCATTTATCCCAGAGACCTCGTTTCTTTGCTTATCTTATTTTTAGACTTATGCTGAAGACATTTTTTTAAAAGCGGTCTCAGAAGAGGCTGACCCAAGCCAGGAAGTCAAACCGGATGCTGATGTTGCTACACACCTGGATGGCCATTTCAGCAGCCCAGAGGCGCAGTTGCTTCAAAACCCCCAAAGCAAGGCAGATAAACGTTTTCTATCAAAACCCAAAGATAAACAGGTAAAGCTGGTTCCTCTTCCACCTTAACAATGAAAATTTAAAAGGCAAGGCAGGTGGCCAGTGTACCAAGAGACTATAAGCTATTGGTGATCTGAGACGTGTTCCCCCAGACCACCTGTCTAAGAAACTGAGCTACAAACGTAGTGATGGACTCAGCTGATGGAAACCACATCCTCAAGGGCCAAAATGATCTTCAGCTGAATGCAGTATGGTTTGTGAATGAATATTTTTAGCCTCATTTGACATGAAATAGAAGAATAATTTCTTTGAAGAAAAAATGACTTGTTTAGTCATTTTTCAGTTGTGTTTGATTCTTTGTGACCTCATTTGGGGTTTTCTTTGCAAAGATATTGGAATGGTTTGCCATTTCCTTTTCCAGCTCATTTTGCATATGAGGAGACTGAGGCAAGAATGGTGAAGTGACTTGTCCAGGGTCATACAACTAGGAAGTGTTTGAGGGTGGATTTGAACTCCAGGCCCAGCCCTCTATCTACTTTACCACCTAGCAGCTCCAAAGAAGAATGAGTTAGATTGTAACTCCTAGAAGGAAGGTACTGTTCAATTTTGTGTTTCTATCTCCAGTTAGTTAGCTTGGTAGCAAGCACATATGAGGCTAACTTAGCAATAGTTAATTGATTGATTCTTTTCACGGCTGGACCTCGAGTCAGGAGGACCCACCTCTGACAATGAAGATCATAGCTCATAAATTTGGAAGGGCTTCTTAGTCAGAGGCCATCAAGCTGAACCCCCTCATTTTACAGATGAGGGAACTGAAAGACAGAAAGGTTAAACTAGTCAGTTAATAATCATTTATTAAGTGTCCACTATATGCCAGGTACTATAGTAACCACTATATTAAGTGACTTTGCCAAGGATCACATAGCTAGTAAGAATCTGAGGCAGAATTTGAATCTAGATCTTGACCCTAAGTTCAGTGATCAAACCACTTAGCCATGTGGTCATGGGCAAACTTCTTCAGACTCAAGTGTCCACATCCAAGTATTTGGTGTCCACCTTTTCACCTGACTCTCATCTGTGGCTCCAAGAAGCTGTACCATGTACAGCAGCCACACCCTGGTAAGGTTGGTTATCCACTGCATCCCGGGCCATCACCACTTGTCCTGACTTTTGGCTTGTCATTGGCCACTAATGCCTCTGATGCCTCTGAGAGTAAGGCTGACAACTATGTACAACTCTGCCTCACTTAAATCCAATTCACAGGCAAGTCAAGACATCAACCCACGATGTCAATGGTTCTCTTGGAAACTGAAAGACAAGCAGCAACCACAGCGCCCACCTCTCTGGTTATTGTGAAGAAATGAGAAGCTATATAATATATGCTTTGCAAACTTTAAAGTGCTATATAAATGTTAAATCATTATTATTATTATTATTGACTCCAACAGAAATGACTACCAGTCTCATCACCCTTGAATTTAAAAGGATAGCTATGTATGTGACACGTAACAAAATTTAGTTCCTATGTAACAAATTCAGTTCACAGTTCAACAAATATTTACTAAGCATCAACTATGTGCAAGATATTCTGACAGGCTCTGGGGGATACAAAGACACAGCGGTCCTGCCCTCACAGAGCTTTCATTCTACTTGAGGGTATGTGCTATGTGTGCCAATTAGCATAATACAAGAAAATTGAGAAGGCAGAGATTATTAACAATTGCAGGCAGAGATGATGCATCGCCGGCATGAAGAATTCTGGGAGATGGAGAACTGAGTTAGAGGAATGGCTAATAATAGCCCAATTTGTCCCAATTATAGAGTTTGAGAAGGGATTAGCATAAAATAAGGGTGAAAGTTAATCTTTATCCTGGTAGTGAAGGTCTTCCATAATTTGGCTCTCACGATAAATATTTTATGTTGTATCCTGTATAAAATGGGAACCTGCTCATGGTTTTTAAGCAAGAAAATGATGGAATAGTCAAACTTGTACCTTAGCAAGTTTATTTTGGCATCTGTATGGATGATGGATTGGAAAGGGAAGGGACAGAAGCAGAGAGACAAAATAATATTGGTATGGTTTAGTATTAGTCCTTTGACTCTTGCCTATCCACAACTGAATGTCCTGTTTTAGAAGAGGCATCTCAAACTCAACATTTCCCAAACAGAATTCAGTATCTTAACCCCACCCCTGACACTACCCTCTTCCAAAATTCCCCATTACTGTCAAAAGTATAATTATCTCCCCAATCACCCAGGCTCCTAACCTCCATACTACCCTGCTTGGTGATCTCATCACCCCCTTTGGGTTATTAATGCTCATTTCTATGTGAGTGATTGCCAGATGTATAGATGAATCCTAACATCTCTCTGGAGATTCAATCACATATCATGAACTTAATCTTGGACATCTCCAAGAGGATGTCTCATAGATATCTCAAACTCAACATTTCCCTTCAAACCTTCTCCTCCTTCTTAACATCCATATTACTGCCAAGGACACCATGATCTTCCCAGTCCTTCAGGCTCACACTTCAGGGTCATACCTGACTCCTCTCTCATGTGCACTCCTCATAGCCAATCTGTTTCCAAGTCTTGTCATTTCTCCTTTCATAACATCTCTCCTGTATGTCCCATTCTCACCACTCACACAGTTGCCACCATTTTGTAGGTCCTTGTTACCTTGCACTTGGACTATGGCACTCTCTTGCCTCAAGTCTCTCCCCATGCCAAGCCATTCTCCAATCATCTGCCAAAAGTAGTCAGTCTAAAGTATAGGTCTGGCCACCTCATTACCCTCCCCTCCCATCCTGCCCTACTCAATAAATCCTGGTGAGTTCTTTTGTCTCCATAATTAAGTATAAAATCCTCTTTTGCTTTTAAAGCCCTTGAAACCTGGTCCATTCCTACCTTTCCAGGCTTCTAACACTTTAATCCATGCCATGTACTCTATGACCCAACACCAATAGCACCTTTGCTTTTTGTTGCACACGCATCCCCTCCATCTCTTGACTCTACGCCTTTGCATTGGCTGTACCCCATACCTAGAATGCTGTTCCTCCTCACATCTGCCCCCTGGCTTCCCTGACTTCCTTCATCAGCTCAAAACCTACCTTCTTCAGGAGACCTTTCTCAGTCTCTTCCCTTCCCCTCCCCACCCTAGTGCGTTTTCTCTAATATTACCTCCCAGGTACACTTGTATATATTTTGTATGCACATTTTTTTTTGCTTATCATCACTACCATTAGAATGTGAGTTCCTTGAGGATAGAGACCTGTTTTTTGCCCTGCTTTCTATATCCAGTGTTTAGTATAGTCCCTGATATGTAGGAAATGCTTAATAAATGTTTGACTAAATTTAGCTTCTATCAACTCCCTATGTATGTACATAATTATTTTTGCATTGTCTCATTCACTAGAATGTAAGCTCAGAGGTTCATAGATGTAGAGCTGGAAAGGATTTTAAAGGCCATTTTCTAGATGAGGAAACTGAGGCACCAAGCTATTAACTGGTTTGCCCAGGGTAGTATAACGAATAAGTATCAATGGCAGGATTTGAACTCTGGTCTTTCTGACTCCAAGCCCAGCATCCTGTGTACATGTCGCCTCTCTCCATCCTTGACAGCAAAGACTGTTTTGGCCTTTCTTTGTACCCCCAACACTTAGAACAGCGCTCAGAGCATGGTACAGTCTTAATAAATGTTTGTGATTGCTGACAATACTGGTCTATTGGGGGCTGTCTCTTCTGTCTTTGTATCCCCAGCTCCCAGGACGGTGCCCAGCACGTAGTAGGCAGTTAATAATGCTTGTTGGCTGATTAATGGGTAGGTGTGTGCTGCTCTCTGGAGCCTGGCAAAGTTCTTAGCAATGCTGGGTTTTATAGCACAGGGTCTCCCAGGAAGCCCTCGTGGTTCTAACACCACTCTGCTTGTTATCTAAATATAGAGAAAGAGCAGCTTTGGGAAAACGGCTTTTCCAATACAGCTCTAGCTAAGCCTATGTGAAATGCATTTATAAAAAGGTGTATAGAAACTTTATTTTGTCCATTGCGATTTATATGTTATTGATGTACATGAGAATATGTAGAAATATGATACATACATACACATATGTGTGTGTGAGTGTGATCCCACTAAATAGAAGTACATGAACTAAAAGGAGGGGAAAGCCCTGCTAGCTAAGTTCATAATTAACTGTATAAGTCCTGAGGCTTAATTCTGACTGTGGAAACCATAGGAACTACACTACAATTTTACCTCCAAAGCTCAATTTGCAATCCCACAAGTGTCTGATAAATGGAGATACACAAGAACAATGGAATGGTTTACCCGTAAGTTTGACCACAGGGCAACTCCAATTAGCCATGAATTCAGTCCCAGTGGGATTTTTCATTAGCCCTTCATAGGCTCCCAGTAAGTGTGTCAAGCCCTGGGTCACTCAAGCCTTTGAGGCTATTTGTAGATGTAGGCTGCAATCTTTGTGAGGCTGACCCACAGCTATGTTAATTAATCCAGGTCTAGGACCAGAAAGAAATTAGACCAGGCCTAAGAGTGGTTGGGTAGTGGTGGGGTGTGCATAGATGGGCTATGATAGCCTACAAAACCTGCCCCCAGACCTTGATGCTCACTTTTTTGTTCTTGTTGTTCCTTGCCATGTGGTTTTTTTTGTCTGTATGACGCTGGTAAGTGCATATAGGGTTAGCAGAAATTTGTCAGGTTGAGGTTAGACTAAATTAAAAAAAAACAAACCCCTAACTATTTTGAAGATCCGTGTTGGGGGAGAAGGGGAGTAAGATAATGCTTCTTGGTTGGATTCGATAAGCATCCCTGAGCAACCACTATATGCCAAACATTATGTTAGTCCCTGGCTATACAAAGACAAAATAAAAATTGATCCTACCTTTAAAGCACCTACATTCTATTTTTCATAGTCCTCAGCTAGCTGAGATTCCATGGTAAGACTGAGATTCGATGTATAGTAGTGTTCCTCAACTCAAAATCAACATAGAACTTAGAGGACTCAAGGACTACCCAGGAGAGAGTCCCACCATGCCGGGTGTCCTGGAACCTTCTGTTCCAACATGGCAACTACCTTGGCTTAATGATATATCATGTCATAGGCAGCAATGGATCTCAGAGACTGGGTTAAAATCCAAGGTCAAGAGAGACAAAGCAAAGGAAGGAATGAAAAGTAAGAACCAGACCAAAGAAAATTAATAATCCAGTCCCAGGGGATGTTCAGAAATCAGCATCCAGGATAGGGCTGGGAGTAGGAGGGCAGGTGGGCAGGTGGGAGGGAGTCAGGAGGTACATCTGTATGCCTTTTATATTGGTGATCCCCCATACCTGAAATGTATTCCCTCATCACTTCCACATCTTTAGTCTTCTTCAAGATTCAGCTCCTGCACTACCACATGAAGCCTTTTCTGATTCCTCCTGGTAACAGGCTCCTCTTCCTTTTATTTACTGAATATATATTTTGTATATAAATATATTATAAATACAAAATATAGTATATATACATACACACACACACACATACACACACACATATAGTCTCCCTGGATAGAATGTAAGTTCCTTGAACAATTTATATAATAATATAACTTAAAAATTACAGCTTTGAAAGACTTCTGAACTCTGATCAATGCAATGACCAACCATGATTCCAGAGGACCAAAAATGATAAATGCTACCCATCTCCTGACAGAGATATGATGGACTCCAAACAAAAAATAAGATATGCATTTTTGGAAATGGCTAATGTGGGAATTTGTTTCACTTGAGAATGCATATTGTTTACAAAGGTTTTGGTTTTCTTTTTTGTTGGGGGTAAGGGGAGGGAAAATGAAAGGAAAAGAAAAGCTTAAAAATTACTTTAAAAAGTTATTTCTCCTGTATTATTTATGTACCCAAGAGAGCCAAAGTTCAATTTCTAAAAAATTCTGAACTTAACAAACAAGAAACAGAGTGAGCATTTCCACATTTGTGAAACAGAAGGAAATGATTGCATGCAGAACTGAAGAGCTCTATTACGCAGAGCTTGCTTTTCTTAAGTACATGATAAATCCAACGCATACCTTTGCAGAAAAGAAAGAAAAAAGAATGCCAGCTCCTTGAAGACAAGGGTTGTTTCATTTCTGTCTTTCTACCCCTAACGCCTAGCTCAGGGTAAGTGCTTAATAAATTCTTGTTGACTGATTAATTGATGGAGGTCAAGAAAAGGTTATAAGTCAGAAATTGGGCAATCATGAAGGAACAAGAGAGCATACTTATAAGACCAGAGATCTTGTCAGGCCAGAGGTTCAGAAGACACATTTTTGGTCAGGACAGCAGACACAGGGACATGCAAAAAATGAAGTAATTTCTTTGATATCTCAGAAGTCCCTAATATGCTAAATTTCCTACTAGACCAGAAGCTAATCCCAGGGAAGACCTGTGGTCTTTGAAAAGGAGATAATCCGTGCTAGGGAGATAAGAATGGGGACTGATCAGCTAGAGACAAGGACAGATTGTGTTACTTCTGCTACTCTATCCTATGCCACTCCAAATTTTTGGAAGAATCAATTGCCATTAATTGTTTCTCCCAACTCTCACATCCCACTCTTCGAAACTCACTTGGAATTTGGAGGAGCCTGCCAATCACCATATTCCACATTTGGGATTTTCCCAGTGGCTCACTGTAGCAGCAAGCACCCTAGCACACCCAGGATGGCTGCTAGCACAGGTTCTTTGATCTGCTTTTCAAGGGAAGACTGCTCAAAAAGGAGTTAACTATCCTACTTTTAATTACATTCACTGGTTCAGGGGAAGAGTCAGTGCCCTGAATATCAGAGAAAGTACAAGCAGAGAAATACAGAGAAAACAGAAGCAGAGAAATTAGACCAACAGACAGGGCTCTTAACTGCCCGAACCAAAGCAATATTGCTATACACTTTACATACACCCCTGGATCGAGAGAGCCTAAGAGAGCGAGAGAGTCTGAACATACGGCTACTCAGAGTCTCAACCAGGAAATCAAAAGATACTTCTCATAGGCACACCCCCAAAGCAAAATACCAACTCAGAGTATACATACACTTCTCAGAGCCAGACAGCATCACAACCCTGTGACTCAGTGCCTAATTAGAAATTAGCAAAAGGTGTGAAAGCCTTCCTACAAGCAAGCCTCCCCTTAAGCAAGCTCCTCCTTAGGCAAGTCCCTCCACCAGTGGGCTCCACTGAGGTCTATTAATGGACCGGGGAATATCTTATTATCCCATTAACATTACACTCATTCACCAAAAATGATTATAGGCCACTAGGCTCTAGAATATACGTGAGTCTCAATACCTCCAGGAACTGCTGATTTTATGACTCATTCCAAGAAGAATGACATAGATTGTATCTTATTGGACACATCTCATACGAATATTATCTACCCTGAGTTTGTGGGAGAATAATGTAGAATTTCTGACTTCTCCACTATACCTTGGTTTCTAGTTGGCAATATGTCACCCCTTGAAAGAGTGTGGCATGTGGGTTTTTATACAGAATTCTCATGCAGGGCAAATTCCCTTTGTATAGTCATACTTCTTTTATAGTGCTCTCCTGGGATGGAAGGACTTCAAACACTTTTGGCAGAAAACAACTTAACGGAAGGATGCTTGAATACTACTTGAAGCAAAAATATATGGCCTCATGCACTCACACATTTGGGGCATATTTCTTTCTACCCTCTCCTGCCCAGTCTCTAAAATGTGTACAGGATGATTCAGGAGGCAGTGGTGTTGTTTCACTTTTTTCTTCGTTGTTTTTGTGCCGAGCACAAAATCGCACGCACTGCCCAAGCTGCCATGTCGACATGAGAAAGGCATTTTTCCTTTGTTTTTGGCAAATGAAACATTAAAGCCCAGAGTGTGAGCTGTGGAAAATGGCATAATTCATGATATCATAAAATATGTGAAACTATTTAAATAACATCAAACGTCTAGCTTAACCTTATCTGAGACAGGAAATTCAGTGGTAACATAACACTCCACTGTTCAGTAATACTATGGCGAGAAAGGCATGCTCAAGATGGCATTTTAGCTTGAACTTGGGATTCTTAAGTTTGATTGGCTTATAGGAAGAACCTCTTTTTTTAGTTTCATAATTTGCATTTCCAAAGTCTATAATAACGTGACTTGAACAAGTTGTATGCAAAGAAATATATATTTATCTAAAGCACAACCCAATTTTTCAGCCCCTTTGACTGGGATGTAAATCTTCCTTCTTCTCAAGTGAGAAGATAACAACTTTTTTAAACAGGAATTTTTCAGTAATATTGGCAAATTTAACTGGGAAGAGAAGAGACCTACAGGAGACATGGGGGCTACATCTGAGTACTTGCAAGGTTGTCATAGGAAGGAAGGATTAGATTTTTCCTGGTTGACTTTAAAAGGTAGAACCAAGAGTAGTAGGGTGCAAATTGCAAAGAGGCAAATTGAGGCTGGATATGGGTAAGAAGTGTCTGACAATTACAGTGGTCAAAAAGTGGAATAATTCCGTGTCCAGAGTGGGTTTCCTCTCTCTGGAGATCTTCAGGAAAACACTAGAAAAACTGTCTCTCTGTCTCTCTCTGTCAGTCTGTCTCTCTCTGTCTCTGTCTCTCTGTCTCCCTCCCTCCCTCCTCCTCCTCCTCCTCCTTCTTCTTCTTCTTCTTCTTCTCTCTCTCTCTCTCTCTCTCTCTCTCTCTTTCTCTCTCTCTCTCTCTCTCTCTCTCTCTCTCTCTCTCTCTCTCTCTTTCTTTCTCTCTCTCTCTCTCTCTCATTAAGCTACAACTCTCTTCCATCTCTCAGGTTCTGTGATACCAAGTTTCAGGATGAAAACAATTTTTAATGACCCTTAAAGGCAGTTTCCTACATAAATGTGGACGGACTATTAACAGAGATAAGAAGAAATCTCTGTAATAATCAAATCTGTTCCATGCACACAGCAACATTTCTCAATGGCATACAACTTCACCAAAAACTGTTTAATCTTCGTAGGTTTTTGGATCATTTAATATTGCTGTAGCAAAGTGGAGATGTTGGTTCAGACATTGGTTCTGCCTTTTAATATTTACATGTCCTTGAGCATGTCCCTCTTGGACTCAGTTTCCTCATCTGTAAAATGGAAGCATTGGACTAGATGGCTTCTATGGTCCCTTCCAGTTCTAGAGAAATGAAAAATCCAATACTTGGTGGTGAACTTTATATTTTTTTAACTATTAAATTAATGTAGATGCCTAGCATCAAAGGAATCTGGATCATGACCTCACTCCCAGCTCCCTCTCTGGTCTGGTCCACCTCCACACCAACTGCATTGTTCCCCTGAGGATGACTCCACCCGGATGCCTTTCTCACCCTTGATGACTCCCTGCCTGGAACAGCCGTGTCATAGAGGCCCTAGCTGCAGTGCTCACTTCCACTTCTGCCTTGTCTCAGGTCTGCCTTACCTCCTCATCTTCTATTCAAAAGTAAGTTCCTTGAGAATAGGGACTTAAATTTTGTTTTTGTTTTTATTTGTATCACCATGGCTTAGCACAGTGCCTGGTGCATATTAAGCCCTTAATAAATTCCCTATCTCTGTCTGTTTGTCTCTGTCAGACTGTTTGTGTCTGTGTCTCTGTCTGTCTCTCCTGTCTCTATTTCTCTGTCTCTGTTTCTGTGTCTATCTGTCTCTCTGTATCTCTCATGGTCATGGATATTAGCTTACAACTTTAGTTTTACAAATCTTTTTTATACAAAAGATTAAAAAAGAACTAACACAAAGCACAGCTACAGTATGCTTTCTCTTTCTTACCTGCAGCCAGCACCGCCCCCCCCCCCCAGTATTGTTTCATAAGTCCAGTCCACTACTTTTAACGGCTAAACATAAAAGCCACGGAGAGCATAAACAGGAAACTAGTGTTTAGGTGGGAGTTCCTAGGAATTTTATACTCTGACCACAGAGGCCATGGGAGAAAGGAAATAGGAAAAACAGTGTAAATACCTGGGTGACTAATGACTGTCCAGCCTGTCTGGCTCTCAGAATATGTGGTGTCCTCCCGGAGGCAGGACTAGGAAAAGGTTTGAGGCCATCATGTGGCATTTCTGGAGACCGACACACACAGGGGCGTAGGGGGAGGGGGAAGGAGAGAGGAGAGAGACATTTATTTCACGAGGTTAATTTCCACCCCCTTCTTTCTGCAGCTCCCCACATGAAAGTGGCTCCAGGGTTCACATCCATTTGAATGCGGGGGTGCAGATATTCTCCCCACCTCTGGGGCTTCTAGGCTGCCTCAATTGTCAAGCCTTGTAAGGTAGGCTGTCCTCTGGCGGGCTCACATTGATACTGTCTAAAAGGATTTAGAATCAAGTGGGTAAATTTGCACGAGCCCTGTTGCTGAAAAGGCAGCTGGAGAGTAGGAGCAGGGCGGCCTTTGTAAGGAGATTCACCATTGGGTCCCCAAAGGATTTCCATTGTTCTCCAAGGGGCCCTCAGAGGGGATTTTTTATTTTTATTGTTAGCAGCATGCCTTGGGAGAGAGGGCCTTTTTTCTCCTTCCCTCCGCCCCCCACCTCCTCTCTCTTTTTTTTCCCCCAGGCTGCAACAGATTTCCCTGCTGCCCCAGCTTCTCCTATGCAATGGAGGTGGGGCAGGGTTTCCAAGCTGACCATCTGCACAAGGGGAGATTGACAGCAGCCTGGGAAGGCCAGCGCCTCCACCATATCCACCCCAGCACCAGGCCCCCGGAGCAAAGCAAGGACATCTGCTCACCTTAATTTAGAAACGCTGGCTCTCATTTCACCGGAGCCCCTCGGCTTAACATTCTGCCCTGGCAAGGTCCAGGCAGAAAGCAGGCCTCTCCAGGCTGTCAGAGTCTCTCCTTTCCCAGGAGAGGGGCAGCTGAGGCTTTATCGGCGTATGGAAAGAGGAGGATCAGGGTGCCGCAGAGGAGTATACCCTCCTTTTTACCCATTCCATCCATTTCAGTGCTGCAGGCCGGTATCTGACTCTGGGATGGGTGGCTTTTCACCCAGGCCACATCCCCTGCTCTCAGCCAAGGAGGTCTATTTCGGAAGTATCCATCTGCAAGTGTTCCAACTTGGGCCCAGATAGGAAAAAGGGACAGGGAGAAGGGACAGGGAACACCCGACAGGACAAGACTTGTAGCTTCAACATGGACCGGAGCCACTAAGCTGTTTCCCAGTGGGGGAGGCAAAAATCTGGCATCTATTTTTTTAATGTAAAAACATATCCTGCTTTTCCTGATCTGAGTTCAAACACGTTGTTCAGTTGTGTCTGGCTCTCCGTGATCCCATTTGGGGTTTTCTTGGCAAAGACCCTGGAGTGGTTTGTCATTTCCTTCTCCAGGTCATTTGACAGATGAGGAAACCAAGGCAAACTGGGTTAAGTGACTTGTCCACAGCTAGTAAGTGTCTGAGGCCAGATTTGAACTCAGGAATTTGAACTACCTGATTTGAACTACCTGATTCCAGGCCTGGCACTCTATCCACTGCACTACCATACCCTATATTGTATTATATTTATCTGTGTACTTGTCATCTCCACTGCTATATCATTGTGTACAGACTCCTTGAGAGGCCTGATACAGTCACAGTTATTTGTCATTTACCCCAGCACCCAGCAAAGTCTTTGGTATGGAGTGGGTCCTGAACAACCATTTGATCAGTTTGCTTGACTTCTCTGCTTGCCCAAATCCCAGTGTCCCTTCCCGAACTGGCCCGACCACCTACCACGTTGCCTGTTCAGCACTTTTTCCTCCCCCTTCTGCTATTGATGGCCTCATCCCGAGGAGGCCAACATCGGCAACCAAGGAGGGAACATTAAGAAAGAAGAATGTACATTTGAGGAGGGATGTATTCAGAAGTAAAGGTGATATGCAACCAAAAGATATAAGTGGAAATTGCTGGGAAAGCTTAAATTTTAAATTAAAAATTTGTAACAAGTATTTCACAATTAAGATGTTTAGATGGGTTAATTCACTCCATAATCTCTTGTTGTATACTGTAGGAAAGGGACATTTCAATGGGTCAGCTATGAATGAATCAATCCCTCAACAAACATGAATTGAATATGTTTTATGTGCCAAGCACTGGGTTGTGGGCTGGGCATATAAATACAAAGATGACCCAATCCTAGCTCTAAAGGGTCTTATATGTCCATAGGATACACATGTATGTTTATGCCTATATACGTACCCACATATGTGCATATATGTGTGTATATATACACACATATATGTTTGCATAGACATAATACATTCAATGGTCCAATTAGACTGGCCTTGTTTGCTCTTCCTCGCACATGGCACTCCAACTCCAGGCTATGCTCATTTGCATTGGCCGTTCCTCACGTCCAGGTGCTCTCCCTCCTCACGTTCCCCTTTTTAGAATCCTCGGTCTCCTTCAAGCCTCGGCTCAAACACCACCTTCTGCATGAAGCTTTTCCTGGATCCATCCAGGTGCTAGTGGCTTCTACCCCACCCTCCATAATTATCTCGTGGGCTTTTTTGTATATACATTTATGTATATGTGTGTAATTAATAGAGAGTAGCCTGAGGAAAAGTTTAATTGTAGGGACTGTGGGACTAGTTCATAGAATAATTGAATAGTTCAGAGTCACTGGAAAATAATATATATATAAATATAATATATATTAGATATGAATACATGTGTGTGTGTGTGTGTGTGAGAGAGAGAGAGAGAGAGAGAGAGAGAGAGAGAGAGAGAGAGAGAGAGAGATGAGAGATGGGGCAGCTAGTTGGCTCAGTGAATAGAGTACTGGGCCCGCAGTCAGGAAGACCTGAGTTCAAATGTGACCTCAGACACTTACTAGCTGTGTGAGCCTGGACAAGTCACTTAACCCTGTTTCCCTCAGTTTTCTGATCAAATGAGCTAGAGAAGGAAATGACAAACCACTCCAGCATCTTTGCTGAGAAAGCCCCAAATGGGGTCAAGAAGATTAGGACTTGGCTGATACAATTTAGCAAATGCGAGGTGAGGTCGGAATGTACAAAAGAAGTACTTTCTAGAATACCAAGTTCTTGAGGATTGTGAGCATGGCTACTGGTCCTTAGAGGAGCAGCAGCAAGAGACTACAGATACAATCTAGGGAGCAAAGTCCTGGGACTTTGCCTTCTGCTATCGCTACAAGTTACTCAGATGGGGGAGGTCCAGTGTGAAGGAGGTTGCCTGTCAAATTTGCGGTTGTTTTTCCTTCTTCGGTGGTCCCTCAAGATGATACCATGAGTTTAGATATCTGCGTAGTGTTGGTGGGGAGAGAGAAAAAGAGGGAATCACCCGTGTCAAAGGGTAGCCCTGCTAGAAAACCCTGCTAGAAAACTTGCTTGCTTTCTGAAGCTGGCTTGCTTTCTGAAGGAAGTCCAAACCACAGAATAATACTATGAGTCGGGAGGGCTTTAGCGCCTTGGGTAAAAAGAGGGACTCGTCAGGAATTGAAGAGAATTATAGTGATTGTTTATGAGCTATGGTGAGTCACCTATTTTCTATGAATGACTGATTGAATGAATTAAAAAACATAACTGTTTATCATGTGCAGAGCACTATGGTTAGTGCAGGGGGTACAGAAGGAAAAGTAAGACAGTCCTTCTTAAGGAGCTCTCATTGGAATGGGCGGTGAGGGGACAACATGTAGTTGCAGTTTCAACTCCGAGTCAGGTGGAACTCATCCTTATGGTCCCAGTGAGCCCAATGGTAACAAAACATATCATAGTATATCTTCTTGAGTGTCATTTCCATTGATAAAATCACATCTATGAACCATTTGTCAGTGCTAAGACTTTAGTGGTGAGCACTTAGTCTTCCGATCCTTCAACAGCTGTTTACCAGGCGAGGACCATCGTATCTGCAGTCAGTTGCCAGGGCACATCTTCAGAAAGGCTACCCAGTATCTGATATATGCATTGTTAGCTTGAATGCTCATGTAGGTATCTGAGGCCCCTATTACCTACATCTGTGGAGACCTAGACAGGAGTTATATTTGGAAATGTTCAGAGGCAACTCTGGTTAGGAGCAGTGTGAGGTGAAGAAAGAATGATATATTAGCGTTAGTCCCAGAGTACAAACTAGGTCTGGTCTGCAAAACCCATAGCCTGTATTTATTATGTACCTATTATTTATTTACTTATCTAAATATTTGTTGTTTACTCCCAATGCAATGTGAATTTCTCGAGGGGAACGACTGTTCAATTTTTTTGTCTTTTTATCCCAATCACTTAGCAGAGTACCACAGTAGGCCCTAATAAATGCTTGTTGAATTAAATTGAATGGTAGCTGGGTGCCAGATTATAAAGGATTTTGAAAACCAGCTCGAGAGTTTGGACTTTTTAATTCAGTAGGTAATATGGAGCATTTGAGCAGAGAATGATATTATTAAATCTGTGCATTAGGAAGATTAATCTGGCACTGGTATGCAGGATTGATTCATTGGAGAAAAGAGGAGAGGCAAGGAGATTTTTAGTAGTCTGTCTCAGTAGTGTGAGCAAGAGGTAGGTAATAGGAACTTGGACCAGGGGCAGTGTTAGTAGAAATAGGAACAGTAAATAACTAGTATTTTTGCATCTGAGGCAAGCAGTGTAAAACAAGAGTCTGGGATACATAACCAGCAGAGAATGAGGGGGGAGTAGGATGGGGCCTGCCCAACCAGGGAAAAAGTCAAGGTGCTGACTACCAGGGTAGTGGAAATAGGAGTAGCATCTGGTTAGCTTATTCTAATAATTTATTTTTGCTAACTAGGTGCTTGGTTCAAGTTTGACTTTTTTTCTTCCTATACTTCAAGTACTTTCAGTTGCCTCCAAATTTTAGCACCTTGGGGCGAAGCCCTGATTGCCTGCATTAGTTACAACTCTGTTAGGAGTCGAAAGTCGTGGAAATAGAATGAGAAGTAACTTCAGTTCATTCAAAAAACATTTATTGAGCTCCCAAGTACTGAGCAAAAACAAAAACAAACAAACAAAAAGCTTTGCTAGGTTAAAAAAGAATGGTTAGCTTAATTATCTTTGTTTTTAGGTAAAATATTATTTTGGGGGGTTGGATTTTCTAGATGATTGACTTAATTTCCCAATTATTCTACTGGTATAGACATGGATCATTGATTCAGGGTGAAATACATTTAAAAGAACACTAAACTGAAAGACAGAGAACTAGAGTTCTGGTTCTGGTCCCTACTAGTTGTACAAAACTTGATCTAACTTCTCTAGATCTTATTTTCCTCCTCTGTAAAATAAGGAGTCTGAGTTGGATGATCTTTATGGCGGTGAGCTGGAAAATGTTTAACAATCAGCCCTCCAGGGTTGGGAGTGGAGTGGGGAAGAGGGAAATGTGTTCATGAAATACTTCAAATTTTAGTCTGCGTTGTTAAAATTTTCTCTGTCACTTTTTAAAGTCTAGACAACCAACAAAACAGGAAGTCAAGTCCTGATTTGTCACCTTTGTCAATCTCTTCAATGTCAATTCTCTTGAGAGCCAGGTTTGAGCTGGCTGCAGGACACCCCTGTGACTAAATGATCTTTGTACCTTGTGCATAGGGAGGCCTTCATAAATGCCTTATAAATGCTTGAACTGAAATATCTCTTCTAGACCCTTAAAGGCTGGAGTGTTATAAAAAGTGTCAAAGAACCATCAGAAAGATCTGTAATCTATTGAAATCTTTAAAAGCTTAAGTTACCCTCTTTATGCCACAAAGCTATTATTTCTGTGATAGATTTGTTTAAGCACTAACACATGGAGATTTTTTTTTTCTTTTCAGTAACTACCCCTGCAATTTTCACAAATTATCATAGGTAGAATTTGGGTTGTGCTCTCCAATGCAACTGGGCATGCTGACTATATTCAACACTGTGAATATAAAGATAGTTACATCCTAGATCCTCTTCTCAAGGAATTTTTCATCTAATGGGTTTTTTAGGGTGCAAAAGTTGGAAGGGACTTTAAAGATGTTCTAATATAATCTTTTCATTTTCCAGGGACCTTAAAACTTAAGTGTAAAAAGAAATTCTTTTTAAAAATTTCAAAAAGTTTTTAAAACTTTTTTTTATTATTTTAAAGATATTTTATTTTTTCCAATCACATGTAAAAATAATTTTTAGCATTCTTTTTTTAAATTTTGAGTTCCAAATCCTGGCCCTCCTTTCTTTCCCTTCCCACTCATTGAGAGGTAAACAATTTGATATATGTTATACATATGCAGCCATGCAAAACGTTTCCATATTAGT
Organism: Trichosurus vulpecula; assembly: GCF_011100635.1. NCBI lineage: Eukaryota > Metazoa > Chordata > Mammalia > Diprotodontia > Phalangeridae > Trichosurus > Trichosurus vulpecula. The sequence goes on along the minus strand of NC_050577.1, from coordinate 70,485,921 downwards.
CATGTTGTGAAAGAAGACACACACAACACACAGACACAAAACACAAGAAAAAGAAAGTTTTTTAAAAGTGTGCTTTGATCTGCCTTCAGACTCTATCAGTTCTTTCTCTGAAGGTAGACAGCAGTTTTCATCATGAGTCCTTTAGAATTGTCTTAGATTATTGTGTTGCTGAGCATACCTAAGTCATTCACAGTTGACCATCATGTAATATTGTTATCACTTTGTACATTGTTCTCCTGGTTCTGCTCACTTCACTTTGCATCAGTTCATGTAAGTCTTTCCAGGTTTTTCTGAAAGCATCCTGCTTGTCATTTCTTATAGCACTATAGTATTCCATCACAATCATATAGCACAACTTGTGTGACATTTACCAACTGATAGGCATCCCCTCAATTTCCAATTCTTTGCCACCATGAAGAGTTACTATAAATATTTTTGTACATATAGGTCCTTTTCCTTTTTTGTTTTTATCTCTTTGGGATTCAGACCTAGTATTGGTATTGATGGGTCAAAAAATATGCATGGTTTTGTAGCCCTTTGTGCATAGTTCCAAATTGCCCTCCAGAATGGTTGGGTCAGTTTACAACTCCACCAACAATGCATTAGTGTCTCAATTTTCCCACATCCCTCCAACATTTGTCATTTTCTTTTTCGGTCATAATGGCCAATGTTATAGGTGTGAGGTGGCACCTCAGAATTGTTTTAATTTGCATTTCTCTAATCAATAGTGATTTAGAGTATTTTTTTCATATAATTATAGATAGCTCTGATTTCTTCATCTGAAAACTGCCTGTTCATATCCTTTGACCATTATCAAATGGGGAATGACTTGTATTTTTACAAATTTGACTCAGTTCTCTATATATTTGAAAAATGAGGCCTTTATCAGAGAAACTTGCTGTAAAAATTTCCCCCCCAGTTTTCTGCTTTCCTTCCAATCTTGGCTGCCTTAGTTTAGTTTATACAAAACCTTTTTGATTTAATATAATCAAAATTATCCATTTTACATCCCATAATGCTCTCTGTCTCTTGTTTTGTCACAAATTTTTCAATTCAAATTCAATAGATCTGACAGGTAAACTATTCCATGCTCCTGTAATTTACTTATGGTATCACCCCTTATGGCTAAATTATGTACCTATTTTGACCTTATCTTGGTATACAGTGTGAGATGTTGGTCTGTACTTAGTTTCTGCCAAACTGCTTTCCAGTTTTCCCAGGAGTTTTTGTCAAATAGTGAGTTCTTGTCCCAAAATCTTTGGGTTTGTCAAACTAGATCACTGTGATCATTTACTACTGTGTATCGTGTACCTAATCTATTCCATTGATCCACCAACTGTATTTCTTGGCCAGTTCCAGATTGTTTTGCTGATTACCACTTTGTAATTCAGTTTTTATAATTTTTTTGTAATTCAGTTTTTGATCTTGTACTGCTCAGCCATCTTCCTTTACATTTTTCATTGATTCCCAGGGTCTTTTTTAACTTTTGAAAAGTTTTCATTTTTAAAAAACATTTCCCTGTTAAATAGCTAAGTAGTAAGTAGCATATAAACATGAAATGTTGGGAAGATATTCAAATACTCAGATGGAACTGTGATCTCATGAATGAATGAATAAATAATAGAATAAATGAAAAAGCATTTATTAAGTGCTTTTTATGTGCCAGTCACTATGCTAATCAGTGGGTACACTTTTTTTAAAAAAAAAGAGATAGTATTTACCCTCTAATAGAGGAAAACAACACAAATATGGGTGTGGTAGCCAGGAAGGTATGCTTGTTTTGGGGAGATAAAGGGGAGAAAGGTTTTGTATACAGCAGTAGCAGGCATATGGTGAGTGACCTGGTCAGATGGCTGGAAGTAATGTGAAGCTGATTCCTAGTCTGGTGTTTAGAGCTAAGAAGTAGTTATATGAGCTCAATGGGCTAGTTTGCCTATAATCAATCACCAGTCAATTGGGTTTGGATCCTAGAGTAGGAGCTCCAGAGATAAGTGGATTAACTCCATTAGGGATAGGCACCTGGATTCTGGAAAACCCAGTGTGAAGGTCTAGAGCTCCCATCAGACATGGAGGGTATAGGTGTAGCAGATGGTGAGATGGCCAAATGAGATGTACAGCACGTGGGTACTCCCTCCAGTGGTACACATTGGAACCCCTCCATGCCTGTACATCCTATGTAAGTCCTATCCATGTCCTTCCATAAGTTTGCTGCAGAGATTCTGCCCAACCTGTTGGACCCTTTTCTCAATTTCTCTTGAGATTTTGAGAATATCAAAGGTACCCGCTGGCTGGGCTGTCTGTCGATTACTTATGTAATCAAATGTGTAAACAGATATGTAACCTTATGTAAACAAATATGTAAACAAACACTTATGTGCCAGCACTGTGTTAAGTCCTGACAATACGGAGAAAATGCAAAAACATGTTCCTATCCTCAAGAGATTTATATTCTAATGGAGGAGACAGCAGACACAAAACATCATAGTAAAGATAAATATCAAGTAGACAGAAGGTAGCCTTGGAGAGGAAGGCATTAGCAGTTGGAACTGTGGAAACCCCAATGAGAGGTGTCACTGGTGCTGAGTTCAAGGAAACCATAGATTCTCCAAGGTGGAGGTTAGGAGGCTGAACATTCTGGGCAAGGGGAGAAACCAGTACAAAAGCAAAAAGAATGTAGATGAAGCATCGGATGTGAGAAACAGCAAGTAAGACAGTCTAGCTAGTAGAATACAGGTGAAGATACTGGAAAGGTAGGAAGAGACCCTGGTTTTAAAGAACTTGAAATACTAGACAGAGGAATTTGTATTTGATTGTAGAGCTTATGGGGAACCACTGGAGTTTACTGATGAAGGGGTGACATGGTCAGACCTACACTTTAAGAAAATTACTTTAGCAGCTATGTGGAGAATGGATTAGAATTGGGAGACACCTGAGTTGGGATTCCAACTAGGTTATTATAGTTGTCCCAAGTAAGAGATGATGCAGGCCTGAACTAGGATGATAGCTGTATGAATGGAGAGAAAAGGATGGATGTGAAAGTTATTGGAGAGAAAGAAATTGTAATACAATTACCGATTGGTTAGTTGAGGTGAGTGAGAGAGAGGAGCCCAGAAAGACACTGAGGTTGCCAACCTGGATGACTGGAAGGAGTTGTCAGACAATAAGAAAGTTGGGAAGGGAGGTGGGTTTGTATTTTGGTGTTTGTTTGTTGGTTGGTTTAGGGAAAGATAATGAGTTTTGTTTTGGAAATGTTGAGTTTAAGATGCCTATGGAACATGCAGTTCAAAATATCTATTCAAGGCTGAATGAAAAACACTAGGTATCATCTCCATAGGGAGGATGGTTGAGCCCCTGGAAATTGACGAGACTACCAAGAGAGATAATAGAGAGAGAAAGGAGAAGAGGACCTAGCTTTGGGGACAGCCAGAGTTAGTGGGTATGGCATGGATAAAGAACCAGCAAAGGACATTAAAAAGGAGCTGTCAGTCAGGCAAGATAGGTCAGATAGTTATACCTGGATCCCAACATGCGACCAATTGGTCCTAACTATTCTCATAAGAGGGGTCAAGCTAGGCGGTACAGTGGAGAGACCACTGTGTCAGCAAGGCAATGATAACAATGTAGATGATAATTGTCAAAATGCCTATGTAGTTCTGTATGGCAAAGTATATGACTCTCCACGTAGACGGTAGAAGTGAACCATTTATTCAGACACCAGAGAACCAGATCCCACAAGCCATTTATCCAGTCTACCACAGCAATGAAACATTCAATTCGCAATATCACAACATGGAGCCTCGCCATCCCAAAACCTCTCTGACCCTCTGCTGGGGTTTTCCCCAAAACAAACTCATAGTACAGCTAAGTCAGCCTGTTCAGCTCTGTCACACAGCAGCCATTAGCAGCCAGAACTGTGCTCTCTCTCTCTCTCTCTCTCTCTCTCTGTCTCTCTCTCTCTCTCTCTCTGTCTCTCTCTCTCTCTCTCTCTCAGCATTTCCTGTGACATAACTTTCTTTTCTTGTCAGGAAGCTCCTCCCACCCCATGTGACTTAGGCTCCCTGTGACATAAGCAGGCCACATGGCCTATTAATGGGTGGGAAAGATCATCAAATCTAAATTGCTATTACAACCATTAAGCCTGGACTCAGGAAGACCTGAGTTCAAATCTTGATGCAGACACTTACCAGCTGTGTGACCCTGGGCAAGTCACTTAATCCTGTTTGCCTCAGTTTCTTCATCTGTAAAATGAACTGAAGAAGGAAATGACAAACTGCTCCAGTATTTTTGCCAAGAAAACCCCAAGTGGGGTTACAAAGTATCAGAAATTACTAAAACGACTGAACAACAACAACATTCTCATAGGAACAATCAAATAGATGAAGAATGCCTATTGTACAGGCTACAATATTCATTTGAATGGACTTTATCTATCTATCTATGGACAGATGTTGCAAACAGACAATGAAGAAAGCATTAAGTTGACCTGGAGGAGGAGATCATAACTGCCTTTGGAAAATTTCAAAGTTCTTTTAATGACCGCAAGCACGGTGCCTGGCACATACTAAGTACCTAATAAATGCTTTCTCTACCTTTCTCTAAAACAAAGTTATCCTATCGACTGTATATTAGAGCCTAGATGCTCAAGAAGGAGACTGGGTGACTCCTAGCATCCTTTTAGGATTTTATATACAATGACTTTCCAGTTACCGGTTTAACAACCTACTCAGTGTGTTCCAAGCAATTGCTTTCAGATCCAAAGGAAAAGACCTTTTTTTTCTTTAAGTCACAAGATCCAATTTGAATAGGACATTAAACTTATTTTATCTCAACTTAATGTGGCCATTATTCAGACAAGAACAATTATCAAGATTAGACAACAGAGAAAACATCCCCACGTGTAGCTCTCTTGACCAAAAGACTCATGGGATATTTACAGAACATTTCTAACATATCATAATAATAGCTCATGCTTATTTAAATAACATGTAATAATAATGTTATATAAATAAATTATAGTAATAATAATGGTAGCTTACACCTTTTAAAAAAGTTGAAGGAGTAGTGTCTGCACTTTACTGATAAGGAAACTCAGACTCTTGTTAAGTGATTTTCTCATCATCATGCAGCTGATAAATAAGTGGCACAGCAGAAACTCAAAGCCAGGTCTTCTGACCCCAGTGCTCCTTCCACTGCAACAACAAAATCAGCAAATTGCCCAATCTTTGCTTATCTGTTACAAGCAAAGTATTCACATGCTGTTCTGTAAGTTTTGGGAATAACTAAAATGCCCAATCTGTCATACGAAGGGTTAACTCTTCAAAGGGAACATCAGAGAATATTATCACAGAGTTAGAAATGGAAGAAGCCTCCCCTATCTCCTAGACTTGAATCTGAATAGGTCAAACTAAGAAGAATCTAAACAGGTCAAACTAAGATGGAAATTCAAAGGTCCTTCAAGAATGAAAGAAATAGAAATGTCTCTCTGGCCATACCTATAAAGCTGACAGCTTTGCCTTACAATGAAATTTTTTTTTCCTAGGACATTAATCTGTGAAGAGATTTCCAGACTAAAATATTTTGGGAGAAACCTCATTTCAGACTTCATTTCTGATGCATTCCTGAAGGCTTTCATCCTGATGCCAAGAAGCATGGGACAGTCTTCTTCAAATGTTTACCCAAGCTATTGATATTGGGGAATATTGGTATTGGGGAATATTGATGTTGGGGGATATTGGTATTGGGGGATATTGATATTGGGGGATATTGATGTTGGGGGGATATTGATGTTGGGGGGTATTGATGTTGGAGGATATCGGTGCCACTGAACACTTCTAGTGATAAGCACACTGGACTTGGCCAGCAACATGCCCTTGAAGACCTAGAAGCACCTATACTTCAAAGATGATATGTTTCAAAAATATCAGAATTTTGGAAAGAATTTTCCTAAAAGGAAGCTTTCTTTTACACTGGGCAGAGATATGACATCTAAACTTTGGGGTTTACCTTCATCAAGGGAGGTCATATGGAAAAATGGAAAGAACACAGAGTTTTATCAGAAGACTTGGGTTCAAATGCTTTCCCTGATAGTTATTACCTGGGTGATTCTGGGTAAGTCACATAACCTCCTTGGGCCTCTTCCATAACATGAGGGTGTAAGATGAGGGTGCTCTGAGGTCTCTAAAGGGCTCCTCACTTCAAATGGAATGTTCTTAGTTTTAAAGATAAAAGTGGTAAGAAAAATTAAACTATATAATGTTGCTTTAGAGGGTTTTATTCCCATATACAGTGGGAAAGGTATTTGCTCTGGAGTCATGGTACTTATTATCTTTGTGACTTAGAGCAAGTTACTTTAACTCCCCTGAGACTCTCTAAAATGAGAAGGTTGGATTAGATGGTCTCTGAGTTCCTTTTCAGCTCTTAATCTAAGATCTAGACCAATGGTTCCCAAAATGAGAAGCTTGCCAAAGGGGTACAAGGAATACTTAGCATATGATTTATATTATCCTATTGAAACTAATCTCTATTTTATTTCTTACAAGCATATGTAAAGTAAGCTCTAGGACTGATTTCTTTTTATACTGAATAGAGGACATAGGAAAATTTTTCTTGGCAAAGATACTGGTTTGCCATTTCCTTCTCCAGCTCATTTTACAGATGAGGAAACTGAGGCAAACAGGATTAAGTAACTTGCCCAGGGTCACATAGCTAGTAAGTGTCTGAGGCCAGATTTGAGCTTAGGAAGATAAATCTTCCTCACTCATGCCCTACAATCTATTCATAGCACCACCTAGCTGTCCCTGGTACTTTAAAGGTTGTCCTATTCTAAAGTTTTATCTCAGACTTAGCTACTGTCATACACTTTATGTTCCAGTCAAACTGAGCTCCTCACTGCTTTTGCTCAAATATCCCTTATTGTTTCAAATGGTTTCCTCCATCCCCCAATATTTAACTCAACTCAATGAAATTCTATACATTTTTCAACTCCTAGCCCAAATATCACTTTCTCCACTCTTTCCAGAGTCTCCCATTTAGAACTGATTTTTCCTCTGAACTCTGTTGTATTGCTTTGTTTAATAGATCCACAAACATATCTCTGTGTGTATATAGTCATTTATAGATAATCTCATTTCCCTTACTAGATAGAAAGCTCCTTGAGGACAGGGACTGTATAGATGCTCTTTAATGCTGGGCACAGTGCTTTTGTGCAAAGTAAGCACTCCATATTTGTGGCATTTGCAGTTTTGAGTCTTCCTTGGCTTTTGAGAAGGTGGCAATTCAAGAATTATACCTCTCCTAGAAATGCCAAAAAGCTACAAAGGCTAGAATTGGGAGGAGAAAAAACAGGCTGAGGGACAAATAATTTGCTCAAATTAACTGAAAGTCATTTATATCAGATCTCGGCAAAGAATTCCTATCTCCCCAGCTGTTGGGTTTAGAGAAGTAGGAAAGGGCCTCTCCCTTCTACCTGGCCCTTAGAACTGATTTATTCATAGTCAAGCAATGCTTCCCAGACACTGAACCCAACCCCACACTTGCCTCATTAGGCTATTTCAAGGTCTAAAATACTTGCAAAAGGATTTTCTCTCTGCCCTTCACAAACAACTCAACTTCTTCCCAGAGTTTTCCACTGAGCGAAATCCTGCTAGCTTGTTAAAATGACAGAAGAATTCAAATATAGCCAATTTTTCAGCCTGAAGGAGTTGGGACAGCATAGGATTTGTGGTCAGAAAACCTGGGTTTGAATTTCATCATCATTTTACCAGCTGTATGACTCTGGATAACTTTTTTTTTCCTTTCTCTAAAACTCGCTTTTCTTATCTGTAAGCTGGGGATAAAAATATTTGTACTACCTATCACCAGCCTGTTGTGAGGATAAAAATGAGATTAAGTCTACAAAGTATTTGGGAAAGTCCTAGTGAAATCCAGGTTGATAATATTCAGGACTGATTTGTCCAGTTTGCGAATAATCCAGCCCCTTGACTTGCTTCTCCTTGCTGTCCACCTGCCTGTTTTAACACCTCATCACCACATCTGATGAGGTGTTCATTTCAGCTCAGCTCAAATATCACCTCCTACATAAACCCTTTCCTGATCCTCCCAGATGCTAGGGCCTTCCCCCCCAAAATTACCCCATATTTAAATACACACAAGTCATCTTTCCTAACAGAATGGAAACTTCTTGAGGGCAGGGACAATTTCATTTTTGTCTTTGTATTTCCGGTGCTTAGCATAGAGACTGGTACATAATGGGCACTTAGTAAGCACTTGTTGATGGATTGAGTAATCCAACAAGCTCCCGGATGGTATCCCTAACTCTAGTTACAGATGTACGAATTGTCTAAATAATGTTGTTCAAGTGTCGTTTCTTTATGTCACATCCCTGCTTAAGATCCTAAAAGGACTCCCTGTTACCTGCAGCATCATATCTGAACTCTTCAACCTAGTGATCAGGCATTCATTCATTCATTTGTTCGTTCATTCATTCATTTGTTCGTTCGTTCATTCATTCATTTATGTGTAGATTTACTCCTTCTGAGTGTTTGGGTTTTCTGCTAGCAGCCTCATCCCTGCCATACCTCCTGACACACTGTTCGCCTTACTCGTCAAGAACCCCCTTTACTGAAGGCAAGCTAATCCATCATCTGGTCCCTACAAAGACTTGTCAGACATTTGTCATAGGACTAGAATGGACCTTGCAGAGAGATTCATTCACACCCTCATTTAACAAATGAAGAAACTGGGGACCAGACGAGTTGGAACTTGGCCAAGACAGAACGAGTAACAAATGTGGGAGCTGAGATCCGACTCTAATTCTAGCAGCTTTCCTCTGGACCATGTTTCCTCTGGTTGTCGTTGTTCAGTCATGTCCGACTCTTCATGACCCCATTTGGGGTTTTCTTGGCAGAGACACTGGAGGGGTTTGTCATTTCTTTCTCCAGCTCATTTTACAGATGAGGAAACTGAGACAAACAGGATTAAGTGACTTGCCCAGGGTCACACAGCTAGGAAGTATCTGAGGCTGGATTTGGACTCAGGAAGATGAGTCTTCCTGATTCCAAACCAAGTGCTCTATCCATTGTGCTACCTAGCTGCCCTGCATCTCATCCTTTACGATTTATGACCTCGTATAGCATAGTAGGTAGGGATCATAGGGGACCTGTGTTCAAATCTTGTCTCAGACACATACTAGCTGTGTGACCCTGGACAAATCATTTAACCTCTCTCAGCCTCAGTTTCTTCATTCGTAAAATGAGAATAATAATAGCACCTACCTCAGGATTGTTGTGAGGATCCAATGTGATGGTGTTTAAAGAGCCTTGCAAACCTTAAAGCGCTATGTAAATGCGAGGTCATAGTGTTATTATCAGTACCCGTTTTATTCTCTGTCTTCTTAATATGTGGCATTAGTGTATGTAAATAGCTCCAACATCCAGGCAACCAGCACTCAGTCTGATTTGGGTTTCCAGCGATGGCTTCAGATACTCCTCGTAGTCATTTATACCCAATGTAATATCTCAGTTTGCAAAATCAATACAGTAGGACTCTTTGAGGCTCTTTCCAAAGGATCTCTTATGGGAGATGGTCTGTAGGGGCCTGTAATCGGTTGACTTCTCTGTCTAATATGTTGTACTATATGTATAGTGTTATTGTTTGCAAATGTTTAGAAGAGGAGGTGGGGAGAGGGAGAGAGAGACAGAGAGAGAGAGAGAGAGAGAGACAGAGAGACACAGAGAGACACAGAGACAGAGAGAGACACAGAGAGACAGAGAGAGAGAGACAGAGACAGAGACACAGAGAGACACAGAGACAGAGAGAGACACAGAGACAGAGACAGAGACCAAGAGACAGAGAGAGAAAGAGAGAGAGAAGAAGGAGGAAGAGGAGGAGAAAAAGAAGAAGGAGGAGGAGGAGGGGGGAAGGAGAAAAAGAATGAGAAGGAGGAGGAGGAAGAGGAGAAAAAGAAGGAGGAAGAGGAGAAGGAGAAGGAGAAGGAGGAAAGGAGAGAAGAGGAGAGGGAGGGAGAAGAGAGAGAAAGAGAAAGAGGGAGAGAAGAGAGAAGGGGGGATATAATAAAAATGACCCTAATAAATAGAAATTTGGTTAAATACAGAATAGTCAGATTATCCATTATATAATTGTATACTTTGCTTTGTACCTATTGCCAAGTGTGTTTGTTTTGAGTGAAATAGATTGTTTTATTCATCTCTGTATGTAAGAAAATCACCCCCTTTTCTCCTCCCCCTTACACACATATAGACACTTAATCCAGAATGTTCTATATGCAATAGAGAAGCAGAAATGGTTAGTGAATAGAAAGCCAGCTTTGAAGCCAGGAAGACCTGGGTTCAAGACCAGCCTCTGGCACATTCTAGTTGTTTGACTCTTGGACAAGTGACAACTTCTCATGTCTCTAGGCAACTCTAAGACATCAACATTCAGAGAAGGACCTGACCTGCATTAGGAGACAATCTCTTCACTAATAAACAGTTTCTTGTGCCAATGAAATGAGGGGTTCAGCTCCTATCTTCTACCCATATATGTGAAGTACATGATAAATGTTTATAATTTGAATCTATTAGCTCTGAAAGGGGTAAAGAAAAGGAATAAAATAATGTGAAACTTACTAATGGTTCTGGTAAAAGATGTATTGAGGAAGGCTTTGAAATTAAAGATGAGATTAGTTCCTTGGATAATTCCCAAGGGCATGAATAATTAGGATTTAAAAAAAATAATTTGGACATAGGGTTAAGGAATTAACTTAGAAAAAATGTTGTTTTTAAAAAATAAAATTCCAGCCTTCTACTAAAAGTTCATAAGCTTGCAGATTTAGAGCTAGAAGGGATCTTGAAGCCATCTGGTTCGACCTCCTCATTTTACAGATGAGGAAACTGAGGTAGGAGAGGACTAGTGACTTACCCAAAGTCACATGAGTAGTAATTGAAAGAGCCAGGATTCTGACCTGGGTCCTCTGCCCCCTTTTTACTATATCATGCTTCTTCCCTTAAAAGGTATAAAGAAAAAGAATTCTTTTGAGAACTAAAAAGCACAGAACACATTTACCATGTAAAATATGGGGTATTAGGTGGTTGACTTAATATTTTTCTCCCTTATGGCTAAATATTCATCTCTGAACTATGTGCTACAATAATAGAACTGACTGAAAAAGTGTTTCTGGCACTAATACATAAAATATGTGTGCGCAATTAAAGAGTGAAAAAATGGGTAGTTCTTGGGGAAAAGAAAGAATGTTTTGAAAGTTCTTGCAACTCTGTAGGAATGAAACTTGATTATCTACAAAGTTAACTGAGTTTAAATACTGATTGCCAAACTGTTCAATAAAATATGAATACTTATTATGGCAGTCCATATCACATGCTACATAGCCTATTTCAATGGCAAAGTGCACCTTCTTAAAGAAATACACATTAACTAGGTAATGTCAAACATTATAAAGTAAATGGAACATTGAGATTGAAGCCCTCACTTCCTATTGGTCGCTGTATTGGTCTTTAACCTCTAGGAAGAGTTGGGTACCATAAACAAAACTTTGTATCCATGGCAACATGCATAAAAAGGTAATTATTTTTTCTTTACGTTTTAAAATTTCTGAGTTTAATAGCATATTATATGCATTGCCTCAGGCCCTCAATTCCTCCAGTTGGTCATTAGCTATTAGAAAATGCCCTCTCCACCAGTCATTATTGTTTAAATAAAATGCCACTTACAGTCCCCTTGAACAAAAGAGGTACAGTAGAAGGCACAGTCTTGCATATTGTAATGATTTGGCACAGAGAGGAAGTTGAATAGAGCACCAAGTCCGGCAGTCAAGCTCAGGGCCCTACAGTGCAGTCATGTCGTATGAGACCTTATTAATTTATGATTAATTAGAGCCAAGGAAAACCTTGGGTTCGTATTGCTACTTGAATAACTGAAATAGGAAAAGGGGATCCAGTTGCCCAAATGCCAACATTTTCTAACTGTATGAACCTCCTTCATTTTCTACAAAAATCGTAATTCTAAAAATTTCCATGTGACTCCAAATTTAAAACCACTATGCAGTCTCATTATTAAAAGAATGGGCTATGAATCCTTTTGTAAAGCTAACCTTCCCCTCCCCCTCCAATTTATCTCTTTTGTTAATTAGGTTTTTGTGCCTTCACTGGTTTCCCACTTGACCACCTCATCCTGGCATTGAGATGTCCCTGAGTCTCAATGGCTTTGCCATCGGAGTACTTGCTCTGAATAGTACTAACAAAGATGGAAAAATTTCAAGTAAGAATGGGCTGCTTCTGGAGGAGTGAGATCTCTCTTACTGGAAGTCTTCAGAGTCTGGATGACCACTTTGTCTCAGGATTCTTTCTCAAATATGGGTTGAATTCAATGGCCACTGAAGATCGATCCTTCCAATTCTGAATTTCTGTGAAACTGATGCCATTCTGCATCAATTCATGCATCATGAAAAAGTAAATAAGAAGAATTTATTATATCATAATAAAAAGAAATTGATTACATCATAACAGACAGGAAAAGATATGTTACTAAGGTACAAATCATTCTTGAACCAGTTGTCCATAGTCATTCAGATCCCTAAATTACTAGAGCTATCATCGATATCAATAACAAAACTAAAGAAAGAATGGAATTGTGAAAACCGATATGGTATACAATGCAAATGGCCGCTGAGATTCCTCCCAGCTCTGAACTTCTTTCTGTGAGGTGTTGGGCCAGCAAAGTACCGTATATTTGTTGTCCAAGGACAAATCTAGCTAAATCAGTAGAGATGTATTGCTAGGGAGTTTGCTTCTTAATGATTGTTGACTTGACCATGTGATTCCTGCAGGCCATTTTACTAAGGCCTGGAGAGTTAGTGATTTGCCTCTCTATTGAAGGGATGCCAACATGTATGAAGTCATAGATCTTCTGAAGTAAGAATATTTTTATGTGTTCTTAAAGGTAGATCTACCAATACACATAACTAATTAGAGATTTGAAAGCACTTTTATCACAAAGGAAACTATTGCTTGTATAAATCCCTCTTAGACTGTCTCTGTATAGAAAATCAATCAACCAATATTTATTAAGCCCCTACTATGAGAAAAGTATTGTGCTAAGTGCTGGGGATACTGAAAGGCAAAAGACAGTCCCTGCCCTCAAGGACCTTATGATGTAATGAGAGAAACGATATGCAAACAAATTTATTCAATGCAAGCTATATACAGGATAAATAGAAAATAATTAACAGAGGGAAGGCACTAGAATTAAGATGCATAGGAAAAGGTTTCCTTTAGAAGATGGGATTTTGATTAGGACTTATAGGAAGCCAGGCAGCTGAGTAATCAGGGTGGAGGAGGAAGAGTATTCTATGCCTGGGGGACAGTCAGAGAAAATGCCCCAAGTGGAGAGATGGAGTGTCTCGTTCATCAAACAGCAAGGAGACTGTGTCACTGGATGGAAGAGTACATATTGGGAAATAAGGTATAAGGAGACTAGAGAGGGCCAGGTTATGAAGGGTTATGAACGCCAAACAGAGCATTTTTGACAAAGCAAAGCAGAAAAATCAATCAATCAATGTAGAACTGAATCCATGTAAATTGGGTCAAAGAGTTTCTCTTTCCCTGACAATAGGTTAGTTTTGAATGAATTATCCAGAAAGTAGCATCACCCACCTCTTAGTGAGAGCCATATCCCTAGAGAGGAAAGCTTCGCCCTAGCTGTATGCCCACAGGAAACTAAGTGTAGCAAACTATGTGAACTCTTCGTGGAACTGAGGCCATACTATCTTTCTGGTATCAACCCTTCAATTTGACCCACAGACCATACATCTCTACGCTCCCAACTCTATTTAACCCTGGTAATGGCTTCTACTTCTGTTTCGAAAACATTCTTCTGATTTTAGATTCCAACTTTTTTCTGTAAAATTTTTTTTTCAGTTATGATGCATTCCCTTCTGAATCTCTCCTCCCTCTTCCCCTATCACTATAACAAAGATTTTAAAAAAAGAAAAAAAAAGGAACAGCTTAGCAAATGTAACCAAGATATTAACTGTGACTATCAGTATATGTAATATTCCACAACCATAATCACCTGCAGTGGAAGGGAGAGTTCTAACATGGGTTATGTTGAGCTGAAATCTGTCTCCCTCTAAGTTCTATCCATTGTTCCGGCTTAGCATTTACATAGAACTTTAAGGTTTGAAAAACACTTTACAAACATCTCACTTCATCCTCATAACAAGCCCAAGTGGGGGCTGCATTTTACAGATGAGAAAACTAAAGCAGATGTTACATGACTTGCCCAGGGTCACTTATACCAAGTCTTCCTTCCTCCTCGTCCAGTACTCTATCCATTATTCTATCTGGCTCTTTAAGATTTGCAAAGTGCTTCATGGCTATTGGTCCATTTTGATCCTCATAACAACCCCGTTAAGTAGATGCTGTTGTTATCCCTCATTTTACAGATAAGGAAGTTGAGTCTGAGAGAGGTTATATGATTTATCCAAGGTCATATAGCCCGTGAGTGTCTGAAGCAAGATCTGAACTCTGGTCTTTCTGAGTCCAAATGAAGTGCTCTATCCACTGAGTATCCCTCAAAGGAATCATAGCTTCCCATCTTGATGACACTTTTCTTGCTATATGCTGGCAAATCATGGCTGACAACATACTGAAGCCTTCCTATACCCTCATGGGTCTTTCTGTTATCCTTTTTAGAGAAGACTGGTATAAGATGAAGCAGAGGGAAGATGTTGGAGTAACTGGAAACTTCATTGGCAAGGCCCCAAGTAGGATGGTGCCATGAAAAGCTTCCACTCTTCTGATTTTGGTCTTGTTGGTACTGTAACTATGTTTTTCTTACAAGTTCTAAATTATGATCACATGTGTCTCATAGCCTCGGGCTCCTGCTTTACCCCTCCCATCATTAAAACAGAAGAGCAAATTTGAGAGGCTTTCCAACCAACCAGAAGGGCTATTTAAAACATATTTGGATGAAAGAAAGGTAGTGATGCACAATGAGTGGGGCCAAAGAACATAGACAGAGAAATGGAAGGGATCTCCGGGGCTATTTATACAGGCAGATTTTATTGATGAGAAAACTAAGGTCCAATGAAATTAAGTGACTTGTCCAACCAAGGACATCAGAAGGATGTTTTGAACCCAAGAGTCCCTAGTTCAAAGTCTTTGAGTGATGTCCTTGAAGTCTTACCTACCTCTGACATGATGTGACAACGAGTAAGTGTGCTCCTCTGAGCTTCACTTTCCTCCTATTTAAAATGGGGAGAATAGTCCCTGTAGCACCTATCTCATAAAGTTGCTGTGAAGCTCAAATGAGATAATATACATGAAGTTCTTGTTACAGGAAGTCAGATATCCAAGTAGGGCAGTAGATAGGAGTGCTGGACTTGGAGTCAGGAAGAACTGAGTTCAAATCCTTCCTCAAACACATATTAGCTGTGTGACCCTGGGCAAGTCACTTAACCTTTTTTTCAGCCTCAGTTGCCTCCTCCGTAAAATGGGGATAATTATAGCATCTACCTCATCTGTAAAATGAGGGTTATAGGAATACCTAGGAATGAGATAACATGTGTAAAACGCATTTAGTTTTTGTTATTAGTTATTGTTATAAGGTCTTGTACTATTACTTATTCTTAGAGATGTCCTATTATAATAACATAGTACACAGAAGTTTTTTATGGTAGGGCAGGACTGAGGGAAAAGAAGATAAATTTTAAAAATAGAAGTGTGACGATTGGATTGTAAGGAGATGGGATTATCATATGAATAGCATTTCCTTTTGCACATCCTGTAGGATGAAGACGAAGGAAATTATAAATAGCTAAAATTATGCTGATGGTGAGAAAATGATCCAGAAAGATTCTTCTCTCCTTTTTCTGGGGTTGGCATTTGGAACCAATGTGGAGGTTGTACCCATCTCCTTTCCAGTACCTTTGTTCAAGCATAGATGGCTCTGTTCATTCCATGGGTTTCAGGAGTTTGCTTGCTGTTGTTCAGAGGTCCGAGGGGTATGGTACTGGAGGAGACATGTAAGTCAAAAGAGGATTGAAATGGTGTTGTCATTTATTGCCTGTTTCACAGTGGGTGGTAGGAAGTGTGTCTTGAAATGACTTGGTGCTTAACTAGAAAACCCTAGCCTCTGGGAAGCTGGCCATAACAACTAGGCCCTTGGGCCACAATGGCTTCTCCACATTAAGATGTTTGAACCACGGTGTTCTGCTTGGACTAACCACAAAACAGGCCAGTCTACTGTATGAAAAGTCTAGAAAGTTCATTTTCAGGTGAATGACATATTTGCCATCCACATAAACTGTCTACTTTATTGATTTTGTATTTACAAGGGCCAAAACCATGAATATCTTCCCCGTTCATGTTTGTCTAATATCTCTGCACTGAAAAGTATAACAATGGACCCCCTACAATTTGGATGAACAGGGGAGAAGTCTAGTTTGAATCACTAAAAGTCTAAATTCCAAATATTGCTAAGAGTTTTATTTAACTGCAATTATATTTCTTTCAAAAACAAAAAAAAAAATGTAGCTCTGAGTAATTCTCACTAAGAAGTGCCTTTGGCATACCCATCAGGTAAGACTGTTAGGGGACCTGCTTTAATGAATAAGGAATAATTTGTAAGGAGTTCATCTGTGCTTTGTTTCTAAATAGTTTTCTTCCTTAAGAAGGGTTAATATTCCCCTTGCCATCCTGATCACATTGCTAATTTCCTTAGCAAATCCTTTTTTCACAATACAAATGTCCCTATGGGAATGACCACATATTCCAATTTAGTAAGGTCTGAATTAGTGGGGCTTAACTATATAAGACATTTTCCTATCTGCCCTCTTTGAAACAATGGTGATTGTTCTCACTAGAGCCTGAAACTCAGAATGATCATGTCTATTGCATCATTTCACCAGGTTACTTAGAAAACCAATAGTGAAGTGAAAGAAAAAATCATTTTAATTAGATTATTTGGGAGGTGGAAGATTTATTTGTTTTGTTGTATTGGAAAGCAGCCACCACTACTAAAGACTTGGAAAAGAAAAAGAGTTCTCATCACCAAAGTGCTTGGTACTGTCAAGTAGCCAACATCAGAGTGGCTGTGCTTTTTACTAAAGAAGAGGTATTGCCATTTGCTTTGCTTCTTCACCCCAAGGACCACTGGGCCTTTCCACGTGACTTGCAATTCAGATCTCCTACATGTCTTGTCTCCTTCATCAGAATGTGATCTCCTTGAGAGCAGGGACTGCCTTGCTTTTTTATTTGAATCATTACTGCTTGGCTTAGTTTTTTGTACATAGTCACTGTTTAATAAATTATCCATGTCCACAGAAGGAGTTTCTTCACTGGAGTTCTCCACACTAAAATCATAGCTCCAGATTTAAAAAAAAGTTCAAGGCAGAATGGTAGGTGCTGGAAATATAATACGAAAAATTATACACATATACACACACACACACATGAATATGTAATATATATGACATACATGTCTTATTCTTTCCATTAACTCTATCACCCTTCTCAAACAGATCATATGTTTCACCATTAGTCCTCTAGAATCATGAATAGTAATTGTGCTGATGACAGTTCTCATAGCTTTCAAGGTTTTGTTTTTATATTGTTTTTGTCATATAAATTGAACACCTGGTTCAACTCATTTTGTTCTTCATTTGTTTGTAAAAGTTCTCAAAACTGATGATTTTTAGAATATTGATGTTTACTCAGCATCCGTTCACGTCTTTTAATAATAAGTGCTGAGGATACAAAAAGAGGCAAAAGACAGGACCTGCCCTCAAGGAGGTTACAATCTAACGCAGGAGACAGCACGCAAACAAATATATACAAAGCAAGCTGTGTACAAGAAAAATAGGAAATAACTAACAGGGAAGGCACTAGAATTAAGAGGGGTGGAAAAAGCTTCCTGTAGAAGGTGGGGTTTTAGTTGAGACTTAAAGGAAGTGAGGGGATCAATAGTTAGAGCAGAGGAGGGAGAATATTCCAGGCATGGGGGACAGCCAGAGAAAATGCCCTGAGTGGGGAGATGTAGCATCTTGTTCATCAAACAGCCAGGAGGCCAGTATCTCTAGATTAATGAGGACATGTCTGGAAGTAAGGTGTAAGAAGTCTGGAAAGGTAGGAGAGGCCTAGGTTAAAGCTTTGAATGCCAAAGAGAAGATTTTTTATTTGATCCTGAAGGCAATAAGAAGCTACTGGAGTTTATTGAGTAGGGGGAGGGCGACATGATTGGAACTGTGTTTTAGGAAAGTCACTTTAGTGGCTGAATGGAGAATGGGGAAAGACTTGAGGCAAGAGGACCCACCAGCAGGCTATGAGGTGGCAAGGAAGTATACACTAGAGCAGTGGCAATATCATAAGAAAAAAAGTGGCATATTTGAGCGTTGCTGCAAAGGTAAAATAGACAGATTGGATATGGGGGTGGGGTGAAAGGTGAGAGATAGTAAGGAATCCAAGATGACTAGGCTGTGAGCCTGAGGAACTAGTAGGATTGTGTTGCCCTTCATAGTAATAGGGAAGTCAGTGCAGCAGGGGGAGAGGAAAGTGCAAGGTTTAGGGGGAAAGACAGTGAGTTCCATTTCGAATATATTGAGTTTAAGATGTCTGCCAGACATCCAGTTGGAGATGTCTGAAAAGCAGTTGGAAATGCAAGAATGAAGGTTAGCAGAGAGATTGGGGCAAGATGGATTTGAGAGTCATCAGCACAGAGATGGTAATTAAATCCTTGGGAGCTGATGAAAGCACCAAGTGAAGTAGTATAAAGCGAGAAGAGGAGAGGACCAAGGACAGAACCCTGAGGGACACCTGTGGTTAGAGGGTATGATCTGGGAGAGAATCCAGAAGAGGAGATAGAGAAGAAGCAGTTAAATAGGCAGGAGGAAAAAGCAGAGATTGGTGTCCTGAAAACCTCTAGAGAACAAAGAATCAAGGAGGAGAGTGTGCTTAACAGAGTCAAAGGCCACAGAGAGGTCAAGAAGAATGAGCATTGAAAAGAGGCTGTTGGATTTGGCAACTAAGGGATCGTGATTAGTAATTTTGGAGACAACAGTTTCCATAGAATGGTAAGGTTGGAAGCCAGATTGCAAGGAATTAAGAATAGAGTGAGAGGAAGTGAAGTAATCTATTATAGACAGCTTTTTCAAGGAGTTTAGCCAGAAAGGGTGGAGGAGAAATAGGAAAGATAGTGGGATGGAAAGATCAAATGAGAATATTCTTGTTTTGTTTTGTTTTGTTTTTCAGGAAAGGGGAGATATGAACATGTTTATAGAAAGTAGGGAAACAGCCAGTAGACTGAGGAAGAGCTTGGCAATAAGAAAGAATGGGGATGAGAAAGGGGGCAATTTGTTGTGTGAAACAGGATAGAATGAACAGGTAGAGAGGTTAGCCTTGGTAAGGAGTAAGGTCACTTTATCATGTGAGACAGGAGGGAAGGAGGAGACAGCGACAGAAGACAGACGAGTGATAGGAGTTGTGGAAGAAGGGAGAAGAAGTGCTTCATTTTTCTTTCTGTAAACTAAGAGGCAAGTTTCTCCGATGAGAGAATGGGGGAAGGAGGAGTCATGAGAAGTTTGAGGAGGGATGAAAAGGTTTGGAAGAGCCTTGTTTTTTTTAAATAATTTATCTGATTACTTCTTACAGCATAACAGTACCTCCATCATATACCACAAATTATTCAGCCTTTCCTCGGTTGTTATAAATCCTCCATTATTAGGCCAGGGGGTGAAAGAGAGGGGAGCTGAGAGGGAAAAGACATCAGTTTCATGACTTATCAAAAGAAATGAGGTGAAAGGGGAAGCACGAAATCAAACATCACCACCTTCAGTGGGCAGGCTAGGCAGGTCCATATCCACTATGGTACCCTGCCTCTTAAAGATGGAAGGTAAAGTCTTACACTTAGGCTCAGAATATCAATTTGATGAATACAAGATGGGTGAGTTATGATTAAACAGAAATTTATCTGAGAAAAATATCTGGGAGTTTTAGTTGAATACATGCTCGATATGAGCCAGTAGAGTTATATAGTAGGCAATAAAGGTCATGACATCATAGAATAAAGTAAAAGAGGTCTAGTGATCAGGCCGAGGGATCAGTTCACTTCTAGTGTATTGTATTTTGTTATAGGTGTACATTTGAGCATCCAGAGGAGGAAAAACAGGAAAGTGAATGGCCTCAAAACTATTTTATGTGATGATCCATTGAAGGGGTTATAGATGTTTGGCTTTAGTTGACTAGGCTGCTTTGGCAGGAAGAGAGTTCTCCCTCTAGAGCTTTAATCAAAGGCTGGATGAATCAATGAATCGATGAAGAAACATTTATTAAGCTCTTACCATATGTCAAGAATTGTACTGTGGTGTTTTACCAATATGTGGTAGAGAGTATTCTTGTCCAGATGTTGAGTTATATGACCTCTCTGGTCCTTTCCAACTCAGATTCTGAATTCTTTCTATATCTCAGCTCCTCCATCTACAAAATTATATTTCTACGGTCCCTTCTGGCTCTAAGGATCTACGATCCTTCGATTCTATGAAATTATCTGATATTTGACATCAGGTCTTCCAGACTAGTAATGCATTTCCTACTCTAACACATTGCCATCTCCTCATTTAAAGAAATTCACTTTTGTCTTGATATATTTCAGTTACAAAGGAGAGAGGCGTCTGAAGAACTTAAGCACTTATAATGTGGTACAGTTGAAAACACCCTGGCCTTAGAGTCTAGACAAGAGTCCCGAGTTCAGATCCTACTGCTGTCATTTGCCCTCTGATGCCCGTGTCAATTTCATTGAGCCTCACTTTCCCAATCTGTAAAATTGGGCTAATTGCCCCCGTTGTACCTACCTTGCAGGTCTATGGTGAGGATCTAATAAGTTAATGCATATGAACCGCTAAATGTCAGCTGTTACTACATTTAATTTTGATTGCTTAATAAAAAGTGCTTTGAAGATGAAAGGTTGATACGACAAAGAATCATTGGGATTTCTGTCCTCGCCATTGTTGCTCTGCTTCAAGGGCAAAGGGAAAATTGAGAAATGGGTAGGGCATCCTTTGCCAGACTGCTAGGTTTTTTTTTTTTGTAGAGCAGGGAATGTATGCAAGACACACATTCTGCAGAACTCTCAGCATTCTGTTTGCCTCAGCTTTCTGCATCCTGATCCAGAGAAAAGCAAAGTGTCAGAAGGAAGGAAGGAAGAAAAGTGGGAGGGAGACTCTGGTCAGAAAGGCCCCTTCCTCCTGTCGATTCTTCCAGATTCCCGTGCTTTTCACCTTCTCCCAGACAACGTCCTCAGACGAAGTTAAAGAAAGGGAGATTGATAATTTTAAGAAATTGTTGTTTGAATAAACTAAGATCTATGGCATGGGTACAGGAGCGTGAAAGTGGGAGACAAGGACCTAGGTTCTAGTCTTTGCTCTGAAACAGACTTCCTCTGAGGCCTCACCAGTCCCCTCTGAGCCTCCATTTCCTTATATGTGAAATGACAAGATTTGTTTACCATCACTGAGACATCCATTTCCAATGAGCATAAGAGTGGCAGCTGACGCTGGTCCAGCTGAAGTTCATTAAGGGGAATGACTTTCATATAGCAAATGAGGTCAGAGGGTATGGTGGTCTGGGAAGTAGCAAGGTAGCTCTGAAGCCTCTGGAAGGGAAGAGGTCAGAAGAGGTATCAAGGGGATGAGGTGGGTAATTTGACTTAAATGAATGAAGGCTTGTTGGTTATTGGATTTCTGCTGGAAACCTTCTCTCAGGTGACAGCTGAGGCGGCTTCTGTTTGCATTAGGGTTTGGCAGGAATGTGCTAATTGCCAATCAAAGACAGCTGAGCAGGCTAACACTTATCCTCTATAAATAAATAAACCCTCCTGGAGAAGCCCCCAGGCAGTTACCACAGCAGATCACCACAAGAATTAGCCAAAAGATTTGGTTATGAGGGCTTCCAACTGCTATTTGGTGTGGAGCTGAAAATGCTAGGCGTCATAGTCCCTTGATAACTGGAATTTGTTAAACCTTGTGCTTTGTGTATCCTGTTTGTAATAGAGTATTTGGATACTTCATGTGCAGATGGCTGATTCTCCCTTATCTCTGTCCTGATTTATTTCTGCCTACTTTGATCTGGGATACTCAATTCAAATATTTGTTAGGCTACTATGGCACCCTGCTACTCTCTGAGGATACAAAATGCAAAATGAACCAGTCCCTGCCTTCAAGGAGCTTATATTCTGTGTATTTCCTTAACCTTCCTCTTATTTGCTGGAATTCCTGACATCCACTTTTTCTGGCCTCTGGTTAACTATGTGACTACACCCTCATCTGGCTCTCCTAGTCCCGCTATCTTCCTGGTGATTTTTCCTGTACAATGATCCATAGCCATGTCTTGACTTCATTTAGAATATTTCTTTAGGGACAAACAAGATCCCTCCATAGTCGGACCTTTTACTTCTCTTTTTCAAGGATTCTAGGAATCTTTTACCTAGGACTGAAGAACCAACATGTGTAACTTCGCTGAGAAAGAGGATTCGGCACATCACAGGGGTCTCGGAACAGCTTGATTCAGAAACAAGAATTGCATTTGCTGGGCACCATTACTCATGGGAACCCCAGAGGGCTGGGATGATGAGCATTTTACACTGATTTGGACAGCGCACACTAATGGCCCAAGAAAATAATACCAGAAAGGCTCTAATGATACTGCGGGCTCTTCGGGCAGAGAGGACTCCCATTGATTTCAGAGGGAGGACTGCAGGATCAGGCTTATCCATAACCTGAAATTGCACTCTGCCTCTGGCCCCTTTTCATGGTTCAAAGTGTGTTCATTTCAAAGCTGAATCAGCAGCCCTAGCTAATTATGACATCAGATGAGGACCTTTGTTAGCTTAAATTACCTTACTTTGTAACAGCTCTATCTGTACACTGTAACTCCCCGTATAAAGCACAATGTGTCTTAATAAAATAGCCAGTATTTCCATAAGTACCTAGTCCATCACAGTGATGGCTTTATTAAGCTACTAGAAACTGCCTTCAGAAAGGGCTAAAAGGTTGGCACACTGGATGTCACTTTTTTAGATAGAAGCCAAACTCTTTGCTTTCAGCCAGAACCCAGCAAATTTGGCCCCAGATAGGAAGAACAGATCTTTATAGTGATCCTAAGCGCTGTCTTAAAGCCAAAATGATCATTATGTCCTCATCCTTGTAATGCACCTCTTAAAAAAAAACCTGCAAAGCAACTCATCCCTGTACCTACTTCTACCATAGAATTATGGGAATAAAGTAGTCTTTGCCCCTTTGTTAAACTGCAGCTAGGGAGATTGCCCGTGGAGGTGGCCTAGGCTTCCTGGAGGTCCTGGTCAAAGATACCAAGCTGGAAAGGCTTGGAGTATGGTGATAAAGATCATCGGTTGTCCTAGAATTAGCCTAGCTGACTAGGGAGAAGCGTATCACCAGAAGCTTCCAGCAATCCATTTGGGAGGGGAGAGCATAGGGGTGTGTAGGATAACAGGGTCACAGACCTGAAAGAACACATAGAGGCCATCAGTTGGAACCTCTTCATTTTATAGATGTTGTAACTGGGACTTAGAGAGAGAGAGAGAGAGAGAGAGAGAGAGAGAGAGAGAGAGAGAGAGAGAGACTCCCCCACCCCCACCCCAGGGTTTTGAATCTTCATACTTATCCTCTGACTCCCAAGCCAGAGCCCTCCCTGCTGTGGCATTTACTAGTCACTCCACAGGCCTGATACTGTATTTGCAGAATTTCATATTCACAGGGAACTATAGAAAACAGGCTCTCAGTCTGGAGTTCACAGATCCCCAAAAGGTCCATGGGAGGAAAAAAATTATCATTTTCACTAACCTTTTTTTTTCCCTTTTTCATCCTATGCATCTTATTTTACGCATGTAAAAACATTCTGCGAAGGGGTCCACAGACTTCCCCAGATGGTCAAAGGGGTCCATGAGACCAAAAAAAAAAGGTTGAGGACCTCCAGAAGCAATCCCCTGTGAATGGAGAGTGGGTATGGGATCCTCATAGACCCTTTGGAGAGCCCTCCAGCTACCAGACCACTTTTGTTTTGTAAGGTTTTCAGTGACTGGATTTTTGACCTGTGACAAATGGATCCAAGATTTTGCAATCCCTTGTACCCTAAAGGCACATGTGCATAGACTTTAGGGTATCCAAGGCCACCCGGCTAATCTTAAGGTGCCCCAAAGTGTGAAAGTTACAAAGAAATTCTCCCATCCTCCATAATGGCAGCATACTTCTGATGGCACGTGCCAGATCTGCTTCTGATTCTATTCTTGCACCAGGAATTTCATTCCATTCTATTCAATAAACATTTATGAAGCTTTCCCTACATACAAGGCTCTGTGCTGAAGGGGGTGGGGGTGGAGGAGTAAGAAGCCTAGGGGAGGGGGAGGGGAAGTGGGGGAAGGCAGATCGGAGCCCAGCTGGACAAAGCTCTTGTATGTCCCAGGCAAGACTTGCTCTCTGTGCTACTGTCCACCTGAGCCTTGAGCCTTCACTGCATGGAGCATGTACGCTGTCTTATCCCAAAATCAATTCCTTCATGCAGCACGCAGGAGAATTTTCTGGCATTAAAATACATGCATTTGTAAACAATAATATCAGAAAGTCCCATTCCTTGCATTTCCATGCATATTTAGCTAGCCCCTGACAAGTGACGACTCTGCCTACCCCACCCCAGGTTGCGGGGTTGGAGGAAAAGCGGTAGACCAAAGACAAATAAGACCGAGTAGTGTAATAGAAATACGGCGCTAAGGGGCGCCATAGTGCAGAATGATGGACCTGGAGTCAGGAAGATTCGAGTTCAAATCCAAGCCAGAAATTTATTAGCTGTGTAACCCTGGGCAAAGTATTTAACCTCTTACCTACTCAGCTTCTTCAACTGTAGAATGAGGGTGATAGAGACGTCCACCTCCCAGCCCGTTGTGAGGACCAAGCGAGATCATCGTAAAGCACTTAACACAGCGTCTGGCACATAGTGAGCCCTATTCAATGTTACCTGTTATTTTTATGGTTGTTATCATTATTATCTGCAAAATGGGACAGTAATAGCACCTGTCTCCCAGGGTTGTTGTGAGTGAAAAGTGAGATATTTGTAAAGCACTTTGCGAACCAGAAAGCGCTCTATTTATGTTTGCTATTCTTATCACTACTGACAGAAACAGTAACCGTTACGACAGTAATTCAGAGCCAGATGACTTGAGTTTGAATTTGACTCTGACACTTACTACTTGTGTGACCCTGGGCTAGTAAGCACTTAATTCCTCTGAGCCTCGGCTTCCTCATCTGTAAAATGAAAGGGCTGTGACGGGTTCACCTCTAACTTCACCCTTTCAGCTCTAACTCAAAATCCTATGATCTCTAGTCCTAGTATCCTGGTGCTCAAGGAGTATATAGTATGGGGAAATGAGCAGGGTGTACCGAGTGTCCCAAAAGTCTTAGTGCTACTTTAAGCCTTAGTCGCTCGAAGGGAGACTTCTGGGTCACCCTGTATAACACAAAATAGGACTTGTTAGGTAGCAACAGAGCTCTCTGTGGGTCGGCTAAGGAGATAGAGGTCACAGGTTCTGGTGTAGAAGAATCCCTTGGTTTTTCAGGAGAAAATTAATAGCAGGAGACAGGAGGTCTGGGAATAGAAGGAATGAATCATCTCTGCCAAAAAGATGAAAGCACATTAATTAATGAGCTAGTCATTATTAATGTAACAGGGCTAAGTAACACACCTTAGTCTTTTTTTATGTATCTATTTAACGGTTTCTTCAGGATTTATCTGTTGGGCTTTTCTTCCTTCCCCTTATGGCTAATCTATGAAATTCATTAACTCCTGCTCATTACTGCAAATGACTGCAGTGACCTGTGTGTGCCAGTCTTTCTCATTTAAAATGCCTAAAGGGTTTGGTATACAGTGTGATCTAAGGGCCTATGATTGTTTACTTAGATAAACCAACATACACAAAAACAACCCCCCACCTGCTCCCTGAGCCAACAGGCCAAGAGGGTGCCTGGGGAGTGAAGTGGTTATATTCTGCTTTCAGCCATGTTCACAGAGGTGTGTGTGTGTGTGTGTGTGTGTGTGTGTGTGTGCACGCGTGTGTGTATTGTTTTTGTTTTATTTTTTGATTTTGCTTTTGTTTTGTTTTATTGTTAAATTCCTGATGGGCATAGCTTTGCCATTCTCTTTCCAGGCTGCTGCTCTTCTCACCATGACCTTTGAAGGAAGCTTCTGATCAACAGCCACCCTAGGAATATTGTCAGCCTTAGGTCAAAGTCACTCTTTCAGAGGAGTTCTATAACCAGTTTCTCTGTGTTGGTTGGGGGAGGAGGGAGATTAAAACATCACAATTCAGAGAGCTTGATGAAGTTTGAATTTGTCTGTGCAACACAGCCCTTCCAAATAACAAAGGAGAAAAAATGTTCAAAATCGTTTTTCCAGATCTCGGGATTGGGGTGATAGGTTTGGCCTACAAACACCAGACGGCCCTGGAAAGAAAGTGGGGATGCTTGAAATGAAGGCAGAGGTGCCTACAGGGCCCTCTTCAACACTAGGGATTCCTAAGTTGCAAATTCGAGCTGTGCAGAATTATTTCAGGCCTTTGGACATCTCCCCGTTTGCCTTCTGAACACACTTGCTGACCTCATAGGGATATGCTTTTTACTGTCAAAAAGGGGTGTCCTCAGAGGCTAATTTTGCACAAGAACACAGCTGAGCCAAGGGGTACACATGCAGCTGGTGGGGAAAAAAAGAGAAGAGAAAAGGAATTGTAGGAGCACAGGGGATGAGAGGAGGGCATCGGGTCCATCTTCTTGCTGGACTGACACACTCCCACAGTTCCCACATGAGGGGCTGGTCTAATTTCTACCAACCTCCAGAGGCAGTTACCTCAGCCTGCTAGGCCATGGCAATGCTCAGTTGCTCCCACTGCCAGGAAGGCCTTTTCTATGTTGAACCCAAATGGCTCACACTGTAGATAAAACCTATTTCTTCAAGAGGAAGGAAGCATCAAGGGAATGAGGGGATGAAAATTTTGGAGAAAACCTGAGAAGGCCTACACAGCCCTCATCACTGACAATTGGCAAGGAACATGAAAGAAAAATTTCTCCCGGCAAGAAAAACAAAAATGGAGGGGAAAAAAATCCATTCTCTCCTCAGCTTTCTTGGCATTGTTTTCTAGGGCCATTTTTTTCTTCCTAGGAGCCATTAAAGGTAACTTTCAAAAAGTAATTTTGCCAGTGAGAATTCAATTTGATCTGCCAAATTTGCATTAGCCTTATCAGATATTATATTTTCAGATATTATTCCTAACCCCTCTCTATGCTGCCAGTTATCATGTCATATTCGATAGAATCTCATTATGTAATGATTAGTTATTACATGAATTTGTATATGTTTGATCAAGACAGATCTCCCCAGCCTTAATGACTGAATACTGTATAAGCCCACAAGGTAAGTCTTAGTCCTGATCTCAGGTCTAGAGTCAATCAACAAACATGTAGTAAGCCCCTTCTATGTGTAAGATATTGAGGATAAAGGTACAAAAAGGGGGAGGGGAAGTGTGGGAGTGCTCCACCGGGGAGCACTGAAAGGCCATAGGAAATGAGCGAGTGGAGGTGCTCTATCAGCACCCTGCAGTATGGAGGGACACACTACTTAAAAGCTGCCCAAAGATTCAGTAAGTATCACTGAGGGGTCTTACTCTTGAAGACTAGAATGAAGTTCATACTCACATCTTTTTATTTTTGCTTCTTTTCCCTCCCAGTAGTCTGTGAAGCATGTCCTTAGTGGCTTGTAATTGCTCCCTTTTCAAGTTCCAATTGGTCCCCTTCATACCCCTTCAGTTGTAGCCAAACCATCCTGTGTGTCTCTCCCATAGTAAGATTCAAACTCTCTGGACACTGAGCCTTTTCATTCATCACAGGAGCTTGAATGCTCTCCATTTTAACTTTTAACTCATACAATTCTTAGGTTGCTTCAAAGCACAGTTCAGGTCTTCCCACCTATTGGGCCTTCCCTTGTGTACCCAGTGCTACTGGTCTCTCCCTCTGGAAATCACTTGACATTACTCTGAACATACTTTATGCCTATCCTTGGTTCCAAGTAACCTCCTTAAGGACAGGAACTATTTCCTTGTCCTCCATGTCCTCGGGACCTACTCATTCAATGCCTTGCAGGTGGCGGGTGCATAACAAATGTCTGTTGAACGGGGAAGAAGAGCCCTTTCCCAAATGAATCATCATCTTAAAAAAACATTCATCAAATACTGATAGGCAAATGATGCTGTGTTGTGATGCTATGTATGGCACATGGTGCAGACAGAATTTACTACCACCTAGGAATGTATCATTGCTGGTCTGGGTTGTAGACCCCAGGGGTCTACAGCTGGACCTTGGGTCCACCCCTGTCAGGAATTCTCTTGGGATCCCCCTTCCAAAACCAGGTGATGCAAGATGCTACCTAGGTCAAAACTTTTATATGATTTCCAGCAATGTGAGTCAACTTGTTTGGGAACAAGTGACAAGGGCTGTGTGTGTGTGTGTGTGTGTGTGTGTGTGTGTACCCATGCAGAAGATTTGCTTCAATACCATTATCGTTATACACAACTATTAGAGTTTGTGATAGAAAACAAGTAGAATCTCTTCTCTATCCCTCAATAACTGTGTTTGAGAATCTGTAGGCCTAAAGGGTAAGAAAGATTAGACTTGGTCTGCCTGGTCCCAGAGGACAGAGCTAGCAAAGGATTGAAGTTGCCAAGGCAGATTTTAGTTTGATATAAGGCATAACTACCAGGCACCTAGAACTATACAAAAATGAGATGGGCTCCCTTGTTGGGGAAGTGATGAGATTGCCTCGGGAGGTGGTGAGATTCTGGTTCAGTGGAGGTCTTGAAGCCAAGATTCAGCTGGTATTTACTTTTGAGTTGTTGAAGTAATTATTTCTCAGGTATAGGTTCAAGTGGATGGCTGCTGAGGTCCCTAGCCAGGTGAGATAGTTTCCTGCTTTGGAAGATCATGTGTATGTGTGTGTGTGTGTGTGTGTGTATGTGTAGAAGGTTTGCTAAATCCCATTATTATGCACAGCTAACTACTTTGTGAGAAAAAACTGGTATATGCAGATATAGTCAGTGGGTTTGAATTACAAAGCTATATCTTAGACTAGATGGATGCTGGGGTGCCTTCTAACTCTGAAATTCTGTCCTGCTGTCATCTTATAATGGACCCCAGGAAGGAGTCCCATAGCCATGGCCCCTAGCCATGCTTTGCCTTACTCACTCTCTCCTGAACCTTCTCCCAACCACACCCCGTTTTCACAACATTGTCCCAGAGCAGGTACTCTTCTTTCTTCTCCTCCCCTCTGCTTTCCCATCACCTCAAATGGGTTGGTTTTTCCCCCATTAGAATGTAGGCTCCTTGAGGGCAGGTACTGTCTTACTTGCTTTTATTTCCCTCCCCAGGGCTTAGAACAGTGCCTGGCACATAGTAAACACTTAATAAATGTTTTATCAATCTAATTGAGGTCTTTAAGCAAAAGCTGCATGACCACTTGGTGGGTGTGGTCTTCAAGGGACTCTTTTTCAGGTTCAGGTTAGAGTAGATGGCCTCTGAGGTCCCTTCTCCTCTTGGATTTTACAATTCTATAGACTATAGATAATCACATTTGGAGCAGGACCAGCATCATGTATCTGAGGGTTGGAGTCTTATCTGGACCAGATGCAGGACGAAAGTACAACGCACTATGACAAGGGATAGTTTCCAAAATACAAAAGGCTCTGGCAAGAGACAAGGACTGTTGTGGGAATTGGTAGAGATGCCCATGAGCAGGAGTATGCTAAGAGAGAAAACAAAACCAATCTGTTGAAATCAAGTCCCATGTGGCACAGAGGTCTGTTAGGACTAGGACTTCTATCACAATTTGAGACAACAGGCCCTAGGACAAGGCATGAGCCTAAATTCCCTTGTATTTTTGTTGGGTATAGTTTGTATATACTCATAGTGTCCGTTTTTTTCTCCTGCAATAGAATCGGAACTCCTTGAGGGCGGGGATTATTTCATTAATGTTTTTGTATCCCCAGGGCTTGGCATAGTGCTTGGCACATGTAAGCACTTAATAAGCAATTGATTGATTGATTGACACATAGGCCAATCACCTCTTGCTGTATCAATCTTCCACCATCTCAAGAAGAGGCACTTGAGAAGGAAGCTCAAAATACCCAACTTTGTATGACCGGTTTTTCCCCAGGGTCTTGCTATGTTACACAGGTGAGTTTTCAAAGGAGTCAATATTATTCATAGGAATGATGCCTGGGCTGCCTAGCTCAGTTCATCTGGTAAATGCATGATGAGATATTAAATCATGGATTGCATAAGGATGCACTGAATAAAGGGTTGTGAAATTTAATAAATATGTATGTTCAAGGGACTATTAACTATCAGAAAATTCCTTTGAAGCTAGTTGAGGTATTTTCATGCATTGAAAGGTGCGTATGTGTGCGTGTGTGTGTGTTTATGTGTGTGCAGAAGGTTTGCTAAATCCCATTATTATGCATAGCTAACTGCTTTGTGGGGGAAAAAAGCAACTGGAATCTGCAGATGTACAGTCAGTGGGTTTAGGTTAAATACCTCAATCATTAACATTTTCTCCCAAAATTAACAAAAGCAATTAGCCCATATTAATGGAAGAATTCCTGGAAGAGTTCAGAGTTGGGTTTTTTTTGTTTGTTTTTTTAATCGACGCTCCATTTGAGTCAGAGTCAAAGAAACTGCCTCTTTAAGTAATTTCCATTTAAGGCCAGACAGGAGTTCAAAGCAGCTGAAATGACTCTCCTTTCCTCCCTCTCCCTAAAACTCCACCTTCACCCTCCCTTCAATGCTCAAAAATTCACTCCTAGGCTGAGACTTGGTATGCCAAGTTTCAGAGCTGAGCAAATTTTTACGGTCTAGTTATAAACCCTAGAAAAACAAGGGTTATAGGAAATGTTGACACAACCTTAACCAAAGTGGTGCTAGCTGACACCTCTATATTTTCAATTTGGGGGTTTCTACTGGGAAAATATAAACACTAATTCAGGAAAGGAAGCCAACTATAATAAAAAGGTTGTCATCTTCCTGTTCACCCCATGAAGGTTTACTTCAAAAGACTCCAGTTCAACCTGGAAGCAAGTTGGAATTGGAGCTCACTATACCTAGGGCACCTGCAAATGGTTCAGTCTCATAGTTCCTTAATATGGTTTTGCTTTGGGGATCCAGGACCTCATTCTGAACTAAAGTGCCATTCAAAAGGAAGTGGAAGACTTGATCTTTTTGAAAGAGGTATGGGAGGCTGTATTTAGAATCAGAGGACCAGCATATGTAACTATCTACCTATTTATCCATCTATCATCTATCTATCTATCTATCTATCTATCCATCCATCCACCCATCCATCTATATCGATCATCTATCTCTATTGATCATCTCTATCTCTATCATTTATCTATCTCTACCAATTATCTATCCATCCATCCATCCATCTATATTGACCATCTATCTCTATTGATCATCTCTATCAATTATCTCTCTATCAATCATCTATCTATCCATATACCTCTGAGAATTTGTCATTGTTTTAGTTCCTTCACATAGTCACTGGGTCATATCGTTATGTTTCAGTTTCCTTATCTCTCAGTTAGGGCAAGTAATATCTATTTCAAGGGGTTGTTGTGAGGATCAAAAAAGATAATATATGTGAATGTGCATTCAAAATTATAAAGCTCTATATCAGTGTCAGGGATCAGGCCATACCTAGCACAAGGCAGGTGGAGCTTTGCTGAAGGGTGCTGACATGGGGTGGGTGGCAAAGGGAAGACTTTCTCCCTTGGGAATTCCCCATCATCACATCTCACCACCAGTCCTCCACTGGCTTCAGCTGCTACCTAGTAGATGCTAGGTGGTCAAATCAGGCCACTGGACCCAGATGGCTCTGGAGGAGAAAGTAAGGCTGGTAACCTTGCACAGCCCTCCCTCACTCAAATCAAAGTCAACTGCAAGACATGTCATCATGGTCTTCTTCAAAAATGAAGGACAAACACAACCTGTCAGTAGTCTGAACTGCCTGAATCAGGACCCAGCCAGTTGGGTAACTCAGCTCATCCTCTCCCTCTCCTTCTGCTTTCCAAAGGAAGGTAAATTTTGATGGCTGGAAGCTCCCCAATTAACTTGGGGTTTACTGGCTAGATTCCTGCCTTCCTGTCTTTGTTTCCTCTCTTTCTTTTCTCTTTTTTTCTTTCCTTCCTTGATCCTTCCATTTCCCTGATGTTATGGTCCTCTTTGAGAACGAAGTACAAACACAGCAAGAAGTTAGGTGGTCATTTACCAACCCCAGGGTTCAAACATTGTGCCAACTATCTCACAGCCTCCAGTTTCACCTTTCACATCAGCATCTGCTTTTATTCTTTTTGCCCCAGGTGAAAAAAAAGTCTAGTTTCAGGTCTGTGAGGTATTATTATGTAACTTCATGCTTATTGATTCTCCATTTGGTCTAATCAAAAATGGCAACCAACAGAAATGTTTTTGAACTGAAAGACAAATCCACTGAACTTTTTCAAGAAGACAGATGGGGTAAGGGTAGGGGAACACCTTCCAAAGGCTTTGTAATTGCTTTTCTCTTCAGGATTCTTCAATCCCTACAACTTTGATTTGTCGAGGCATTTACTTGTACAACATTGCTTTTGTATTACAGTCTAATAACCCATTAAGGACACAATTTGGATTACACCCCAATCACCATTAGAGGTGTCTAACCTTCCCTAACCCTTATGGGACCAGTAAGTTACCTACAATCAACAACAGAAAAGACTCTGAGTGATTTTTTTTCCACCCAGATTTTCAGGCTTGCTGGCAGTATTTCCTCAGAGCATTTTCAAAAGCTTTCAGAAGATATCATCATAACCTTGGCAAAAAATGTGAAGCATACTTTGAGTCTAATGCTTAACTTCTGTAGTGCCTTATTTTTCAGGTTGAAAAGGAAGATAGTGAGTTCCTGTATGTACCTGTCAGTACTAAATGATTGTTCATTTCCTGAGAACTGGGAATAAAGTAATAACATACAGCTGCAGAGCTAGGCCATGTTGCTTGTTGGTTTTTTTCCCTTCTCTTCCAAGAGTTGTCTCCTTTACCAGCTGTGACGCATTACTATGTGAACCTGCTGAAAAACTGAAGGCAAATTAAAACAATAACAACATTTCAGATGTCAGCAATAGGTCTGGTGGTCTTATCTTTAAAAATGTGGGGGCTGTGGATGAACAAAGGAATTTTTAAAAGAAGTTTAATTTAAAACAAGCCTTTAGAAAAGTCGAAGAATTTAAGAGAACTTAGGAATCTTTTCCTCCAGAATGGAGTTGGTTAGAAATAGCCCTTCTAAAATAACATCCCAGAGACTTTTCATTTGAGAGCAACAATTTGAAATAATAAGGCATTTTACATCAGAGGGAAAAAATTAGCCAGAATGAAAATATCTGTGTCCTATTAATGCTGTTGTTAAGTGGAACAACAACATAAGTCAATGATGGGTTTAAAATCTGAAGTCAGAAAGAAATATAATCCCAGATTCTATAGATTCTTTAAATCTATGCAAATATTTAATTGTAATAATTATTACACAATATAACACTTTACTAATTTATGATGGTATTGGCCATTAGCTACAGAGAAAGGAAGCCAACTTTTCACATTGCATGAATTTCCTCTTCTCAACTTAATTATCACAGTTTAAAATTTGGATTTAAAAAGTGAAGTCAGAAGAAAATATAATCCCAGATGCTAATTTTAGATTTATACAAATATTTAATTATAATAATTAATTATTACACAGTATAACACTATACTTTACTAATTTATGATTGTGTTAGCTGTTAGCTACAGAGAAAGGAAGCCAACTTTTCACATTGCATGAATTTCCTCTTCTCAACTTAATTGTCACAGTTCATTAGAAGGGCTGACAGGAAATATTTGCACATTATAAAAGTGTCCCCTTACATAAAAGGCAAAAGAGGAAAACTGAACTCTAGGCAGAAAAACAAACAAAAACCTCTGCTTTTGAGATCTTGCTGAAAATATTATCTTGTGGATTCAGATGTGATCATAGTAGCCCCCCAAGAAGATGGGGTAGAGGGATAGTAGGAGAGATGTCAGCTATCTCAGAATGCCACAATATCTTTAAGCAAGCTAAAGGGTTTTTTGTTTTTTTACAAAACTACGTTACCTAAATTTCTGTCTGTCTGACTCTTATTTTTAATCCAAGAAAAGTATTCTTTTTTAATGGAGACTAAGCACAGGTTCTGGAGCTAGTCTCCCAATTCCTATTTGCACTGGCAATCTGGGTGCCTAGAAGGCAGCTATTATGTTTCCTCAGATCTCTGTATATAACCCTGAGGGCCTGGGCAGTTTCTTTCTAATGCTGTAACTTATGAGCCCCTACCAGTGTGCTCCTGCCCCTGATTATCAGTTGACAACGATTAGCCAGACTTAATAAGCTTTGAGAAGGGGCATCATAAAGGTAATATAGTAAGAATTGCTGGTACAAATCACACACATATACCCTAATGTCTGAGACTTGCTATTTCTTAAATACACACAGAGTCCAGTGGAAAGTGAACTAAAACTTAAAGCACATGTGGCAGAGTAGGTAACTCATAGCTCCTAGAAATTCTTTTTCCTTGAGTCCTCAAGCTTTTCCCTTTAACATAGCATGGTTTTTCTGTTTTTCTGCTGGAGTCCTCACAGAGCTTTGTTTGTTTTTTTTTTTTCCTTTTTGGAAGGGCAATTGGGGTTAATGATTTGCCCAAGGTCACACAGGTAGTACACGTGTCAAGTATCTGAGGGTGCATTTGAACTCAGGTCCTCTGGACTCCAGTGCCGGTGCTCTACTCACTGCGCCACTTAGCTGCCCCCTTCATAGAGCTTTGAATCTGAATTTACTTACCTTGTCTAACCTGTCCTTTGCTCCCTATGCAGATACTGCCATCAACTATCCTGGGGACATTGCTAAGATGTTGATGGGAAAATGGAAGTCTGAAATCCTCAAGACACTTCAAAAGTCACAAGGTCTTCCTCCAGTCAAGAGGGAAGAGGAGGTGGAGACAGAAGCTAAGGCTTAGGCTAGGACTCTTCTCTTCCCCACCTCCCAAGTGATTCCTTCTCAAGGGCTTGGCTGGACATCTTCTCCTTTAAACTACCAGATGCTTTAATTGTCTTGATGATATTTTATATCTAATCCATATTGCTTGACCAGATTTTCTCAACCTACCTGAACATACTTTTCTATGTAAAATCACTTTCATTCACTTAATGGTTTTTAAGAACATCTAAATTTATCAAGTACTTTTTCATACTTAGTCTAAAGCCTATAATTAATTGTTTAATTGAGAAGTGTTCTCAACTGGTTAAAGTATCAGAGTATAGCATATTGTCACTTGCTTTAAGTGGGATGGGGTAATTGATTGCTAGGTTCAATCAACTCCCACCCTTATAAAGCAACCTAATGCATAGGGCAGCTTGAATTTGTTTGCAAAAAAAATCCAGTGCTAGTGAATGGAGAGGAAAGCTTTGTTGCCAATTAGCTTATAGCTTCTGAGAACCATGGTGGGGAGGCCTGAACTGTTTCTATGTTGATGGCAATTGAAAAAAATATTTTGAACCTTAAATTCATGTGTGCACCAAAATCTATGAAAAATAATGTTTGATATTTCATTTTACCAAATACTTCTAAGCTCAGTTCAACAATGGGAAAAATAGCTTTGAGCGCACAATGCGAAACGTGTGTGTGTGTGTGTGTGTGTGTGTGTGTGTGTGTGTGTGTACCCCCATGATCTGTAATTTCATCAATGTGGGGAATGCCTAGCATAGAAACTCCCTCTACTGATGGAGATTAGCAGCTTGTCTATAACTAATGTTCTTACAGAGATGCTGGGGTAATGAGACACTTGCTTGTGGTATACAACTAGTATGTTTTTGAAGCAAGATTTGAACCCAGGTCTTCATGACTACAAAGTGCTGCTTCTCACTATATTTAGATTATATCATTTCAAATGGAAATAATATAATTGTACTGATTTTGGCATGCCTTCTTAAAGCAAAGGGTAATCATCTATCAGCTTCCAAACAACTCAAAGAGAGAGGATAATCAACCAATCAACATGCATTTATTAACTGCCTTTTATGAGGCAGACACTATGCTGAACACTGGAGATACAAAAACTGAGATGAAGCTTATTTTTCACCAGGGAAATAAACACACATAAGGATATATTAAATACAGGGATAGGGACTGAGCCTGTGATTTCAAATAAATACAAGGTAACTCAAGGGAAGATGGCGAGGAGAAACAAAGGCAGAGGAATCTTCAAGTTGTCTGATTTATATCTTTGCCCTCAGATTTAGGTTTTTGGTAACTTCAGTCTCATGATTCAGTTGTCTTAATGGGAAGGAATACTAATCACAAGACTTGAGATTGACGGATATCTGGAACAGCAGGTAAGGTGAAATATATCTTTCTCTGGGGAAAACATAGTTAGGAATAGACTTGAGAGTGAAGATGTAATAAAGTATGCTATCAATACTCAATAGCTTTGCTGACACAATTTACCTCATGCCTCCATCTTCCATCTCATGCTAAGTTAAAGTCAAATAGTACAATTTTCTGGCATAGCCTATTGTTTTTCTAAAGATGTTTGATTTTACAGTAGTTACTGTTAAGCTGAGCAGTACTGATAATTGTTCCCAGAACAGTGGCATGAATAAATTATCAAATTGAAAGTGATAGCAACTCAGACATAATGCAAACTTAGAGTTACCATCTCCTTACCACATAGAAAAACCCAAACCCTGTTATTTTTAAACTTGATAACAAGACATGAGAACTTGGTGCATTTAAATTCAGGGACCTAGTTCCATATTCTCAGTAGAATATAAATTCCTTGAAGGCAGGAACTTTCATTTTTGTCTTTGCTCCAAGTGCCCAGCACATAACAGGTGTTTATTAGGTAGTAAATTGAACTTAATTTGAACTGAATTAAATTAACTATAAGGCAGCTAGGTGGTGAAGTGCATAGAGTGCTGCCCCAGAGTCAGGAAGACTCATTTTCCTGAGTTCAAATCTGGCCTCAGACACTAGCTATATGACCGTGGGCAAGTCACTTAACCCTGTTCACCTCAGTTTTCTCATCTGTAAAATGAGCTGGAGAAGGAAATGGCAAATCATTCCAGTATCTTTGCCAAGAAAACCCCAAATGGAGTTACCAAGAGTCAGGCACAACTGAAAAAAATGACAAAACAACAGCAAATTAACTATACTTCACAACTCGCTTAATGGGAATTTTTTTAGATCCGTTTTTGGATCTGGCTGTATTTGCCTCTAACCCTTTCCTTTCTCTTTTAGAACAGCTCAACTTGTTCATTTCCAAAAGGCAGATGTTTCCACAAAGGACTGCAAAACTGAATCTGAGCAATTAAAGAGTGTAACAGTGGCCATTCCATGGAGCATGAGTGTAGAAGAGGCCTGTCCCCATATATGTTTTATGGATAGTTGGGATTGGAGATGGATAGAAGCTTCGGCCAGATGTATTCAAATCACTGAAGTTATCATCTTTCCTTTAGATCTTTAATTTGTTAAACCAAACGAAAAAGTCACCTCTACTAGTTCATTTTGTCTTCAGTATTATTAGTATTAATAGTATTTTATCAGAAATTATTCATTTTCCCTAAATATAAATGTTTAAAAAGCTTGTGACCTCCTGAATATGCCAAAACTTCAAGCGGAAAAACACTTTTCAGTGTATAGAGACAGAGTAGAAAAATAGGATTAAAAAAGGCTGATTTTACAGAAAACTTTGCTTGAATACATCTATTCTGTAGAATTAGGTACGGCCATATTACTGAACCATTCTTTAGGATGGGGATAGTCATTCATTGTCATCTCTTTTATATTTTCTAATGAGAAGAGACAGCTAAATGGCTCAGTGGATAAATCACTGGGCTTGGAATCAAGAAGACTCATCTTCCTGAGTTCAAATCAGGCCTCAGAAACTTGCTAGCTGTGTGACCTTGGGCAAGTAACTTAACCCTATTTGCCTCAGTTTCCCCATCTGTAAAATGAACTGGAGAAGGAAATGGTAAACCATTCCAGTATCTTTATCAAGAAAACCTCCAGTGGGGTCATGAAGAATCAGACACAACTGAACAAACAACACCTGAAAAGCGCTACAATCCAGAATATGTCTGCATAACGTAATGTTTAAGGGCATCCCAGTGGTGCAGTGGATAGAGTACAATACCTGGAATTGGGAAGGCTCATTGTCCTGAGTTCAAATTCATCCCCAGATACTTATTAGCTGCGTGACTCTGGGCAAGTCGCTTAACCCAGTTTGCCTCAATTCCTCATCTGTAAAATGATTTGAAGAAGGAAATAGCAAACCACTCTAGTATCTTTGCCAAGAATACCTCAAATTGGGTCAGAAAGAGTCAGACAGGACTGAAACAAAATGATCAGTATCTCTTCTTTTAAATAAGCTCCTTTGCATTGAATTCAGTTCAATTCAGTTCAATTTAAATGCCTACCAATGGCAAGGCATAGCCACTGGGTTTGCAAATTCAAACAACTGACCTCAAGGAGTTTACAATCTACTGGAGATGTGGCTATTATGATAGCAAAGACTGATCTCTGGTTTCAGATTGTTCTAGTGTCTAAAGTATCATTTTCTTTATTTTGTTGATAGATCTGAGTGTAGTGTTGGGAAATTAAAGATATCCTTAAAAAAACAAAACACCCTACAATAATAACACACACCATCTCTTCCTGGAATGAATTTTGTCCTTGTTCTCCTAGTGGATGTCAGGGCCATCCTGTTCAAGAAGCAGCTCCAGGGTAAGACTCTCTCTTCACTTGAATTCGTTCAGCACACAGGCACGTTCCAGGCTGGTCATTTTCGTTAACATGGTTTTCACCGCGCTCTAAGCAATCATTTAACCTAGTGAATCATTTAACCTTATGAAGCCCGTGGGGAAATCATAAAGTCCACCATCTTTCTGAGTCCCATCATGCAATGTTAGTGAGGATACAACTGTAACAGAGCCATTAGTTTTCTGTTAAAGATAATATTAATGGAAAAGCAAAGTAGGGGGTTATCCCTCTGGAGAAACTCTAAGTTGAAGATGATTAATGTTGCAAAGAAATACCTTTCTTAGTGAACAAATGGCCTTTGCACTGGAATGAGCTTTATTAGGCTGCAAAATTAGATTTCGGATGGAACAAAATGTTCTCACTTTTACTGTAAAAGAAATGACATGTTTATACAAATACCTTCAGTGTATTTTCTACAGAGAGTACGTTATATTCATCATATGTTTTTAATTGTGGTTCTCTCCTATAACTTTTCAAATGGATTTTATTCCTTTTTCTGTCATTATTCTTGTCTGTTGAGTGGCTCAGTTGAGCAACAGATCTTCTGGAAAGACTTTTATGTCCCAGTTATTTTTGTCAGTCGGGTAAATAGAGTCATCATAAAAGCATCCTCCTTACATATACCCTGATTTGCTATTTGTCTCTTCTTCTCTCTATGTACCCTGTCCCACATAGTCTAATGTGAATTCAGCTATCTCTTCTGTCTGCTTGTAACAACAATGTTACTTGCAGCTACTGTGGAGGTGTAAGGCCAATAACACCACTACACAGGAGGGCTGCTAGCACAGGTTCTTTGATCTGCTTTTCAAAAGGAAAAAAACTTTAAGGGGTTAACAATCTTACTTTAATTAAACATACATATATCATTCACTTAACTCAGGGGAGAAAATCAATACCCTGAACTACAGAGCAAATACAAACAGAAATTACAAACAGGGAAAATAACACAAACCAACAGACAGGCTTCTAATTGTCTGACCATAGCAATACATACATAGTTACCAGAGAAAGAAGCACTAACATCTGGATTTTCAAATCCAGAATGCTCCTTAATGGATACCCAGAGTCTCATCTGACCAAATCACACAATCACTCTAATGAGTGAGCCCCCAAAGCAAAATGCTAACCTCAGAGTATATATACTGTTTGCAATCAATGACTCTTGATTCAATCAAAGACTCTTAATTCAAACAAAGGCATGACTCAATCAAAGGCACTTGATTGCCTTAGTGCTGAGAAGCACTCCAAAAGAGAAAACAGCAAAAAGT
Organism: Trichosurus vulpecula; assembly: GCF_011100635.1. Classification (NCBI taxonomy): domain Eukaryota; kingdom Metazoa; phylum Chordata; class Mammalia; order Diprotodontia; family Phalangeridae; genus Trichosurus; species Trichosurus vulpecula. Next base: position 70,445,690 of record NC_050577.1, on the reverse strand, counting down.
CCCACTTTTCTTGCCATTACACTGCTCGTGACTTTCAAATCTACATCTCCAGGCATGTCTTATCCATTTCTTCAACAGCCTATGAGGAATTATTTACTTGCAAGTGCTTTAAGCTCAAAATTGACATATGTGAAAAAAACTCCCCACTCCACTCTGAAAACATAACAAACCCTATGATTCATCATGTCTCTCCCCTTAACAACCATCATTTCTTCCTTGTTTCCTATAGTATTAAACAGAAACTCCTCTTCACTGATTTTCAACACCCTCCAGCCTCATTCTACCTGTTCAGTTCTACTTTCCACCAGTCTCTAGCACATGCCTCCTATTCTAGTGTCTTTAATGCCTCACAAATTCATTATGTTCATTTCTGAAATGTCTTTGCTCCTGTTTTCCCCCTCAATTATAATTTCTGATTCCATTTAATTGAACAAAAATTTTAAATCCCCTATTATGTACAACTACTCTGGTAGGATTTGGAAATACAAAGATACAATGCAGACTTTGCTTTCAAGGAGTTTATACTTGAATTTGATGACAAGATGCATACAAACAGAAGGAAAGTGACAAGCACTGATGAGGGGTCCAGGCAAATTACAACGAGAAAGTTGAGGAGGGAGAGAATCCTTTCATGGGGGTGGGCAGTAGGAGAAGTCATGCGGGCAGCCTCTGACCTGTAACTTGGAGGAGAGAAAGGACCCTATGAGTTTGTTTAGGTCTCAAGACAGATCTTCTTATACCTGCGCAATTAATTTTTTGTTTCAAAAACTAAGGAATTTAGACTCCTTTCTAGTATGGTTCATCTTGTCAGCCTCTTGTCTTAGCCTATTATGAACGTCTCCAATACTAATTTTGTCATGTAACTTATTAGCTCTCCCTCCTAGCTTTGTGACATTTAAAAATGTTAAACAGGGCAGAGTCAAAGTCAGAACACTGTGAGACACCATGGAGGTAGTATTGTGTAGTGGAGAGGGTGTTGGCTTTTGAGTCAGATGATGGGAGGTTTCAATTTCTCCTGTCAGGTTGTGCTTGTATTTCATTCTCAAAGAGGACCATGACGTCAGGGAGATGATGACATGACTTGCAATTGACTCCAGAGTCACTTGGGTCTAGTGGCCTGGTATTCACCCGGACCACTGGAGATGGCCCAGGATGCACTGGGAGACTGGCCCTTTCAGGCTAACATCTTTTCAGGTTCTTACTTTGAGTGAGGTAATGCCCATTCAGTGAACAGGCTTCTTTAAGAAGTTAATCAAGGGATGGCCCCTTTAATCAAAACTCAAAAAAATCAAGCTGGGAGAGGGAAGACCCCAAGGGTTCCTGCTAAAAGAGAAACAGTTACTATTTATCTTTGTGACCTTGGTCAAGTCACTTTCTCTCAGCCTCAGATTTTGTGTCTATCTATAAAATGAGGTGAGTGGAATAAATGACCTCTGAGGTCCCTTCTGGTGGAAGGCTCCAAGAAGCAGAGGGCAGGTCATTCTGGGAAGCTCGCACTTAGACCCTCCTGCTGCTTGAATCTCTTTGTGAGTACATGGAAATGTACTAAGGAAAAATCCCTGGTCTACTCACTGCGGGGGCTGTGTATTCTAAAGGACCAAGAGGAGAATTCATAGGTATCTTTTCTTGGTATAGAGAACGTTATTCATTCATTAGTTATATTCACTCAGGAATCATCTATTAGGTGCCTACTAGGTGCAAAGCACTGTTAAGAATTGAGGGAGATAAAAAGATCACCAAAACATGATCCCTGACTTCATGGAAAGTTGTCAGTATCCTGAATGCCTGAGAAAGGACGTGAGGCTAGAAGATGCTAGCTGAGGACAGAACACCATGGCGGCAGCAGATGGAGGTCTTGGAGTCAGGATGACCGGCATCTAATATTTACAAAGAAAAATGACTCACCTTCCCCAAGCCTCATTTTCTAATGAACATGGGCTCACACAACCATGCTGAACTTTAGTTTCCTCATCTGTGAAATGGGGTTATCCTGTAGTACAATGCCTCGGAGTTGTTCTGAGGCTTCAATTCAACAATATAAGTACTATAAAATGTCAGTTACCTTTACACCATACAACCTCTTTATAGAATCCCTTGAATACTTCCCAAATGCTTTCGTTGTCTGTTTTACATCATAAAATAAGTTTTCAGTCAAATTATCCAAGAAAAATCCTTAATAAGAGTTGAGGAACACGTCAAGGTCTTGAGGTTTTCTTGGTGTGGGAACTGCTTCCAGCATCCCAGATTGCAACCTGAATTGTCTGAGGCTTAACAGTGACTTGGCCAGGGTCACACAGCTAGCAAATAGCAGAAATGGGATTTAATCCAAGTCTTCCTCTGGCTTTCACATTTATGGGGTATAGGGGTGTGTGTGTATATGTGTATGTCTATATATATGTGTGTGTATACGTACTACATGTACATACATATATACACATATATACATATATACACACATACATTATATATGTATGTAATTTTATACATAAAAATACAGACACACACAATTCTAAACCTCATCCACACATATGTATATACTGTGTATTCACATAATAATCCTTGGAGGTCTAGGTCCTTTTAACAAATGACCTTTTCCACTTCCTTTAATTAACTTGAATAAGATAAATTTCATTAAGCAGTTCGTTCTATTAAACACAAGTCACTTTCTCTCTGCCCCCAAAGTTATGGCCTCTAATTTCAGCACGCATCATATTTATCAAAACTATTAAGATGATACTGTACATTTCGTGCTGTAAAGCTGGTTTCTTTGGTTCCCCTGCTGACTGCTATAGGCATGCATACGTCTGCTCAGTAACTTCTCTTTCCCTCTCAAAGGGGAGAAGAGGATCAGGCAGCCAGCTGCGCTGTACACTCGGTAGCAGCTACAATGTGGCCCGCAGATCTTCCCCTGTGTGAGGAGAGTGATAGAGTGTGGGCCACAACTGTCACTGTTTTATGGTTGTTCACAATTTAAAAGTTAGTCAACAGCAGAACCAGGGAGTGAAAAGGGTGAAGAAGAAGACTGTCCATAGCCAGTGTTAGGTTTCATGACAGACAACCTTACTGGTTTTAAAGAAGGAAGAAAAAAAAGGGAGGAACATTTGGACCCAATTAAGGAACAAATCTGGAAAACAAGGAACAGTTGGTTACCTCTCCATATTGGGCAGGGTATGGGGGAGGTATTTTGATGTATAATCGTAATTTTGGAAGTTATGCAACTTAGAGCAAAGAAGAAATTTAAATTAATTTTACAGGGCAGTCAATTCTTGGGCCAAGAAAGCCAAGGGGACCAATTAAAAGAAGGTGACTGGGAGGGTGAGAAAGAGCCTAAGTTCACAAGACTTTGGGGATATATAAACAAAATGGAAAGAGTCCTGTAAAGAAGCAAGCTATAGAAAGTTGCAGCATGGAGCAGAAATCTTTGCTCAATAATATTAACTCATATTTCCGTAACACTTTAAGGTTTCCTTACAATGACCCTGTGAAGTTGGTAGTTCTAGTATTATTTTTTATTTTGCAGATGAGGAAACTAAGTCTCAGAAGATGTTAAGCCCAGAGATACTCCTTTGCCCTTCCATTCAGTAGTGTTCTCTGAATCCCCAGTCTCTTATTAATTAACTTTACTTCAGCCTGGATCTCTTTGCCTTAGACTTTTTCTTTCTCTTTCTGACACTCACCAAAACCCAGTTCTCTCCAGAAAATACTGCCTCTCTGGTCACTCTCATCAATAAAGATCTCTCCTTTTCTTATGCCCTTAACTGATCGAGTCTTTGTCCAACACTGCTTGTCAACAACGTCTGCCACTGTTGGGCCCTCCCTTTGCTGCCCTTGTTCTAAAACTTCTATACTTCTGAGGTTCCCTGTGTCTGTCTATATCACACTACTTGATTCCATTTTGCCATACTATGCTAACCTCCAGGTCATTCTCTATCCTTTTTCAAGGAGTGAGTTCAGTACCTGATTCACAATCTTTATCACCATCTCCATTCCTGCCTTCATAATTAGGTACTTCAACCTGCCTGTTGATGTCTCCTTGAAGGTTGTAGCCTCCTAGTTTTTCAATTTTCTCAACTTCCATGCTCTAGATCTTACCCCCAAAGCAGCCATCTATATTCTTTAGAACATTACTCATAATTGCTACCTCCATGACCATCAACTTGGAAATTCCCCTTTCTAATCATCATCTCCTATTTCTCTGTCTCTCCTTCTGCCTCATACCTCCCAATCTTTTTTCTTCATCTTCACTGTGACCGCTGTCCCTTCCATCCTCTGTTCTCCCAATCTATCAATGCCACCCTGGCCTCATTGTATAATAGTTCCCCCCAATAAATGATCGTTTCAATTATATGTTGTCCCCCATCCTCGAATCCCTTGGCTCCTTCTCTGTATTATCATTGTCTGTGCCCTTCAAATCCTCAGCCCTCGGTTGCCTCCACAACCTGATTTTTTTACTCCATGCTGCAAAATGCCAAGGACAGAAATTATGAAATGGTGCCAATTGGGTCTACTGCAAATTCGTGCCATCTCATCTCAAGTGGGTCCTCCTTGCTACATGGCAATCCTTTTATTCTTCCCTGATTGACTTTTATCATACTCCCTGAAATTGTTCCAAAACTCTTTT